>NW_027362763.1:859743485-860343485 GCF_046119375.1 Phyllobates terribilis | reverse complement strand
GTAATTGACATCATAGGTAGACTTCAACTATGAGAGACAAAATGAGAAAACAAATCCTGAAAATTACATTGTCTGATTTGGAAAGAATTTTGTTTCAAATTTTGGTGGAAAATAAGTATTTGGTCAATTACAAGCAAGCAAGATTTCTGGCTCTCACAGACCTGTAACTTCTGCATTTTCATTTTTTATTCCCCTTGTTCCCAGAGCCATAGCGTTTTTATTTTTTGGTCAATATGGCCGTGTGAGGGCTTATTTTTTGCGGGACGAGTTGTACTTTTGAACGACATCACTGGTGTACGGGAAAACAGGAAAAAAATTCAAAGTGCGGTGAAATTGCAAAAAAAGTGCAATAACACAGATGTTTTTTTTTTTTTTTTTACCACGTTCACTGAAAGCTAAAACTGACCTGCCTTTCTTATTCTCCAGGTCATTACGAGTTTGTAGATACCAAACATGTATAGGTTCTTTTTTATTTAAGTGGTGAAAAAAAAATCCAAAGTTTGCTAAAAAACTAAATAAAAAAAAAAATGGCGCTATTTTCCGAGACCCGTAGCGTCTCCATTTTTTGGGATCTGGGGCCGTATGAGGGCTTATGTTTTACGCGCCGAGCTTACGTTTTTATTGATACAATTTTGGGGTAGATCCGATGTTCTGATCGCCCGTTATTGCATTTTATTGCAATGTTGCGGCAACCAAAAAACGTAATTCTGGCGTTTAGAATTTTTTTCTCGTTACACCATTCGGATTAATTCTTTTTTTATATTGATAGGGCGATTCTGAACTCGGCGATACCAAATATGTGTATGTGAGGGTTTTTTCTTATTTTATTTTGAATGGGGCGAAAGGGGGGTGATTTAAACTTTTATATTTTTTTTTAATATTTTTAAAAACATTTTTTTTTACACTTTTTGCTTGCTTCTGTAGTCTCCATAGGAGACTAGAAGCAGCAACTGTCCGATCGCCGGGGGTTGTCATGTCGCCCATCAGTGACCCCCGATCACGTGACGGGGTCAGCGATGGTCGGGGTAAGTGACGCGCTTCCGGCGCGGCGCTGTTAAATGCCGCTGTCAGAGATTGACAGCGGCATTTAACTTTAACAGCCGCGGGTGGATCGCGATTCCACCCGCGGCTGTTGCGGGCACATGTCAGCTGTAATAATCAGCTGACATGTGCTCGGTTCAGTGCGGGCTCACCGCTGGAGCCCTCACTGAACTGGGGGTGATGGCCTAGGGCGTACTAATACGCCCCAGGCTTTAAAGGGGTTAAGAGGCTCCTCTGTCCTCCACTCATTACCTGTAGTACTGGCACCTGTTTGAACTTGTTATCAGTATAAAAGACACCTGTCCGCAACCTCAAACAGTCACACTCCAAACTCCACTATGGTGAAGACCAAAGAGCTGTCGAAGGACACCAGAAACAAAATTGTAGCCCTGCACCAGGCTGGGATGACTGAATCTGCAATAGGCAAGCAGCTTGGTGTGAAGAAATCAACTGTGGGAGCAATAATTAGAAAATGGAAGACATACAAGACCTACTGTGAAGCATGGGGATGGCAACATCATGCTTTGGGGCTGTTTCTCTGCCAAGGGACCAGGGCGACTGATCCGTGTACATGAAAGAATGAATAGGGCCATGTATCGTGAGATTTTGAGTGCAAACCTCCTTCCATCAGCCAGGGCATTGAAGATGAAACGCGACTGGTTCTTTCAGCATGACAATGATCCCAAGCACACCGCCAGGGCAATGAAGGAGTGGCTTCATAAGAAGCATTTCAAGGTCCTGGAGTGGCCTAGCCAGTCTCCAGATCTAAACCCTGCAGAAAACCTTTGGAGGGAGTTGAAAGTCCATGTTGCCCAGCGACAGCCCCAAAACATCACTGCTCTAGAGGAGATCTGCATGGAGGAATGGGCCAACATACCAGCAACAGTGTGTGCCAACCTTTTGAAGACTTAAAGAAAACGTTTGACGTCTGTCATTGCCAACAAAGGATATATAACAAAGTATTGAGATGAACTTTTGTAATTGACTAAATACTTATTTTCCACCAAAATTTGAAAAAAATTCTTTCCAAATCAGACAATGTGATTTTCAGGATTTGTTTTCTCATTTTGACTCTCATAGTTGAGGTCGACCTATGATGTCAATTACAGGCCTCTCTCATCTTTTTAAGTGGGAGAACTTGCACAATTGGTGGCTGACTACATACTTTTTTTCCCCACTGTATAAGAAATTAACAGGTGATCCCACTCTTGTTTTTCAGAAGAAATTAAAATGTCTGTTAGATGAAGGTTTTGCTCTGTCAGCTATCACTAAGAAACAGTATGATTATATTTTTATATCACATCCAGTGGTCCCGATTTTTCATTCTTTACCTAAATTACATAAGAAACGATTCCCGCCACCCATGAGACCAATTGTGGCTGGAATCGGTTCTTTGAATGAGAATTTATGCCAATGGGTGGAATCTCTTTTGCAAACTTTATTGCCCCTATGTCCAGGTTTTTTGAAAGATACCAAACATGTTTTGAATATTTTCGAATCAATTTTATGGCAATCTAATTATTAGTGATGAGCGAGCATGCTCGCTACTGCTCGAGATGCTCGGCGCTCGCCGAGTATTTCCGGGTTGCTCGGGCTGGAACTCTGGTCCCCTCCCTGCATGTTTGGCGCTCTTTAGAGAGCCAATGAACATGCACGGATTGCCTGCCATGCACTGTAATGCCGTAGCCATGTTGGTTGTGGGCATTACAGTGATTGGCTGGCCGCACAGCGTCATCAGGTCTAAATCAGACCTGGCGCCGCCATGCTTGTCACAGTCACTCTGGATCAGACAGTGTAGGGAGAGCTGCTGCTGTGCCAGGGAGAGATTTGATCGTGTATTAGGTAGTGTAGGGAGAAAAACCGTACATTACACATATCCATCTTAACAAACAGTCCTTCTGAGGACTAATCCATCTGCAGAGATATCAGGCAGGCAGGGTGTATAGGCAGGCAGTGTATATAGCAGACTGCAGTGCATATAGCACAAGAGGCTCCATTCCAATTCTGCCTTCTGCTGCTGTTAGATATTTCTATACAAAGGCCCAGGTCTTAGGGGCCAGCGATACTTTTCTTTGGGTCTTAATCCTCAATATTTGTTTAAAAAGCAATCCAGAGAACACCATTTTTCTGCGCCATTTGCTTGTGTAGGGAGAGGTGCTGCTGCGATAGGGACAGATTTGCTTGTGTATTAGGTAGTGTAGGGAGAAAAAACGTACATTACACATATACATCTTAACAAACAGTCCTTCTGAGGACTAATCCATCTGCAGAGATATCAGGCAGGCAGGGTGTATAGGCAGGCAGTGTATATAGCAGACTGCAGTGCATATAGCACAAGAGGCTCCAGTCCAATTCTGCCTTCTGCTGCTGTTAGATATTTATATACAAAGGCCCAGGTCTCAGGGGCCAGGAATACTTTTCTTTGGATCTTAGGCTATGTGCCCACAATGCAGAAATGAAGCAAAAAATTTCTGCAGCGTTTCTGCATGTTCTTGGCAGTAAAAAAGCTTGCGGATTTTACACGCTTTTTTGCCGCGTTTTTGCAGCGTTTTTACATGCGGATTTGACTTGCGTTTTTCAAGTGCATTGGGACCTCAAATCCGCATGCAGAAACGCACAAATAATGGACATGCTGCGGATTTTTCCGCAAGGAAAATCCGCTGCGTAAAATTCCGTAGCATGGGCACAGAACATGCAGATTTTCATTGGGGATCATGGGGCACGGACTACCAAGCGTTTTGCAAGCATTTATGCTGCGGAAAATCCGCATCAAAAACGCTTGAAAAACTCATAGTGGGCACACAGCCTTAATCCTCATTATTTGCTTAAAAAGCAATCCAGAGAACACCATTTTTCTGCGCCATTTGCTTGTTGGCACCTGGCAGAATACAGCCAGGTCCTTTCCATATTAGAGCACTAGAAACCAGCTATTTAAAACTGTGTTTTCTCCGTCAAACGGATCACATATACGTTGTCAGAAAATACTGCCATTTCTGGCCTCCATTAAAAATTTCCTTTAGTGTGTCAGTGAAGCAATTCACCACAGTTTGCTGTTCAAACTACTTACCTACAGGCCAGGTATTTAAAACTCTTATTTTCTCCATCACACGGATCACATATAAGTTCGCTCCAAACTCAGTCATTTGTAGTGACCGTGGAAGATACTGTCCTCCATTTAAAATGGGCAAGGCCCCTAACAAGGGACGGGGAACTAGACGTGATGGTAATGGCGCATGCAGAGGTCGAGGACAAGGCCGTGGGCAAACCGAAATTGTGCCACAACAAACACCCACATCTTCTTGCCTGACCTTCCTGTCCCAATTTCTAGGGGACCGCAGCACACCATTATTGAACCCAGAGCAGTGTCAAAAGGTGGTTGGTTGGATAGTGGATAATGCTTCCAGTCACTTAGCCACCACCACCACCCTGTCTTCCACATGGTCAAGTCTCAGTAGCCGTGAGTCTGGACCGCATATTCCTCACCCTGATTCTCCTTCCTCCCACCATGCCGACTACCCAAAGACAACTGATCCCACACTTGGACACTCTGAAGAGCTGTTCACTTTTCCATTTATAGATTCGGGCCTCTCGCCCGGTCCACTTGAAGCGGGGCAAGAGAAGATCGCGTGTAGCAATGCCCAATATTTGAGCAGCCACGGTCACACGAAGGCGACGGTGGGAAAGTGTCACAAGAGGTGGACGATGATGAGACACAATTGCCAGAAAGTCAGGAGGGGGACCAGGATGCGGAAGTGGAAGACGAGGTGGTGGATGATATAGTAACTGACCCAACCTGGCAGGAGGACATGCAGAGTGAGGACAGCAGCACACAGGGGGAGGAAGGCAGAGCACCCCAACAGGCAGGAAGAAGCAGTGTGGTGGCCGCAGACAGAAGGCAGGCAACCTTTCCCCGTAAGACCAACACAAAGGAAGTTGCCAGTACAACTGTTAGGTGTTCCCGAGTCTGGTTGTTTTTTAAAGACTCTGCCAATAACCCCAAAAAGGCCATGTGCACCACCTGCCAAGCCAGCATCAGCAGGGGTGGCAAAACGACCAGCCTGACCACCACCAGCATGATCAGGCACATGGCAGCAAAGCACCCGACTTTGTGGGCCGAACCCCAGGGTCCAGGAACAGTGTCTGTGGGTGGCACCATTGCTTCTTCCGCTGTTGTGCATGCAAACCAATCCCCTGTCCATGATGCATGCGAAGATGCCTCCTGCCCTGCACCTTTCGTTGCACACTCTCAAGTAGCAGTATCAGGAAGCACGTCCATGTCCTTCTCCCAGTACAGCATTCAGTTGTCCATACCCCAGTCCTTGGAACGCAAGAGCAAATATGCAGCCAACGCCCCACAGGCCACACTACTAAATTCTCACATTTCACGACTGCTTGTGCTCGAAATGTTGCCTTTTAGGCTCATGGAGATGGAAGCATTCCGCTACCTGATGGCGGTGGCCATCCCTCGGTACTCGGTCCCCAGCCGCCACTATTTCTCCCGGTGCGCCGTCCCCGCATTACACAAGCACGTGTCCCAAAACATTAGCCGTGCTCTCAACAACGCAGTTACCGGTAAAGTCCACCTAACCACAGACACATGGACAAGTGCTTGTGGTCAGGAACGGTACATCTCGCTGACGGCACACTGGGTTAACATAGTGGGAGCCAGGACCCAGTCGGACCTTGGGACGGAACACTTCCTCCCTACACCAAGGATTGAGGGCCCTAGGTCAATCAGGGTTGCCCCCACGGTCTATAGCTCCTGCACCTCCTCCTCAGCCTCCTCCTCCTCTTCAGCCTCCATCTCCAAAATGACCACATCAGTCACAATCTGGAAGCACTGCAGTACTGCCTCGGCCAAGTGGCAACAGGCTGTCCTGAAGCTAATATGCTTAGGTGAAAAACCACACAATGCTGAAGAGTTGTGGACAGCTCTGAAAGAGCAGGCAGATCTGTGGCTCACACCGCTGAACCTACAGCCAGGCATGGTCGTGTGTGGCAATGGCCGGAACCTGGTGGCGGCTCTGAGGCGAGGAGAGCTCACACACGTACCATGCCTGGCTCATGTGCTTAACCTCATGGTTCAGCGGTTTCTCAAATCCTACCCAGAGCTGCCGGATCTGCTTGTTAAAGTATGCCGCCTGTGTGCCCATTTTAGAAAGTGAACTACAGCTTCCGCCGCCCTTGCAGTGTTTCAGCAGCGTTTGCAGCTTCCGGCTCACAGAATGGTGTGTGATGTACCCACGCGTTGGAACTCTACACTGTAGATGTTGGGAATGATTTGTGAGCAGAAGAGGGCAATTGTTGAGTACCAGCATCAACAAGGCCATCGGTATTCAGTTCAGACTCCACACATAAGACCTCAGGAGTGGAGATGGATGTCAGACATATGTACCATCCTCCAAAACTTTGAGGACTCCACCAAGATGGTGAGCGGCGATGACGCCATAATTAGCGTCACCATCCCGCTTCTCTGTCTTCTGAAATGCTCTCTGCTCACAATTAAAGAGGATGCATTGCAGACGGAGCACGATGAGATGGAGCAAGGAACCATACAGGGTGATTACACACAGCCAAGCCTCATCTCATCCCAACATGGATTGGGTGACAATGAGGAAGAGGAGGAGGAAGGACAGGAGCTAGTTTCATGCACTATAGACGGTACTACCTGCACAGCTGTCATACCGTCTGTTCAGCGTGGATGGCCAGAGGACAGAGAGGAGGAGGAGAGCATGGTCAGTCATCCTCTTGGTGAGGACACGGAAGTCTGGCCTGTTAGTAGTCTGGCACGCATGGCTGAGTTTATGTTATGCTGCCTTTCCCATGACCCTCACGTTCTCAAAATTTTGGGTGACAGTCATTACTGGTTGGTGACACTTCTAGACCCACGGTACAAGGAAAACATTATATATCTTATTCCTGAGGTGGACAGGTCTACAAAAATGGGGTTGTACCAGAAGGCCCTTGTTGCGGAACTATTAAAAAAAATTCCCACCTGAAAACGCTGGCGGCAGAGGGCACACTTCGTTGGACAACCAAGGAGTACAGGCGAGAGAAACACAATTTCAATCCAGCAGAGGCATGGGGAACACTGTCAAAGTTCTGGGAGAGTTTTCTCAGACCCTCCCATCGCACAGGCCCTGAGGCGCGGGGTACTCTCACAAGGAGTGCAAAGTTTGGGAAGATGCTGAGGGAGTACCCTACCAACGTCCTCTGTGATTCCTCTGTGCCTTATAATTATTGGGTATCCAAGCTGGATACGTGGAATGAGCTGGCTCTCTATGCCTTGGAGGTCCTGGCCTGCCCTGCCGCCAGCGTTTTATCAGAGCGGGTTTTTAGTGCCGCTGGTGGAATTATAACTGATAAGCGCATCTGCCTGTCAACTGAAAATGCTGACAGGCTGACTCTTATAAAAATGAACAAGGGCTGGATTGGGCCAGACTTCTCAACACCACCGAATAATAGCAGCGTAGTATAAACTCAAATCCAGTGTCTTTTCTTGGAGGTGTATTCTCATGCACCTTTTCACACCCACACATGTGTATACGCTTCCTGATTTTGGCTATTTGCTCTTGTACTCCTCCTTCTCCTCATCCTCCACCACCATATCACCAGAGTGACCGTGATCCGTGATGCAACACCCACATAATTTTTTTAAAGGGTGTTTATGATACCCGTAAAAAAATTTTTTTATACAGTATGTTCATGTATACCCCCCAGGGTTAAATGTTTGTCAGCCTATACACTTAGTGCATGGGCATTACAAGTATAGGAGGCCCGCTCTTTTCTAATGGGAACCTCTTTTTTATGAGGCCCTCCTCCACGTCTCTTTCAAGGGTCATTGAAGTGCCTCCAAATTTTTGGCAGCCCTTGCATTCACTGCATAGGCCAACACTATGGGAGACTCTCTCCTTTCTAATGGGAATTTGTCATTACTGTGGCCCTGCTCTGTGTCTTTAAATTCTTAGTGGGGTTTTTTCCTAAAATTGGTTAGCCGTTGGACTCACTGCATACCCTATAACTGTATAGCAGACTCTCTCCTTTCTAATGGGAACATGTTGTACCTTATTACTGTGACCCTGCTCTATGTGTCTTTAAATTCTTAGTGGGGTTTTTCCTAAAATTCGTCAGCCGTTGGACTCACTGCATACCCTATAACTGTATAGCAGACGCTCTCCTTTCTAATGGGAATTTGACGTTACTGTGGCCCTGCTCTGTGTCTTTAATTTCTTAGTTAGGTTTTTCCTAAAATTAGTCAGTCGTTGGACTCACTGCATACCCTATAACTGTATAGCAGACTCTCTCCTTTCTAATGGGAACATGTCGTACTTGTTACTGTGGCCCTGCTCTGTGTGTCTTTAAATTCTTAGTGGGGTTTTTCCTAAAATTGGTCAGTCGTTGGACTCACTGCATACCCTATAGCTGTATAGCAGACTCTCTCCTTTCTAAATGGAATTTGTCATTACTGTGACCCTGCTCTATGTGTCTTTAAATTCTTAGTGGGGTTTTTCCCAAATTTTGGCAGCCCTTGCAGTCATAGCATGGGCATTGCCACTATAGGAGACCCGCTCCTTTATAATGGGAACATTTTTTTTACTGAGACCCTCCTCTATGTCTCTTCAAAGGGGTATTGGGTTGCGTCCAAATTTTTGGCAGCCCTTGCAGTCACTGGATACGCAATAACAGTATAGTAGACCCACTTGTTAATAATAAGAGCAACAAAGCATAGCCGGTGAGGGCTGAGGGCTCTCTAACAATAGCGAGGGCCGACTGCTGGACTTTTAAGAATAGTAAGGGCCGTCTGATGGCCCTATAAAAATAGGCTTTATGACTTTGAGTCCCTTCATCATAAATAAAAAAGGATGTGTCTGATGATGTGTCACACACCGCATTGCCAGATAAGGTTGTAAAATGTTAAAATGACATTTCCCGGTGAATGCATTTGTCATAAAAAGTAACGTAAAAAAACCGAAACAATAGGATCTTTCTTTAGTATAAAAAACAGCGTCACCAATTTAACCTCAATGTAATCACATTGTTCAGCTCATGCACCTGCTCCTCCATCTCCGAAATGACTACATCAGTGACAAGCTGACAGCACTGCAGCACTGCCTTGGCCAAGCGGCAACAGGCTGTACTGAAGATAACATGCTTAATGCTTAATTGACAAACCGCCCAGCGCTGTAGAGTTGTTGAAAGCTGTAACACAGCAGCCTGATCTGTGGCTCTCACCACTGAACATACAGCCAGGCATGGTCGTGTGTGACAATGGGCGGAACCTGATGACGGAGAAATGACAGCCAGGGTAGATATGGTTTCCCTCTATGCCAGTCCTTTCACCGAGCTAAAGAATATGGCTGTGGTGAAATACAACTCCCACTGAGAAGCTGTTTCAGATTGAAAAACATTGTGCCCACGAGAGGATTTGATTCTGAGGGCTAACCTTTCTCACCCGCTCAAGAGCCCCATAGCAGCTGCAAAGTTAGCGCTATCATGAACTCTCCTGAGGTAGAAGCCAAGGCACACCAGAGGATTCTCTGGTGGGACCGTTCAACCCTGCCGAGAGGCAGTCCTTGCTAAGAAAAGTGTGTGGGAAGGTTCCCGGATACTCTATTTTTACTGAGGAGGAAACACACGCAAACACGGGGAGAACATACAAGGTCATTGCAGTTGTTGTCCTTGCTGGGATTTGAACCCAGGATCCCAGCGCTGCAAGGCTTCAGTGCCTAACCACTGATCCAATGTGCTGCCGTTCACCCTCTAATATCTAACAGGCTGGAGAAACTTGCAACTACTGCCACTCTATCTTCAGCTCCTTTGTGAGAAAATGTATTTGGGCAGACACTCAGTCTACCAAATGAAATTCCTGAGAAGGAAATTATGGATGGCTTCGCTACTGGTACTGGGGACAGTGCTAATACCATGGCGTTGTACCATAGTTTGCTGGAAATATTGCAGGCTGGTAGGAGGCAAGCAAATTCCCACAGAAAAGTACCAGTAGTAATGTTCAGGCCACATTTCAAGTGCAAGCAGCTTTAGAGGACTTCCTGGGAGAAATGACACACAGGGTAGATACGGTTTCCCTCTATGCCAGTGCTTTCACCGAGCTAAATACAACTCTCAGCAAAAAAAGTTGTGGACTGGCTCCTTACCGTCCCTGGCCACATTCACCTGTCCACGTGTTTGTGGTTAGGCTGTCCTTCCCAGTAAGTGCACTGGGGAGGGCACCGGTAATGTTTTGGGACCCGTGCTTGTGGAAGGCGGAGGCGATACCGGGAAATATAGTGGCGACTGAGGACTGAGTATGGACACCCGGCCGCCGCAGGCATGAGGTTGTGAAAAGCTTCCACCTCCACGAGCTTAAAAGGCCATATTTTAAGTGCAAAGAGTTTCCCAGAAATCTGGCAGTTTAGTGTTGCAGCCTGTGGGTGGCTGGGTGGATGGCTGGCTGCATACTTGCACTTGCATTCCAAGTGACAGAAAACTAAGCAGATGGTGGCCTCTATCATCATCCTGGCCTCACCTCGGCACTATGAACTCTCCTGAAGGAGAAGCCAGGGCCCGCCGAAGGAGTCTCCTGTTCTCTAATGGGCCCGTCCAAGCCTGCCGAAAAGCAGCCCTGGCTAAGAAAAGTGTGGCGGAAGGTTCCCAGACACTCTATGGCTGCTTTTTTAATGTGGATCGGCCATGCTTATGCATGTTATTTCTCAAAACGCATTACAGATCAGGCCATTGTCCAACTCTGTATTCAAGAAATTAAATGCGCAAAGAAAGATGTGTGTGTGTCAAAGCACCACCGACAAGTGTGAGTTGATGTTGGACGGGCTGCCATTGCTTCTGCAACAAGCTCAATTACAGGACTTCCTGGGAGAAATGACACGCAGGGTAGATACGGTTTCCCTTTATGCCAGTCCTTTCACTGAGCTAAATACAACTCTCAGCAAAAAAAGTTGTTGACTGGCTCCGTACCGTCCCTGGCCACATTCACCTGTCCACGTGTTTGTGGTTAGGCAGTCCTTCCCAGTAAGTGCACTGGGGAGGGCACGGGTAATGTTGTGGGACCCATGCTTGTGGAAGGCAGAGGCGATACCGGGAAATATAGTGTCCATACTCGGTCCTCAGCCGCCGCCGGCATAAGGTTATGAAAAGCTTCCGCCTCCACGAGCCTCAAAGGCCACATTTCAAGTGCAAGCAGCTGTCAAAAATTTGGCAGTATAGTATTGCAGCCTGTGGGTGGCTGCCTGCATACTTGCGCTTGCATTCCAAGGAATGGGGTAGGGGCAACTGAACACTGCAGTGGGACAAGGACGTGGACGGTGATTGTTGCAAGTCTGCAACAACAGGTGCATGACGGGAGGCATCTTCGCATGCGCCAAGGATCATTTATGATGGACACACTTATAGCCAGTGACCTGGGAGTCAGAGATGCTTCCAGAGGTCTTCCCCATGCTGTTCCCACGTCTTTTCAGCGCTGTATGCATGTGTCTGATGATGTGTCACACACCACATGGCCAGATAAGGTTGTAAAATGTTAAAATGACATTTCCTGGTGAATGCATTTGTCTTGGTTGAAAGCAATGCAAAAGTGCAAAAACGCATCAAAAACGCTACGAGTAGTGTTGAGCGAGCACTAAAATGCTCGGGTGCTCGAAGCTCGGGCCGAGCTCGCCGTGATACTCGGGTGCTCGACCCGAGCAACGAGCCCAATGTTAGTCTATGGGAGACTCGAGCATTTTTGTGGTGGCACCCCCGGCAGTCTTTTAAAAGCCTAACAAGTGCCCAAAACGATAGTGACAGTGCTCAAATGACATGGGGACAGCATGGGGATCGCCCCAGGAAGCATTTCTGACCCCCAGGTCACTGCTGTCAACAACGTGGTCAGAGGTATTAAGCCACTTTTACAGGCTCACAATAAAGCGTTCAAAAACGAAAGTGAAACTTTTTTCCTGTGAAATATGTTAAGGAACATCCTTTCCAGGGTAAAGACTTGTGTATAAGTTAAAATAAATGACCAAAAACAAAAATACTCCTTCACACCTTCGGCTATGTTCACAAGTAGCATTTTTTATGCGTTTTTGCACTTTTGTATTGCTTTCAACTATGACAAATGCATTCACCGTGAAATGTCATTTTAACACTTTACAACCTTATCTGGCCATGTGCTGTGTGACACATGCATAAAGTGCTGAAAAGACAAGGGAACAGCATGGGGAAGACCCCTGGAAGCATTTCTGACTCCCAGGTCACTGTCTAAAAGTGTGCCCATCATAAGTGATCCTTACCGCATCAGAAGATGCAGACTTGCAACTATCCCCATGCAAGTTCTAGTCCCAGGGCAGTGTTCAATTGTACCTCCCCCATTCCTTGCAATATAAGCTCAAGTATGCAGCCTGCCACCCACCCAACCCCAGGCTGCAATACCATACTGCTTGCTTGCTTGAACTTGAAATTGGGCCTTTTAGGCATGTGGAGGTGGAATCTGGCCACCACGTCATGGCTGTGTTGGCGGCCTGGAATACATACTCAGTCCCCAGCCGCCCGGCGGCCGGGTGTCCATACTCGGTCCCCAGCCGCCCCACGGCCGGGTGTCCACACACGGTCCCCAGCCGCCTGGAGGCAGCCGGGTGTCCATAAACGGTCCCCAGCCGCCCCTATTTCTCCTTGGAACATCCCCCCACACACTTTTCTTAGCCCGGCCTGCTTTAGGCAGCATTGGACGAGCCCACCAGAGAACCAGACTCCTCCGGTGGGCCCTGACTTCTCCATCGGTGGAGTTGAGAGTGCCAAGGTGAGGAGCATGATGATGATGACAGAAGTTAGCATCTGCTATGTTTTCTTTTAATGTAAGTGTAAGTGTGCAGCCTGCCACCCACCCACCCCCAGACTGCAATTCCATACTGCTAGCTTGCACTTGAAATGGGGCCTTTTAGTTTGGAGGAGGCCGAAGCTGGCCACTACCTCATGGCTGCTTCGGCAGCGAGGTATCCATACTCAGTCCCCAGCCGCCCATATTTGTCCTGGTGTGCCTTATACATAAGATTAAGCGCGTATACCAAAACATTACCTGTGCCCTCCCCAGTGCATTTAGTGGGAAGGAGAGCCTATTCCGCTGTAGTGTGTGCATGCCAAACCCCTGTTCATGGTACATGCGAAGATGCCTCCCACCTTGCACCTGTCGTTGCAGACTTGCAACTATCCCCATTCAAGTCCTTGTCCCAGGGCAGTGTTCAATTGTACCTCTCCCATTCCTTGCAATGCAAGCGCAAGTATGCAGCCTGCCACCCACCCACCCCCAGGCTGCAATACCATACTGCTTCCTTGCTTGCACTTTAAATTGGGCCTTTTAGGCATGTGGAGGCGGAATCTGGCCACCACGCCATGGCTGTGTCGGCGGCCTGGTATCCATACTCAGTCCCCAGCCGCCTGGTGGCCGGGTGTCCCCGCTTGCTCCCCAGCCTCCAGGGGGTGGCCGGGTGTCCATACTCGGTCCCCAGCCACCCCTATTTGTCCCGGTAACCTTTCCCACACTTTTCTTAGCCTGGCCTGCTTTAGGGCAGCATTGGCCGAGCCCACCGGACTATCAGACTTCTCCGGTGGGCCCTGGCTTCTCCATCAGGGGAGTTGAGAGTGCCAAGGTGAGGAGCATGATGAGGATGATAGAAGTTAGCATCTGCTTTGTTTTGTTGTAATGCAAGCGCATGTATGTAGTAGCGGCTAGGCCTGAGGTGGTCAGCGTTTTGGCGCATATCCTACCTCCTCCGAGGATTGCTGGATGTTTTCCTGCTACTATCCAAGTTCTATGACTCCCATTAAAACAAAGCTTCAGGTGATAAATGATGGATGAGGTAGTGGCAAAGGAGAAAGAGCAGGAGGAACAGGGACCATTCACATCAATATCAGGCCAGTCAAACCAGATATGTCTTGTAGGATATGTTTCTGTAACAAAAGGAGCGGTTCGGCTACACAGTTATAGGGCATACAGTGAGTGCAATGCCTGCCAAAAATTTCGAGCCACTCCAATGCCCCTTGGAAATGACATGGAGGTCAGAGGACGTTAACTAAACCTTTTTTTCCATTTATAGCAACTGGGTCTCCCGTGCACTGTTGGCCTAAGCAGTGAATGGAAGGCTTTCCAAAAATTATGAGGAACTGCAATGCTCCTTACAAGAGCCATGTGTGGCACCCCAGGGGTCTGGTCACCACAGTAATAGAGATATTACGTCGGAGAGCAAGTGGGAGGTTTCCTGGTCAGGATCCCTTAAACATGCAACATCCTCCTGCCCCAATCCTGGGAGGGGAGAATTCTGCCCTTATAAACTGGATCTGGGGCGGGGTTGAGTGAGTCAGAGAACAGTCAGAGTCAGAGTGAGAGCAAGGGAAAGTAACAGCAAGGAGCTCTGTAGGAGCTAGGAGCTAAAGGCCAGGGGCTGGAAGCTGAGCAGAGCTCACCCTGGCAGAAGACAATAGGAACCGGACACAGGAGTCCGAAGCTGTGAGGACTTATATATCCAGCAGCAGAAACCAGCCGGCAGGGGATTTCAGGTCCTCTGGCCATAGAAGCCCGGAGGCTCAGTCACAAGCAAAGGACCAGCACCGCCGTCGTGGAGCGGAGGCTAACAGAAGGCCCCAAGTCACCAGCTATACGGGTGAGCACTACACGGTACGCTCAGGGACGTGGGCTACTTCTACCCGCTTACAGCAAGGTAGCCAGGAAGAGTGCAAACAAACGGGGAGGCCTACAACTCCACCTGGCCAGGGGAACTGCTGCTTGCTCACAGACTGACCAGGCCTCTTATGCTAGCCAGTACTCCCGGGAGCGTCTACCTTATAATCATCAGTAAAGACCCTGAACTGCACTGCAAAGACTCTGAGTCGTTCCTGCTGCGCTCGTGCACCATCACCCCCATCATCCACACTCACTGCCCTGAGGCTATACTCCTCCCGAGGGGAGTTATCCCATTCTATGCTGCGCACACAACACCAGCCTCAGCGGTCTCCCTCGCAGCGGTGGTACTCCCTGACCGCAATCCACGGGTGGCGCAGTCGGACAATTAACCTCAAAACCTAAGAAAGACTGCCACTGGTTTGACCAGCCTGAACCACGGGACCGGGTCACCGCCACGGAGACTACAGACCCCAGAGACCCAGCACCGGGTATCCCACACACGTGTACACACGGCCCAGGGGGCGCGTCACATGCAATACAGCATATTACAAACATAAGTCCCATTATTGGGGAGTGGGTGTCCCATAGTATTTGCTTATGCTTTCCCAGCAAAAGCTGCCAAAAATTAGGACGGAGCAACTTGCAATGCCCCTTACAAGAGCCATGCAGTACAGCATATTACAAACATAAGTCCCATTATTGGGGAGTGGGTGTCCCATAGCATTTGCTTATGCTTTCCAAGCAAAAGCTGCCAAAAATTAGGACGGAGCAACTTGCAATGCCCCTTACAAGAGCCATGCAGTACAGCATATTACAAACATAAGTCCCATTATTGGGGAGTGGGTGTCCCATAGTATTTGCTTATGCTTTCCCAGCAAAAGCTGCCAAAAATTAGGACGGAGCAACTTGCAATGCCCCTTACAAGAGCCATGCAGTACAACATATTACAAACATAAGTCCCATTATTGGGGAGTGGGTGTCCCATAGTATTTGCTTATGCTTTCCCAGCAAAAGCTGCCAAAAATTAGGACGGAGCAACTTGCAATGCCCTTTACAAGAGCCATGCAGTACAGCATATTACAAACATAAGTCCCATTATTGGGGAGTGGGTGTCCCATAGTATTTGCTTATGCTTTCCCAGCAAAAGCTGCCAAAAATTAGGACGGAGCAACTTGCAATGCCCCTTACAAGAGCAATGCAGTACAGCATATTACAAACATAAGTCCCATTATTGGGGAGTGGGTGTCCCATGGTATTTGCTTATGCTCTCCCAGCAAAAGCTGCCAAAAATTAGGACGGAGGAACTTGCAATGCTGGCACCCTGGTGGTATAGTGGTGGTGGAGGCTGAGGATAAGGAGAAGAAGATTAAACAGTCGAAACGAGGAAGCGTATACCCATGTGTGGGTGTGAAGCGGTGCATGTGAATACACCTCCCGAAATAACACAGTGGATTTGACTTTGTCACTCTGCTGTCATTTGGTGGTGATGAGAAGTCTGGCCCACTCCAGCCCTTGTTCATTTTGATAAGGGTCAGCTTGTCAGCATTGTCAGTTGACAGGCGAGTGCGCTTATCAGTTATAATTCCCCCAGCGGCACTAAAAACACGCTCCGATAACACGCTAGCGGCAGGGCAGGCCAGGACCTCCAAGGCGTACAGAGCGATTTCATTCCAAGTGTCCAGCTTGGATGCCCAATAATTAAAAGGCACAGAGGAATCACGGAGGACGCTGGTACGATCGGCAAGGTACTCCCTCACCATCTTTTGAAACTTTCCACTCCTTGTGAGAGTACCCCGCGCCTCAGGGCCTGTAAGCTGGGCGGGTGTCAGAAAACTGTCCCAGAACGTTGACAGTGTTCCCCTGCCTCTGCTGGATTGGAGTTGCATCTCTCTCGCCTGTACGCCTTGGTTGGGCAACGAACTGTGACCTCTGCCGCTAGCGTGTTCAGATGGGAATTTTTTTAAGAGTTCTGCAGCAAGGGCCTTCTGGTATTGCCCCATTTTTGTAGACCTCTCCACCTCAGGAACAAGAGAGTGAAAGTTCTCTTTGTAGCGGGGGTCTACAAGTATCACCAACCAGTAATGACTGTCACCCAACATTTTGACAACGCGAGGGTCACGGTTAAGGCAGTGTAACATAAAGTCAGCCATGCGCGCCAGACTGGTAACGGGCAAGATTTCCGTGTCCTCACCAAGATGACGACTGACCATGCTCTCCTCCTCCTCTTCCTCCTCCCCCCTGTCCTCAGGCCACCCACGCTGAACAGACGGTATGACACTTGTACAGGTACTACCGTCTACAACGCATGATAGCAGCTCCTGTTCTTCCTCCTCCTCCTCCTCCTCCTCCTCTCCCTCATTGTCCCCCAATTGATCCATCTCATCATACTCTGGCTGCAATGCCTCCTCTTTAATTCTCTGCAGAGAGCGTTGCAAAAGACAGACAAGTGGGATGCTGACACTAATGATGGCGTCATCGCCACTCACCATCTTGGTGGCCTCCTCAAAGTTTGTCAGGATGGTACATATGTCAGACATCCAGGTCCACTCCTGAGGTCTTATGTGTGGAGTCTGACCTGAATATCGACGGCCTTGTTGCAGCTGGTACTCTACAACTGCTCTCTTCTGCTCACAAATCCTTTGCAACATGTGGAGGGTAGAGTTCCAACGTGTGGGGACATCACACACCAGTCGGTGTGCCGGAAGCTGCAAACGCTGCTGCAACACAGCAAGGGCGGCGGAAGCTGTAACCGACTTGCGAAAATGAGCTGACAGGCGGTGTACTTTCACGAGCAGATCTGGCAACTCGGGGTACGATTTAAGAAAAGGCTGAACCACGAGGTTAAGCACATGAGCCAGGCATGGTACGTGTGTGATCTCACCTCGCCTCAGAGCCGCCACCAGGTTACGGCCATTGTCACACACGACCATGCCGGGATGTAGGTTCAGCGGTCTCAGCCACAGATCTGCCTGCTCTTTCACAGCTGTCCACAACTCACAAGCAGTGTGAGGTTTATCACCTAAGCTTATGAGTTTCAGCACAGCCTGTTGCTGCTTGGTGGAGGCAGTACTGCAATGCTTCCAGCTTGTAACTGATGTGGTGATATCTGAGATGGAGGCTGAACATGAGGAGGAGGAGGAGGAGGAGGATGCGCAGGAGCTGTACACTGTGGGGGCAACTCTGACTGACATAGGGCCCGCAATCCTCGGTGTGGGGAGGATGTGTTTCGTCCCAAGGTCCGACTGGGTCCCGGCTTCCACTATGTTTACCCAGTGTGCCGTCAGAGAGATGTACCGTCCCTGGCCACAAGCACTTGTCCACGTGTTCGTTGTCAGGTGGACTCTCCCAGTAACTGCGTTGTTGAGGGCACGGCAGATGCTTTGGGACACGTGCTTGTGTAGTGCGGGGATGGCACACCGGGCAAAATAGTGTCGGCTGGGGACAGAGTACCGGGGGGACGGCCACCGCCATAAGATTGCGGAAGGATTCCGTCTCCACCAGCCTAAAAGGCAGCATTTCCAATGCAAGCAGTCGTGAAATGTGCGAATTTAGGACTGTGGCCTGTGGGGCGTTAGCTGCAAATTTCCTCTTTCGTTCAAAGGTCTGGGATATGGACAATTGAACGCTGCGGTGGGACGTGGACGTTGATGCTGTTTCTTGAGAAACTGCCATAACAAGTGAAGACTGAGAGGAGGGGGCATCTTTACATGCAGTATGGACAGGGGATTGCCTTGCACACACAACAGGGGGTTCTATTGCACGCACAACAGTGGAAGAAGCAGTGGTGACACCCGCTGACACTGGTCGTGGACCCTGGGTTTCGCCCCACAAAGTCGGGTGCTTTGCTGCCATGTGCCTGATCATGCTGGTGGTGGTCAGGCTGGTAGTTTTGTCACCCCTGCTGATGCTGGCATGGCAGGTGGAACATATGGCCTTTTTGGGGTTATCAGTAGAGTCTTTAAAAAAATTCCAGTCTCTGGAAGACCTACCGCTTGTACTGACAATATCCCTCGTGTTGTTGTTACGGGGAACGGTTGCCTGCCTTCTGTCTGCGGCCACCACACTGCTTCTTCCTGCCTGTTGGGGTACTCTGCCTCCCTCCCCCTGTGTGCTGCTGGCCTCACTCTGCATGTCCTCCTTCCACGTTCGGTCAGTTACTAGATCATCCACCACCTCCTCCTCTTCCACTTGCGCACCACGATCCTCCTCCTCACTTCCTGGCAATTGTGTCTCGTCATCGTCCACCTCTTGTGACAGATTGCCAACGTCGACTTCCTGTGGCCGTGGCTGTTCAAATATTTGGGCATCGCAACATGGGATCTCCTCTTCCACCACTTCAAGCGTATCAGGCGAGGGGCCCAAATATGGAAATGGACCAGTGAACAGCTCTTCAGAGTGTCCAAGTGTGGGATCACTTGCTGTCTGACTACACTCGGCATGGTGGGAGGAAGGAGCATCAGGGTGAGGAGGAGTATGCGGTCGAGACTCACGGCTACTAAGAGTTGACCGTGTGGAAGACAGACCGGAGGTGGTGGTGCCCAGGTAACTGGAAGTATTATCTGCTATCCAATTAATAACCTGTTCACACTGATCAGTTCTCAATACTGGTGTTGTTCTGTGCTTCCCTAGTAATTCGGTCAAGAAGTGGGAGCGAGAAGATGTGGCTGTTGGTTGTGGCACATTTTCACCTTGGCCACGGCCCCGTCCTCTGCACGAACCATTACCAGAACGTCCACTTCCACGTCCCTTGCCACGCGCCTTGCCCATTGTAAATGAAGTAAAATAGCTTACACTTGCACTATCAATGGAAAAAGGGTAATAAAGAGTAGATTAGAACCGTGGAAGAAGAAAACCACAGTTATTGTTTACTGGGGTATACCACACTTTTTTAAATAGAGATATTTGCGGCTGAACAGTGAGCGACACACTCAAACTGCTTTTTTTGTTAGATACCAAAGGCCCAAAACTGGATAGTACAGCGATTTGACCCGTGGAACTGCGAAACCACACTGGGATGTCGGGCCTACACAAGACTATTTTCAACAGATATATTTTTGTGTCACAACAGTCAGGAGACGCTACTGTTTTTCTTTACGGAAAAAACTACCAAAAGCTGAATAATAGAGATTTTTTACCGTGGGATGGCAAAACCACAGTTATTGTTTACTGGGGTATACCACACTTTTTTAAATAGAGATATTTGCGGCTGAACAGTGAGCGACACACTCAAACTGCTTTTTTTTTAGATACCAAAGGCCCAAAACTGGATAGTACAGCGATTTGACCCGTGGAGCTGCGAAACCACACTGGGATGTCGGGCCTACACAAGACTATTTTCAACAGATATATTTTTGTGTCACAACAGTCAGGAGACACTACTGTTTTTCTTTACGGAAAAAACTACCAAAACCTGAATAATAGAGATTTTTTACCGTGGGATGGCAAAACCACAGTTATTGTTTACTGGGGTATACCACACTTTTTTAAATAGAGATATTTGCGGCTGAACAGTGAGCGACACACTCAAACTGTTTTTTTTTTTAGATACAAATGGCCCAAAATGGATAATACAGAGGTTTGAACCGTGGAAGTGCAAAACAACACTTCTGTTTCTCTAGCCTACACCAGACTATTTTCAACAGTTATATTTGTGTCTGAAAAATCAGAGACACGCTTTTTTTTTGGTGGGGGGGGGGACACACCAAAAGGTTAATAAGACGGGTATTTGTACAGTGTGAAGGAGGAAAAAAAAGGAGGATTTAGATGAAAAAAAAAGGATTTTTCCTGGCCCCCGACACCTGGTGCTAAGTCCAGCAATTTCAGCAACAGGAGCACACAGGACTGTAATGCAGCGTTTGCTGGTATAACCACTGTGTCTCCTATACAGCCTGCCTGCCTGGTATCTGGGATGGATATTAGTCCTGAAAAGGACTGTTTGTTTGTTCTGGCAGCCTTTACAGACCCTACACTAACTATTTTGCAGTTTATATCTCTCCCTAAATCAGCAGCGCTATCCCTACACTGTCTAATCCGGAGCGACTGTGTCCAAGATGGCGGCGCCCCGTTTTAAATACTCAAGGTGACGCTGTGCGGCCAGCCAATCACTGTAATGCCCACAACCAACATGGCTGCAGCATTACAGTGACTGGCTGGCAATCCCTGCATGTTCATTGGCTCTGTAAAGAGCGCCAAAGATGCAGGGCGGAGACCCGAGCTCCCGCCCGAGTAACCCGGAAATGCTCGGTGCTCGCCGAACATCCCGAGTAGCGTGATGCTCGGGCGAGTACCGAGCAGTGTCGAGCATGTTCGCTCAACACTAGCTACGAGTGAACATAGCCCAAGGTGTGGAGGAGTATTTTTGTTTTTGGTTATTTATTTTGCCTTATATACAAGTCATTACCCTGGAAAGGATGTTCCTTAACATATTTCCCAGGAAAATCTATTTTGGTTTTGTTTTTATGTTTTATTGTGAGTCCATAAAAGTGGCGTAATACTCTGACCACGTTGTTGACAGCAGTGATCTGGGAATCAGAAATGCTTCCAGGGGTCTTCCCCATGCTGTTCCCGTGTCATTTGAGCACTGTTCCCATCGATTTTGGCAATTTTTAGGCCCTCTGCAAACCGCCGGGGGGGCCGCCTGAAAAATGCTCGAGTTTCCCATAGACTTACATTGGGCTCGTTGCTCGGGTCGAGCACCTGAGTATTCCAATTTGCTCGACCCGAGCAATGAGTACCCGAGCATTTTAGTGCTCGCTCATCACTACTAATTATTCATGGCTTAATTGTGACATGGAATCATTGTATTCCTGTATACCACACAATCCGGGTTTATCAGCTATCTCTGAATTTTTAGATAGGTACTCACTATACAGTCAGGATTTGAAACAATTCATTATTATGGCATTAGCATATTTATCATAATTATCAGCAAATAAAAAATAATTATTTACACTTGATTGGTGCACCCATGGGGGCTAAACATTCTTCATCTTTCGCAAATTTGTACATAGCCATTTGGGAGGAAAAATATATTTTTTCCGCAGCAAATCCCTTTTTTCAATATGTGGTATGGTATGGTTGCTATATTGATGACTGTAGTTTAATTTGGTCAGGGGACCAAACGGACCATACCACATTTCATGCAGTATTTGAATGCCAATCAATAAAATCTTAAATTTACCCATAATTGGCAAAAGGATTCTCTCTCTTTTCTGGATCTAATTCTGACTTCCAAAGATAATAGATTGGATACTTGTACTTATTGTAAGGAAATATCGGGTAATACTATCCTAAATGCCAATTCATGCCACTCCAGAAATACCATCAAGGGTGTGCCCGTAGGAGAGCTGACCCGTGCACGTAGCAATTGCACTGATGATGGGGTTTTCCACGAGGAGGAAATATATATATGTTCAAGGTTAAAGAAAAGACATTATTGGACTTTGAATAATGGCAAGAACAAAATTAGTAACATCAATAGGCAAGATCTTCTAAAATATAATAACAAATCTTTTCCCAGTGGCAATAAACCAATTTTCGTCACCACTTATAGTAAAGAATTCTCTGAGAATGTATTATTAACAGATATTTTCCGGTGTTATTCCAGGATGATAAACTTAGGACCATAGTTCACAATGGTTGAGGTTTTCCAGCAAAAAAAGCCCCTACATTAGGTAAAGCTATATCACCAAGTATGATTAATGTAAGCAGGAATCTCGGAGGGTCTTGGTTAAATTGCAAGGGTTTCTATACATGTGGAATGCAGAGATGCACATGTTGCAAGCATGCAAATAAAACCACAGTTATTTTTGATGCCATTAATAATAGTGAGTATAAATTAAAACAATTCATGAATTGCAACTCTACGTATATTGTGTATCGTGCACACTGGGATTTATGTCAGCTTTCCTATATAGGGTGTACTACTCGCAAGTTAAAACAAAGAATCAGAGATGCCGCTGACCCTAATGCACCAAATCCGTCAAAGGTGCCTAGGCACTTTTTGCTAACACATGTGTGGGATTTAATTTAACTCACTTTTCCTCCTGTGCCATTGAGAGGGTTAACAGGCCAATCCGGGGAGGGGTGGTTGTGACAGGAGAAGGGCTCTCCTATATACAGGTGCATCTCACTAAATTAGAATATCATCAAAAAGTTAATTTATTTCAGTTACTCAGTACAAAAAGTGAAAAGGCTTCCGATGCATTTAAAAAGATCTGTTAGTCTGTTTCAGTAGGCTCTACAATCATGGGAAAGACTGCTGACTTGACAAATGTCCAGAAGGCAGTCATTGACACACTCCACAAGGTCCCAGAGTTCCAATTTTCATTTGGAAATCAAGATCCCAGAGTCTGGCGGAAGAGTAGAGAGGCACACAATCCAAGCTGCTTGAGGTCTAGTGTGAAGTCTCCACAATCAGTAATGGTTTGGGGAGCCATGTCATTTGCTGGTGTAGGTCCACTGTGTTTTATCAAGACCAAAGTCACCGCAGCCGTCTACCAGGAAATTTTAGAGCACTTCATGCTTCCCTCTGCCGATAAGCTTTTTGGAGATGGAAATTTCATTCTCCAGCAAGACTTGGAACCTGTCCACACTGCCACAAGTACCAATACCTGGTTTAAAAACAGCTGTATCACTGTGTTTGATTGGCCAGCAAACTCGCCTGACCTTAATCCCATAGAGAATCCATGGGGTAATGTCAATTGGAAGATGAAACACCAGACCCAATAATGCAGATGGGCTGAAGGCTGCTATCAAAGCAACCTGGGCTTCCATAACACCTCAGCAGTGCCACAGGCTGATCGCCTCCATGCCACGCTGCATTGATGCAGTAATTGATGAAAAGGAGCCCCGACCAAGTATTGAGTGCATTTACTGAACATACATTTCAGTAGGCCAGCATTTCGGATTTTAAAAACATTTTTAAAGCTAGTGTTAGAAAGTATTCTAATTTATTGAGATAATGACTTTTGTGTTTTCATTGGCTGTAAGCCATAATCATCAACATTAACAGAAATAAACACTTGAAATTGATCACTGTTTGTAATGACTCTATATAATATATGAGTTTCACTTTTTGTATTGAAGAACTGAAATAAATTAACTGTGTGCCTCTCCACTCTTCCTCCAGACTCTGGGACCTTGATTTCCAAATGAAATGCAAATTTACTTTCATCTGAAAACACCCTGTACCACTGAGCTACAGTCCAGGTCTTTTTCTCCTTGGCCCAGGTAAGACGCTTCTGGCGTTGTCTATTGGTCATGAGTTGCTTGACACAAGGAATGCGACACTTGTAGCCCATGTCCTAGATACGTCTGTGTGTGGTGGCTCTTGAAGCAATGACTCCAGCAGCAGTCCACTCCTTGTGAATCTCCCCCAAATTTTTGAATGGCCTTTTCTTAACAATCCTTTCAAGGCTGCGTTTATCCCGGTTGCCTGTGCACCTTTTTCAACCACACTTTTTCGTTCCACTCATCTTTCCATTAATATGCTTGGATACAGCACTCTGTGAACAGTCAGCTTCTTTAGCAATGACCTTTTGTGGCTTACCCTCCTTGTGCAGTGTGTCAATGACTGCCTTCTGGACATCTGTCAAGTCAGCAGTCTTCCCCATTATTGTGGAGCCTACTGAAACAGACTAAGGGACCTTTTTAAACACATTGGAAGCCTTTGCAGGTGTTTTTTGTTAATTATTCTAATTCTAAGAGCCCTTCCTTGACCCATCTTCTCGGTTTAGCTATCGCCCCATATCACTTCTCCCTTATGCCTCAAAACTACTGGAACAACACATCTATTTTGAACTGTCCTCCCACCTCTACTACTGCTCCCTCTTTGACAGCTTACAATCTGACTTCCAACCGCACCAATCCACTGAAACTGCCCTAGCTAAAGTCAACAAACGACCTACTAACCACGAAATCCAAGCAACACTACTCTGTCCTCTTCCTCCTGGACCTGTCATCTGCCTTCGACACAGAGGACCATTCCCTCTTACTACAGATTCTCTGATCTCTTGGCATCACAGACTTGGCCCTATCTTGGATCTCCTCATACCCAACAGACCGGACATTTAGCGTCTCCCACTCACACACCACCTATCTGTCGGTGTCTCCCAAGGCTCAGTTCTAGGACTCCTGCTCTTCTCTATCCTCACCTTCGACCTGGGACAGCTCATAGAGTCTCATGGCTTTCAGTTTCACTTCTATGCTGATGATACACAGATCAACCTCTCTGGACCTGATATCACCTCCCTACTAACCAGAATCTCACAATGTCTGTCTGTTATTTCATCCTTCTTCTTTGCTAGATTTCTAAAACTTAACATGGATAAAACTAAATTCATCATCTTTCCACCATCTCACTCAACCCCAAAATCTGACCTATCCTTCAAAGTCAATGGCTCTCCTTCAAACCACATATCCAAGCCCTTTCCACTTACTGCCGACTCCAACTCAAAAATATCTTCCAGATCCGCACATTCCTCAACCAAGAATCTGCAAAAACACTAATGCACGTCCTCATCATCTCATGCCTTGACTATTGCAACCTCCTGCTTTGTGGCCTTCCCTCTAACACCCTCGCACCCCTCCAATCTATTATAAACTCTGCTGCCCCATTAATCCACCTATGCCCACGCTATTCCCCAGCTTTTCCCTTTTGTCAATCCCTTCACTGGTTCCCAACTGCCCAGAGACTCCAGTTCAAAACCCTAATCTTGGCATACAAAGCCATCCACAACCTGTCTCATCCATACATATGTGACCTAGTCTCCCAGTTCTTACCCGCACGCAACCTCTGATCCTCAAAAGATCTTCTCTACTCCCCTCTTATCTCCTCTTCCCACAATCGCATACAAGATTTCTCCTGTGCATCCCCCCTACTCTGGAACTCTCTACCACAACATATCAGACTCTCGCCTACCGTGGAAATCTTCAAAAGGAACCTCAAGACCCACCTCTTCCGACAAGCGTACATCCTGCAGCCTCGCTCCACCATACTGCTGCACGACCAGCTCTACGCTCACCTACTGTATCCTCACCCATAACTTGTAGATTGTGAGCTCTTGCGGGCAGGGTCCTCTCTCCTCCTGTACCAGTCAGTGACTCATTTTTGTTCAAGATTATTGTAATTGTATACCCCTTTTTCACATGTAAAGCGCCAGGAATAAATGGCGCTCTAATAATAAATAATATTTAAATCCCATGGTGGGACAGAGACCTTTATTGTGGGTCTCAACCTACTCGTGGCCCTAATGAATCTCTCGATCCAAGGATGATTTGCCAATGGGTAGTCCAAGAAGGCACTCAACACTGAAATTTGCACTTTCAACGTGCCGGGCCGCAGGCCTTTATCAAATCCTATTAACCTAAATAGGGCCCATATACCAACAGCACTTCCACAGAAAACACTATAAACCTATAAGGAGAGGGAAGCTACAGCCACTAAAATTCAGCAATAGTATATTTTATTCATATAAAAACACACAATTCATAAAAATGCATAAAAGCAGGGGGAAAACAATTCAGAAAGGTATTACCTGAGGTTGTAGTCTATCTATTCCACAAGAGGGAACCTGAGCTCCATGATTCATATACTATTCAAATCAATAATACATAATATTAAACGCTTCTCAATTAATGAACCATAGGATATATAGTCAATGCATGTTCATTCTCTTCTTTGTCTTTCTTTCGTCTTCTCTGCCCAATGAAAAATCTCCTTGGCTTTAGCCTGAAGATAGTGATGTCTTGGTCTACCTTGATGCCTGAGGAAAGCTACTGTTGTAGTATTGTCCGACAGGATTCTGATGTGCTGATCCTTCAGGATTGATCTGCATCTTTTCAATGTCTCCCAGACTGCCTAAAGTTCCCTGAGGTTTGATGATCTGAGAAGATCTGACTTTGGCCAGGCGCCCTGTAGTTGCTGACCCTGTATATGTGCTCTCCATCCGCTGCTGCTTGCGTCTGTGGTGACAGTTAGGAATGGGGATAGATTCCACATAATCCCCTTTTTAAGATTGGTCATAGAAGTCCACTAGGTTAAAGATTCTCTTGTTCTTACGGACAACCTTATCTTCTTGCCCAGACCTTCTATCCGTCTGTTCCAGGCTGTCAGAATCTGATGCTGTAATTGTATCAAGTGGAACTGGCTCCACCGAACACCGTATAGAGGCAGTCATTAGTCCCAGAATCTTCATAATTTCTTTGATAGAGACTTGTGATCTCCTCTTGAAGATTAGAACCCTTTCTCTGAGTTCGTCCCGCTTCCTTTTCTGGTAGGAAGTATGTTTGTTGCTCTGAATCCAAGAGGATTCCTAGAAAAATCTTTTGCCTTTCTGGGACGATATCTGATTTTTTCCAGTTTATAATCCACCCTTGTTTTTTTTCAGACTAGGGCGTTTGATGTTACTGATATTTAACTGATGGGGTGAATCTGCCTCTAACAGGAAATCGTCCAGGTACTGAATGCTTATTCCGTTCTCTCAGACAAGCCATAACTTCTGCCACAATTTTTGTAAAAATGCGTGAGGCTGAGGAAAGACCAATCGGAAGACACAAAAAATGGTAATGCTGGCTTATCTCCCTTCCTTTATTGCAAATCTCAGGTATCTTTGTCTGTAAGAATGAATAGGCATGTGGTAATACGCGTCAGACCTAACGTACACATCACTATGTATTTCCTGATTAGCAGAATCATTGATCTTCTCGATTCCATCTTGAATTTTTTTGCATATTATCCACTTGTTTAGGGATTTCAGATTTATGATCGTGCGATAACCGCCCCCGGGTTTTTTTTTTTTTTTATTGAAAACGGGTTTGAATAGTATTCCGCGCAACCATTCCATCTCTGGTACTGAGATCACTACCCCTGAATTCACTGAATTTTATGTCCTCTAGCAGTCTTTTTGAGACCTGTGGGGACTGAGTAGTTGTGAGGTGGAATCTTCCCTGAGGGATCTGTATAAATTCTATTCTGTATCTCTCTGCTATTGTCTGAAGTAACCACTGATTCTGGGATACTCCTGACCAGGCCTTGCGAAAGTTTTGGAGTCTTCCTCGGTCATCCCACTTTCTTGGCGTTATTGTCTCCTTGCGTTAGGGATTGGAAAAGGTATTTCTCATCTGAGGCTTGTCCAATAAAGGACCGAATACTCGGGAGACCTGAAAAGGGAATAGAAAAAGCTTATTTTTTGAGTTGCTGTTCCCCGACCACATTTTTAGCCATATAACTCGCCTTTCAGTATTAGGTATTTTACACATGTCAGTGTGTCTGGTACGTGTGGTGACAGTTTCCACACGTACTGGAGACACTGACACACGCAGACCCATTCAAATCTATGGGTCTGCGGACATGTCCGTGTATTTCCACGGACTGTGTGCCCGTGTGCTCCACATGTTGACATGCCCGTTTTTTTACACGCTGCACAGTCCGCAAAATGTCTCGTGCTGTACACACAGTGATGACATCTGTGTGTCATCAGTGTGACACGTACTGGCGCCTGGGAATCAGCAGTACAGTTGGTGCTGTTCCCAAGTGCCGGTTGCTGAACGCTGCCCTCATCATTGTCCCTTTCTCGCCCTGTGATATCACTTGTCTGGAGATGTCCCCCGCTGTAATCCTCTGCCCGCTGACTCCGAGGAGCCGGGGAGAATGAGCCGCTCCAGCGAGCGGGGCCCTGCACTTAGTGGAGCTTACTGAGTGGCAGGACACTGCTCCTGAGCTCAGCGCAGCTCCGGTGCCCGCTCACTGGAGCGGCTCATTCTCCCCGGCGTCAGAGGATTACAGCGGGGGACATCTCTAGACAGGTATGAGGATTGTATTATTTTATTCTTATTTTTACATAAGAACACTGCGGGAGCAGACTACTACTCCCAACATTGTCCCTTGCTGGTACTGATCACAGCGTGAGCAAGGGACAATGATAAAGGCAGCGTTCAGCACTCGGCGCTTGGGAACAGCGCTAACTGTAAACCAATTCCCAGGCGCCGGTTTGTGTGCTCCTGATGCAGCACATGGTTGCCACATGTGTGACTGACATAGATATCCCCGGTACTAGTTTTTCCGGTACCGGAAATATCCAGACGTGTGAAACCGGTCTTAGAGTAACATAGTAACATAGTTTTTAAGGTTGAAGGAAGACTAAGTCCATCTAGTTCAACCCATAGCCTAACATGTTGATCCAGAGGAAGTCCAAAAAAACCCATGTGGCAAACACTAAGCTCCACATTGGGGAAAAAAATTCCTTCCTGACTCCACATACGGCAATCAGACTAGTTCCTTGGATAAACTCCCTATCAAGGAATGTAGTACATATAACCTGTAATATTATACTTTTCAAGAAAGACATCCATGCCCTTCTTAACTTTTAGTAGTGAATCACTCATTACAACATCATGCGGCAGAGAGTTCCATAGTCTCACGGCTCTTACAGTAAAGAATCCGCGTCTGTGATTGAGCCTTCTTTCCTCCAGACGTAGTAGATGCCCCCTTGTCCCCGTCTCAGGCCTCAGAGTAAAAATATCAGTAGCAAGGTCTTTGTACTGTCCCCTCATATACTTGTACATAGTAATAAGATCACCCCTAAGCCTTCGTTTTTCCAAACTAAATAACCCCAAGTGTAATAACCTGTCTTGGTATTGCAGACCCCCCAGTCCTCTAATAACCTTAGTCGCTCTTCTCTGCACCTGCTCTCGTTCAGCTATGTCTCTCTTATGCACCGGAGACCAGAACTGTACACAGTATTCTAAGTGTGGTCGCACTAGTGACTTGTATAGAGGTAATGGCAATGAGTTTCTCTGTCTCAATCTTTGGTGCCTTGATTTGTTTTTTACAGAATTTATTTAATTTTCTGTATTTATTTAATACCTCATCACTACCTACTTGCTTTAGTTCTCTAAATGCTTTCTTTTTGTCACTTATTGCGCCCCTTACAGCTCTATTTAGCCATAGTGGTTTCCTCCTATTTCTAGCATCTTTATTTCCATAGGGTATATATTGTGCACAGGTCCTATCCAGGATGCTAATAAATGTCTCCCATTTGCTTTGTGTAGCTTTAGTTCTCAGGATATCGTCCCAGTTTATTGCACTAAGATCATCTCTCAACCGTTGGAAATTTGCCTTTCTGAAGTTTAGTGTCCTTGTAACCGCTCTACTACACATCTTATTAAAGGATACATGAAAACTTATTATTTTGTGATCACTATTACCCAAGTGACCCCCAACTCGTATATTTGATATGCGGTCTGGCCTGCTGGTTAATATTAGGTCTAGCAGTGCCCCCCTTCTTGTTGGGTCCTGAACCAGTTGTGAAAGGCAATTATCTCTCATAGTTGTCAAAAACCTATTACCTTTGCTGGAAATACATGTTTCTGTTCCCCAATGTATTTCAGGGTAGTTAAAGTCCCCCATAATAATGACTTCTCCTTGAGTCGCTGCTTCATCTATTTGCTTTATAAGGATATTCTCCGCTGCTTCCATTATTTTTGGAGACTTATAACAAACCCCTATCAGTAATTTATTATTTTTTCCCCCTCCCCTTATCTCCACCCACAGGGACTCTACATTTTGATTAGATTCACTTATATTCTCAGACAAGATGGGTTTTAAGGATGATTTCACATATAAACACCCCCCCCTTGCTTGTTTGTACGATCATTTCTGAACAGACTGTAAATTAACTGCACAGTCATGGCTCTCGTCCAGCCATGTCTCAGATATCCCCACCATGTCATAATTATTTTCCATCAAAATTAATTCTAATTCCTCCATTTTGTTGGTGAGGCTTCTGACATTAGTGTACATGCATTTTATGTATCTCTCTGTACCTCTATTCCTTCTTACATTATTGACTGTTCTAACCCCACCCCCAATTTCTTTATTTGTGCCCAGGTCACTATCTGCACTATCTTCCCCACCTATAAAATGCATACCGTCCCCCCAATCCCTAGTTTAAACACTCCTCCAACCTTCTAGCCATTTTCTCCCCAGCACAGCTGCACCCTCCCCATTGAGGTGCAGCCCGTCCCTAGTGTAGAACCTGCAGCCAACTGAGAAGTCGGCCCAGTTCTCCAGGAACGCAAATCCCTCCTTCCTCCACCAATTCCTGAGCTACTTATTTATCTCCCTAATCTCCGTTGCCTCTCTGGCATGGCACAGGCAGTATTTCAGAGAATACCACCTTGGAGGTCCTTGCTTTAAGCTTGCAGCCTAATTCCCTGAAATAATCTTTAAGGACCTTCCACCTACCCTAACTTTGTCATTTGTGCCAATGTGCACCATGACCGCTGGGTCCTCACCAGCCCCTCCCAATAATCTGTCAACCCGATCAGCGATGTGCCGGACTCAAGCGCCAGGTAGGCAGCACACTGTTCGACGATCCCTGTCTTTGTGACAGATTGCCCTATCTGTTCCCCTAATAATTGAGTCCCCCACTACCAGCACCTGCCTGGCCGGCCCTGCACTCCTATTTCCCCCCTGAATGGAGCTGACACTCCTCCGGCTTTCGGAGGACATGCCTTGCTGCAGCAGTGCTACCCCTGTACTGACACCGCCCTCATCTGCCAACTTTGCAAACTTATTGGGGTGTGCCAGATCAGGACTAGCCTCCCTGGCACTCTTCCCTCTACCCCCACTTCTAACTGTCACCCAGCTAGCTGCCTCACTGTCCTGCAGCTCCCTACTACCACCTTCCCCCACATCTACCCCAGTGAGCAGCTGCTCAGTGAGCAGCAGACTCCTTTCCATATTGTCAATGGATCTCAGTGTTGCCAGCTGCTCATTTAGATCCAGTACCTGGGCTTCAAAACTCACAACGTGCTCACATCTCGCACAGCGGTATGCGCCCCCGACCGACTGTTCAAGGATTGCATACATTTGGCAAGATGTACACTGGATAGCATTATCAATATGGGAGCTCATTTCCTAATGGGAATTGCACTAGACAGAAATGTTAGGTAAAGAGAAATGTAAAGAATTAATAAAATACAGACTCCTTGTGCTTAGATTTGGTGATGCACTTCTTCCCCTAGTAAGAACAGACAAGAAGAAGGGACACCCTATTACCAAGTGAACTTTCACGAAGAACACTTACCCAAACGACTCAAGGACTGGATACCAGTTTGGAGGAAGGACCTTTCTCAGCCGGGGGATCTTCCTTGGAGGCTGCAGATTCATCCAACCTGGAGGAGCTACTATGACTGGATCTGTTTGCAGATCCTCGCCTTCCTGAGGTCCTGGTGTCTCCAGTAACCCGAAGGTGTCGCTTCTCCAGGGGCTTTCCAAGCAGCCGCTGAGATTTTGATGGCGGCGGCTGCTGTAGTTGCTGCTGCTGCTCACTTTCTGACTCCCATTTCACAATAGGGGCAGAAGTAGCTGGGAAGTAGCTGCTCTCTTACTGTGTTTTTTTTTTTCCCAAACTCACTTCCGGGTAAGCATTTCAACTGAAAAGAGGTGTGACTGCCTTCTGGGCGTGCCACCTGCTGGTAGTTAAGCCCAAATCAGTGCTGCCCCAGCGCCCAGACCCACGTAACCAGTACTTCTGGGTCTGCCACTTGACCACCAGGGGCGCCCCCCGGCATCATCATGCTGCACCCTCGGCTTCTTACAGAGCTCAGAGGTGCACGGTCACACTACAGAGGAACCCGGAAGCCGCAGCACTGGAGCTGCAAACCCCAGGCAGGGGCACCGCTTCAACAGCCTCCTTCTTCAGCCAAGTGATGCTGGAGCTGCCAACCCCAGGCAGGGACACCGCTTCAATGGCCTGCTTCTTCAGCCAAGCGATGCCGGAGCTGCCATCCCCAGGCAGGGGCACCACTCAACAGCCAGCATTTCTTCTACGGTGTCAGCTCCCTGGATCGCACTGTGAGAGACTGAATCCTCTGCCAGCCAGGACAGCTGCGGACTCCACCTTCGACGAGTAAGCCTGTCACAGGTTCCACCATCAAGGACAGGAAACCAAACTGAGGCGGGAGAGAGGTGCCGCCCCTTTTAAGCCTGTAGGTTTCCTATCCTTGGTGGGCAGATCCCCTCTCTCGTGGTGCTGTCATGGTCGACCGATAAAAATCTATGACCCCTACAACAACTAAGGGAAAAAGATGTGCCATATGCAACAGAAAACTACCTGACTCATATGGGAAAAAGTTATGCCAGAAGTGTATTGACAGGGTAGTTCAAGAGGAACATGCCTCTTTCATGAGGGCCATAATAAGAGAAGAGGTCCAGAATTCCGTCACGGAGCTAGTCTCCCCTCAGTCCTCCCAGACAGCACCTAGACCAAAAAGGCCATGATGGGAGACTTGAGTCAAGTTCAGAGGAAGAGAATGTATTATACTATACTGACCCTGAACAGGAGGAAGGGGAAGGGTTTATCCCAGCAATACCAGAAGAGAAAAATAAATATCTTTTTTTTCTTGGGAAAACACCGATACACTCCATTCAGCGGTAAGGGATACAATGAGGATACCCACCAATCCTCCTCAATACACAATGAAATGTGTGGAGGTTTGAGATCACAAATGGACAAAGTATTCTCTGTTACTAAACATATAAAGGCCATGATCCTAGAGGAATGGGAGGACATAGAAAAGAAACTAATACCAAGGCATTTCAAATCACGCCAGCCATTCCAGCCAGAAGAAATCCCTAAGATAGACATCCCTATAGGTAGAGTATCTAAAAATACATCTATCCCATTTGATGATTCTTCATGCTTGAAAGACCCTATGGACCGGAAAGCAGATGGTCTTCTCAAAACAACATGGGAATCCTCAGCAACTATTAAGGCTAAAATAGCAGCCACCTCTGTAGCAAGATCCATGAATATATGGATAGAGAGTTAGAGGGTCATCTTAGGAAGAAAACACCCAGAGAGGAGATCCTGGAATCCATACCATTACTAAAAATGGCAACAGGATTCACGGCTGATGCCGTCTGAGCAGATCTATCAGATTTGCTGCAAGGAATGAGGCACACTGGAAGTGCATTGAGCTGTGGGTTGGATTGCTGTTAAAGGGGAAAAAAAAACTCTTTAAATCTTCTTCCTTAGCGAGTGTGAACGAGCTGAGTGTGACTGGAGCGTAAGTGCAAACGGAAGTAAGTGTGTGACTTGTGATTCAGTGACTTTGGATTCAGGGAGTTTAGAACGGAAGAATTTGGACTGAATTGCTGTCTGTATTTTATTTACTATCGCCATACAGGGTATAGAAAAGTAAATCTATACATACCTGTATGGCCCATAGTAGAGGTCTGATTGCAGAGAAAAGCACTTTAATCAATTTTATTTTGTACAGGCTTGGCGTCCGGGGGATGCCAAGAAATCCCTGACTATGTGCTTAATATTCCCCCAAATCCCCGCCTATCTGCTTAATTACCATATCCCCTCCCCCTTCCCTGCACGTCACAGGGCCATCTGCTTGTGCAATAGAACCCTGCAGCGCAGTGCACAAGCAGATGGGGCCGGGATGAAGCAAAGCGCGCTGTATGTGAGTGGCGCTTTGCGCATGCCCTGGAAGTCAGGGAGCACAGTGCACGTCACAGGGCCCTGTGACGTGCAGGGGAGGGAGGGAATATGATAATTAAGCAGATAGGCGGGGATTTGGGGGAATAATAAGCACATAGGCGGGGATTGCTTGGTGTCCCCGCTGTACAAAATAGAATTGATTAAAGCGCTTTTCTCTGCAATCAAACGTCTACTATGGGCCATACAGGTATGTATAGATTTACTTTTCTTTACCCTGTATGGACATAGTAGAGATCTGATAACTCCAAAGTGGTGACAGATTCCCTTTAAGAAAGCCATAAACTCGGCTACTAGTTTGGTGAAAATGCGTGGGGCCGAGGAGAGACCAAACGGGAGGCATCTGAACTGATAATGCTGGACTTTGTGCCCGTCTTTCAACCCAAATCTTAGACATTTCTGACTGTGGGGGTGAATGGGTACATGATAATATGCCTCTTTGAGGTCCAACGTGCACATCACCATGTTTTCTCTGACCAGAAGAATGGTGGATCTGATGGATTCCATTTTGAATTTTTTGTACGCCACTGACCTGTGTAACGACTTTAGGTATATAATTGTACGGTAGTCGCCTCCCAGTTTTTTTTTTTTTTTATCAAGAACAGGTTTTAGTAGTATCCCGATAACTGATCGGCCACTGGCACCGGTATTACTACACCTGCTAGTAACAGTTTTTTGACATCTGTCAGCAATCTTTGTTGGACTAACAGGGACTGTGCCATGGTTAGATGGAATATTTCCTGGGGAATCTTTACCATCTCTATCTTGTACCCATCTGCAATTAGCTGGAATATCCATGGACAGCTGGATATCCCCGACCATGCCCCTAGAAAGTGTTGGAGTCTCCCTCCTACTCTTATGGCGTCATTGTCTAAGCGAGCTATTTCTCGAACTAGGAAAGGTACTCCTGCTTTTACCTCCTTTCGGGTAGTTCCATCTACCTGATTTTCCCTTCCCAGTGTATTCTGGTCTCTGTTGGGGACGTGGTCTCCGAAAGGATGTTGTTCTCCTGGGGTTTACCTCCGGAAAACCTTTCTATTCGTCCAAGGCCTTTTCTAGAATATCATCTAGAACCGGGCCAAACACTTGGAGGCCAGAAAAAGGGATGGAGCACAACTTGTTTTTGGAGTGGTTATCTCCAGACCAGGTTTTTAGCCATATTGCTAGTCTGGCTGTAGTAGATAAAGAATCATTTCTTGCGGCAAACCTAATTGATTCGGCTGAGGCTTCAGCCATAAATTCTGTTGCCATTTGTAGAGAGGGATGGAGTCTCCGATCTCCTCTCTGGAAGTTTTGTTTCTCAGATGTCTTCCAATTGTTCCAACCAAATGATCATGGATCTTGCTACTGAAGTTGTTGCAATATTTGTTTTGATTACCGCAGCTGCGGTTTCCCAGGTCTTTTTGAGGTTATCTGCCTTTCTGTCCATAGGGTCTTTTAAGCATGACGAGTCTTCAAAAGAAATCAATGTTTTCTTTGCTACCCTAGCTATTGGAATATCAATCTTTGGAATTTCTTCCCACAGCTTAATTTTTTCTGATTCAAAAGGCAAATGGGATCTGAAACTTCTGGAATGACTAATCTCTTCTCTACCTCCTCCCATTCCTCTAAGGTCATTGCTTTAATATGCTTATTGACTGGAAATACTCTGTTCATTCGGGTCCTCAACCCTCCGAACATTTCATATTGTATCAAGGAGGGCTGGAGGTTGTCTTCCACTGACTGATAAAAGTGGTTCAGTGTTCTCCCATGAAAAGAGATATTTTTTCCTTTCTTCTGGGGGAACTGAAATAGATCCTTCTCCTTCATCCTGTTCAGGGTCGGAGTAAACTGACCGATTTTTCTCCTCCTCTGAACTAGATTCCATCTCCCATCGGGGTCTTTTTTGCCTAGGTCCAGGCTGGGAGGCTTGTGTGGGGATTACATCCGCCACTGAACTGTGGACCTCCTCTCTTATTATAGATCTTATGTCAAACATAAAGGAGGAATATTCATCCCTGACTACTCGGGCAATACAGTCAGTGCATAATTGCTTCCAATATGTGTCCGGTAGCTTCAAGTTACAGGTGGCACATATTTTCCCTTTTTTCTTAGGGGTTCATGACGTTGTGGATTTTTTAGAACTCTCCTTGTCCTACAACAACAAGGGATCATATAATAATATGCTACTGAAGACAGATGGTAACAGTGAATTTAGCCAAAAGGGGGGCAACCACTTATTTGTACCGGGGTTTCTGCTGGCGTGTCAGGGCGACCAGTGGTTAATCTTTCCATGGCTGGTGACCAAGACACAGTAATACCTCAGATGCAGCCCCATGGGTTTTAAATAGCCTTTTGTCTCACCTGTCTTCCATCTGATTCATCAAATTCAGGCATTTCTCCTTTAATTTCCGGATTGGCGCCCTTTTTTTTTAATGAATCCCGGAACCGGAAGTGCATTCCAGTGTGGAACGCACGCCGGTTACTAGAGGCATGCGTTCCACTGCCCCTGTAACTGGAAGTGCTGCTTAGTTCTCCCCTGTGCTCACAGGACCGCGCGCAGGGCTGCAGCAGCATGGACCCAGAGCCCCCTTAATGGGGAAAACTGGTCCACCTCGGGAGCTACCGCTCGACTGGCCAGGCTGAGGGACCCCTTGTCTGGCGGGGTATCTGCCTCCAGACCGCGGCAGAAGGAAGGGGAGGAGTGCGAGGACCCCATACCAATCCTCCTGCGTCCGGCATCAGGAGGTCTTGCTCACTAGAGGTGAGCCTTCTGCGTCCTGTCTCCAATAGGGACAGGAAAAACACTGAAGGTATTGGTGGAGGGGGGGGGGAGGCTTTTAAACTCTTCTGTGTTTCCTGTCCCTATCAGAGATATGAAGGACGTCCTCCTGAGGTGCTGTCAGGAGGGACGTCCTGGAAATTACTGTTTTCTGGCTGTTACATGGTAGTATTGGATTTGAAAGACGCTTATTGTCATGTGCCTATACATGATGAATATCAGTAATACCTGAGGGTGACCATAGTCTTGGATGGGGAGATTAAACATTTCCAGTTTGGGGCCCTGCCGTTTGGTTTAGCCATAGCCCCTCGGGTGTTTACTAAGGTTATGGCGGAGGTCATAGTTCATATCCGGGAACGTAATATTTTAATCATCTCTTATCTGGATGATTTCTTAGTGGTAGGGAATTTTGCCTACCAATGTAGTATACACCTAAAAGAAGTAATGATCATCCTAAAAAAAAATCTGGGCTGGGTACTGAATTTAGAAAAATCCAGATTAGTCCCCTCAAAAGTTCAGCAATTTTTGGGGATTTTGCTTGATTCGGAAACTCAAGAATGTTACCTCCCGGAAACTAAAATTCAAAAGATTAGGAGCCAGGTGGAGACAGCCATAGCAAATCCGGTTAAGTCCCTTAGAGGGGCAATGTCTCTGTTGAATAACCTGACATCGTGCTTTCCAGGGATTCTGTGGGCACAATACCACTCCAGGGTTCTACAGTGGGATGTGTTACATAATGAAGCTCCTCTTAAAGGGCATTTAGAATGGAAGATGTCCTTATCACTCTGGTCAGTAAAATCTTTACAGTGGTGGCAGGATGAGACAAACCTATCTCGGGGGTTCCCTGGGTACTTATGGTCACTAGAATAATTACCAGACGTGAGTCCCAGAAGGTGGGGAGCCCATCTGGGGGATATGGTAGCTCAGGTGACCTGGTCAGATAGTGAAAAGGGTTTCTCCTCCAATGCAAAAGAGCTGCTGGCAGTAGACAAGTCGGTGAGTAGTTTCTTAGTTTTCCTTCAGGGCAAGAATATAAAGACCCTCTCGGATAATCGAGTTGCGGTTGCCTATGTAAACCACCAGGGGGGTACACGGTCAAGATCGCTGATGAGAGTGACAGATCATCTCTTCCAGGTTGGAGAAAGTCATCTCCTTGACGGCCTTCCATATAAGGGGAAAAGAAAACACCAGAGCAGATTACCTAAGCCGTTATCCTCTGATGCAAAAAGAGTGGGAACTAAATCAAGAAGTATTTACCCAAATATTCAGAAGATAGGGCTCTCCAGTGGTAGATCTGTTTGCCAAAAAACTAAATCAGAAGACAAGGATTTTCTGTTCCCCAGATCCCAGAGAAAATCCCCTAGCTGTGGACGCTCTTCTGGTGCCCTGGGATTTCAACCTGGTGTATGCCCCCCCCCACCGTTGGCACTACTTCCCATGGCTATAAGGAAAAACGGGGAAGGCGAGGGTTCTTCTGATTGCGCCCTTCTGGCCCTGGAAAGCCTGGTTCTCATGCCTGAGGAGCATGTCCATTTCCGATTCTTGGGTCCTACCCGAGATTCCGGATCTCCTCTTCCAGGGTCCGATATTCCATCCTCAAGCAACTGGCCTCCACTTGACGGCATGGAACTTGAAAGGACGTTGCTAAAGCAAAGGTTTTTCCCTAAATCTTGTAACCACCCTGATGCATAGCAGAAAACCAGTTACAACACAGATTTATGCCAGAAGCTGGGAAAAATTCTTATTCTTCTCAGGGTCTAGAGTTGACAAGGGGGCACTGATAGGGAAAATTCTGGAATTTCTATAGAAGGGTCTTGAGCTAGGGTTGTCCACCAGCACCTTAAAAGTTCAGTTATCTGCCATGGGCACCCTGTATAGCTGCGATCTAGCAGGTAACTACTGGGTTTCTCAATTTATCAAGGCAGGTTTTAGGTCCAGACCCATTGTTAAAAACAGTTTGGTCCCTTGAAATCTAAATTTAGTTCTAACGGCCTTGACTAGCTCGCTGTTTCAGCCAATAGAGTCAGCAACTCTTAAAACAGCTTTACTAATAGCTTTAACCTCGGCCAGGAGGATTAGTGACATTCAGGCCCTGTCTATAGCTTCGCCATTTACACAAATCCTGGATGACAGGCGGGATCTGACCTAAAAATCACTCTCCCTAAAGTAGCCACTCACTTCCACAGGCTTCAGGAAGTCATCCTACCCTCTTGTCCCAACCCAAGTAATCAGAGGGTCTAAAGTCACAAAGTCCACCATAGCTAGATGGATTAGGGAGGCCATTTCTCTAGCATATACATCTAGCGGCGAGGAAGTGCCAGAAGGGTTGAAGGCCCATTCCACCCGGGCAGTGATGACCTCCTGGGCTGAAAGACAGGTGTCTCGATAGAAGTCATATGTAAGGCTGCCATCTGGTCCTCTCCATCTACTTTCTATAGACACTATAGATTAGATAATAATTACTTATCGGTAATTTGATTTTTCCTGAAACCCATGACAGCACCATACGAAAGTATAGGATCCGCCCCTATGACCGGACAGGAAGCCCTGAGCACAAAATAATAAGGCAACACCCACTTCCTCCTTCAATGTGGTTTCCAGGAGTCAAGTAAGAGTCACCCAATTCATCATTATTTTTATTTATACATTCACTCAAGCCCATTCTTCATTGTGAGAAGAGAAGACTAAGAACTAAGTACTAAGACTCAGCTTGTAATAGAAGCAGAAGTTAATCGATTCAGGGAACCTGGTAACCTTAACCAGGCTTTGACTAGGGTTTCTACCTTAATATTGTTGGCATTTTCAATTGAAGGCCCCACTTAAGGCCAAGATCTGGACCGTAAGAAACCTTTCTAGGGTCAACGATCATATAGTTGTTCAAAATTACCCAACTCTATGCTATCAAGAGTAGATAGAGCATCCCAGATTGCCAAAATGGGGATTCCAAAACCAGCAGAAATATTTAGTACTTTATATCCCTTAGGGTGTAATGGTAAGTCCCCCCAAGAAAAGTATTTAAGCCGAACGGACACTTATAGTTCGAGATTTCCATCCTGGGGAGTTTCTGGCAATAACAATCTAGCCAAGGAATCAAGAAAGGGCAAAAACACAGATCTAAGCTATTCCAAAAGAAAAGTCACAATCCACCGTTCATGCAGGGATGATAGGAGAATAGCGTAAATACTACAATTCTCAAAAAAATAAAGGGAACACTTAAACAACACAATGTAACTCCAAGTCAATAACACTTCTGTGAATTCTACCTGTCCAGTTATGAAGCAACACTGATTGTGAATCAATTTCTCCTGCTGCTGTGCAAATGGAACAGACAACTGGTAGAAATGATAGGCAACAAGCAAGATACCCCCTATAAAGGAGTGGTTCTGCAGGTGGTAACCACAGACAATTTCTCTGTTCTCATCCTTTTTGGCTGTTGTTTTGGTCATTTTTTCATTTTGCTATTGTTCTCTCCCCTAGAGGTAGAGTACCATGAGGCACTGTCTACAGTACCACCCACAGAAGTTGCTCAGGTAGTGCAGTTCATCCAGAGTGGCACATCAGTGCGAGCTGAGGCAAGAAGGGTAGCTGTGTCTGTCAGCACAGTGTCCAGAGCATGGAGCAGATACCAGGAGATGTGGAGGGAACCATAGGAGGGCAACAACCAAGCAGCAGGACTGTTACCTCCTCCTTTCCTTTGTGCAAGGAGGAACAGGAGGAGCACTGCCAGAGCCCTGCAAAATGACCTCCAGCAGGCCACAAATGTGCATGTGTCTGCACAAATGGTTTGAAACCAACTCCATGAGGGTGGTATGAGGGCCCAACGTCTACAGATGGGAGTTGTGCTCACAGCCCAACACCGTGCAGGACACTTGGCATTTGCCACAGAACACCAGGATTGGCAAAGTCGCCACTGGCGCGCTGTGCTCATGTGACAGACATGAAAGAGTCTGGAGACGCCGTGGAAAGCGATGATCTGCCTGCAACATCCTTCAGCATGACCGGTTTGGCAGTGGGCCAGTAATGATGTGGGGTGGCATTTCTTTGGAGGGCCGCACAGCCCTTCATGTGCTCGCCAGAGGTAGCCTGACTGCCATTAGGTACCGAGATGAGATCCTCAGACCCCTTGTGAGACCATATGCTGGTGCGGTTGGCCCTGGGTTAATCCTAATGCAGGACAATGCCAGACCTCATGTGGCTGGAGTGTGTCAGCAGTTCCTGCAAGATGAAGGTATTGAAGCTATGGACTGGCCCGCCCGTTCCTCAGACCTGAATCTGATTGAGCACATCTGGGAAATCATGTCTCGCTCCATCCACCAACATCACGTTGCACCACAGACTGTCCAGGAGTTGGCGGATGCTTTAGTCCAGGTCTGGGAGGAGACCCATCCACAACCTCATCAGGAGCATGCCCAGGCGTTGTAGGGAGGTCATACAGGCACGTGGAGGCCACACACAATACTGAGCCTCATTTTGACTTGTTTTAAGGACATTACATCAAAGTTGGATCAGTCTGTAGTGTGTTTTTCCACTTTAATTTTGGGGGTGACTCCAAATCCAGGCCTCCATTGGTTAATAAATTTGATTTCCATTGATGATTTTTGTGTGATTTTGTTGTCAGGACATTCAACTTTGTACAGAACAGAACAAAGTATTCAATGAGAATATTTCACTCATTCAGATCTAGGATGTGTTATTTGAGTGTTCCCTTTATTTTTTGAGCAGTGTATAATAGCATCAATTCTGCAACTTAAATGGATGTTAATATAATCCAACCATGGAGATTGTTAGATGAAAATAGTTCAAATGCAAAACAGATTAGTTTTCAAGCAAAGAAACCAAGTGATAACCATCACTTCTGATACACTTTTTTTCTTTTTCCAGAAGCAACTCATTTAGAAAGAGATATTGGTCAAATCTCAGATGGTCTTAAGCTAAGGTATTAGCATTATGTCCCGTTAAACATATACCTTAAGTACGTATCATCCTGTACTTGAGTAATAATCAGAACGGTCTTACCTCAGTGTGAAGGCATTCGTCTTAACTGGCAAAGATGTTTCTCCTTCGCCACAGGAGTCTCACGGGTACGGGGACATTTTAACTCATCCACTGATTCCTCCTTTTATAGGTTTATTGCAGAGTTGCCGTCTTATCACTGCAAGAGCGCACTGACTGTATATTTAACCAACTCGCCACTTAGTTGAGTCTACCAGTTTTTTACTTTAATCCCAAGAATACATAGTGTAATATGGCTCCATTGACTTAATTTCTAATTAGTCCATCTGCCCCACTTCTAACTGGGAGGATACACTGGTCTTGAAATAATTTTTACCATATCTGGTATAATCATGTCTGTCGAGCAACTCCATTAGGAGGATGGACTGGGATATTTACTGGTTCGTCAGTCCCATACCGGCAAGTCCAACTCGTACCTCCGTTAGGAGGGCAGACCGGTAGTGCTGCCCCACTCATTACAATCAAGTTTATCTTACCATTACGAATCAGGAGCGTAGATTGAGGCAATTTTTAGTTTATCAACCATCGATACCAGCGAGTCCAGCTCGCATTTACCTTAAGAAGGCTGACCGGTAGTGCTGCATTACTTGGCACAATCAAGTTTATCTTACCATTCCATACCAGGAGGGTAGTATGGGGCAATTGGTGGTTTATCAACTTCTCTAGCGGTGAGTCCAACTCAATGCTCCCTTAGATCAGACCGGTATAGTGCCACCCCTCTTGGCACAATCAAGTTTCTTATCACACTAAACCAGGAGGGTAGTTTCGGGCAAATGTTGGTTTTTCAGCTCCCCCTCCCCCCACATCCTCAGTGAATACAACTCCCAGCTCCTCTTACCATTCCCTATCAGGGATATATGGGGTATAGAGAGTTTAATCACTTAATGTCCAAAAGGTCATTCGAAGACTCCAGGTAGGAGTTTTAACTGGACTTAAGGCCCCGTCACACTTAGCGACGCTGCATCGATCCAGACAACGATACGACCTGTCAGGGATCGTTGCTGCGTCGCTATGTGGTCGCTGGTGAGCTGTCAAACAGGCAGGCTCACCAACGATCAGGGAGCTGCGACATCGTGGAAAGAATGTTTCCACGATGTCCTGCTCCTGGTTACGAGCCTGCTGAAGTAGGAGCAGGCTGGTAACTATGGTAAACATCGGGTTACTAGGGGCACACGCGCTCCTAGTAACCCGTTGTTTATCATGGTTACCACTCTGCTACGGTGAGCAGGAGGTTCCCGCTCACTTTAGCAGGCTCGTAACCATGATAAACAATGGGTTACTAGGTGCGCGTGTGCCCCTAGTAACCCGATGTTTACCATAGTTACCAGCCTGATCGCTGCTCCCGCTGGTCACACACAGCGATGTGTGCTGACCAGCGGGAGAGCAACGACCAAAAAAAGGTCCAGGACACTTTGCAGCGATCTCACAGCAGGGGCCTGATCGTTGCAAAGTGTCACACATAGCGACATCGCTGGTGAGGTCGCTATTGCGTCACCAAAACCGTGACACAGCAGCGATCTCGCTATGTGAGACGGGGGCTTTACAGTGGTTTCTTTAAGCTTAGTGCAGCCGTGTCCCTCTTGCACCTTTGACTAGGAGGGGGGAACTGAGCTGTAGATGTTTATCAGCCAGTTCATCTAAAGGGATGGAAGGCCTCTCATATGATGAAAGGTTGAAAAAGTTGAGCTTGTTTAGCTTAGAAAAACGACTCCTCAGAGGGGATCCCATTTACATGTATAAATGTATGTGTGGTCATTACAAAGGAATAGTACATGATTTATTCCCTCCAAAGACCAGACGGCACTCATTACGGGTGGAAGAAAAGCCGTTCCAGAATCTAAATAGGAAAGAGTTCTTTACAGTCAGACTGTGGAATTCCCTACCACAAGAGGTAGTAATTACAGTAGTGCTGAGCGAGTATGTTCTATTAACCCTTTTGCCAAGTATGCTCGGGCCGAGCTCCGAGTATTTACAGCTGCTCGGTGATATGGTTGAATCGCTCCCGTGTGCATGATTTGCGACTGTACAGTTTTACTACATGTAAGGAATTTCTATTTCTTACACATTCCTCACATGTAATAAAACTGTCAAACAGTGGCAAATCATGCACACGGGAGCGATTCAACCATATCACCGCAGGTGTAAATACTCAGACAGAACATACTCGCTCAACACTAGTAGTAATGGAAGATACAAACTGCTTTCAAAAAAGGAAAAAAAAGGGGCTGGATGATTTCCTCGATACACATAACATTGTGGGTTACAGATAAATTAGACATATTACACATATAGTAGTACATTTGATCCAGGGTTCTAGTTCTGATCACCTTTTCTCGAGGGTCAAGAGGGAATTTTTTCCCGCTGATGCAAATTGGTTGAGTGTGTCCTTGGTTTTTCCTTCTTCTGGATCAACAGTTTTTAGGTCTAGGGATTTTAGTAATACCATTATCAAAGTATGAGGAATTGTCTTGACCTGTTACTCAGCAGCTATCCTTTGAATTGTATTCAATAGAATCACCCCAGACCGAGGGCATCGTCCAAAAACCTCCTTACCAATATCAGTAATATTGCTAGTAAAAGGGTAGTGAAGCTTTCAGACCTTGGTAAAACTGATCTACAAGCCCCAAGTTGCTTGGCTAACCGGGCAACCCACAGTGAGGCAAACAGCTGAGGAAAATCCTAGACCTAACGTGGTAGGGTTTTCCGCAACTATGAAGCCGTCGGAAAAAAACCTTCAGACAGGCCAACATGAGACATAAGCCCAGGCCTGACCAGACCCAGGCCTAGCCGTGAGGCTCAATGCGCAAGCCATGAGGCCTAGGCCAAACAAACGTAGGTAGGTACGGAATCATTAAAAGTAGATTCTTCCAGGCTGAGGTTAGAATTTCAGAGCCCAACTGGGCCCCTGCTCACTGCCACTTACTAGAGGTTGCTAAAGAACACGGTATGGTGTTCCATGATTCACAGCTGCTCCAGGCTTCTACATCCTTGAGGACAGGAAACCACATTGAAGGTGGGAATTGACTTTATTTTGTACTCAGGGCTTCCTGTCCAGTAATTGGGGCTGATCCTACTCCCTTGTATAGTGCTGTCATGTGGGAAGAGAAAATGGGTGTTTCAGCTGACCTCACCTTTGAAGTAATTTAGGTGGTCCCTCCCTATATTACTTCACCTCTGTAATTCTTCCATGGTCCACTGATGGTCTTAAATTACTTACCGGTAACAGGATTTTTCAGAGACCATGACAGCACCCTTATATTCCCTCCCTTCACGTTTGTGGGAGCACTTTTTTTTTTGTATAATCTCACACGTGTCGTGTGGTATGGTAATTTTGTAATTGTTGTGTTTCTTAACCTGGCGGCCCTCTCAATGCTCTGTAATCCAAACTGAGGTGGGAGAGGTGCTGCCCCTTTTAAGCCTGTAAGTTTCCTGTCCTTGGTGGGTGGATCCCCTCTCTCGTGGTGCTGTCATGGTCTCCTGAAAAATCCCATTACCAGTAAGTAATTTAAGAATTTTAGGAATATCCTTATCATAAGGGGACAAAAGGTATGTACAGGTGCTTCTCAGTAAATTAAAATATCAAAAAGTTAATTTCTTTCAGTTCTTCAAAACAAAAAGTGAAACTTATATAGTCATTACAAACAGTGAACTATTTCAAGTGTTTTTCTGTTAATGTTGATGATTATGGATTACAGCCAATGAAAACAAGTCATTATCTCAACAAAAAAACACCTGCAAAGGCCTCCTACGTGTTTAAAAAGGTCCCTTAGTCGGTTTCAGTAGGCTCCACAATCACGGGGAAGACTGCTGACTTGACAGATGTCAAGAAGGCAGACATTCACACTTCACAAGGAGGGTAAGCCACAAAAGGTCATTGCTAAAGAAGATGGCTGTTCACAGAGTGCTGTATCCAATCCAAGCATATTAATGGAAAGTTGAGTGGAAGGAAAAAGTGTGGTAGAAAAAGGTGCACAAGCACCTGGGATAGCCGCAGCCTTGAAAGGATTGTTAAGAAAGGGGCATTCAAAAATTTGAGGGAGATTCACAAAGAGTGGACTGCTGCTGGAGTCATTGCTTCAAGAGCCACCACACACAGACGTATCCAAGACATGGGCTACAAGTGTCGCATTCCTTGTGTCAAGCCACTCATGACCAATAGACAAGGCCAGAAGAGTCTTATTGGGCCAAGGAGAAAAAGTCCTGGACTGTTGCTCAGTGGTCCAAGGTGTTGTTTTCAGATGAAAGTAACTTTTGCATTTCATTTGGAAATAAAGGTCCCATAGTCTGGAGGAAGAGTGGAGAGGCCATAATCCAAGCTGCTTGAGGTCTAGTGTGAAGTTTCCACAATCAGTGATGGTTTGAGGAGCCATGTCATCTGCTGATGTAGGTCCACTGTGTTTTATCAAGACCAAAGTCAGCACAGCCATCTACCAGAAAATTTTAGAGCATGTCATGCTTCTCTCTGCCTGTTTACTCACTTGTACCAGAGCGCCCCAGTGGTTTGTCCTTCCATTGTTGGCTCTGTAAATGCACTGGTAACCTCAGCTACCCTCTGGTAGTGCAATAATAGTACTCTCACCTGTCTAGCATCTGAATCGTCAAAGGCGCTGTCCTCTTTAATTCTAGGTTTGGTGTTCTTTTCTTCAAATTCCCACAAGTGCAAGCCACGGTGGATCACACGTCAGGCACAAGAGACTTGCACGTCATCACTCTAACCAGAAGGGCTCCTGCATACCGGTCTCTTTGGTGTGCATATACGTCACGTGCAGGGATGGACGGTGTGAGACCCTCTCAGGGGGGAGCGGCTCAATTCAGGAGCTTCAGCTCTACTGGTCTTGGCTATGGGACCCCTTGTTCAGCAAGGCGTCGGGCCTCAGACTCTAGTGCAGCAGGAAGGGGAGAGATGCCCTCCCCCAGATCCTCCTACGTCAGACAGTCAGGAACTCCTGCTCCACTGACCGGTAAGTTCTTCAGTGTTTACAAGCACTCTTATGCGTCTGTCCCTAATAGGGACAGGAAAAACACTGGCGGTTGGTGGATGAAGGGGCCTTTTAACCTTGTGTTCCTGTCCCCATCAAGGATATGAAGGACGACCTCCTGACTGTGCCATCAGGAGGGACGTCCTGGAAATAGTTCTTTAACCGCTTCCTGACCGCCCACTATAGATAAACGTCCGCGCTGCCTGGGCTCTGTGCAGCACAGACGTTTAAAAACGGTGGGTGGTCTCGCAGCGCTCAGGACCCCCAGGGTCCTGCAAGCGCTGTGGGAGTGGTGCAGAGCGATAGCTCTGACAGGGAACATCATCGGGACCTGATTAGATCAGGTCCCAGTGATGTTAACCCTTTGCAGTCTTCTATATACCGCGATCTATAGTGATCGCGGCATATAGAAGACAGCAGGAGGAGAGGGGGTCGTCCACTTACCTCTCCGACGACCCCTGATTCCTTTCAGGACCTGATGTTGCTATGGCAGCTGGAGGTCACATGACCGCCTCCAGCTCTGCCATATATGGTGTCCTGCCTGGCTCAGCCTGCAGCTAAGCCAGACAGGAGACTGACTGTGTGAAGATCTCATGTAATGTAATATATGTCTATTACATTACATGAGATCAGGGATCAGAAAAATAAAACTTAATGTCCCATACAGGGACTAAGTAAAAATGTAAAAAAAAGTTAAAAAAAATTACAAAATAAATTAAAATAAATAAAATATTAAACCGATAAATCCATATATTTTTGCAAAAATAAAAAAAAGTACACATATTTGGTATTGCCGCGTCCGAAACAACCCGAGCTATAAAACTGTCACACTAATTAACTCCTTCTGTGCACACCGTAATAAAAATAAATAAAAAACGGAGCAAAAAACTGCTTTTTCCTCATATCGCCAAAAAGTGGAAAAAAATGCAATCACAAAGCAAAATGGAAATAAAAATGGTACCACTGAAAACGTCATCTTGTTTTGCAAAAAACAAGCCGCCATACAGCTCCATCAGCCGAAAAATAAAAGTTATACCGCTCAGAATAAAGCAATGCAAAAAAAATATTTTTTCTATAAAATGGTTGTGTAAAAGCGCCAAAACATAAAAAAATATACAGTACGTGTAGTATTGCTGTAAACGTACTGACCCGAAGAATAATGCCGCCTTATCACTTTTACCACACGCAGAACGGCATAAAAAAAAAAAAACCTCAAAAAACAATTCCTGAATTGTTGGTTTTTGTTAATTTTACCTCCCAAAAAACGGAATAGAAAGCGATCAAAAAATGTCAAGTACCCAAAAATGGTACCAATAAAAAGGTCAACTCGTCCCGCAAAAAACAAGCAGTCACATGACTGTCGGCCGAAATATGGAAAAATTATAGCTCTCAAAATATGGCGATGCAAAAACTAGATTTTGCAAAAAAAAAAGCGTCTTAGTGTGTGACAGCTGTCAGTCATAAAAACCCGATATAAGTCTGGTATCTCTGTAATCGCACCGACCCGAAGAATAAAGTAATCTAATCAGTTATATCACACTAGGAACGGCGTAAAAAAAAATAAATAAAACCAATTCTTCACCTGCTACTGATTTGTTTATTATGTCTACCAAAGATCGCAGTAAGGCTCTGCTCACATTTATCCTGCGCTCTGCGCTGAGCACTTACGCCAGAGTTTCCGTGTAAATCTCTGAAATATGTGATTCAGCCGGAACCCATGACAGAAGATTCCCTGTAATGAGGCAGATATAGGCCACTGTGGAAGCCGTCTAGCCTGGGATCCCACGGTGTCATTTGTTTTAGGCGTGCATAAAAGTGCGGTTGGCCAGTTTTGTGCACTTCTGAAAAAAAGGACACCGCTAAACAGAGGCCAGACGGAGTCCAGAGTAACTCTGCTGCCTCATTACAGTGAATGGATCCCGCAGGGGTTTCATCTGAATTACATCACTTGGAAATTTAGATGGAAACCCCGATGTAAGTGCTCAGCCTAGCGCGCCGGATAAATGTTACGTAAAATGTTCCCAATAAAAGCTTCAACTCAGTCCTCAAAAAAAGCTAGTCCCCACTCAGGTCCGTCATCTGTTAAAAATATAAGGGACTTCCAAGTTACTGGTAGCAGAAAGGCTCTGGAAAAGAGAAATGGCCCTTGCCCCCCAAAAGAAATTCAGAAAATGTTGTGCTCCCAAATCCAAATGTCTATTCTACAATAATTTGTGTTCTCCAATTGTCAAATAGCGCTCCGTCCCCCCCAGATCTCGCCGTATGGCTGAGTGGTACGATACAGCCACATATGTGGTATTGCCACTTTTAGAAGAAATTGTGTGACACATTTCGGCACCATTTTTACCCATTGCCCTGTGTGAAAATGTAAAATCTGAGGGTAAAACATTTTTTTGTGGTAAAAATATAATTATGCTTTTTTCACTGCCCAATGGTATAAATTTAAAAATTAAAAAATACTCACTACTTCCCTAGATTAATTCCTTGAGAGGTGTAGTTTACAAAATGGGGTCACTTGTGGGGGTTTCGGCATGTCAGCGACTCTTCAAATGTGACATGGTGTCTGCTGCCTATCCCAGCCAACATAGCGCTCCTTTCTCTTCCGAACCCTGCCGTACACCAAAGCAGTGGTTTTCCCCCACATATGGGGTATCGGCGTGTTCAGGAGAAATTGCACAACAAATTTCATGGTGCAATTTGTCCTGTTACCCTTATGATAATACAAAATTAGGGAATGAAAAACATTTTTTGTGGGAAAAATGTGAAAATTTTATTTTTATGGCTCAATATTATAAACTTCTGTGAAGCAGCTAGGGGTGCAAGGTGCTCACCACACATCTAGATAAGTTCCCTAAGGGGTCTAGTTTCCAAAATGGTGTCACTTGTGGGGGGTTTCCACTGTTTAGGCACATTAGGGGTCCCCCAAATGCAACATGGCGTCTGCTAATTATTCAGACAAATTTTACATTCAAAAAGTCTAATGGCGCTCCTTCCCTTCCGAACCCTGCCGTGCGCCCAAACAGTGGTTTTCCCTCACATATGGGGTATCAGCACGCTCAAGAGAAATTGCACAAAAAATTTTGGGGTCCATTTTCTCCTGTTATCTCTGTGAAAATAAAAAAAAATGGGTCTAAAGTAACATTTTTGTGAAAAAAGTTAAATGTTAATTTTTTTCTTCCACATTCCAAAAATTCCTGTGAAGCACCTGAAGGGTTAATAAAGTTCTTGAATGTGGTTTTGAGCACCTTGAGGGGTGCAGTTTTTAGAATGGTGTCACTTTTGGGTACTTTCTGTCATAAAGGCCCCTCAAAGTGACTTCAAATATGATGTGGTCCCAAAAAAAATGTTTTTGTAAATTTTGTTGGAAAAATGAGAAATCGCTGGTCAACTTTTAACCCTTATAGCTCCCCAACAAAAAAAAATTTGGGTTCCAAAATTGTGCTGATGTAAAGTAGACATGTGGGAAATGTTATTTATTAACTATTTTGTGTGACATATCTCTCTGATTTAAGGGCATGAAAATTCAAAGTTTGAAAATTGCAAAATTTTCAAAATTTTTGCCAAATTTCCGATTTTTTCACAAATAAACGCAAGTGATATCAAAGAAATTTTACCACTATCATGAAGTACAATATGTCACGAATAAACAGTCTCAGAATCAGGGGGATCCGTTGAAGCGTTCCAGAGTAATTGCTTCATAAAGTGACAGCGGTCAGAATTGAAAAAATGGGCCTGGTCACGAAGGCAAAAACAGGCTCTGGTGCGAAGTGGTTAATTAAACTAGTTTTAAACCAGAACAAGTAACAAACACTGCATGGAAAAGAACAGCAAACAAGGATATTGGAAAAAAGAAAACTTTATTTAGAACATCTCGTATGCTGAAGTTCCAAAATCTGCAGTTTTAAAGCTCTATAGACAGATTGAGAAGTTGTTTCCTTTATACAAGCTGCTCAGGTAATAGACCACAGCACAAATCTTCATATAACAGCACAATATGGAAATGCAGAATCATGTTAGGGCAAAACCACAAAGGACCCAGAAACCATACTGCAATTAATCAGGTATAGCACATGTCAGGCGAGCCACCAGTTTGTCAAGAAAATCACATTCAAATTATTTACTCAAGAGTGCAAGTAGCCATATGCATCAGGCAAGTCATTTATTACAGTTTTTAAAATGGGTCTTTTCCCTCATGCATCCCCAAGTATCCCTGCACTTTTAGGATAGGAAATTCTAGTCAAGACAGGTCACAATCATTGAACAAGTACTTTTAATTTAAAGATACAAAAGTTTCACTTTCAGATGACAGAATATAACATACATTGTACGCTAGCCTACGAAAGTGACTTAAAAACAATTCAAAAGGTGAAAAAAATATGCATGTCTGGCAAGTGAATGCCATAGCAAGTATGTAAAAAAAAAAAGAAAAAAAAAGAAAAGTGGAAGTCTAGCCATTCCTCTCTGGGCTTATGCTCCTTCGTGGGCTCCGGGATGGTGAGCGGCTGCAAAGAGAAATCAGTTAGTATCTTGTGAATTAAGACTTTCCCCAGAGGCACAGAGATGTGTACATATATTTTATCTAAGAGTAGACCACTAACTATAACTATATGTGTTGAGGAATAGAAAATGTGACATACCTTCTTTTGGGAGTAACAGATCTGGACTTTGATCTAGAAATGAAAAATTTAGAAATGTATTTAAGAACCATCAATAAGCAATCCTTGAGGTCGCTATTTTGCTGATGAGTCTTGTGACATTGACTGTCAGGATACCAGTGGAGAACACTGGGCTAAGATGACAGAATAGAGCTTAGCATAGCTTATTTTCTGCTGCATTCTCCATTAAAAAGTAATGTACAAAACAGGACAACCCCCACCCCCTCAAAGGGGTGTTCTGGTGCCATTTGCACATATCTTAGGTGAGGGATGACATTACATTATAGGCCACATGCTTATAGTGCACATGCAATAGCACATTTAAATGAGTCAATAGGCAAATGTGCAGAAATACTCATTACTGATCAGCCCATATAAAAAGGACACTTAATAAACTAGTAAAATGATCATTCATCAGGTAATTAGAAACTGTACACAGGACAATGTAGTGCCAATAATTTTTAATGCTGGCATAAACAATTGCATTAACAGTTTTTCACATAAGTTCACCTTAGCTCATGTAAACATACAAACAAGTGCAAACCAACTTGTACACAGGCATTCCACGCTCATTATTAGGTTCAAATCAGTACATCTAAATGAATCAGAGAAGTGAAATGCATTCTTACCTGCTTCTGGGGCGTGTGACAGACCTGGATCTGGAGCGAGACCTAGATCTGAAAACAGTTCAGATATTTTAGATCTACCACCAAATAATACAAATCCAACATTACACACAACCCACTTAGGTTTTAGAATTTTCACTTACCTAGACCTTTTAACTGACGGAGATCGTGATCTGCGTGGGGAACCAGATCTTGACCTACGAGGTGAGCCAGACCTAGACCTACGGGGAGAACCAGACCTAGACCTACAAAACAGAATATTGCACAAGACAAGCTTTAAATAGTTTCTGAAAGACAAATCAAAGCATTTACCCTGCTCAATTTGTGCTAGATGATGACCAACAGGGCTGAGGAGTCTGAGTCATGCAGTCTGTCCATTTTGGTGGAGTCCGTATAAAAAGGACTGACTCCTAAAATATATAATAAACTGGGTACTGATTATCTTTCTACAGTTACCACCATGAGCTCTTATATTAATTTCCAAATTCGTGACCACAGTATTCAAGTCAGTATTTAATAGTCTGCAGAAGGTGTAAGATCTCAGCACTAAAATTTTACATTCCCATTATTTCACTTTAAAAAAAATTTAAAAAAAACTCACCTCCTTCCTCGGCTTCTGCTTCTAGAACGAGTGTATCGCCTTCCCCGGGATCTTGAGTGAGAGCGAGACCTGGATCTGAATATTTAAAAGTAAAGTTATCTTCTATTTAGAAATCATCAATTAGGTAGACTACAGTCAGACAGCAATGAGCGTCTGATATCAGGACACCTATTTGCCTTGAATAGATCTACCTAGGAGAAACTGGTTAAATAAAAGGAGTTTCACTTTACAATAAAATGAAAAAAAAAAAAAAAAAAAAAAAAAGATGAAAAAAAAAACAAACAAAGAAACAAAACAAAAAAACCAAAAAAATAAAATAAAAAACAAGACTAGAATTTGTAGTAAATAAACCTTGCAAGTCTGCAGGTCGACCCTCTTTGGCCTCAAGGTCTAGAAGATCTAGACGGTCTAGAAGGATCTACCAGCCGATCACTTCATCTACTGTAGGTCTTCAATCTAACGACGATCATACTGACAGCCATATGAGCCAGGTGAGGCTTGATTGACGTTTTTTCTAGATGGGAATGTGGTCAATCTGTAGTTCTTTTCTAAAGCGGAGGGGTGCCCCAATTGTATGCCAATATTACTCTGATACGGCGATCACAGTAGATCGTAGATTTCAAGGCCTCTACAGAATCTTAAAGGATGATATAGTTGTAGAAGGCTTGAGGGGATCTGGCCTCTTATGCTGATCACCTCAAGGTCTAGCAGAATCATAAGGTCGGATTTGCAAGGCGCCTCAGCATGAAATCTTAAGGCTCGTGACATTCTGAATCAAGTCGACTGACTCAAACGAAGAAACCTGTAAGGTTTTGACCAGGTTGATTATTAATATATTTGAACAGTGCAAAGTCATCACATAAGCCATAATGCATAAAAAAGCAGCAGCACACAAAATCCATTAACTGCTATAACTGCCCAATTTAGGTTACTTCAGCCATAGTAACTAAAATGCTCACTTCCTCCCCACACCCAACTTTCACTTCAAGTTTCTTGTACGCTGCAAGCACATGCATACAAAGCTACAAAGTCCTATTAACATTTAATCCAAACATGTCAAACATTTAGCCTTAGGGCAAAAGAAAGTCCATCAGCGACATTTTGCCTAGGAGAGAAATTTAATTTGCATTTTAGAACTTTTTGTTGGGTAATAGAGATCTTACGTTTCAGTAATAAGCTGTAGATAACCATCTTTTCTGCATATTAAACGGCACAGAGTAGTCTGTTACTATAACTGCCCACAGACTTGTCTGACACATTTGTGCATGCCAAAAGCTAATCTTTAGTGTGAACCTGCCAGCCCACCCCCTTCTGGCCTAACATTGCACAGCCCACCCCCTTCTGGCCTAACATTGCACTGGGTTCTATATTCTTCATTCTACTCGTTAAAAGCAGCTGCTGCTTTAGGACTATCACTGCCAGCTTTCAGTATTGCTGAACACCTGGCTACTCATCAATAAACCCAGTGTACCTGCTTCTCCTACGTCGGCTGTACCTTAGGCAGTCATAAGCATAGTGACCCTTTTCACCACACTCATAACATCTATCACTTGGATCAAAAGGACGACGAGCCGGGGGTCTGTCGTAGCGAGATCGCCGTGGCATGCCTGTGGACAGCTCTACTCGAACTCTTGAGCCACAAATAACTCTGTAAAGATAAAAACTCACAATTAATATATTGTTAAAGGAAATCTGTCACCACTTTGGAGTTATCAGACCTCTACTATGGCCATACAGGGTATAGAAAAGTAAATCTATACATATGTGTATGGCCCATAGTAGAGGTTTGATTGCAGAAAAAAGCACTTTAACCCCTTAACTGGTTAGGTGGGTTTTGCCACACCACAGGGAATTTTTGTTCGGCTGCCATTCATTGAAAAATGCTGGTATGAGGATACGTGTCTCACTAGCTTCCATCCATTTGTGGGTGTCAAAAATTTGTTATACTCATGTGTAATCAATCGTCAACAAGAAAATGATAAAAACAAACGTGATCTTTGCATTTTCTGTAAAAATAAGAGATTTCTAAACACTGTGGTATAGGAAACCCCACATCACTAGTTGCGTGACAAAAACCCCACCTCACCAGTTGAGGGTTAATCAACTATTTTGTACAGGCTTGGCGTCCGGGGGATTATGTGCATCCGCCTATGTGCTTATTATTCCCCCAAATCCCTGCTTGTATGCTTAATCATCATAATCCCCCTCCCCTGGACATCACAAGGCCTATGACAGGCCCTGTGACGTGCACTGTGCTCCCTGACTTCTTGGGCATGCGCAAAGCGCGGCTCGCAGAGCATGTTCTATTGCACAGGGGAATCACTCGTCACTTCCGGCGCATTCCCAATAGAAACCTGCAGCACAGTGCACAGGCAGACGGGGCCAGGATGAAGCAAAGCGTGCTCTGTGAGCGGCGCTTTACGCATGCCTTGGAAGTCAAGGAGCACAGGGATGTGCAGAGAGGGGGGGTATAGGAAGGGAGGGGACCCTTATGCAGGGATTGCTTGGCATCCTCCGGACGTCAAGCCTGTACAAAATAGAATTGATTAAACCGCTTTTCTCTGCAGTCAGACCTCTACTATGGGCCATACAGGTATATCTAGATATACTTTTCTATAACCTGTATGACCATAGTAGAGGTGTGAACACCAAAGTGGTGACAGATTCCCTTTAAAAACATGATGAAGATATACACCGTCTTTTCAACCACCCTCTCAACTTAGCACATTTAGTAAGAGTGATACCAAATGCAAGAGTCCCCATAAAGGGCGGTGTGCAGATGTTTTATAGCATGGTTTGTTGTCTTTTAAACTTAAAGGGGTTGTCCAGGTTTGGAATGAAAGTCAGCAGCCATGCCATGACTGCAGACTTCTGAATCCTCAGTGTGCGCAACGCACACAGTCCGGATTCTCCAGTGACAGGAAGTATGCGATTTGCTTACATGCGCTGACTATACTGCCTCATTCAATTCACTTGTACAGAGGGAGCCTGCACACATCCACTCAGCATGTGGCTAAAATTAGGAAAGTCGCATTCTTCCATCATGCGACTGCCCACTCTCACCATCAACACTGGAGAATCCTGACAGCATGTGGTACGCATGGTGTGAGGATTCAGAAGTCTGCAGACTTTCATGCTAAATCTGGACAACTTATTTAAACACCAGTAGGTCTGTTGCTGCTGGCTCTCCCAGATTGCAAGAACAGTCAGGATTCGATCATAGACGTGCTTCCCATTGAAATTAAGAGAAATTACAAGAATTGTACATTTGTAATCTCGGCTACTCCCATTCACTATAAATGAGAGCAACAACATCCTGCCTCCTAGCAACCAGGAACACTGCCAGTCCACTTAGGATTGCTGCGGTTCGTGACATATCTTAAAAATGATGCACATATTTAATGAACTTTAGTACAGCATAGAAAAAAAAAAGTGAAGCACGTACTTTCCGTCTAATCCGCGCACAGCGTCTTCAGCGTCCCGCGTGTCTTCAAACTCTACAAAAGCAAACCCAGGAGGGTTTCGGGCAATCCAGACTGTACGCAGGGGGCCGTAGTAACTAAACGCACGCTCCAACTCTCCTTTGCCAGCTCCAGTTCCTAGATTACCAACATAGACTTTCGCTTCTGAAGAAGGAAGAAAAAAAAAAAAAAAGTAAAAATTTATACAAAACAGCTACAAAAAATCAGTGTGAACCACTTGCAGGTATCACTTTTAAGACCCATTGTAAGGCTATGTTCAGTATTTTACCTCAGCATCTGTAAGCCAAAACTAGGAGTGGAACAGTCAATAGAAACACGTCAGCACTTCTACATTGTTCACCCACTCCTGGTCTTGGCCAGGGTGGTTCCATAGAGACGGACACCTATATGCAGTATACTACATCTAAGTGTCCGCCTCCAGTAGGCATATACGACCAAAATTATGCACGGCCAAGCGCGTTCGCTCTGTTAGCACAATTAAAGTCTATGGCCTTGTCAGCACATACACCAAAGTGCCATTTTGCAGGGGGGGGGGGGGGGGGGGGATGTTCAGACGCAAGCACCAACGGGAACAAGGAACGGGTGGCAAAACGCATTATAACAACCACCCTTGCAAATACCGAACGTGTCCTAGCAGGTTATATTCCTTACAAAGAATTGTCCATCAATATTAGAACCATGGGGGAAGGGGCTGGACAAGATTTGAACTCCACTAATGAATGCCACCACAAGCAGACCCCTTCATTGTTACCAAGCGGAGCGCTGTACTTCCAGTAGTGGTTGTGCCTGACAAATCAATACAGTTCAGGCCCAATGAAGAAACAGAGACAAAGTTGCAATATCAAAACAAAAAAGACCTGCTACATGTTGAAAAACTGTCATATCCTGTACATAGCAAGTTAAAGGATGCCTTGATTTCTCATCATCTGATTTGGAGGACGTCGGCTAGATTTCTACAAAACGTTGCAATATCAGACACAAACCAAGGTATGAGGCCACGTCTGTTTACTGGGTTTGGACCAAGATAATAAGCCATCCCAGAAATCCTGAAGATGAGGCTCTGAAAAGCTGAGTGGGACGAAGGACAAACATGTGCACCTCCAGTCAATCTCTATGATTGGGTGAGATGGCGTAGTGGACCACACATCTCTGGCAGCATCATAGACAAGGTATGGAGCTGGGTGCATGCTCGACCTTCGCTCAGAAGTGCTTTTCAGAGCCCAGATCTCAAGATCGCTGGGAGACCCAGCCTAGAAAAACCCTCTAGAGAATGTGAGTCATGTTCCCTTGGTAAAGACAAATTAACATGAAATAAAAAAAGGCCCACATTTCTGACAGCATATGCCAGACAGAAAAAACAATACTGTGGGGAGCAGCAAGAATAAAAATTGATAAATATTTCAAATTTTGAACAGATCTTTAAAAGGATATTTTCAGCCCTGATTATTTCTAGCAGAATGAAGATCTGCTCACACTCTACAATACTGTAAGGCTATGTTCACATGTTGCATTTTTGTAGTGCTTTTTTTTTTCCTGCAGGAAAAACCTACTCTCAAGGCATTATGGGTATGCGCTCCCGATGTGTCCAGGCTGGCAGTCCAGAAGCTGCGGAATAGAAGCCTGTGGCTTCCGCTCATTTTATGCAAATGAGCGGCAGTCTTTCACAAGGGGACTTTCCCCATAGAGGTTAGGTCTATAGGGAAATCCCGCATGCGAACACGCAGAGAAATCGACATGCTGCGGTCTGGAAAGATGCACCGCATGTCAGTTTCGGCAGGTGATCTGCAAGTGCCCAGATACGCATAGTGGACATGGGATTTCTACAAATCCCATCCACTATGCTATAACAGCTGGCCACTGCAGGTTTGACACTGAGCGTGTACATAAAGTGCAGCACAGATTCATCTCAACTAAAAGCAGAGATCCTTAGATCAGGAACAGTACAGACATTATAGGACCTTTCATAACTTTCCCAAATTCTGAAAAAAATTCCCACATACTGCATTGTACTACTGTACCCCATTTATTAAACATTTTAGAAGTCGGTCCATTTTATACCTACTTCACCAAAATGGACACCGACTGGCAGTGACCACCAATATGGAGGCTAGAACAGGGTCAGGCTCCAATTCAGTGGAAGCAAAGTCTAGAAAACAGCGAAGAACCAAAAAAAGGTATGAGGAAGGGGCAGGGGGTGAACTACAGGCAAGCACCGAGGTCACTGACCAGGGAGCACATGACTGACTGCAGGGGTACAATGATGTAACGAGCCGCCTATGGGCCCCCCCACCTCCAGGCTCGCTCACTAGGGCCCCCCCGCATCCACCTCCAGGCACGCTCACTCGGTCCACCCCCCCCCCATCCACCTCCAGGCTCGCTCACTCGGTCCACCCCCCCCATCCACCTCCAGGCTCGCTCACTTGGTCCACCCCCCCCCATCCACCTCCAGGCTCGCTCACTAGGGCCCCCCCCCATCCACCTCCAGGCTCGCTCACTAGGGCCCCCCCCCCGCATCCACCTCCAGGCTCGCTCACTAGGGCCCCCCCGCATCCACCTCCAGGCTCGCTCACTAGGGCCCCCCCGCATCCACCTCCAGGCTCGCTCACTAGGGCCCCCCCGCATCCACCTCCAGGCTCGCTCACTAGGGCCTCCCCCGCATCCACCTCCAGGCTCGCTCACTAGGGTCCCCCCCCCGCATCCACCTCCAGGCTCGCTCACTAGGGCCCCCCCCCCCGCATCCACCTCCAGGCTCGCTCACTCAGTCCACCCCCCCCCCGCATCCACCTCCAGGCTCGCTCACTCAGTCCACCCCCCCCCCATCCACCTCCAGGCTCGCTCACTCAGTCCACCCCCCCCCCACCCACCTCCAGGCTCGCTCACTCAGTCCACCCCCCCCCCCCATCCACCTCCAGGCTCGGCTCACTGGGGTCCCCCCCCCGCATCCACCTCCAGGCTCGCTCACTGGGCCCCCCCCCCCCGCATCCACCTCCAGGCTCGCTCACTAGGGCCCCCCCCCGCATCCACCTCCAGGCTCGCTCACTAGGCCCCCCCCCCCGCATCCACCTCCAGGCTCGCTCACTAGGGTCCCCCCCCCCATCCACCTCCAGGCTCGCTCACTAGGGTCCCCCCGCATCCACCTCCAGGCTCGCTCACTAGGGCCTCCCCCGCATCCACCTCCAGGCTCGCTCACTAGGGCCCCCCCCCGCATCCACCTCCAGGCTCGCTCACTCAGTCCACCCCCCCCCCCCCCGCATCCACCTCCAGGCTCGCTCACTCAGTCCACCCCCCCCCCCATCCACCTCCAGGCTCGCTCGCTCAGTCCACCCCCCCCCCACCCACCTCCAGGCTCGGCTCACTGGGGTCCCCCCCCCCGCATCCACCTCCAGGCTCGGCTCACTGGGGTCCCCCCCCCCGCATCCACCTCCAGGCTCGCTCACTAGGGCCTCCCCCGCATCCACCTCCAGGCTCGCTCACTAGGGTCCCCCCCCCGCATCCACCTCCAGGCTCGCTCACTAGGGCCCCCCCCCGCATCCACCTCCAGGCTCGCTCACTCAGTCCACCCCCCCCCCCCCGCATCCACCTCCAGGCTCGCTCACTCAGTCCACCCCCCCCCCCCATCCACCTCCAGGCTCGCTCGCTCAGTCCACCCCCCCCCCACCCACCTCCAGGCTCGGCTCACTCAGTCCACCCCCCCCCCATCCACCTCCAGGCTCGCTCACTCAGTCCACCCCCCCCCCCATCCACCTCCAGGCTCGCTCACTCAGTCCACCCCCCCCCCCATCCACCTCCAGGCTCGCTCACTCAGTCCACCCCCCCCCCCCATCCACCTCCAGGCTCGCTCGCTCAGTCCACCCCCCCCCCATCCACCTCCAGGCTCGCTCACTCAGTCCACCCCCCCCCCATCCACCTCCAGGCTCGCTCACTCAGTCCACCCCCCCCCCCATCCACCTCCAGGCTCGCTCACTCAGTCCATCCCCCCCCATCCACCTCCAGGCTCGCTCACTAGGGCCCCCCGCATCCACCTCCAGGCTCGCTCGCTAGGGCCCCCCGCATCCACCTCCAGGCTCGCTCGCTAGGGCCCCCCTGCATCCACCTCAAGGCTCGCTCACTCGGTCCACCCCCCACTTTCAGGCCTGCACGTGTCCCCCGCCGCTCCTGCAGGCCGTGCGTGGGATTTAGCAGGTGTCGTTATTTCTGCCGCCCATTAGGCCGGGCTGGTCTGCACACCCACACGACTGAAGGCGAGGCAGCGGGACACAGTGAGGAGGCACGCCGACATACCGAGCACATGGACCACCAGAATACACCACGACCCGCCATTACCTAGCAGTACTGCACAAAGCGCCAAACACGTGACCGCCCACACTGCAAAATGGCGACCGCAGGCCGAACGCGCTGCCGGAGGCAGAAGAGGAAAACCGCCCGCCTCAGGGACCGCCCTGCGTACCCCGTACCCGCTTACCGCCACTGTACCGGCCGTACCGCGACATGTCCGCACAATGCAGGCTACCACACCTCCGCCGCTGTCACTAGAGCGCAGCAGCCCGTCTCCCCGCTCTTTATCAGCCACCAACGGTCGTTGAAGCCGGCTATTGGCTAGTGGGCGATTACGTCACATGCAGCTCCTCCTCTTTTCGGGGGAGAACGTGCTTTTCTGCTGTTACCTGGTAACTAGGGAGGGGCGGGGCTAGCGGTGACCGTGCTGCGCCTTTGTTGTGCTGATAGCGTGCAATAGCACGGAGAGAGCAGTAATGGCTGCCGTCCTGCAGGGCAGTCTCTCCTTATCCCATACCCTTACATACACAGCCCACTCCTACCTGCTCAGTCCTGTCTGCTCCTAGGAAAGCAGTGAGGTACCAGCTGGCGGCCACGGTAAAGAAAACCGGTTGTTACCACTGGCAGCCGGTGACAAGCTTCTTCTAGGGCAGCTAGAAAGTGAAAACTGAGGGGATTGGTTGCTACAAGCAACACGTTTTATTTTAACGCAGGGATGTCAAACTCAGACACACAGAGGGCCAAAATGAAAAACTTGGACAAAGTCTTGGGCCAACCAGTATACAGAATAGTGGGCCTCACATAGTCCTCCATACAGTATAATGGGCCCCACATAGTCCTCCATACAGTATAATGGGCCCCACATAGTCCTCCATACAGAATGGGCCCCACATAATCCTACATACAGAATAATGAGCCCCACATAGTCCTCCGTACAGTATAATGGGCCCCACATAGTCCTCCGTACAGAATAATGGGCCCCACATAATCCTCCATACAGTATAATGGGCCCCACATAGTCCTCCATACAGTATAATGGGCCCCACATAGTCCTACATACAGAATAATGAGCCCCACATAGTCCTACATGCAGAATAATGAGCCCCACATAGTCCTCCATACAGTATAATGGGCCCCACATAGTCCTCCATACAGAATAATGGGCCCCACATAATCCTCCATACAGTATAATGGGTCCACATAGTCCTCCATATAGTATAATGGGCCCACATAGTCCTCCATACAGAATAATGGGCCTCACATAGTCCTCCATACAGTATAATGGGCCCCACATAGTCCTCCATACAGTATAATGGGCCCCACATAGTCCTCCATACAGAATAATGAGCCCCACATAGTCCTCCATACAGTATAATGGGCCCACATAGTCCTCTATACAGTATAATGGGCCCCACATAGTCCTCCATACAGTATAATGGGCCCCACATAGTCCTCTATACAGTATAATGGGCCCCACATAGTCCTCCATACAGCATAATGGCCCCACATAGTCCTCCATACAGAATAATGGGCTCCACATTGTCACCCATACAGAATAATGGCCCCACATAGTCCTCCATACAGTATAATGGGCCCCACATAGTCCTCCATACAATATAATGGCCCCATATAGTCCTCCATACAGAATAATGGGCTCCACATTGTCACCCATACAGTATATTGGCCCCACATAGTCCTCAATACAGTATAATGGGCCCCACATAGTGCTCCATACAGTATAATGGGCTCCACATAGTGCTCCATACAGTATAATAGATCATACATAGTCCTCCATACAGTATAATGGACCCCACATAGTCCTCCATACATTAATTAATCAGCAGGAATACGGAGTATTATATGTACTGCATATAGCTATTGATTTGTATATAATCCAATCCTGAAAAAACCCATGCTGGGAAATTTTGAACTGCACAGGTGCACAATGCCAAAGGCAGGCTATGAATGACAAATTAGCACCACCGTAGGTGGTAGATCACAATGTCTCACCTGTGTACCACAAATAAAATGAACAAAGCCCAGTCATTTTTCATTAAATAAGCACGTTGGTATTGTGTCTGTCAAATATAATGTCCATAGCTTACCCAGGGAGCAGAATGGCAAAGAGAGTGCAGCAGGCTGACACACAAGAGCCCCCTAAGAGACCCCTACGCGCGTTTCGCTTTCAATGTTACCGCTTCATCATGGGGGATATGGCAATAAGCCAAAGCAGGACCTTAAATTCACATGGTACCATATCACATGGTGTGGAAGTGGCCAATAATAGAACGTTCACGGCGCATGTGCGCTGCACTCCACATCCGGCAAGGACCTAAAGTATAGGTTACATGGGAACAGCATGCCACTCCCATTTTGATGACGCACATTGGCGCATGCGCACCCGGGCACACGCAGTCCGGCAATCCACCGGCGGCATCACTGTCACTGCGCAGGAGCCAGGACGCGTCACCAAGGCACCCGCGCACAACAGCACCAGACGCCCCAGGAATCCCGGGCATACGGTAACCGATCTGCGCACGTGCACTACGTCACCAAACGATATAAAATCAACATCCCCGGACAATAATGACATATAATAAAAAATATTGATATAAATAGCCACACATAGTATCCCCTTAGAAAAAAAAGAAGTTTTTACATATAAGTGACAAATCAGCAACAATATTATACAGTGTTGGCTTGAATAGATGACTTTCAAAAAAGGGGAATCCATATGTGCTAAACACAAGTAGAAGAGTCCAGTTGCCCCAGGGAAATTGAATAAGTGATTGGTCCAGTTTGAATGACCATGGAAAGAGGTCACTAATATAAGAAAAATGAGAATAAAATAAAATTAGAACTACAATAGACATAAAATTCAAACAAGAAAATAAACAAGGGAAAGAAAGGGATAAATAAAAAGAACAGGATTAAGGTATGGTCTACAGGAATGATGCAAAATTCACGGTCTCATTAAGGCCATGCGGGGTGATGGATCCCAATACAGCTCTTGTGTGTCAGCCTGCTGCACTCTCTTTGCCATCCTGCTCCCTGGGTAAGCTATGGACATTATATTTGACAGACACAATACCAATGTGCTTATTTAATGAAAAATAATGACTGGGCTTTGTTCATTTTATTTTTGATACACAGGTGAGACATTGTGATCTACCACCTACGGTGGTGCTAATTTGTCATTCATAGCCTGCCTTTGGCATTGTGCACCTGTGCAGTTCAAAATTTTCCCAGCATGGGTTTTTGCAGGATTGGATTATATACAAATGAATAGCTATATGCAGTGCTGTACACACTCTTGATGTAATCTTTGTTTGTCCTATCTGAATTTTATGAATCAATGTGTTTTTTAATACATATCCAATAAAAATTGATTTTACTTGAGTCTATAAAATACTCCGTATTCCTCCTGATTAATTAATGTTATAATTTGGAGTTGATGGGGTTGCAAAGCCGTGACTACCCGGCTGTGCTCCCAAGTACATATATAATGCCTAATCTGGGATTATCTGTGCTAAAAAATCCTCCATACAGTATAATGGGCCCCACATAGTCCTCCATACAGTATAATGGGCCCCACATTGGAGGGCTATACAGCCCTCCACGTGCTCGCCAGAGGTAGCCTGGCTGCCATTAGGTACCGAGATGAGATCCTCAGACCCCTTGTGAGACCATATGCTGGTGTGGTTGGCCCTGGGTTCCTCCTAATGCAGGACAATGCCAGACCTCATGTGGCTGGAGTGTGTCAGCAGTTCCTGCAAGATGAAGGCATTGAAGCTATGGACTGGCCCGCCCGTTCCCCAGACCTGAATCCGATTGAGCACATCTGGGACATAATTTCTCGCTCTATCCACCAACGTCATGTTGCACCACAGACTGTCCAGGAGTTGGCGGATGCTTTAGTCCAGGTCTGGGAGGAGATCCCACAGGAGACCATCCGCAACCTCATCAGGAGCATGCCCAAGCATTGTAGGGAGGTCATACAGGCATGTGGAGGCCACACACAATACTGAGCCTCATTTTGACTTGTTTTAAGGACATTACATCAACTTTGGATCAGCCTGTAGTGTGTTTTTCCACTTTAATTTTGGGGGTGACTCCAAATCCAGGCCTTTATTGGTTAATAAATTTGATTTCCATTGATGATGTTTGCGTGATTTTGTCAGCACATTCAACTTTGTACAGAACAAAGTAGTCAATGAGAATATTTCATTCATTCAGATCTAGGATGTGTTATTTGAGTGTTCCCTTTATTTTTTGAGCAGTGTATTTTGATAAATCCAATATTTCTGAAAGAAGCGATACAAAGTATGTGTTTTTGTTTTATTTTCAATGGGAACAAAGGAATTTGAGTTTTTTTTGTTTAAACATTTGTTTCTTCACTTTTTACTGTATGTAATGGTCCCACTTAGGGAACGTGAAGCTGTAATCGTTCAATCGCTTGTGCTACACATAGCAGTGCTGAAGCACTGTCATGTATAGCAAAAATCACGTTCTCCTAAGAACGCCGGCCTGCAGGAATGGATCATGACAGGCACAGTTGTCACCCAACCCCTGGCTGTCATAACAACCCATCGGTGCCCTGCATTCAGATCATGGGTATGCCGATGGGAGCATGGAATGGCGCATGCCCCAGTCGGCGCATCTTAAATGCTGCTGTGAGGCTGCGTGCCCACAATGCGTTTTTCATGCGGAATTTCCGTAAACGCTTTAAAAACGCTTGGTAATCTGTGCTCCATGGTCCCCAATGAAAATCCGCATGCTGTGTGCACATGCCGCGGAATTTTCCGCAGTGGATTTTCCTTGCGGAAAAATCCGCAGCATGTCCATTATTTGTGCGTTTCCGCATGCGGATTTGAGGTCACAATGCATTTGAAAAAAGCAAGTCAAATCCGCATGTAAAAACGCTTAAAAAACGCGTGTAAAATCCGCAAGCGTTTTTACTGGCAAGGACATGCAGAAACGCTGTGGAAATTTTCTGCTTCAATTCAGCATCATGGGCACATAGCCTCAAAGATTGACAGCAGGATTTAACAGGTTAACAGCCGTGGACAGAGGAACATGTGACCAGACCTGTCAATCAGTCTCCAAGAGAAAAGCAGTTTTCTCATTTGGGGTTTTCACTTGGACAAGACTGATAGACGGGTCTCTCGTCACTGTTCCTCCACTAGCCACCATTGTATGGACTGGAGATCTGTGCAGTCTGCGGAAAGCTGCAGTAACAAGAGAAGGAGGAGAACCTGTCATACCTATCAACGTCAATGGCTGTTCACTCTCCCCAGTCCTGCAAGCTCGCTGCCTTGGGGTAACTCTGATCTCTCTTTCAAACCACATATCCAAACCCTTTCCACTTCCTGCCGACTCCAACTCAAAAATATTTCCCGGATCTGCACATTCCTCAACCACAAATCTGCAAAAACACTAGTGCACACCCTCATCTCCTGCCTCAACTACTGCAACCTCCCTTCCAACACTTTCTCACCACTCCAATCTATCCTAAACTCTGCTGCCCGACTAATCCACCTGTCCCCCCGCTATTCCCTGGCCTCTCCTCTCTGTCAATCCTTTCACTGGCTCCCCATTGCCCAGAGACTCCAGTTCAAAACCCTAACCTTGGCATACAAATCCATCCATCTGTGACCTAGTCTCCCGGTACTTACCTGCACGCAGCCTCCGATCCTCACAAGATCTCCTTCTCTACTCCCCTTATCTCAATCGCATATAAGATTTCTCCCATGCATCTCCCCTTCTCTGGAAATCTCTACCCCAACATATCAGACTCTCGCCTACTGTGGAAACCTTCAAAAGGGACCTGAAGACCTACCTCTTCTGACAAGCCTACAACCTGCAGTAACCATCGCTCCACGACTAGCTCTACCCTCACATACTAAGTCCTCACCCATTCCTTGTAGACTGAGCCCTCGCAGGGAGGGTCCTCGCTCCTCCTGTACCAGTTGCGGTCAAGTTTTGTTAAAGATCATTGTAATTGTTTTTGTATGTATACCCCTTTTTCACATGTAAAGCACCATGGAATAAATGGCACTATAATAATAAAACCTACATAATAGTAAGTGCCACAAAATCATCTTCCTCAACACATTTGTAAAAATAAAGCTAATGTGGCCGACCCTGGTAACTCATTCAGCAGCCAGCAATAGACAGTGTAATTCAGCGACTATAGAAGACAAACAGTGCGAAATGTTTAATGAAAGTAAATTGCAAATATTATTTTTGGCCCCAATTGCACGCATTAAAGTAAGAAAATTGTCACCAAAAGTGGTCAACCCCTTTAAAGAGCAGTGATCAGCATACATACAAGTTTATACACAAACCTCACAGGACAGGTGCTGGAGCAAAGCGTGGTCAGGTGCTATGCCTGCGCACTACTGTGTGCAGGCTGTGCTATACAGCCAGCGCTCGCCTCTAGCACCGCTGGCAACACATAGCCCTTGTTGCCACCTTCAATGTTTGTAATGGTGAGGGCAAGTGCTTGGGCCCAAACAGTAATTGTGGTGCTCCATTGTGTTAGTTCAGCTGGACCCTGCTAAGGCCGAGGTCCCATGAAGCCTCACCGTGTACATAGAATACAGAGCTGATCCGTAGTGGCTCGTACTCGCAGATAACGTGCCCTTCTCCGCCGTATGGGGCCACCTAGTCTTATACAGGTCGGTGTTAGGACGGTGTGCACACGAGGACCGCTCTAGCTCCTGTCTGTGCGTATTACCCGCGGACTGTTCCCGCCACCGCAATGACTGAGGAACTAGCGCGCTGAGCATTCTGGGTGAGCGAGGCGGAAGGGACGTCACTGTGCGGCGCCCAGTGAGGCGCTCCAGGTGTGCGGGAGACACGTGATGTCCCCGGGGTGTGGCCGTCTCACTGCGCAGGACACTGTACGGACCATGTGAGTACAGTAGCACATGATGGCGGCAGGCTGCTGTGGGAGCGCAGGCTTCACCTGACACCTGCGTACCGCACATGTAGCTCATCTTCTCGGGCAGGTACACTCTAGTGTCCGCTGTTGTCAGCCATTTGTGGTGATCTCAGTTCTGAGAGCACCATAGTCATTTATGTATGCCATGGATTTTCTTGCTGATGGATGTTCGTAACAGAAGGCAAAGAGTACAGAGGTTCTCCACCTTCGGGGATGATCATACATTTTTTTACATCAAACCTAATTGCAAAAAAATATTTAAAATATTGCACCTTTTACCTCCTATATCCTTTTTGTTATGATGTCTATTGCTGGCTGCAGAATGAGCTAACTGAAAATCCGTCAGTGAGCTCGTTCTGATTTTCCTAGGGGAGAGTTTGTAGATCTTTTATCTGTCGTTCTACTCCTAGCTGACTTGTAAGCACAGGCCCGTAAACAGCAAATATTGCAAAGTTTTTAATGAAATCCAATTGGAAAAATGGCTTTGCGATACAAGAATGTGCGTTAAATTAAAAAATCCTCAAAGATGGACAACTTCTTAACCTAATCTGGACTGAACAGGTTAATCTCCACACTGCAGATAATTCTATGGCAGATCTGAACCAGAATTCAATGTCCTAAATCCACATGGAGTCATTGGCGCCATTAGGTGGAGCAAACCGGTGCAAGAAAGCAGAAGCAGAAACTGACATCTACTGCCAAATGGATGCTGCACTGACTTCTTTCTGTATGGCCGTCTGTGGAAGGGTATAAACTATATACACTATTGATGCCGCGAAGGAGGAACCCTAAGTTCACACAAGCATGTTTTCACTTCAATGGGAAAAAAAAGAGACAGGACATGGACTGATGTTAATCAGTGTGGTCGTTGACATGAATGTTTTCCCACACTGGTCAGCAGTCTGTGTGGAAGAAAATCTCAGCATGCACCAGTCTGATTGTCCTTAAAGGGTTGTCCCACCTCTGCTGATTGCTTCACGTCCCATCATAACTGGGGGCTGGTGTCCCCAATTTGAATGGTTAAGCATGCACTCTGCCTCTCCACTAAAGCGTGGGTGACTGAGGGACATGGACACTTATGATTTATGTGTAGAGGAGGAGGGGGCATTACAGGAATCTCAGCAAGTCAAAAAGGCGAGAAAAGAGCAGGCAGAACAGGGATCAACAAGACCGTGATCCTACAATGTCAGGACTAGAGGAGGCCTGACCAGTCAGTATCTACCCGTTACCCTATTATGTAGAGATAATCAAAAAGAATCAAAGGACCTCAATCCAGTGGGCACAGTAGTATGTGGCAGGCAGATGGGAGCCCTGAGAACCTCCTTCTACCTGCCGGCCACTCCTGGTTTGTAGGCCTGGCTCGACTTCATTATTGCTGTGTGAAGCACACATTATGTTGCAGCGGGCCTGCTAATAGTAAGAAGCGCTGAGGAGGTTCGCAGGGTTCCCATCTGATGGCCATGGGCTACTGACGTTGCTGCTGGACTAGCGGCCTGCCGTTCTTTCTGATCATCTCTAATGGCCAGGTTTGGATTACATTTGCACTACAGTACTGGTCCTGAATATTTGGTTCCTACACAATAGCACAATACAGTTATATGAAGAGACGGCTGTTACATGGCTGCATTTTGTGCCCGTATTGCCGATATAATGCCCAGAATAATAAATGCTCCCACTGATTTTCTATTAGTCTATAAGAGTTATTGTCGATGTTCAGATCCCTGCTACATCCATCACCCAGTGTAGTAATGGCAACAAAGACACTTTCTTTCTCTGGTTATTGCTGAAGATAACATTTTTTTGATTGGGATGTTGTGTTTTTATGTTGTGTCCATCTTTAACCTTTATTGATATTTTCTCTTCCAGATTTCAGCCAGTTGTCGTACAGTGCAATGGACACTGATATAGCTACGCAAGGTACAATGCGATTTATTGTAACATACTGGAATTAAAGGGGTTTTCCAAGATTTTGATATTGATGATCTATACTTTGGGTAGGCCATTAGCCAGGGCTGTGGAGTCGGTAAGCCAAACCTCTGACTCCAGCTCCGACTCCTCAATTTCCATGACACCAACTCCGACTCCCTGATACATGGTTCATGTTTAAGTGATACATTTACTGTAGCACAGATTCATCTCAGCTAAAAGTCTAGACCCTTAGATCAGGAATAGGACAGACATTTCTAGAACATTTCATAACTTTCCCAAATTCTTATGAAAAAAAATATTCCCCACAAACTGCATTGAACTACTCTACCCAATTTATTATATATTTTAGGAGTTGGAGTCGGTTAATTTTATACCAACTCTGATTCTAACTCCACCAAAATGGACACCAACTCCGACTCCACGTCTCTGACTCCACAGCCCTGCCGTTAGCATCAGAGCATTGGAGGTGTCACTGTTGACACCCCTACAAATGAGCAGATTGAAGGTCCTGGGGCATCGTATCCCCCTAATTTTTTACTGGATACAACTTCATTCAATTTTGTAGTTGATGCGCCTGATTCTAGGGAATCGGACTGAGCCGTAGTAGTAGGAAAAGCCTCTCCAGAATGGACAGCGCTGTAACCAGTAATAGGGGACACCACTCTCCAAGCTTCCTTCAACACTTTTGAGATCTAGCGCTAAGAAATATAAAATATACACCGCTTTCACTTACAAAAAAATAAAATAAAATGTGTGGAGGCCTCATGATCCACAGATTGTTGAAATATACAAGGTAACGTAAAACCGGGAACACATTCTGCCCTAGAAACAATACTTCTAGTATTATATCTCCTTTTATATGGAGGCACACTGAATATTCTGTATTAATTCATGAGAAAAAAAATATGGCCCAAGAAGGTGGAAATATCTTTAATAACACAATGGGCCCTATTCATCAAGTTGTTTATGACCAGCTTCGCCAAAGTTGTCAGAGCTGGGATGGTGGTTGGCGAAGTTTGCCCGTCAAAGTCCTCAAAATGTGCTCCACCACTTAAGTGGCGTAAATTATGCCAGAAATGTACTGAATTCTGACGGAGGCACACAGCAGTTGTCAGATGAGCAGAACTCATTACGTGGTTTGCGCCTCTTAATGAATCTGGTGCATCATGCTCCAGCGGTGCCTTCATTAAGACAAAAGAACATTCTTCATGTATCGAGCCCAATGTGTCCGACTAGCCCGGGATATCTCAGACACCTATTTTTATATATGTTTGTGTTTTACATTTATATTTGGTGACTTGGTATTAGACATTATAGATAATATCTTAGCGTTGATAGAAAATTAAAGTTTCCATATGCAAAGCAAAAAACACCTTCAACCACTGTGATATTTCCTTCAGTTTTTAATATCCGTGTACTCATTCTTTGCATACTGGGTCTCTACAGTTTACAATTAGATTAGGCTCTGTTCACAAATCTAGGAATTAAACCAGTATTCTTCTTTATTATTTTACATCCACTCGGGATAACAAAATATATCTACAGCAGGCACACAGACCTACGTGATACAGACTAACATCGTTTTTAATCGTGGTACCGAGAACAATATGATTGTTTTTTTGCAACGCATAGGTCTCTGAGCCTGCTGTAAATACTTTTTTAGCTGTAGTTGAGTTTAGGGGGTTTTCTTGTTTCAGAAAAGTCCCCTGGCTGCAGTTGTTTAAAAAAAAAAAAAATCAAAATACACGGGCTTTTCTCACCCTGTCCAGGTCCAGTACTGAGTCTCCGCCACTTCTATCGGTGTTTGTTATTGTCTGCAGTGCTGACATCACATCTACAGCGCTGCAACCAATCAGTGAGTTCTGCCTCAGTTGACTGTACGAGCTGCTGAGCTCAATGATTGGCAATCTGCAACGGAGGCTCTGAACCTCTACTACAGATACCCACATCTCAGAACGATTTCATATTTTCTAAAAGATGATGATCTTGGCTACAAACGTATTCAGATTAGCTTGTTTGAAACTAATTGTAAAAAAAAAAAAAATCCAGGAGACAATCAAGGATTGCCGTCTCCAGCTGTATCCGCCACGCAGATTAGTGAGGGATTGGTGGTACCATTTTTGATGCATATTTATTATTTCATTGGCAAAAAAATCAAATGCTGCCTATACCTCTAAGATCATGCAATAAAATAGGCATTACTCACCTATTCAGTCCTTGCCGGTTTTCCACAATGATGTTGCTTTCATCCCCCTTGACCGCTGGGCCCAGTCACTGCCTAGATGGACATACAGGTTTGGCACTATAGTCTCTATTTTTATTCTATTTTTGTTATAATTTTGCTTACCTATTTTTATTAATAGATGAACAGAATACTGTAACCAGTTGGACGGAGAGAACCCCACTGGAGTGGCAAGAATATGTGAACAAAGAAGTCACGGTTATAGCTGATGAGAAAAACGAATACCAGGGCTGGGTTGTCACCATTGATCCTGTGTCTGCAAGGTAAATATCATTACCAATTGAACAGTTGTTAATGGCAAAGAATAAATAATGACATAAAGCTGGTGGTATTGGTGTTCGACATAGAGCATGTGTTCTAGAGGAGCTAAATATTCAGGCAGGTTCATCCACCCTATGCACCCGCAGGTAATACAAGGGCGTGGGTGCTCATTCTAGGACACTCTCTTTTCCTTCTCACATTTGTTCTTCTACCTATGGCCCTACATTGCAGTGATTATGAGTTTCTCTTATGTAAATTACCTGTTCTTTTGTACAGAAAGGTCACATTACCAAGTCTGCAGAACTAGCTTTATGACTGCAGGCTACAGGCCCTTAGAAAGCAGGGTGGGGCATGTTGAGTTTCAGCATAGGTCAACTATTTTTTTTTTTTTTTTTTTTACAAAAAAAAAAGATTTTGATGTAGTTTCTGAACCCATATACATATCCCCTCCTAGTTTTGGCTTCTAAAACTGTATCTTTGAAAAAGTGTCCTCCTTAGTAGGGTTGGAAAACGAAGAAACCTCCAGCTCCCACGATCCAAATAAAATAATGGATGGTTTTATTAAATAATCCACCAAAAATCTGAACAAACACAGAGTGTAGATATTCGATTCAGATAGATCAATTGTGATCCTTCTTCATGGCTCCTCAATAGGGTTGTCCAGGTTTGGGACAAAAGTCTGCACACTCTCTATGACTGCAGACGGCCGAAGTGACTGCAGCATGAAGTGCGCACGCTATCACCATTCCTCAGTATTACCGGTGCAAGCAAACTGGCGATCTGTGATCTGCATACCTGTGGAAACTTGCCTATTAGACTCCTGATCTTCTCTCAATTGACTCCTATTGAGAGAAGCCAAACGAATTCAGTTGGCAAATGACCGCAAGTAGGCAAATGATGCGACCGCCCACTCACATCGGGAATACCAAGTTATCGAGACACTTCGGTAGTCTGCAGCCACATGGAGTAACTGCAGACTTTTGTCTCAAGCGTGGACAACCACTTTAAGGCATAGAACATCACCACATTTTCTTGAAAAAAATAATAAAAACACAATTAAATGGCATCTTTAAAAAGAAACCCGTCCGCACTAGGTGTGTGAATGTTCCCTTCCGCACTGATTCATGGATATCTCTTTTAGTGTTGTCCTGGTTAACTTTGAAGACAATCAGAAGATATCCGTCCGCATGGTGATGGGGCACGCAGTGCAAAAGGTGGAAATACTGAAAGACTCTGATGAAGTCACCAAACAGAAACTTCTAAATATCTTCAACCTTGAGGGAAGCAGCAGCAGCACCTACAAGAAGGAGGATCTGGAGACCAAGAAGCTCAATCTGAAAGGCTGGCTGCAGCAGAACAACATCCCAGTCACCGAACAGGGGCCGACTACGAGGACATTGTGTGTTGCTGGTGTATTGACTATTGACCCTCCGTACGGCCCAGAAAACTGCAGCAGCACTAATGAAATCATATTGTCTCGCGTACAAGGACTACTACAGGGTTATATGACAAGCCAATAAATTAAAACCATGTCGGCCACAATCTCTCCCATGTATTATTCTTGTCATGCGTAACGTGACAAGAATACCTGTGAAATGTACGACAACTCGTTGATGGATCCATCCACCTTTTTTATTCTAATGTATCTAAAATGAAACATTTCTACTTATTTTGGAGAGAAATTTATCAAAGGGTGTACTTAAGGTTTTGTTGAAAATGTTGCAGCATGCCATTCTTATTCCAAAATGTGCAAATTGCTACTACTTTATGCCACTATTGCTACTCTAAATAGTGGGTGTAACCCGGGCATGGTTTGCTATGCAAACACGCTTTAAGCCACAGTTATGATTTGCAACTTTTTATTAAGTTGTAAATTCACTCCAGTAAAGGGTGGAATAAAAAAATTGGAAAATCGGCCTCAGACAAAAGTGTTATATTGAAAGATGTGCTATATTTGTCAAATGCTGTAGGACACTTTACATTTTGCAAAAATGACAACAATGGAGCCACAAGGAAAAAACTGACTTAAAAAATTTCTCTCATCATCAATTCACGACTTTGTGTCTACAACGCCTTTGCAGCTTGCAGGATCTTACCACAAAGTTTATAGTCTATTGCCATACCAACATATAGGTCTGCATAGGCACTGTAGACACAGTTTACATTAACCCCTTAACGACCGCTGATGCTCACAAAAACGGCTGCTGGTAAGGGGTCTTATTCCCAGGGCTGTGGAGTCAGAGTCGTGGAGTTGGAATCGGTATAAAATGGATCGACGTCAACTCGCAAATATATAGTAAATTGGGTACAGTAGTTCAATGCAGTCTGTGGGGAATATTTTTTCATAACAATTTGGGAAAGTTATGAAATGTCTTATAAATGTCTGTCCTATTCCTGATCTAAGGGTATAGACTTTTAGCTGAGATGAATCTGTGCTACAGTAAATTTATCGGAGGTTTGGCTTACCGACTCCACAGTCCCGCTTATTCCCTCATCGGTAATAAGTGTATAGCGCCCCTCAGAGTCGGAAAATCTCTGTGGTTTCAGCTACCGGGAATAGCTGAGACCCTGGAGAACACAATCGGGGCTGGTTTTTACGGTGCCCGATCACTTGATTTCCGCTATTCAACGAATAACAACGATCACGTAAAAAAAAATGCAATCAGAATTAAAAATCATTTCTCTTCTTACATGATCTAATATGTCAGAGGAGAGAGAAATGGTGTCCCCAAGCCCCCCTCGGTACTGTAAACTTCATTCCCCGACCCTCCTCCTCCTCCTCTTCACAAAGCAAAATGGCGGGTTCATGCACTGTGTCCCCACCAAGATCTGTCGGCACCCGGTAAGGTCAGAAGCCAATTTGATTGGTTCCTGACATTTGAATACTGAGAGAGACCCAATCACAGTGATCAAAACCCCAATATTTGGTAAATATGGCAACACTTGGGCTGTGCCTCTGCTTCCCTTATAGTTGTTCTGGGAGAGAAGAGAGATACATTATGTCTAAGTGCTGTCCTGTCAGAGAAAAAAAATCTAATTTCTAGATCAATTCCAATAAATCTTTCCCCAATCTCCTAATCACCCCCTTGATCATCACCCACCTCCACGTGTCATCCACCTAGTCAAATATAACAATTCTAAAATATATATATTTTTAATCTTTCATTCTTTGCTATTAGAGTTTTTTCAAAATCCCCCCCCACCAAAAAAAAAAAATACTAGTGTTTGATTAGGTTTACTAGTTTTAGATTAGATTTAGGTTTTTATTTTGTTAGGCAAAATAATAATATAACAGCTTCCCGACCGCCCCCTCTATATAAACGTCGGTGCTGCCTGGGCTCTGTGCAGCGCCGACGTTTATAAACGGTCGGTGGTCCCGCAGCGCTCAGGACCCCCAGGGTCCTGCAGGCGCTGCGGTTGCGTTTCAGATCAGTAGCAGTGATTGGATCAGGTCCCAATGATGTTAACCCTTTGCTATCTTCTAGATGCCACAATCTATAGCGATCGCGGCATTTAGAAGATAGTGAGAGGAGAGGGGGTCGTCCACTTACCTCTCCGATGGCCCCCTGATGTCTGAGAGGACCTGCCGTTGTCATGTCAGCCGGAGGTCACATGACCGCCTCCAGGTCTGCCATGTACGGTGTCCTGCAGCTCAAGTCTAGCAGGAGACACTGACAGTGTGATACTGTCAGCAAAGCTCTCATGCAATGCAATACATGTCTATTGCATGAGAACAGTGATTAGAAAAATAAAAATTAATGTCCCATACAGGGACTAAGTAAAAATGTAAAAAAATAAAATATTAAACCAATAAATCCGTATGTTTATGAAAAAACAAAAAAAGTGCACAAATTTGGTATTGCCGCGTCTGAAACAACCCAATCTATAAAACTGTCACACTAATTAACTCCTTCTGTGCACACCGTAATAAAAATAAATAAAAAACGGAGCAAAAAACTCTTTTTTTCATCATATCGCCAAACAAAAAGTGGAATAAAATGCGATCAAAAAGCAAAATGGAAATAAAAATGGTACCGCTGAAAATGTCATCTTGTTCCGCAAAAAAAAAGCCGCCATACAGCTCCATCAGCCGAAAAATAAAAAAGTTAGAGCTCTCAGAATAAAGCGATGCAAAAAAAATATTTTTCCTATAAAATTCTTTTATTTTGTAAAAGCGCCAAAACATAAAAAAAAAATATACGGTAAGTGTAGTATCACTGTAAACGTACTGACCCGAAGAATAATGCTGCCTTATCACTTTTACCACACGCAGAATGGCATAAAAAAAAAACTCGAAAAACAATTCCTGAATTCTTGTTTTTTTGTTCATTTTACCTCCCAAAAAATGGAATAGAAAGCGATCAAAAAATGTCACGTACCCAAAAATGGTACCAATAAAAATGTCAACTCGTCCCGCAAAAAACAAGCCGTCACATGACTGTCGGCCGAAATATGGAAAAATTATGGCACTCAAAATATGGCGATGCAAAAACTAGATTTTGCAAAAAAAGCGTCTTTTAGTGTGTGACAGCTGTCAGTCATAAAAACCCAATATAAATCTGGTATCTCTGTAATCGCACCGACCCGAAGAATAAAGTAATCTCATCACTTATACCGCATGAGGAACAGCGTAAAAAATAAATAAAACCAATTCTTCACCTGCTACTGATTTGTTTATTATGTCTCCCAAAGATCGCAGTAAGGCTCTGCTCACATTTATCCTGCGCTCTGCGCTGAGCACTTACACCAGAGTTTCCGTGTAAATCTCTGAAATACGTGATTCAGATGGAACCCATGACAGAAGATTCCCTGTAATGAGGCAGATATAGGCCACTGTGGATGCCGTCTGGCTTGTGATCCCACGGTGTCAGTTTTTTAGGCGTGCATAAAAGTGCAGTTGGCTACAGTTTTGTGCACTTCTGAAAAAAAGGACACCGCTAAACAGAGGCCAGACGGAATCCAGAGTAACTCTGCTGCCTCATTACAGTGAATGGATCCCGCAGGGGTTTCATCTGAATTACATCACTTGGAAATTTAGATGGAAACCCCAATGTAAGTGCTCAGCCTAGAGCGCCGGATAAACAATATGTAAAATGTTCCCAATAAAAGATTCAACTCAAGCTAGTCCCCACTCAGGTCCGTTATCTGTTAAAAATATAAGGGACTTCCAAGTTACTGGTAGCAGAAAGGCTCTGGAAAAGCGAAATGGCCCTTGCCCCCCAAAGAAATTCAGAAAATTTTGTGCTCCCAAATCCAAATGCCTATTCTGCAATAATTTGTTCTCCAATTGTCAAATAGCGCTCCGTCCCCCCCAGATCTCGCCGTATGGCTGAGCGGTACGATACAGCCACATATGGGGTATGGCCACGTTTAGAAGAAATTGTGTGACTCATTTTGGCACCATTTTTACCCATTGCCTTGTGTGAAAATGTAAATTCTGAGGGTAAAACATTTTTTTGTGGTAAAAATATAATTATGTTTTCTTCACTGCCCAATGGTATAAATTTAAAAATGAAAAAATACTCACTACTTCCCTAGATGAATTCCTTGAGAGGTGTAGTTTACAAAATGGGGTCACTTGTGGGGGTTTCTGCTGTTTCGGCATGTCAGCGACTCTTCATATGTGACATGGTGTCTGCAACCTATCCCAGCCAACATAGCGCTCCTTTCTCTTCCGAACCCTGCCGTACACCAAAGCAGTGGTTTTCCCCCACATATGGGGTATCGGCGTACTCAGGAGAAATTACACAACAAATTTCATGGTGCAATTTCTCCTGTTAGCCTTATGATAATGCAAAATTAGGGGATGAAGAACATTTTTTGTGGGAAAAATGTGAAAATTTTATTTTTACGGCTCAATATTATAAACTTCTGTGAAGCACCTGGGGGTGCAAGGTGCTTACAACACATCTAGATAAGTTCCCTAAGGGGTCTAGTTTCCAAAATGGTGTTCACTTGTGGAGGGTTTCCACTGTTTAGGCACATCAGAGGCTCCCCAAATGCGACATAGCGTCCGCTAATTATTCAAACAAATTTTACATTCAAAATGTCAAATGGCGCTCCTTCCCTTCCGAACCCTGCAGTGCGCCCAAACAGTGGTTTTCCCTCACATATGGGTTATCAGCGTGCTCATGAGAAATTGCACTACAAATTGTGTAGTCCATTTTTTCCTGTTACCCTTGTGAAAATAAAAAAATTGGGTCTAAAGTAACATAAAGTAAAAGTTAAATGTTCATTGTTTTCCTCCACATTCCAAAAATTCCTGTGAAACACCTGAAGGGTTAATAAACTTCTTGAATGGGGTTTTGAGCACCTTGAGGGGTGCAGTTTTTAGAATGGTGTCACTTTTGTGTATTTTCTGTCATAAAGGCCCCTCAAAGTCACTTCAAATAAGATGTGGTCCCTAAAAAAATGTTTTTGTAAATTTTGTTGGAAAAATGAGAAATCGCTGATCAACTTTTAACTCTTAGAACTTCCTAATAAAAAAAAAATGTTGGTTCCAAAATTGTGCTGATGTAAAGTAGACATGTGGGAAATGTTATTTATTAACTATTTTGTGTGACATATCTCTCTGATTTAAGGGCATGAAAATTTAAAGTTTGAAAATTGCAAAATTTTCAACATTTTCGCCAAATTTCCAATTTTTTCACAAATAAACGCAGGTGATATCGAATAAATTTTACCACTATCATGAAGTCCAATATGTCACGAAAAAATAATCTCGGAATCAAGGGAATCCGTTGAAGCGTTCCAGAGTAATTACTTCATAAAGTGACAGTGGTCAGAATTGAAAAAATTGGCCTGGTCACGAAGGCGAAAACAGGCTCTGGCACGAAGTGGATAATGTAATATAAAAATTCATTTCATATATATTCAGCTCTGGCTCAGGATAGCACGCGTGCTGGGTCACGCGTGCAATAGATTTTAAGTGCAATAGTTAAAAGTGCAGTTATACATGGCCAGAAGCTGATAATCCACTCTCCTCTCTTCTTCTTCTTCTTCACACAGGTATTTAATTCATCCATCCGTTTGTGTGCTGTCTGATAAGTCATATTCTCTAGCAACATTTTTCCATGGTATTTAATTCCTTGGTCCTCCTTATTTTTGTCTTTTTTGTTTTTGTTGTCTTGTTTCTATTTTAAAATGTTCAAAGCCTTCTATATTACTGTTTTATGGCCTCTGTGTTTATCTTACATAGCATTGCCTGCTCTAGCCCTGTGCTAATTGGCTAATTACTCAGTATGACCAAATGGTGCTGGACTCTAGCAGACATTTCATTTCATATATATTCTGCTCTGGCTCGGGATAGCACACGTGCTGGGTCACGCGTGCAATAGATTTGAAGTGCAATAGTTAAAAGTGCAGTTATACAGGGCAGGAGACAGGTAAGGTGCATAAGAGATTCATACAAACATGCTTCTCGGTCAGTCATACTGCATTATGCATTAGTCTTATCAATCTGCTTTTTATTTGTTTTCACTTCTGCTTTCTCACAACTCGCCCGCCCTTTAACACATTCTGTGCACTCACTCTATATCAGCCCCTCCCTTCTCCCCTCTCCCATGTATAACTCTGAGGCTCTACTGACATTCCTCACCCACTGCAAACAATCCTCTACCTCCATACAGCACTCAAAACGTTCGTACAAATCATTGCACCACCTGCTCTTTCTCTTCTTTCTCCTTTTACTAGTCGCAGGCGACATCTCCCCCAACCCTGGGCCCCACTCCACTAGCATACATTACTCTCCTCCAGCTGCATATAGAAACCCTGCTAATCGTATTAACGTTCAGTGCATGCCCTCTCCTATCGATTTCCATTATGCTCTCTGGAATGCATGGTCGTCTGTGTGTAACAAACTAACTTACATCCATGATTTTTTCCTCTCTAATTCCCTTAACCTTCTGGCTATCACTGAAACCTGGATTCAGCAGCCAGACACCACCACTGCTGCTGCTCTCTCGTTTAGTGGGCTGAAATTTTCACATACCGCCAGACCTGGCAACAGACAGGGTGGAGGTGTTGGTCTGCTCCTTTCCTCACAATGTGCTTTCCAGGTCATCCCCCCAGTTCCCTCACTTATGTTTCCTTCCTTTGAAGTCCACACCATCAGACTCTTTAAACCCTTCTCCCTGCGAGTGGCAGTTGAGTATCGCCCTCCAGGCTCCTCCCGCCAGTTCTTGGATCTCTTTGCCACCTGGCTTCCTCACTTTCTATCCTGTGACATCCCCACCCTCATCATGGGCGACTTTAACATCCCCATCGATGATCCCCTCTCCCTATCTGCCTCTCATCTACTTTCTCTAACCTCTTCATTCTGTCTCTCACAGTTTACTAATTCTCCTACCCATGAAGACGGGAATACTCTGGACCTGTTTTTTTTCAGTCTCTGCTCGCTGGATGACTTTACTAACTCCCCTCTCCCGCTCTCGGACCACAACCTTCTTTCCTTCTCTGTTAAGAATTGTCTCCTCACCCGGGACACCCCCACTTACCACACTTATAGGAATACACGTACCATTAATACCCAGCAGCTTATGGACAATCTCCACACGTCTTTAGCGCCCATCTCCTCCTCCTGTCCAGACTTAGCATTGTCACACTACAATAATACACTGAAGAGTGCCCTAGATGAAGCAGCTCCTTCTACTCGCAGAAAGACCCGACACAGACAACGGCAGCCCTGGCACAAGATGCAAACACGTTTTCTTCAACGTTGCTCAAGGTGTGCTGAGCATCAGTGGAGAAAATCTCTTTTAGCAGAGGACTTCATCCACTATAAATTCATGCTCAAAATCTATAACTCTGCCCTTCATCTGGCCAAACAATCCTACTTCACCACCCTCATCACTTCAATGTCCAACAATCCAAAACGACTTTTCGAAACCTTAAACTCCCTCCTGAAACCTAAAGCACAGGCCCCCACCACCAACCTCAGCGGGGAGGATCTGGCCACTTATTTCTTTGAAAAAATCAACCACATCCATCAGGACATCTCAGCCCAATCTCCTCAGTGCCTGGATCCCCTTCCCTGCTGCACTTCAAGCTCACTTGCCATCTTTGAGCCTGTTACAGAAGAAGAAGTTACCCAGCTCCTCGCTTCTTCTCGGCCTACAACCTGTAACAGTGACCCCATTCCTTCACATCTCCTGCAGTCCCTCTCACAGGTGGTCACCACTCACCTGACTAAAATATTTAACCTCTCTCTTTCTTCAGGTATCTTTCCCTCCTCATTTAAACATGCCATCATAACCCCTTTACTAAAAAAGCCATCCCTGGACCAGAACTGCACTGCTAACTACAGACCTGTCTCTAATCTTCCTTTCATCTCTAAACTCCTGGAACGCTTGGTCCACTCCCGTCTAATCCGCTATCTCTCAGATAACTCTCTCCTTGACCCTCTACAATCTGGTTTCCGCTCCTTACACTCCACTGAAACTGCCCTCACTAAAGTCTCTAATGATCTACTAACAGCCAAATCCAAAGGTCACTTCTCCCTGCTGATTCTCCTGGATCTCTCTGCAGCATATGACGCTGTGGATCACCAGCTCCTCCTCACTATGCTCCGCTCTATAGGCCTCAAGGAAACCCTTCTCTCCTGGTTCTCCTCCTACCTCTCTGACCGCTCCTTCACTGTATCTTTTGCCGGCTCCTCTTCCCCTCCTCATCCCCTTACTATCGGTGTTCCGCAGGGTTCAGTCCTAGGCCCCCTCCTCTTCTCTCTATACACTGCCCCTATTGGACAAACAATCAGCAGATTTGTGTTCCAGTATCATCTCTATGCTGACGACACCCAATTATACACTTCTTCCCCTGACATCACCCCTACCCTAATACAAAACACCAAGGATTGTTTGTCTGCTGTGTCTATCATCATGTCCTCCCTCTATCTTAAACTGAATCTCTCCAAAACTGAACTTCTTGTGTTTCCCCCCTCTACTAACCTAACTCTACCTAACATCGAAATTACCTTGGAGGGTTCAACCATAACTCCCAAGCAGCACGCCCGCTGCCTTGGGGTCATATTCGACACTAACCTTTCCTTTACTCCCTATATCCGATCACTCACTCGCTCTTGTCACCTGCATCTTAAAAACATCTCCAGAATCCGATCTTTTCTCACTTTTGAAACTGCTAAAACTCTTACTGTCACTCTTATTCACTCTCGTCTGGACTACTGCAACTCTCTTCTGATCGGTCTCCCTCTTACCAAAATTTCCCCTCTCCAATCTGTCCTGAATGCGGCAGCCAGGGTCGTATTTCTGTCCAGCCGCTTCACCGATGCCTCCACCTTGTGCCAGTCATTACACTGGTTACCCATTCGCTACAGGGTCCAATATAAACTCATTGCTCTCACCCACAAAGCTCTCCACAGTTCTGCACCACCTTATATCTCCTCTCTCATTTCAGTCTATCATCCTACACGTGCCCTCCGTTCCACAAATGACCTAAGACTAACATCCCCCATAATCCGAACCTCGCACCTCCGTCTCTAAGACTTCTCTCGTGCTGCGCCAGTTCTCTGGAATGCTCTACCCCAGACGATCCGATTGATGCCTATCCCCGATGTCTTCAAGCGCGCTTTAAAAACCCATCTCTTTAAACAAGCCTACCACCTCAAATACCCAGTAAACTAACTTTCCCCTGTTCCCTCCTAAATAATATCCAGAATCTGCTCCCTACTGTTCATCTGTCTCTACACCCTCCATGCACACGATAACTGCACTCGGTAATTGAGTATTGCACTTGAACATACCGGCTGATGACCGGATCATACAGCTTTATATGATAATCCCGACTTATTATAATTGCCAGACCTGAAATAACAAGCACTTTCCACCTATTGTGTCCCCCCATTTCCTTGTAGAATGTAAGCTTGCGAGCAGGGACCTCACTCCTGATGTAACTGTTTAAACTGTCTCACCTTGTATTGAATTTATTGTTTGAACATGTCCCCGCTTAATTGTAAAGTGCTGCGGAATATGTTGGCGCTATATAAATAAAAATTATTATTATTATTATAATAATGGCTTGCATAATGTTTACTGCGGAGCAAGTGTACATCCTGTTTTGCTCCAGCTGTTCCGAGACTGATACAGAATCTGCCTCTGAAGCAGAGCAGTTTTCAGCCTGTGACTACTCCTTTTCCTCCACGGGATCCCACAGTCGTCACTGCTGAATCGTCAGAGGCATGGCCAAGTTCCGCAGCCCCCCCCCCTCCACTGTGGTATCCCCACAATTCTTTTTTCCCCACAAATTCCCCCCCCCCTTTTTTTTTTTTTTTTCAGCAGCCTATGGTATAAAAGTTGATGTAACTAATTTTACCCCTTTAATTTTTTCCAAAATTTTGTTACCTCAGAAGTCCTACAATTAATTGCTCACAAAACCAATTTATATGCCCGACAATACATTTCCCAAACTAACCACTGTTCACGTATCCCTACAAATGTCCCAGAAATAATTTTTTTTTTAGGTATTACCCTGAACATGGGATTAGTAAAAAAAAAACACACTCTGCTCCTACTGAGCAACAGAATCTGTCCACAGCACCCCTGTATTTGCAGCTGTCATGTTCCAAGCCTGTTATGAAGCCCTAATGAGATTCCTTAATTTTAGTGATAATTCCCAAGAAATGACCCCAACTACTATCGCCTTAACAAATTGAGACCCCTAATTTCCCCACTAAAAGATTAATTTTTAAATTTGTATAGCCGGATGAAAATGTTGCAGTCGATGAGTCATTGATTAATTTTAAGGGCCGTCTGTCATTCTGCAAATTTATCCTCCCCCGTTCACCCCCAAGCGTGCCAAATACGGCGTCAAACTATGCAAAATGTGTGAGAGCACAACAGGGTACAAATTAATCTTTATAATATATGAAGGTAGGGACAGCCAAATAAACCCACCCAATTTCCCCCAGACAATTGGCATCCCAGGTAAAATTGTCTAGGAAGTAATGACACCATTTCTTCATCAAAGTTAGCATGTGTACACCGACAACTATTATACTAGTATACCCCTATATAACTCCCTCCATGCTGGAAAAAGTCAGAAAAAAATTAATAGGTTTTCCGTCACAGTTTGGAAAAGGGAGCATCATTCTCACTGACAAGTGACGATGACCAACTTCTTCCAGTGAAGTGGAAAGATGTCTACATGCGAACCATGCTGCATGCGCACACCACTGTCAGAGACAAGGGCACTACCAGGGACAAGCAAAAACCGGTCTGCATCACAGACTATAATACATTTAAGGGAGGTGTTCACCTGTCAGACCAGGTGCTTCAACCTTATCTGGTGCAGTGAAAGACCAGGGCCTGGTATAAAAAGGTAGAAATCTACCTCATCCAGATTGCTACCTACAACAGCTTCATCCTCTATAAAAGGTCACAAGGAGAAAATTCCAGTTACAGAAAAAAATTGTCGAGTGTCTCCTATTTGCCTCAGCTGCACAGGAGGAAGTGTGCGAGTCAGAGGATGGCCGGAGACTTTCAGAGCGACATTTTATTCTCCCAGTCCTCACCAATTCCACCCAAAACCACCCCCCCAAAAAATGCTGGTTTTGTAGGAAACATGATAGAAGGAGTGATTCCTGATATTTTTGCCACATGTTCCCATCCCAACCAGGCCTTTGTATCTCCCCCTGTTTTGAGATTTACCAGACAACTTCTCATTAATAAATTGACATGCATAAAACCAAATTGTATGTTGTTGTTTTTTTTCAAATAATTTATATTTTCTGTTTAGTGGGCCCAAGTAGAGAGGAATTTTTATTGGACAAGTAATAAAAAGAATATTTTTACCAGTAAAATACATTTTACCCCATTTCATAATTAGTTCCAGGACCTGTACATTACATACCAAACTTTTATTCAGAAAAATTCTCGTCCACATGCCCATGTCTGTGTACTCCAGAATGTGGACCCCACAAATGTTCTTGAAAATTCAGGTCGCCTGACAATTCCAGGACTTGATTAGTCACATAAACATTTTTGACCATTTATGTTAGTTTGACTATTTTTTTTTTCAACATCATTTTTATTTGATTTTCCATGACACAAATACATAACATGCATCAAATCTGGTACATAGAGAGGTAAGAGTGCTCGTACGCAGACTGGGTCTATAACAACTCTATTCACATATTTAATTGGTATAACAGATATAACAACAAAATGAATTAGTTGACAGTATGTCTTATATCTCATTGAAGCCATCGTGGATAATTAATGCATTTATATCTATGCCAGAAGTCCTGGCCCATTGATTGTTCTCCTCACCTTTCTCTTCTCCATTTTAAGTTAAACGAAGTGGACCTAAGTTATTTTTGAGATCTTCTAGTATATACCATTATTTTGACTGTTTTACGACTATGTCTTTGTGACATGCAGAAGTAGTACTGTTGCTTCGAAAGCATCCAGCAACTATAAGAGTTAACACAGTCACAAGAGACAGGAAGTGTTGTGCTTCAGAAGCAGCCAGCAACTAGAGGGGTTAACACAGTTACAAGAGACTGGGAGTGGTTAGCAGTGCCCCAGGGTTATTGTGGGGAACTTGTTTGCTATTCTGGCTGCAGCCAAAGGGAGAAGTGGTGTGTGTGATCTGTATCTCACAGAAGTGCAGGAAAGAGAACAGGATTCAAGTCGAGAAAAGTATACAAGCCGTCCCACCAGCGACAAGGTGACCCTATTTGGGATGGTCCTACACTGTCTATATTAAAAACCTTTCTGTATATCAAAGTTGAAGTAATGCAAACAAAAGGGTAGACAAATAGAACCGGGTCCCAAAATCAGACCACCTAAGCCCGCGATACCGACCAGCTCAACAAAGGGGATGCCACACCCCTAATTTGCACAGAATGCAAACAAGACAAAAAAAACAAGCAATGTGAACTGAGGTCTAAGATGGTGCACATGCAAGAAATAAGAGCATGTTCACATTAGCAAAAAGATACAAAACCTACAAAAGACAAAAAATATATCACATACCCTACCATCATTATATATAAATGTAAAGCAAAGTTGCATATGAAATATAGGGTACTTAGTGAACTATTTTTGATCAAAAAAAGTATACAAGCCGTCCCACCAGCGACAAGGTGACCCTATTTGGGACGGTCCTACACTGTCTATATTAAAAACCATACTGTATATCAAAGTTGAAGTAATGCATATAAAAGGGTAGACAAATGGAACCCGGGTCCCAAAATCAGACCACCTAAGCCCGTGGTAAGCCACATATATACTGACCAGCTCAATAAAGGGGATGCCACACCCCTAATTTGCACAGAATGCAAACAAGGCAAAAAACCAAGCAATGTGAACTGAGGTCTAAGATGGTGCACATGCAAGAAATAAGAGCATGTTCACACTAGCAAAAAGATACAAAACCTACAAAAGACAAAAAATATATCACATACCCTACCATCTGTAACATACCTGGCGGCCTCCTTGCATAGTGGTCCATCTCCCACTGTGCAAGAGCGCGCACTTGATCTCCAGTCCAGAATGTCTCTCTGGCTTCCCTCCATGCTATCTGTTTGTGTCTGTTTCTGCTGCTTAAGGGCGGCGCCCGATCACTTCCTGCTTTTTGTACCTGCTGCAGGCACACCCCTTGTGCGTCCTCAGCCTATTGCTGTCTGTCACCTGGTATTTAACCCAGCTGCTCCAATCAATCCCTGCCTGAGCATTGTGTTTCATTTAGTGTGCTCTTGTACTCTGAATGTGCCAGGTCCCTTCTGTGTTCTCTTGTCTGCCTATCCTGGAGGCTGTATTTCCAGGCCTGTCTGAACACGCTCCTAGCCTGTTCCTCCCGCCCTCTAGGGGCTGCATTCCTAGACCCGCTCCTGTATCTAGTCTGTCCTGTCTGAACACGCTCCTAGCCTGTTCCTCCCGCCTTCTAGGGGCAGATTACCTAGACCCGCTCCTGTATCTTGTCTGTCCTGTCTGAACACGCTCCGGCGGTTCTAGCCTGCTCTGCCTTTGCTCACCGCTACGGCGGTTCTAGCCTGCTCTGCCTTTGCTCACTGCTCCGGCGGTTCTAGCCTGCTCTGCCTTTGCTCACCGCTCCGGCGGTTCTAGCCTGCTCTGCCTTTGCTCACCGCTCCGGCGGTTCTAGCCTGCTCTGCCTTTGCTCACTGCTCCGGCAGTCTCGCTCTGCTCTGACCCTTTGCTCACCGCTCCAGGCGGCCTTGTCCTGCTCTACTCTTGCTCACCGCTCCAGGCGGCATTGTCCTGCTCTACTCTTGCTCACCGCTCCAGGCGGCCTCGTCCTGCTCTACTCTTGCTCACCGCTCCAGGCGGTCTCGTCCTGCCCTGCTCTCGCTCACCTCTCTGGGCGGCCTCACTCTGCTGTGTTTGTCCGCCACATCTGTGGTTCTGTTCCTCAGTCCCAGTGTGTACTGGGTCCTATCCCGCCTGTGTTCCTACCTGCTAGTGCCTCCCTGTCTGCACTCTAGCCGTGCTTGCCTGTACCCCCCTGTCTGCATACCCACCTGCCTGCATACCAGTCGTGCCTGCCTTTACCCACCAGTCTGTGTGCCAGCCTAACCAGTCTGTTCCTGTATTCCCCTGTGTGGGTCAACAGCCGTGTCCGGGGTCTGTCCTGGAGTAGCACCTGGTCCCTCTGCTTGGTTCCTCCTTGGTGCACTGGCGTCATATGCCGTCGTGCGACCCTGGTCGGATCGAGTGAATACCTAGTTACGCCCCTCCAGGCATTCACTCTCCGGCACGGTCCAGTGGAATCACACGCACACGCCGCTCTGCCCGGGCTTGTGCATTACAGCATGCTCAGGCCATCGTTCCCGTTGAGCCCCACGGCCTTCGCTCTCTGAGACCTTTTCCAGCGAATACATGCATTAAAAATAAATAAATAATTTTTTTTTTCCTTAGCTGAGTTCCAGGCCAAATACGCACCCGTCCAGATGGATCTATCAGCTCTCGTTCCTGCGGATCCGCCACGTTACTATGGGGATCCAAGACAGAGTCGTGCATTTGTGGAGCAATGCATGCTACACTTCAAGTTATACCCTCTATGTTTTCCCACAGATCGGGCTAAGGTGGGATTCATGATGTCTTACCTAGCGGGTGATGCCTTGAATTGGATCACCCCCCTATGGGACGCACAGGATCCTATCGTCCTGGACATAATGGCCTTCCTGGTGGCCTTTCTAATGGTCTTCGATGATCCTAACCCAGAGGCTCCTGCTGAAGCTTCACTTCCCAATATCCTGGAGCAGCCCCGATGGGTAATGTGTGTGGGTAGCGCAATAGTCATCCAGCCCAATGAGACTACTGCCCACCCAGAAGACTCACAGGGTGACTACGCTCTCCGGAATACTTCTCCCAACCTCAAGAGGCAGTCCAGACGTGCTAGACGTAGAGGCAAGCCGTCACACCAGGGTCTGTCCTCCCAGAGACCTCCTGACCCCAACCTTGAAGTCCCTACTGAAGCTTCATCTCCCTGTATCCCGGAGAAGCCCCAAAGGGTAATGTACGTGGGTAGTGCACCAGTTCTCCTGCCCGAAGAGACTGCTGCCCACCCAGAATCCACACCGGAGGACCCCCTGTTGCCTCCTGAATCCCCCGGGATACCACTTGATGACAATTGGAGAGGGACTTCCCTATACTCTGCACCTGATACCTCGCCCGCTTCGTCCAGTGAGTCCGACCTAGTGTTCCCCGAAGCAGAGGTTACCCCCGAGTCTCTACACCCCTCCGATCAGGCGGAGGATCTCCAGTTGTCTCCTGAACCCTTCGGGGTGCTACCTGGTAGCGAATGGACAGAGACTTTCCTATACTCGGTACCTGATACCTCGGCTGCTTCATCCAGTGAGTCCAACCTAGTGTACTCCAAAGCAGAGGTTACCCATGAGTCTCTTCACCCCTCCAACCTGGCGGAGGACCTCCAGTTGTCTCCTGAGCCCTTCGGGGTGCTACCTGGTAGCAAAAGGACAGAGACTCTCCTATACTCTGTATCTGATACCTTGCTCGCTTTGTCCAGTGAGTCCAACCTAGTGTACTCCGAAGCAGAGGTTACCAATGAGTCTCTACACCCCTCCGACCAGGCGGAGGACCTCCAGTTGTCTCCAGAACCCTTCGGGGTGCCACCTGGCGGTGAATGGACAGAGACTCTCCTATACTCTGTACCTGATACCTCGCTCGCTTCGTCCAGTGAGTCCAACCTAGCGTACTCCGAAGCAGAGGTTACTCCCGAGTCTCTACACCCCTCCGACCAGGCGGAGGACCTCCAGCTGTCTCCAGAACCCTTCGGGGTGCCACCTGGTGGTGAATGGACAGAGACTTTCCTATATCCTGGATCTGATACCTCGCTTGCTTCGCCTAGTGAGTCTAACCTAGTGTACTCTGAAGCAGAGGTTATTCCCGAGTCTCTACACCCCTCCGACCAGGCAGAGGACCTCCAGTTGTCTCCAGAACCCTTCGGGGTGCCACCTGGTGGTGAATGGACAGAGACTTTCCTATACTCAGCACCCGATACCTCGCCTGCTTCGTCCAGTGAGTCCGACCTAGTGTACTCTGAAGCAGATGTTTTCCCCGAGCCTCTTCACTCTTCTGACCCGGCGGAGGACCTCCAGTTGTTTCCTGAATCCTCCGGGGTACCACCAGATAACAAAGAGACAGTGACTTTTCCTCACCCTGTACTTGATAACCCGTCTATTTCTTCCTGTGAGTTTGACAAGATGTACCTCGAAGCAGAGATTACCCCCAAGTCTCTGCTCCCCTCCAACCCGGTGGAGGACTTCCAGTTGTCTCCTGTACCCTCTGGGGTGCCACCTGAAAATATATGGAGAGAGACTTCCTTGTGTGTTGTTCCTGGTACTCCACCCATTTCGTCTGTTGCTGAGGATGGCTGGATAGGAGGTAGCATCCTAGCTACCCAGAGGAGACCAGTTTTTCCGGTGGACAGTGGAAGTGATCTCCTTGAAGTGAAGGATTGGCCCTCGAATTCCCTGCGGAACATTCTGGCAGGCCTGAAGCAGAGGGGGCGTAAGGGGGGAGGTACTGTAACATACCTGGCGGCCTCCTTGCATAGTGGTCCATCTCCCACTGTGCAAGAGCGCGCACTTGATCTCCAGTCCAGAATGTCTCTCTGGCTTCCCTCCATGCTGTCTGTTTGTGTCTGTTTCTGCTGCTTAAGGGCGGCGCCCGATCACTTCCTGCTTTTTGTACCTGCTGCAGGCACACCCCTTGTGCGTCCTCAGCCTATTGCTGTCTGTCACCTGGTATTTAACCCAGCTGCTCCAATCAATCCCTGCCTGAGCATTGTGTTTCATTTAGTGTGCTCTTGCACTCTGAATGTGCCAGGTCCCTTCTGTGTTCTCTTGTCTGCCTATCCTGGAGGCTGTATTTCCAGGCCTGTCTGAACACGCTCCTAGCCTGTTCCTCCTGCCCTCTAGGGGCTGCATTCCTAGATCCGCTCCTGTATCTAGTCTGTCCTGTCTGAACACGCTCCTAGCCTGTTCCTCCCGCCTTCTAGGGGCAAATTACCTAGACCTGCTCCTGTATCTTGTCTGTCCTGTCTGAACACGCTCCGGCGGTTCTAGCCTGCTCTGCCTTTGCTCACCGCTCCGGCGGTTCTAGCCTGCTCTGCCTTTGCTCACCACTCCGGCGGTTCTAGCCTGCTCTGCCTTTGCTCACCGCTCCGGCGATTCTAGCCTGCTCTGCCTTTGCTAACCGCGCCGGCGGTTCTAGCCTGCTCTGCCTTTGCTCACCGCTCCGGCGGTTCTAGCCTGCTCTGCCTTTGCTCACCGCTCCGGCGGGTCTAGCCTGCTCTGCCTTTGCTCACCGCTCTGGCTGTTCTAGTCTGCTCTGCCTTTGCTCACCGCTCCGGCGGTTCTAGCCTGCTCTGCCTTTGCTCACTGCTCTGGCAGTCTCGCTCTGCTCTGACCCTTTGCTCACCGCTCCAGGCGGCCTTGTCCTGCTCTACTCTTGCTCACCGCTCCAGGCGGCATTGTCCTGCTCTACTCTTGCTCACCGCTCCAGGCGGCCTTGTCCTGCTCTACCCTTGCTCACCGCTCCAGGCGGTCTCGTCCTGCCCTGCTCTCACTCACCTCTCTGGGCGGCCTCACTCTGCTGTGTCTGTCCGCCACATGTGTGGTTCTGTTCCTCAGTCCCAGTGTGTACTGGGTCCTATCCCGCCTGTGTTCCTACCTGCTAGTGCCTCCCTGTCTGCACTCTAGCTGTGCTTGCCTGTACCCCCCTGCCTGCATACCCGCCTGCCTGCATACCAGTCGTGCCTGCCTATACCCACCAGTCTGTGTGCCAGCCTAACCAGTCTGTTCCTGTATTCCCCTGTGTGGGTCAACAGCCGTGTCCGGGGTCTGTCCTGGAGTAGCACCTGGTCCCTCTGCTCGGTTCCTCCTTGGTGCACTGGCGTCGTATGCCGTCGTGCGACCCTGGTCGGATCGGGTGAATACCTAGTTACGCCCCTCCAGGCATTCACTCTCCGGCACGGTCCAGTGGAATCACACGCACACGCCGCTCTGCCCGGGCATGTGCATTACACCATCATTATATATAAATGTAAAGCAAAGTAGCATATGAAATATAGGGTACTTAGTGAACTATTTTTGATCAAAAAAGTATACAAGCCGTCCCACCAGCGACAAGGTGACCCTATTTGGGACGGTCGTACACTGTCTATATTAAAAACCTTACTGTATATCAAAGTTGAAGTAATGCATATAAAAGGGTAGACAAATAGAACCGGGTCCCAAAATCAGACCACCTAAGCCCGTGCTAAGCTACATGCATTTACATTTTGCATGCACATCAATTTACGTTTCAGTTCAGACCTTCAGGTTTTTACCAGACAATACTTTTAGAATTCTTTATGGGATTAGTCGTTTTGTGCACATAGCGTTTCCTACCTTAGCTGGCAAGAGCCTGCTATGGTGTACCACATCTATTGGCACATTCATCTCTCATATAGGGATTGATGGAGCTAAACGGACTTTGTATGACCAGTCTCTGAAAGATAAACCTGTCATTCTAGCTCTGTTCGTATAAAATAGTAAAAAAAGAATCAAAACAGTGCTCTCCATCAGTCCAGCTCCCTGCTGCTTTGGGGTCTGTGTTTTGGCTGCAGTGATGATGTCAAGACTGCGGAGACAATCAGGTCTTCAGTCACTGACTGCACAAACCGCTTAGCTCAGTGATTGGCTGCAGCAGTGATGTGTGCTGTAGTCATGACATCATCACTGCAGCAAAAACACAGACACCAGAGCAGTGCCGAGAGCTGACACTGGATTGAGGAAGGAGAATACTCTTTTCTTTACTATCTGGATGGTGTCCACTTTCAAAAACCCCTTTAAGTTTCTCTATGTGTTATAGATGAATTTATCTATATTTGTAGGTGTGTCATGTCTGATTTATCAGAGCAGATGAAACTTTACCTACACTTTTACCTACACTTTAAATGTGAAAATATATTTTAACAGTTCTTTCAGATAATTTTAAATTACCAAAGATACATTTTTGTATTTTCCCATAGAAGGGTATGTGTCTCAGCTGTACATGGCCTAGCTGGCAGTCCCTCTTGTCTCCCTAAATAACCTTGTAGGCACTCATTTTGGGAACAACTAGTCCTGAAAATCCCCTTTTAAAACCTACAAAATAAGTTATTCTGTAGCATAGGGTATAACTTGTTGAAAGCTGGGACGTAAGCGATCTGGAGAATTAGGCGCTGCACTGAGCACTGCGCTCCTGCGCTTCCACTCTATTTACGATGCAGCAGCAAAACCTCATTTTTCAGGCTTGCAGTTATCTGTTCTCTGGTTTTCATGGGGGTCTCAGCATTCAGCTATAAATCGGGGATGATGTGTTATTTTGGGAATTAATCTTTTATATTGATGTCATATCAGGTTGATGAGGGTCTGATTTCCAGTATCTGCACCAATCAGCTATTTGAAGGTGTCGCAGTGCTCTCTTTCATACAAGTAAATTGGAGAGAGCCTGCATACACGGCACTGCAGTGAGAACAAGAAAAAATACTTCCTTTTTTTCAGTAGATGTTTTTGCCAGCAAAAAAACAAAACTAATTGCATGTAAATCTACCCTGCCCAGTCCTGAGGATTTATGGTCCCCAATGAAATAAATGAGAAATTCACACCAAAAAAGTGCGCTTCTGCAACAAAACTTTGCCTGCTACAGATTTAAAAAAACTAAAAAAAAACTATAAAAGCCAATTTTCATGTGGATTCTGCACCAAACATGAAGGCATCACATGGATGAAATTAAAGGGTATGTCCGCTACTCAGACAACCCCTTCTTAAATACTGTATCCTCCATTGTAAAATAAAAAGCAACAGACAACTCCAGCACAGGCGCTGTTTCAAATATGTTGGTGCCGGTTCTCCTGGGACTTGCGTGACATTGTTAAACGACACAAATAGTGCAGCCCATCAGCACTCGCTGATGGGGTGCTTTGCTCACACTTCCTTTAAATGAAACCTTTGACATCTGAAGGAAGTGTGAGAACTGCAGCACATTAGCAGCCACTGATTGGCTGCAGCACTCACATGCCATAATATCACACGAGTCCTGGGAGATCAAGCACCGACATAGTTGGAACAGCATCGGGGCAGGAGGGTAGTATGTGTCATTTTTATTTTACAATGTGGAATATAATATTTAAGAAGTTGTCCAAGTAGTGGCCAGTGCCTATAATTTAAAACTCATCCACTTTGCTGGTATTGTAAAATGCTCACGACATGTGACAGCCTTTAAGGGAATCAGTCACCGCCAAAACTCAGACCACTTATATAACCATAGGGGACTTAGCCATAACTGAATTACAGATTTCACTACTTTTGTTTTAAATACAAAAACTTTTTGTTATATATGTGAATGAGACGTCCTTGGTGCACCATTCTTCCTCCTTAACATCCTCCAAACCTCCCCTTGTATTGAAAGACAGCTCACTTTGGAACATTGCTTGAATTGAATCCCTGGCCTTGCATGTCCACACTGACACTGCAGGAGCCAAGAGCGCACACACAGTGTCAATGAAGGTGTGCTCTGATCTCTCGCTCGTGTGCTGCAGCCCCTCAGTGTGCAAAGCAGCATACGGCAAGCACCTGATACAGGAAAGAGAGATGAGAGCATGCTCACACAGACGCCTTGTGTGCTCTCGGCTCCTGCAGTTTTAGTGCGAGCATGCTCTCATCTATCTCTACTGTCATCATCAGCTGTCTATGTGATCCTATGTGCAGCGTGTGGCTGCAGTAGACAGGAGAGAGGTATGAGATCAAGTGTGCACCTGACACTGTGTGCTCTCGACTCCTGTAGCAGATGTGCAGGCTGGGGATTCAATTCAGGCAGTGCTCCAAAGTGAGTTTGGCCAATCAACATAAGGGAAGGCTCACAGCATGCTAATTGATTGGGCAGAACGGTGTATTGAGCTCTTAGCAATGCCAAAAGTGCACCGAGGACCTCTCATTTACATATGACAAACTTTTTTTTATATAACATAAAAGTAGTGAAATTTGTGCTGCAGATATAATTTTTGCAGAAGCATAGTTGGTATCTGAATGTACAAGTGGTTTAAAGGGGTATTCCCATCTCCAAAATCCTATCCAAATATGTAGTAGGTGTAGCAATAATATCGGCAAGCACCTCCAATTAGAAATGTAGTATAGTTCTGCCCCCTTACACATTAGTTCTTTTCTGTATAGAAAAGTTTCCAACACGATGAGCAAGTTGTGCCAAGTTTATTATATCATGTGTGAGGAAATATGACACAATTCAACATTTTTGCATATTTTTACATTCATACACCTTCCAGCACTATTTAAATCCCTCCCATCATCTGAATCTAAGGATCAGTGAGAACTTGTGCTAATCGTGCAGTAACACTTTGTCATCTCTGCGTTTTCTTGTTTTCCTTCACAGGGTTAAAGACGTAGCTCAGTCTTAGCTATTGGATTCTAATTCCCAATAAAATCACACCAACCCAAGATTGTGAAAAAAATACACAAAACACTTTTATTGGATGTTAAATAGATCAAATTTTATTACAAATCACATTATTATTAATTTATTCAGTGTCTGAAATTTAGAATCAGCCAATTACTATGAAAAAGACACCGCAAATGGCAAACCTCCGACTCATGAAGAATCATCCTTCAGCACTCAGGAGAGGAAAACCCCCTTTGGAGGAAACCTCTAGGGAACCATGACTGGAGGACTTCCCTTCCCTTGGACTTAGAAGGTTAATGCCAACACGTAAAAGCAAATTGTAGCAGAATTTATACATTGTATCATATTTACAGTGAGACATAATATACATCCACTATAGATATGATAGCAGTGGCATCACAGTCATACAGGTTACACATTACATCAGCCGAAAACAGACAGTAACGGAGAAGGTCAAAGCAGGTGCCCTGTGCGAGCTCTGTATGGAGAAGCCTAATGCTACCTCTCCAGGCCGTACACAGAAAGGTGAAGGTGGCTAGTACCGGACGTGAGGGAGATCTGGCAGCAACATCTGTCACCCCATAGATCACTAGGCGGTATAGCTGATCTGGCTGGCTGGGCGATCTGGCTGATCTGGCTAACTAGGCGGTATGGCTGATCTGGCTGGCTATGCGGTATGGCTGATCTGGCTGGCTAGACGGTATTGCTGATACAGCTGGCTAGGTGGATGTCCCCTTCCTCTCTCACAGATTGAGGAGTGATGAAGCTCCAGGTCTCCAGACACATCAAGTGTGGCGTCTCATACGGTCGTCTGTCCATATGTTCCGGAATCTTCTTTTATATCATAGATGTATGTGTTTATGACGTCAGTACAGTTGCTGTAGTTTCCACAGTTGTTTATTACTGATGCATCATTGGCTAGAAAGTCCATCACAGTGTTTCAAAATATTAACCCTTGAATGACTGGCATTGTGCCTTTCTACGTCAGTCTATAAAACAAGCTTGTCTCTAGGTAGAATCAGTATAATTTTTTTATTTTAAAGATGCCCTAACCAAAGTCTAATTAGTGAGTGCATCTACAGATTGTAGGTGTAAAATGTACATTATTACCCTTAAACCATATTAAGTGCTTAAATGCATAATATGAAGAGATAAGTAGGCATACAACACATGGCAAGATTACTGGAGAACATCAAAGAAAGAGGTACGTGCAGTGACCAGTAGATGAAGCCAACATCTATCTGTATTACCCAGTAAGGAACCGAGGAGCTTTCCTTTCAGAAAAAGGTTTTGTAAGGTACACAGGGCCTTATTTGCCACTAGGCATCCGAGGGCTGGTGTCTAGGGCGGCAGATTGTGATGAGCAGCGCCACCATGAAGGGAAAAAAAAACAACTTTTTTATTTCTAAATTTGCCCTTTCTTCTTACCTTTACTGGACTAGGTATGAAAACCGCCATCTTTATTTGGGGGAGTGGGTATGCGCATGGGCAGAGGAGCAACGATGCATTCTATCTGTAGGGTGTACATATGGGGGTGCAGCCTAAATGTGGGGCTACATATGGGGGTACAGGCTACATGTGAGGGTACATATGGGGGTGCAGGCTATCTGGAGGTATATATAGGTATATATAATAGCATATAGTAATGCAAAATGCAATCTCAATGTAAAGTCTCTCAGCTTTCTGACACATGATGATTGCATATTGTGTACATTCAAAACTTTTGAAAATGTGATAGAATGGTGAAGTAAATGATTACAACCCAGCTGAAGTATGACCTGAATCCTACAATGTTTTCCACAGATTCCAATACTCCAGAAACAGCTTCCAGATGAGGAATGTCCTGACCTAGAAAAAAAATAAAACCAAAAGACATATCAATTAGGACAAACAGGGAAGATTACATCCAAACATTGAAATTAAATATTAAAGTTGTTCTACTTACTTTGATTTGGTGTTTTGCAAAAAAAGGATAAATACTGTATGACATGGAGTATGACATGAATTATACAATGTCTTCCACGGATTCCAAGAGTCCAGGAAAAGCTTCCAGATGAGGAATGTCCTTACCTACAAAAAAGCAAAACCAAGAAACTGTCAGCACAAACAGGGAAGACTAGATCCAAACATTTAAATTAAATATTAAAGTTGTTCTACTTACTTTGATTTGGTGTTTTGCAAAAAAGGATAAATAAAAGACACACATCTACTTCAAGGTTCTTCTGATGGAATCCTTTCTTGATGAAAGGTCCAAAATGTCCTCACAATCCAACAAATAGAATGTGCCCCTTTGTCAAAGATGGAAGAACCCATCCAAGATTCTTCAAGAAAATGCATCAACCATACTATGGCTCATGTAATGCGCAAAAAGTTTAAGCTCGGGGGGCGTGGCCTGAGCTCCGGGTGCAGACATGCAGCATAACAGCTCCTGCAAAATAGCCCTATTTAAGGACTTTAAACATCCTAAAACACAAAGGAAAACGGCCTCAGAAGTCCCTAAAGCTCCAGAAGCACACCAGACATACCTACGAAAGCCCCAACTACACAAGGACTGAAGAAACCAAAAAGGGATCCCCTGTGGAGGCCTTGAACGCCGGTACTGGCAAGTGCTGCGGACTCCTTTTTCTCCATCCTTGTACTCCAACCTACTCCGGGGCCCCACTCACCTATCCCGACTGTCGTCTCGCCGCGCGGAGGAGGAAGGAGTGCGGGCGGACGTCTGGGGCCTGGTGGAGCGATAGGGACGGCGAGGTCTCGGGACCCACGCGGCGGTTTGGGATTCAGCCGCGGCGGCCTGTTGCAGCTCTTCTGTTCCCCTTGGCTCGCTGAGCGGTGCTCTCCCGAAGTACCTTTTGTGGGGAGACCAGCGGGAGACCGAATCTGAGGTACGGATTGGCGAACGGGTCGGTGGGTTTTGGCGGGCCTCTGGTGCGGCGGCCCGGCAGAAGGATACAGCCGCGGTTACGGCTAAAGCTCTAAAGCTGCAGAGCACTGCCGCACAATCTATAGGAACAGAACGGACTGTGGAACAATCAGGAGCAGAACCCCCTCCACCCCTTCACTGATCAGGGTGCCAGAAAGAGAATATAAAGGGGATTCCCCGTTTGCAGACCCTCTCCTCCTCCTGAGAAGTAGGCGAGAAGCCTCATAGTTAAGATATTTGATGCTCCTACCCGGACATTGTCCTCGCTGTAACTTTGGTTCAATTATAAATACACCTTTAATATATGGAAACTTAATATTATGAGTTAAAATTCACAGACCACTGTTACAGAAATCAAAAAAAAAAAAAAGATTAGAAGCCTCATATAAATCCCCGGCTTAAATTTTACCAATAAGACAGGGGAGACATCTTGTGGTCTTTCAAAGAAATACACACAAAAGTATTTAAAAAGCTGTTATTGACATCCCATATTTAAGAGAATTAATTTTACATTAGATAGCAGCTGGAACTTTGGCGGCATCTTGTGGCCAAGAGAGGAAAAGACCACAGGTTGACAGATCGCAGGGTGACTGTGCTGAAATTAAATTTCTGCCTACAACTAAATGGCCTGTTACTGATGTGATTTCTCCATCTGCTACCTCAACGCTAAGCAGTTGGCTAAACTGCTTTTTTATAACAGCACCTGCCTTTACGTGCTTGGATAGATAACGGATAAAGCCCTCTTCCATCAGGGCTCGCCTTCTGTATTGCGGTTGATCCCGGCCCAATTTGGGACATATCTTTGATCTAACCCTACCAGGACTATGTAAGCTTCCTTTGCTAAATCTTGACTGTGGTATCTCCCCTTCTCTTTCTTTGTTCACGCGAGATGACTACATACTCAGCTCCATCATCCATGCATAAATTTGTGAACTCAGGTGGCTCTAAATCGGTTAAAACCAGAGCCTAGGTTGCCAAATCTCCTCCTAAAATGTCGGACTCTAACACCACCATGTCCGAGGAATCCCTGCAAGCTATTGCTACTTCTATTACAATGAAACTCATGCCAGTGATTGACGCCAGACTTCAATCTTTTCCATCCTCACTGGAATCAATCACATCTCAGTTGACTGAACATACCAGTAAAATCTCAGAGGCGGAACAGCAGATTTCCTAACAATCCTTTGCTACTCAAATAAAAGACAGAGACCATGAGATGGAGCAGCTCCAGGAGAAACTTGACCGGAGTCGTCGTAACAATCTTCGGATCATCGGCGTCCCTGAATCTGTGAAGGACCTGCACCACTTCACTTCTTCCTGGCTCCCACGAGCGCTCAATTTACCTGACCTGCCTGTCTCCATGGTTGTGGAGCGAGCCCACAGGACTGGACCTGAGCGCCCTGATCCAAAAGCTCATCCACGCCCTGTCATTTTCAAATTACTTAATTATCAGGACAAAATACAGCTGCTACGGGCTTATCGAGCAGCCTCCTCATTGAAATATGAGGGTCACTCTCTTCTCATGTTTCAGGACTTCTCCGCCTTGGTGGCCACCAAGCGTCGTGTTTTCTCATCAGTATGTAAATTGTTACACGACAAAAGCAATCGTTTTGCTCTTTTATACCCTGCACGCCTTCGGGTAGTGCTTCAAGGAAAACCGATGTTTTTTGATGATCCTGATAAAGCCTTGGAGGAAACTTAGCGTTCCTCCTGGGCTTTCTCTCCGGTTACCTGACTCTGATTTGTAGCCATATGTTATACTGCCTTTCAGTATCTGAAATATTTGTTCTTATCTTGTGATTTTCATTCTAGGGGATGCCATTAGTTGGGATAATGTAACCTGATGTTCTGCATTTAGGTTTTTATGTTGTTCTTTAGTTCGGTTGGGGATTGGGGGTGGGGAGTGGTTTCCCCTTCCTTGGGCACAGACTATATTTGTTTTTTTTGGCCAATCTGGGTATTTGGGTTTGCTCGTTGGGACAGACCTTGGCCCAATTATTCTCTTTTTCCTATTACTACCTTTTGGCCCCAATGTGGGATAGGTTAACATGGCTGCCCTCAATAATATAGTTCCTCACAGTAATATTAGCTCTCTCAAACTTTTATCCTGGAATGTGGCTGGCCTTAATTCACCAGTTAAGCGTAGAAAAGTGTTAGACCATATTACTCACATTTGCCCGCTTATTGCCTTTTTACAAGAAACTCACTGGCTTTGCAAGGGTCACTCAGCGCTCCGGAGTAGACACTATGTGGAGTGCTTGGAGGCTTCCTTTTCAAGGAAAAAACGTGGAGTGGCCATTCTGTTCCATAAGGATCTCGGATATTCTATACAGGATATAGGGAGGGACCGGGCGGGTCGATATATATTAGTCAGAGCCATTATTGAACAGTGGTAATATTGCTTCATTAACGTTTATGCGCGCTAACACTATCACTTCTTCCTTTTTTACTAAACTTTTGGAGGTAGTTCATGGCTGGCATCCCATTAATATACTATTAGGTGGAGATCTAAATGCCCTCCACGATGTCTTTCTCGATAGATCCACACCTCTACCTGCATCTCATTCTCCATCCACAGCAATTTCTACCTTATTAGACAGGCTTGACTTGGTGGATGCCTGGAGGTGCTGCCACCCTACGGAAAGAGAGTATACCTTCTATTCTAGGGTACATTATGTCCATACTCGAATTGACTATTGGTTGACCTCTGCTTCTCTTCTTTCCCTCCTAAAGACAGTTAACATTCTCCCTTCGATTATTTCAGACCATTCTCCGGTCTTACTTACTTTGGAACTCCCCACTAGTAGATCTGTATCTTTTCGTTGGTACTTTCCCTCTTATCTTTACACTTCAGATGACTTCAAGCGCTATGTGACTGGCTGGTGGGAGACTTTCATGGAAGATAACCTGGAACACCTGGATGATATCAATTTATTTTGGGCCACTGCTAAAACAGTGCTTAGGGGACATATTATTTCTCATGTGTCCCAGAAAAAAAAGAAACTGTTGTCCTCCCTGCGGCCTCTCTTAGACCAGCTTACTCAGTCGTATAGAGATTTTAAATTACACAACACTCCCTCCTCCAGAGAGGTTTACCTTACAACTAAGCAAAATCTAAACACCCTATTACATGAACAAGCACACAACCAATTAGCTCATCAACGTAATCAATATTTCCATTGGGGTAATAAACCAGGCCGTCTTCTGGCATCTCTAACGAAGCCATTCAAAAAGGCTACCAGAGTTCCTAATATTGCCTTACCTGATGGCTCTATCACTCGTGACCCAACTCAAATTTGTGCGGTTTTTAGAGACTTTTATGCAGATCTTTATGGCCCATCCCTAGACTCTCAGGATATGCATTTTTGCATAAGGCTTGTCCACCAAGGCTTTCTGCTTCTCAGCGGGAAATTTTAAACCAGCCGATTTCTCCTGAGGAGGTTGGATCAGTTATCAAATCTTCAAAGCTGCTTAAAGCTCCTGGCCCGGATGGGTTCTCAGTAGAATTTTACAAATTGTTACAACCTTTAATTACTCCTCACTTCTCTTTTTAACCACATTATTGACTCGGGTTCTCTGCCTGACCGATTTAATGAGGCTTGTCTGTCTTTATTACTGAAGCCAGGCAAGGACTCACTTCTTCCTGCCTCGTACCGCCCGATTTCCCTTTTAAATGTTGATTTTAAATTGCTCACCAAAATCATGGCTAATACACTGCAATCTATACTTCCTGATATTCTCACCTCATCTCAAACGGGTTTTGTCCATGGTCGGTCTATAACTTACAATATTAGGACGGCACTGGTGGCCATTACACATAGTTATCAAGCTAAGGCCAAGCAGAATATACTGGTCAGCCTTGATGCAGACAAAGCTTTTGACCGAGTGTCCTGGTCTCACCTTATTAGAACTCTTAACTATAGACTGTTTGGCTTTACCTTTTTCAACTTTATACCGACAATCTACACCAAGCCCCCAATTTTCAATTTGGCTTAATGGTATCCAGTCAACCCCTTTTTCCATCTTCAGGGGGATGAGGCAGGGTTGTCCTTTGTCACCTTTGTTATTTAATATTGCCCTTGACCATTTGTTAAGATACCTGGAGATGATCCCCTCCTTTAGGGGTATTGGGATCGGTCACTATACACTTAAAACATTGGCATTTGCTGATGATATCTTACTTATGGTAACCAACCCTAAGGAATCCATTCCTTCTATAATGGATGCTTTTAACGAATTTGGAGCAGTCTCTGGATTTCGTATAAACTTTGACAAATCTCATGCTTTAGCTATCTTTAAAACTGCTCAGAAATGGTGGCCGTTCCCTTTCCCCTTTCAGTGGAGGAGAGACTCTTTACGTTATCTTGGTGGTAACCTACCCTCAAACCCTCATGATATCTATAAACTGAATGTCCAGCCTCTCATTTCTGCAGTTATACAGGAAATTCAGTCCTGGAAACCTCTTAAGCTATCCTTTGCTGGTAAAGCCCATCTGATTAAAATGATCTCTTCCCTAAATTACTCTTTCCCTTATAGATGCTACCGGTTCTGTTATCTAAAGCTGATGATCGGCTATTAACACAAGCCTTTTGTAAATTTATTTGGGGCTCAGAGGGGGCCTTAATCTCCCAAATTTACATCTTTACAGTATAGCGGCTGCCTTCCGACACTCCCTTGACTGGATCTATGCCTCCACTCGCTTTACTAATAGTCCAATAGATGAGGCCATGTGTGGACCCTTTAGCCTCCCAGCTCTGCTTCATTTACGACAAGTTGAGGTCCCAATGGAGGTTAGAGATAACCCCCTACTATGGTCAGTAGGTTAGGGTTGGCGTCACGCCAGACGAGCTATTAGACTTGACCCTCACATCTCGGTGTTTCTCCCCTTTCAAGGCAACCCATCTTTTCTACAGGGCAGGCCGCCTCCCGTCTATCATGTGCTTGGGAATAATGGATGCAGACTGGTTCGTGATATGTTAACAGATAATCAATATCCTCATACCTTGAAAGATATGGTCTTCAAATACCCAATCCTAGCAGGAGATAACTTCACTATTACCCAAATTAGACACTATATAGGCTCGATATTGCGAAACATTCCGGAAGATGTTAAAGCGCACCCTCTAAACTTAATTTCTATCAAAGCTCAAATGGGGACTTTTTTCCTGAGTCTAACACATAAGTCACTGAAACCTTCCATACAGTGGTCAGACTCTTCACCGGGCCCAGGGAAATCGGTACCTCAACTAACGGATTGTCGGGTAAAAGACCTTTTGAACGCCATATTACGGATTAACTCTATGCTACCATATGATAGTTATACAACCATGTCTCTCATGATATTTCATAGAGCATATATTTCCCCGGAGGTTAAGTCTAAAATGTCCCCCTCAGGTGACTTTCCCTGCCCTAAATGCTTACACTCCCCAGCTGACATTTTTCACTGCCTATGGGATTGTCCAAAAATAAGGGAGGTATGGGATACACTTTTGCATCATCTCACTCTTACTTTTGGTATATATATTTCTCTATCCCCGGAGTGGGCCATATTTAACATTCTCACACAGAATCAGTTGGTGAGGCTTTCTGCTCAGCAGCGCCGCATTTTATTCATATGGGCGACAGCCACCCGCAAAAGTATTCTCCATCTATGGGTACAAGATGTAGTACTTTATTTGAGCTTAATTATTACGAAGGTAACCTATCTTTTCAAAATGGACTGGATAGAGGCCATACTCAATATCTAAAGCTAAAATAGATACTGAATGGTTTTTCCTTACATGGTCCTCTTTTATTAATACCCAGATATTATCTATGCGTCAGGCGATACATAGCTGTTTCCAATTTATTAATTGGTATATGAGACAGCAACTAGCTGGTAAAATTCCTGTTAGGCTTGATTAATACTGAGATATAACGTCATGAATGTGCTTCCGGGAAGGGGAAGGAAGGGGAAAAAGTTTATAGTTATAATACACCATCTAATGTTCTAAGTTTTACATAATTATTCTTGAGATTTCCTTTACTGTCTCTAGACAATGTTTGTATATTTTCATCTTTGTTCAATAAAGACGGTTTATAAAAAAAAAAAAAAAAAAAGTTTAAGCTCATATTTCTGTGCATGCACCTCGTTTCACAACAATGCAGTAAAACCAATTCTTTGAGAAGAGCATTTACTGAATTTATCACTGTGAAAAGCATGGGTATTGTACAGGAACAACAATGCAGATGAACATATCCTCAGGCAAATTATGGTAAGAAGGTTAACATACGAGGGTCAGTCAATAAGTAATGCCTCCTATTTTTGTTCTCTTTAAATAAGGTAGTTATGTTAAATATTTGAATTTGGTATAATTCCTCAAACCTTCTTCTCCAATCCACAGCAATTGCAACTTCCTGCACCAACAGGTGGCAGGACTGTATCCGTTTGCAAAATGGCTGACATCGATGTTCGTATTAGACAACGTTCTGTGATTGAATTCTTGCATGCAGAAGGTGAAACGCCCATTCGAATTCATGAGAGACTGAAAAATGTGTACGGTGATGCAACAGTGGATGTCAGTACTGTTAGACGATGGGTTCATCGCTGTAACACAGCTGAAGGGCCATCACCGTTGGCTGACAAAATGCGGAGTTGCAGGCCAGTAACCGCAGTGACTCCAAGCAACATTCAGCGAGACGATGACATCATTCGTGGTGACCGCCGGGTGACTGCAGATGAATTGTGTGGCATTATCTGCCTCAGTAAAGGCAGTGTGATGAAAATTATTGGACAACTGGGATACAGAAAAGTTTGTGCATGATGGGTCCCAAGAATGCTTTTTACCATGCTAGAATACATGCCCTTGTTAAACGGTGGACCAAGACTGTGGAAATGGATGGAGATTATATTGAAAAGTGACAAATTAATCGTTAATGTTGTGGTTTTCAACCTAAGTAATTGCATTTGAATTTCTTGCCAATTAAAAGGAAAAAAAAAATAGGAGGCATTACTTATTGACTGACCCTCGTATTTCAACGATAGCAAATAGGGAAATGCCTGGATCAGGGACGGTCCTTTGTTTTTCTAACTAAAATACAACAGTTTAGCTTGTAGTAATAAACATTAGTGTTGAGCGAGCATGCTCGACACTGCTCGTTACTCGCCCGAGCATTTCCGGGTTACTCGGGCGGGAGCTCGGGTCTCCGCCCTGCACATTTGGCGCTCTTTACAGAGCCAATGAACATGCAGGGATTGCCAGCCAGTCACTGTAATGCCGCAGCCATGTTGTTTGTGGGCATTACAGTGATTGGCTGGCCGCACAGCGTCACCTCGAGTATTTAAGACCGGGCGCCGCCATCTTGGACACAGTCGCTCTGGATCAGACGGTGTAGAGAGAGTGCTGCTGAGTTAGGGAGAGATATATAGTGCGAAATAGGTAGTGTAGGGTCTCTAAAGCCTGCCAAATCACACAAACAGTCCTTCTCAGGACTAATATCCATCCCAGATATCAGGCAGGCAGGCTGTATAGGAGACGCAGTGGTTATACCAGCAAACGCTGCATTACAGTCCTGTGTGCTCCTGTTGGTCAAATTGCTAGACTTATCACCCCGATCTCAGGGGCCAGGAAGAATATTTTTTTTTTTCATCTAAATCCGTTTTTTTTTGTTTTCTTCAGTCAGACTGTCCCCCCCCCCCCAAAAAAAAAAAATTAAGTGTGTCTGTGACTATTCAGACACCAATATATCTGTTTATAAGAGTCTGGTGTAGGCCAGAAAAATAGAACTGTGGTTTTGTTCCACGGGTGAAATCTCTGTATTTTCCTGTTTTTGGCATTTTTTGCCGTAATAAAAACTGTAATAGTGTCTCCCTGACTGGTTAGACACCAATATATCTGTTTAAAAGAGTCTGGTGTAGGCCAGAAAAATATAACTGTGGTTTTGCAGTTCCACGGGTCAAATCTCTGTATTATCCTGTTTTTTGCATTTTTTGCCGTAAAAAAAAACTGTAATAGTGTCTCCCTGACTGGTCAGACACCAATATATCTGTTTAAAAGAGTCTGATGTAGGCCAGAAAAATATAACTGTGGTTTTGCAGTTCCACGGGTCAAATCTCTGTATTATCCTGTTTTTGGCATTTTTTGCTGTAAAAAAAACTGTAATAGTGTCTCCCTGACTGGTCAGACACCAATATATCTGTTTAAAAGAGTCTGATGTAGGCCAGAAAAATATAACTGTGGTTTTGCAGTTCCACGGGTCAAATCTCTGTATTATCCTGTTTTTGGCATTTTTTGCTGTAAAAAAAACTGTAATAGTGTCTCCCTGACTGGTCAGACACCAATATATCTGTTTAAAAGAGTCTGGTGTAGGCCAGAAAAATATAACTGTGGTTTTGCAGTTCCACAGGTCAAATCTCTGTAGTATCCTGCTTTTGGCATTTTTTGCCGTAAAAAAAAACTGTAATAGTGTCTCCCTGACTGTTCAGACACCAATATAGCTGTTTAAAAGCGTCTGGTGTACGCCACATAACTATAACTGTGTTTTGCAGTTCCACGGGTCGAATCTCTGTATTATCCTGTTTTTGGCATTTTTTTGCCGTAAAAAAAACTGTACTAGTGTCTCCCTGACTGGTCAGACACCAATATATCTGTTTAAAAGAGTCTGGTGTACGCCACATAACTATAACAGTGGTTTTGCAGTTCCATGGGTCAAATCTCTGTATTATCCTGCTTTTGGCATTTTTGCCGTAAAAAAAACCTGTAATAGTGTCTCCCTGACTGGTCGGACACCAATATAGCTGTTTAAAAGAGTCTGGTGTATGCCACATAACTATAACTGTGTCTTGCAGTTCCACGGGTCAAATCTCTGTATTATCCTGTTTTTGGCATTTTTTGCTGTAAAAAAAAACTGTAATAGTGTCTCCCTGACTGGTCAGACACCAATATATCTGTTTAAAAGAGTCTGGTGTAGGCCAGAAAAATATAACTGTGGTTTTACAGTTCCACGGATCAAATCTCTGTATTATCCTGTTTTTGGCATTTTTTACTGTAAAAAAAAACTGTAATAGTGTCTCCCTGACTGTTCAGACACCAATATATCTGTTTAAAAGAGTCTGGTGTATGCCACATAACTATAACTGTGGTTTTGCAGTTCCACGGGTCAAATCTCTGTATTATCCACTTTTGGGCCTTTTTTACATAAAAAAAACAGTTTGAGTGTGTCGCTGACTGTTCAGCCCCAAATATATCTATTTAAAAAAGTCTGGTATACGCCAGTAAATTAGAACTGTGGTTTTGCAGTTCCATGGTTCAAATCTCTGTATTATCCAGCTTTTGGTATTTTTTCCATAAAGAAAAACAGTAATAGTGTCTCCCTGATTGTTCAGACACAAATATATCTGTTTGAAAGATTCTGGTGTACGCCACATAACTATAACTGTGGTTTTGCAGTTCCACGGTTCAAATCTCTGTATTATCCACTTTTGGGCCTTTTTTACATAAAAAAAACAGTTTGAGTGTGTCGCTTACTGCTCAGCCCCAAATATATCTATTTAAAAAAGTCTGGTATACGCCAGTAAATTAGAACTGTGGTTTTGCAGTTCCACGGTTCAAATCTCTGTATTATCCCGCTTTTGGTATTTTTTCCATAAAGAAAAACAGTAATAGTGTCTCCCTGATTGTTCAGACACAAATATATCTGTTTGAAAGATTCTGGTGTACGCCACATAGCTATAACTGTGTGTAGCGTCGGCGTCCCTGCCTCCTGCTAGGCAGGGACGCTGTTCCCCTCACCTCTCCGCTCCGTGCCCGGCGTCTTCCTCCCGCTCTGCTGGCAGCGCGCGCTCCTTCCCGGCCACTGTGCTTAGGGCGCGCGCGCGCTCCCCCCTCTCTTAAAGGGGCCGCGCGCGCCGTCCTAAGGAGTCCCCGGCCAATGGCCGGAGGATCTCTCCATATTTAAGGCACCTCCTCCAAAATGGAGGTGCCCGAGCAATGTTGTAGCATAGTTCATCACTCTGCTTCAGCCCTCAGGTCCCGTTACCAGTTACCTGCCAGTTTCCTGTCTGATACCTGCCTGACTCGTGTCTATCTGCTGTTATTCCTGCGGTCCGACAGTCTGCCTACCAGCCCTGCCAGTCTGTCTATGGATCCGTCTGCCCGCTCACCTGGGAGCGCTCACCTGCTACCTGCCTGCTAGCCTACCTGGAGGCTCTGCCGTCACGTGCTGTGACCACCTGCCTGTCTAGAGAATCTTACCCGCTCACCTTGGAGCGCTCACCTGCTACCTGCCCGCTAGCCTGCCTGGAGGCTCTGCCGTCACGTGCTGTGACCACCTGCTTCTCCAGAGACTCTTGCCCGCTCACCTGGGAGCGTCCACCTGTTACCTGCCTGTTTGCCTACCTGGAGGCTCTGCGGTCACTTGCTGTGACCACCCGCTTGTCCAGAGACTCTCGCCCGCTCACCTGGGAGCGTCCACCCGCTACCTGCCTGCTAGCCTACCTGGAGGCTTAGCCATCACTTGCCGTGACCACCCGCCTGTCAAGAGACTGCCCCCGTCACTTGCCGTGACCTCCTGCCCTCTTACCCAGAGACTGTCCCCGTCACTGGCCGTGATCTCCTGCCCTCTTACCCAGAGACTGTCCCCGTCACTTGCCGTGATCTCCTGCCCTCTTACCCAGAGACTGTCCCCGTCACTAGCCGTGACTGCCTGCCCGCCTTCCCTGGGTGTCACCCGCTTCCTTACAAGGACTGCCCCTTTGTATAGTTGCTCTGTGGTTCCACCTCCCAGACCCATTACACTGTGGTTTTGCAGTTCCACGGTTCAAATCTCTGTATTATCCACTTTTGGGCCTTTTTTACATAAAAAAACCTGTTTGAGTGTGTCGCTGACTGTTCAGCCCCCAAATATATCTATTTAAAAAAGTCTGGTATATGCCAGTAAATTAGAACTGTGGTTTTGCTGTTCCACTGTTCAAATCTCTGTATTATCCATCTTTTGGCCTGTTTTACGTAAAAAAAACAGTAATAGTGTCTCCCTGTCTGTTCAGTCACTAATATATCTGTTTAAAAGATTCTGGTGTAGGCCAGAGAAATAGAACTGTGGTTTTCCTCTTCACGGTTCTAATCTCCTTTTTATTACCCTTTTTCCATTGATAGTGCGAGTGTAAGCTATTTTACTTCATTTACAATGGGCAAGGCGCGTGGCAAGGGACGTAGAACTGGACGTTCTGGTGATGGTGTGTGTAGAGGGCGGGGCCGTGGCCAAGGTGAAAATGTGCCACAACCAACAGCCACATCTTCTCACTCCCACTTCTTGACCGAATTACTAGGGAAGCACACTACAACACCAGTATTGCGAACTGATCAGTGTGAACAGGTTATTAATTGGATAGTAGATAATACTTCCAGTTACCTGGGCACCACCACCTCCGATCTGCCTTCCACACGGTCAAGTTTTAGTAGCCGTGAGTCTCGACCGCATACTCCTCCTCACCCTGATGCTCCTTCCTCCCACCGAGCCGAGTGTCGTCAGACAGCAACTGATTCCACACTTGGACACTCTAAAGAGTTGTTCCACTGGTCCATTTCCATATTTGTGCCCTTCGCTTGCTCCGTTTGAAGTGGTGGAAGAGGAGATCCCATGTAGCGATGCCCAAATATTTGAACAGCCACGGCCAGAGGAAGTCGACGCTGGCAATTTGTCACAAGAGGTGGACGATGACGAGACACAATTGCCACGAAGTGAGGAGGAGGATCGTGGTGCGCAAGTGGAAGAGGATGAGGTGGTGGATGATCTAGTAACTGACCCAACGTGGCAGGAGGACACGCAGAGCGAGGCCAGCAGCACACAAGGGGAGGGAGGCAGAGTACCCCAACAGGCAGGAAGAAGCAGTGTGGTGGCCACACACAGGAGGTGGGCAACCGTTCCCCGTAACACCAACACGAGGGACGTTGCCAGTACAACTGGTAGGTCTTCCAGAGTCTGGAATTTTTTTAAAGACTCTGTTGATAACCCCAAAAAGGCCATTTGTACCACCTGCCATGCCAGCATCAGCAGGGGTGACAAAACTACCAGCCTGACCACCACCAGCATGATCAGGCACATGGCAGCAAAGCACCCGACTTTGTGGGGCGAACCCCAGGGTCCACGGCCAGTGTCAGCGGGTGTCACCACTGCTTCTTCCGCTGTTGTGCGTGTAATAGATCCCCCTGTTGTGCGTGCAAGGCAATCCCCTGTCCATACTGCATGCAAAGATGCCCCATCCTCTCAGTCTTCACTTGTTATGGCAGTTTCTCAAGAAACAGCATCAACGTCCACGTCCACGTCCCACCGCAGCGTTCAATTGTCCATATCCCAGAGCTTTGAACGAAAGCGCAAATTCGCTGCCAATGCCCCACAGGCCACAGTCCTAAATTCGCACATTTCACGACTGCTTGCGTTGGAAATGCTGCCTTTTAGGCGGGTGGAGACGGTATCCTTCCGCAAACTTATGGCGGTGGCCGTCCCTCGGTACTCGGTCCCCAGCCGACACTATTTTTCCGGGTGTGCCATCCCCGCACTACACAAGCACGTGTCCCAAAACATCTGCCGTGCCCTCAACAATGCAGTTACTGGGAGAGTCCACCTGACAACGGACACGTGGACAAGTGCTTGTGGCCAGGGACGGTACATCTCCCTGACGGCACACTGGGTAAACATAGTGGAAGCCGGGACCCAGTTGGACCTTGGGATGGAACACATCCTCCCCACACCGAGGATTGCTTGCCCTATGTCAGTCAGAGTTGCCCCCACAGTGTACCGCTCCTGCGCATCATCCTCCTCCTCCTCCTCATGTTCAGCCTCCATCTCAGATATCAGTTACAAGCTGGAAGCACTGCAGTACTGCCTCAGCCAAGCAGCAACAGGCTGTGCTGAATCTCATAAGCTTAGGTGATAAACGTCACACTGCTTGTGAGTTGTGGACAGCTGTGAAAGAGCAGGCAGATCTGTGGCTGAGACCGCTGAACCTACATCCAGGCATGGTCGTGTGTGACAATGGCCGTAACCTGGTGGCAGCTCTGAGGCGAGGCGAGATCACACACGTACCATGCCTGGCTCATGTGCATTAACCTCATGGTTCAGCGGTTTGTTAAATCGTACCCCGAGATGCCAGATCTGCTCGTAAAAGTACGCCGCCTGTCAGCTCATTTTCAGAAGTCGGCTACAGCTTTCGCCGCCCTTGCTGTGTTGCAGCAGCGTTTCCAGCTTCTGGCACACCGACTGGTGTGTGATGTCCCCACACATTGGAACTCTACCCTCCACATGTTGCAAAGGATTTGTGAGCAGAAGAGAGCAGTTGTGGAGTACCAGCTGCAACAAGGCCGTCGATATTCAGGTCGGACTCCACACATAAGACCTCAGGAGTGGACCTGGATGTCTGACATATGTACCATCCTGACAAACTTTGAGGAGTCCACCAAGATGGTGAGTGGCAATGACGCCATCATTAGCGTCAGCATCCCACTTGTCTGTCTTTTGCATTGCTCTCTGCAGAGAATTAAAGAGGAGGCATTGCAGCCAGAGTATGATGAGATGGATCAAGAACCCGTAATGGGCGATTACACACAGCCCAGCCTCATCTCATCCCCATGTGCATTGGGGGACAATGAGGGAGAGGAGGAGGAGGAGGAAGAACGGGAGCTGGTATCATGCGCTGTAGACGGTAGTACCTGTACAACTGTCATACAGTCGGTTCAGCGTGGGTGGCCCGATGACAGGGGGGAGGAGGAGGAGGAGGAGGAGAGCATGGTCAGTCGTCATCTTGGTGAGGACATGGAAGTCTTGCCCTTTACCAGTCTTGCACGCATGGCTGACTTTATGTTACGCTGTCTTAACCGTGACCCTCGCGTTGCCAAACTGTTGGGTGACAGTCATTACTGGTTGGTGACACTTTTAGACCCCCGCTACAAGGAGAACTTTCACTCTCTTATTCCTGAGGTGAAGAGGTCTACAAAAATGGGGCAGTACCAGAAGGCCCTTGCTGCAGAACTGTTAAAGAAAAATCCCATCTGAACACGCTAGCGGCAGAGGTCACAGTTCGTTGACCAACCAAGGCGTACAGGCTAGAGAGACTCAACTCCAATCCAGCAGAGGCAGGGGAACACTGTCAATGTTCTGGGACAGTTTTCTGAGACCTGCCCAGCTTACAGGCCCTGAGGCGCGGGGTACTCTCACAAGGAGTGGAAAGTTTCAAAAGATGGTGAGGGAGTACCTTGCCGACCGTACCAGCGTCCTCCGTGATTCCTCTGTGCCTTTTAATTATTGGGTATCCAAGCTGGACACTTGGAATGAACTCGCTCTGTACGCCTTGGAGGTCCTGGCCTGCCCTGCCGCTAGCGTGTTATCAGAGCTAGTTAGCGCCACTGGGGGAATTCTAACTGATAAGCGCACTCGCCTGTCAACTGACAATGCTGAGAAGCTGACCCTTATCAAAATGAACAAGGGCTGGATTGGGCCAGACTTCTCATCACCACCAAATGACAACAGAGTAACATAAAGTCAAATCCACTGTGTTATTTCAGGAGGTGTATTCCCATGCACCGCTTCACACCCACACATGGGTATACGCTTCCTTAATTCGGCTTTTTTTTTGCTCTTCTCCTTATCCTCAGCCTCCACCACCACTATACCACCAGGATGACCGTGGTCCGTGTTGCCAGCATTGCAAGTTCCTCCATCTTAATTTTTGGCAGCTTTTGCTTGGAAAGCATAGGCAAAGCCTATGGGAGACCCACTCCCCAATAATGGGAAAAATGTTTTTAATATGCTGTACTGCATGGCTCTTGTAAGGGGCATTAAAACCGTCTTGTTAAACCACTCTGACCTCCACTTCTCTTCCATGGGGCATTTAAACCGTCTTGTTAAGCTACTGCAACCTCCATGTCTCTTCCAAGGGGCATGAAAACCGTTTTGTTAAGCTAATGTGACCGCCACCACTTTTCCAAGGGGCATTAAAACCGTCTTGTTAAGGTACTGCGACCTCCACCACTTTTCCAAGGAGCATTAAAGCTGTCTTGTTAAGCTACTGCGACCTCCACCACTTTTCCAAGGGGTATTAAAACCGTCTTGTTAAGCTAATGCGACCTCCACCACTTTTCCAAGGGGCATTAAAACCATCTTGTTAAGCTACTGCGACCTCCACCACTTTTCCCAGGGGCATCGATATTGTCTTTTTATTCCACTGCGACCTCCACCACTCTTCCAAGGGACATTAAAACCGTCTTGTTAAGCTACTGCGATCTCCACTTCTCTTCCAAGGGGCATTTAAACCGTCTTGTTAAGCTACTGCAACCTCCACGTCTCTTCCAAAGGGCATTATAACCGTCTTGTTAAGCTAATGCGACCTCCACCACTTTTCCAAGGGGCATTAAAACCATATTGTTAAGCTACTGCGACCTCCACCACTTTTCCGAGGGGCATTAAAGCTGTGTTGTTAAGCTTCTGCGACCTCCATCACTTTTCCACAGCGCATTTAAGTTGTCTTGTTAAGCTATTGTGACCTTCACCACTCTTCCAAGGGGCATTAAAACGGTCTTGTTAAGCTACTGCGACCTCCACGTCTCTTCCAAGGGGCATTAAAACCGTCTTGTTAAGCTACTGTGACCTCCACGTCTCTTCCAAGGGGCATTTAAACTGTCTTGTTAAGCTACTGCAACCTCCACGTCTCTTCCAAGGGGCATGAAAACCGTCTTGTTAAGCTAATACGACCTCCACCACTTTTCCAAGGGGTATTAAAACTGTCTTGTTAAGCTACTGCAACCTCCCCCACTTTTCCAAGGGGCATTAAAGCTGTCTTGTTAAGCTACTGCGACCTCCACCACTTTTCCAAGGGGCATTAAAGCTGTCTTGTTAAGCTACTGTGACCTCCACCACTCTTCCAAGGGGCATTAAAACCGACTTGTAAAGCTACTGCGACCTCCATTTCTCTTCCAAGGGGCATTAAAACCGTCTTGTTGAGCTAATGCGACCTCCACCACTATTCCCAGGGGCATTAATATTGTCTTTTTATTCCACTGCGACCTCCACGTCTCTTCCAAGGGGCATTAAAACCGTCTTGTTAAGCTACTGCGACCTCCACGTCTCTTCCAAGGGGCATTTAAACCGTCTTGTTAAGGTACTGCGACCTCCACCACTTTTTCCAAGGGTCATTAAAGCTGTCTTGTTAAGCTAATGTGACCTGCACCACTCTTCCAAGGGGCATTAAAACCGTCGTGTTAAGCTAATGCGACCTCCACCACTCTTCCAAGGGGCATTAAAACCGTCGTGTTAAGCTAATGCGACCTCCACCACTTTTCCAAGGGGCATTAAAACCGTCTTGTTAAGCTTCTGCGACCTCCACATCTCTTCCAAGGGGCATTTAAACTGTCTTGTTAAGCTACTGCGACCTCCACGTCTCTTCCAAGGGGCATTAAAACCGTCTTGTTAAGCTAATGCGACCTCCACCACTTTTCCAAGGGGCATTTAAACCGTCTTGTTAAGCTACTGCAATCTCCACGTCTCTTCCAAGGGGCATTTAAACCTTCTTGTTAAGCTAATTATACCTCCACCACTTTTACAAGGGGCATCAAAACCGTCTTGTTAAGCTACTGCGACCTCAACCACTTTTCCAAGGGACATTAAAGCTGTCTTGTTAAGCTACTGTGGCCTCCACCACTCTGTCTTGTTAAGCTACTGCGACATCCACCACTTTTTCAAGGGGCATTGATATTGTCTTTTTATTCCACCGCGAACTCCACCATTCTTCCAAAGGGCATTGCATTTCCTCCTTATTTTAGTCAGCTTTTGCTTTTCAATGCATAGGCGAACACTAAGGGAGACCCACTCCCCAATAATGGGTAGAAGGCTTTTAGTATGCTGTAATCCACGTCTGTTTCAAGGGGCATTGCAGTTCCTCATAATTTTTGGAAAGCCTTCCATTCACTGCTTAGGCCAACAGTGCACAGGAGACCCAGTTGCTATAAATGGAAAAAACGGTTTAGTTAAGGCCCTCTGACTTCCATGTCACTTCCAAGGGGCATTGGAATGCCTCGAAATTTTTGGTTGGCATTGCACTCACTGCATGCCCTATAACTGTGTAACCGAACCTCTCCTTTTGGTACAGCTTCGGCCTCCTCCAAACTAAAAGGCCCCATTTCAAGAGCAAGCAAGCAAGCAGTATGGTATTGCAGCTTGGGGTGGGTGGTGGCAGGCTGCATACTTGCGCTTGCATTGCAAGGAATGGGGGAGGTACAATTGAACACTGCCCTGGGACAAGGACTTGCACGGGGATAGTTGCAAGTCTGCATCTTCTGATGCGGAAAGGATCACTTCTGATGGGCACACTTTTAGGTAGTGACCTGGGTGTCAGAGATGCTTCCAGGGGTCTTCCCCATGCTGTTCCCATGTCTTTTCAGCACTGTGTGCATGTGTCACACAGCACATGGTAGGATAAGATTGTAAAATGTTAAAATGACATTTCCCGGTGAATACATTTGTCACGGTTGAAAGCAATACAAAAGTGCAAAAACGCATAAAAAATGCCACTTGTGAACATAGCCCAAGGTGTGGAGGAGTATTTTTGTTTTTGGTTATTTATTTTACCTTATACACAAGTCTTTACCCTTGAAAGGAAGTTCCTTAACATATCTCACAGGAAAACAGTTTCAGTTTCGTTTTTGAACGTTTTATTGTGAGCCCGTTAAAGTGGCTTAACACCTCTGACCAGATATTTTAGAATTCACATTGTACTCCAATTTTGTGGTAAGTATTTACTCCACCATTCAATTATATGTACAAAGCTTTAAATGTAGTCTATGTGCAATCATCATGTGTCAAAAAGCTGAGAGGCTTTACATTGAGATTGCATGTTTATTAGTGTTGAGAGAGCACTAAAATGCTCGGGTGCTCGAAGCTCGGGCCGAGCTCACCGTGATACTCGGGTGCTCGACCCGAACAACGAGCCCAATGTTAGTCTATGGGAGACCCGAGCATTTTTGCGGCGGCACCCCCGGCAGTCTGTAGAAAGCCTAAAGAGTACACAAAACAATAGTGACAGTGCTCAAATGACATGGGGACAGCATGGGGATCGCCCCAGGAAGCATTTCTGACCCCCAGGTCACTGCTGTCAACAACATGGTCAGGAGGTATTAAGCCACTTTTATGGGCTCATAATAAAGCGTTCAAAAACGAAACTGAAACTGTTTTCCTGTGAAATATGTTAAGGAACATCCTTTCCAGGGAAAAGACTTGTGTATAAGGTAACATAAATAACCAAAAACAAAAATACTCCTCCACACCTTGGGCTATGTTCACAAGTAGCATTTTTTATGCGTTTTTGCACTTTTGTATTGCTTTCAACCGTGACAAATGCATTCACCGGGAAATGTAATTTTCACATTTTACAACCTTATCTGGCCATGTGCTGTGTGACACATGCATACAGTGCTGAAAAGACATGGGAACAGCATGGGGAAGACCCCTGGAAGCATCTCTGACACCCAGGTCACTGCCTAAAAGTGTGCCCATCAGAAGTGATCCTTTCCGCATCAGAAGATGCAGACTTGCAACTATCCCCGTGCAAGTCCTTGTCCCAGGGCAGTGTTCAATTGTACCTCCCCCATTCCTTGCAATGCAAGCGCAAGTATGCAGCCTGTCACCCACCCACCCCCAGGCTGCAATACCATACTGCTTGCTTGCACTTGAAATTGGGTCTTTTAGGCATGTGGAGGCGGAATCTGGCCACCATGTTATGGCTGCATCGGCGGCCTGGTATCCATACTCAGTCCCCAGGCGCCCGGTGGCCGGGTGTCCACGCTTGGTCCCCAGCCGCCAGGTGGCGGCCGGGTGTCCATACTCGGTCCCCAGCCACCCCGCGGCCGGGTGCCCACACACGGTCCCCAGCCGCCTGGAGGTGGCAGGGTGTCCATAAACGGTCCCCAGCCACCCCTATTTGTCCCGGTGCGCCTCATACACAAGCGCACATACCAAAACATTACCTGTGCCCTCCCCAGTGCATTTAGTGGGAAGGACAGCCTAACCACAAACACGTGGACAAGTGAATGTGGCCAGGGATGGTCCATCTCACTGACGCCTTCACACTGGGTTAATATTGTGGAAGCCAGGACACAGTTGGACACTGGGATGCAACACGACCTCCAGACATAGAGGATTGCGGGTCCTGGGTCAATCAGGCTTCAACACAAAGTTCAGAAGGTAGACAGCAGCAGTGGTCGGTCTCCTACACAGCGAGTAAATTATTCATGATCATGAGGCCATCCATCTCTTTAGCTTTCTGTTCCTTGGAATGGAAGCGCTTGTATGTAGTAGCGGCTAGGCCTGAGGTGGTCAGCGTTTTGGCGCATATCCTACCTCCTCCGAGGATTGCTGGATGTTTTCCTGCTACTATCCCAGTTCTATGACTCCCGTTAAAACAAAGCTTAAGGTGATGAATGATGGATGAGGTGGTGGCAAAGGAGAAAGAGCAGGAGGAACAGGGACCATTTACATCAATATCAGGCCAGTCAACCACACATGTCTTGTAGGATAGGTTTCTGTACCAAAAGGAGCTGTTCGGCTACACAGTTATAGGGCATACAGTGAGTGCAATGCCTACCAAAAATTTCGAGGCACTCCAATGCCCCTTGGAAGTGACATGGAGGTCAGAGGGCCTTAACTAAACCGTTTTTTCCATTTATAGCAACTGGGTCTCCTGTACACTGTTGGCCTAAGCAGTGAATGGAAGGCTTTCCAAAAATTATGAGGAACTGCAATGCCCCTTGAAACAGATGTGAATTACAGCATACTAAAAGCCTTCTACCCATTATTGGGGAGTGGGTTTCCCTTAGTGTTCGCCTATGCATTGAAAAGCAAAAGCTGACTAAAATAAGGAGGAAATGCAATGCCCCTTGGAAGAGTCGTGGAGGTTAGAGGTAATTAAAAACAACATTTCAATGCCCCTCGGAAGAGCTGTGGAGTTTAGAGTGGTTTAACAAGACGGTTTTAATGCCCCTTGGAAGAGACGTGGAGGTCACAGTAGCTTAACAAGACGGTTTTAATGCCCCTTGGAAGAGACGTGGAGTTCAGAGTGGTTTAACAAGACGGTTTTAATGCCCCTTGGAAGAGACATGGAGGTCCCAGTGGAATAAAAAGACAATATCAATGACCCTTGGAAGAGACATGGAGGTCACAGTAGCTTAACAAGACGGTTTTAATGCCCCTTGGAAGAGACGTGGAGGTCACAGTAGCTTAGCAAGACAGTTTTAATGCCCCTTGGAAGAGACGTGGAGTTCAGAGTGGTTTAACAAGACGGTTTTAATGCCCCTTGGAAGAGACGTGGAGGGCCCAGTGGAATAAAAAGATAATATCAATGCCCCTTGGAAGAGTGGTGGAGGTCCCAGTGGAATAAAAAGACAATATCAATGCCCCTTGGAAGAGTGGTGGAGGTTACAGTGGAGTAAAAAGACAATATCAATGACCCTTGGAAGAGACGTGGAGGTCACAGTAGCTTAACAAGACGATTTTAATGCCCCTTGGAAGAGACATGGAGTTCAGAGTGGTTTATCAAGGCGGTTCTAATGCCTCTTGGAAGAGACGTGGAGGTCACAGTAGCTTAACAAGACAGTTTTAATGCCCCTTGGAAGAGATGTGGAGGTCCCAGTGGAAGAAAAAGACAATATCAATGCCCCTTGGAAGAGAGGTGGAGGTCGCAGTGGAATAAAAAGACAATATCAATGCCCCTTGGAAGAGTGGTGGAGGTCCCAGTGGAATAAAAAGACAATATCAATGCCCCTTTGAAGAGTGGTGGAGGTTACAGTGGAATAAAAAGACAATATCAATGCCCCTTGGAAGAGTGGTGGAGGTTACAGTGGAATAAAAAGACAATATCAATGCCCCTTGCAAGAGATGTGGAGGTCACAGTAGCTTAACAAGAGGATTTTAATGCTCCTTGGAAGAGACGTGGAGTTCAGACTGGTTTAACAAGACGGTTTTAATGCCCCTTGGAAGAGACGTGGAGGTCCCAGTGGAATAAAAAGACAATATCAATGCCCCTTGGAAGAGTGGTGGAGGTCCCAGTGGAATAAAAAGACAATATCAATGCCCCTTGGAAGAGTGGTGGAGGTTACAGTGGAATAAAAAGACAATATCAATGACCCTTGGAAGAGATGTGGAGGTCACAATAGCTTAACAAGACAATTTTAATGCCCCTTGGAAGAGACGTGGAGTTCAGAGTGGTTTAACAAGACGGTTTTAATGCCCCTTGGAAGAGACGTGGAGGTCACAGTAGCTTAACAAGATGGTTTTAATGCCCCTTGGAAGAGACGTGGAGGTCCCAGTGGAATAAAAAGACAATATCAATGACCCTTGGAAGAGAGGTGGAGGTCACAGTAGCTTAACAAGACGATTTTAATGCCCCTTACAAGAGCCATGCAGTACAGCATATTAAAAACATTATTCCCATTATTGGGGAGTGGGTCTCCCATAGTCTTTGCCTATGCCTTCCAAGCAAAAGCTGCCAAAAATTAGGATGGAGGAACTTGCAATGCTGGCAACATGGACCACAGTCACCCTGGTGGTATAGTGGTGGTGGAGGCTGAGGATAAGGAGAAGAGAAAAAAACAGCCGAAATGAGGAAGCTTATACCCATGTGTGGGTGTGAAGCGGTGCATGGGAATACACCTCCCAAAATAACACAGTGGATTTGACTTCATGTTACTCTGCTGTCATTTGGTGGTGATGAGAAGTCTGGCCCAATCCAGCCCTTATACATTTTGATAAGGGTCAGCATTGTCAGTTGACAGACGAGTGCCCTTATCAGTTAGAATTCCCCCAGCGGCACTAAAAACACGCTCCGATAACACGCTATCGGCAGTGCAGGCCAGGACCTCCAAGGCGTACAGAGCAAGTTCATTCCAAGTGTCCACCTTGGATACCCAATAATTAAAAGGCACAGAGGAATCACGGAGGACGCTGGTACGGTCGGCAAGGTACTCCCTCACCATCTTTTGAAACTTTCCACTCCTTGTGAGAGTACCCCGCGCCTCAGGGCCTGTAAGCTGGGCGGGTCTCAGAAAACTGTGCCAGAACATTGACAGTGTTCCCCTGCCTCTGCTGGATTGGAGTTGCGTCTCTCTCGCCTGTACGCCTTGGTTGGGCAGCGAACTGTGACCTCTGCCGCTAGCGTGTTCAGATGGGAATTTTTTTAACAGTTCTGCAGCAAGGGCCTTCTGGTACTGCCCCATTTTTGTAGACCTCTCCACCTCAGGAATAAGAGAGTGAAAGTCCTCCTTGTAGCGGGTGTCTAAAAGTGTCACCAACCAGTAATGACTGTCACCCAACATTTTGACAACGCGAGGGTCACGGTTAAGGCAGCGTAACATAAAGTGAGCCAAGCGTGCCAGACTGGTAACGGGCAAGACTTCCGTGTCCTCACCAAGATGACGACTGACCATGCTCTCCTCCTCCTCCTCCTCCCCCCTGTCCTCAGGCCACCCACGCTGAACCGACGGTATGACAGTTGTACAGGTACTGCCGTCTACAGCGCATGATACCAGCTCATGTTCTTCCTCCTCCTCCTCCTCTCCCTCATTGTCCCCCAATACACGTTGGGATGAGATGAGGGCTGTGTGTAATCGCTCGCTACGGCTTCTTGATCCATCTCTTCATACTCTGGCTGCAATGCCTCCTCTTTAATTCTCTGCAGAGAACGTTGCAAAAGACAGACAAGTGGTATGCTGAAGCAAATGATGGCGTCATCGCCACTCACCATCTTGGTGGACTCCTTAAAGTTTGTCAGGATGGTACATATGTCAGACATCCAGGTCCACTCCTGAGGTCTTATGTGTGGAGTCTGACCTGAATATCAATGGCCTTGTTGAAGCTGGTACTCCACAACTGCTCTCTTCTGCTCACAAATCCTTTGCAACATGTGGAGGGTAGAGTTCCAACGTGTTGGGACATCACACACCAGTTGGTGTGCCGGAAGCTGCAAACGCTGCTGCAACACAGCAAGGGCGGCGGAAGCTGTAGCCGACTTCCAAAAATGAGCTGACAGGCAGTGTACGATTTAAGAAACCGCTGAAACACGAGGTTAAGCACATGAGCCAGGCATGGTACATATGTGATCTCACCTCGCCTCAGAGCCGCTACCAGATTACGACCATTGTCACACACGACCATGCCTGGATGTAGGTTCAGCGGTCTCAGCCACAGATCTGCCTGCTCTTTCACAGCTGTCCACAACTCACAAGCAGTGTGAGGTTTATCACCTAAGCTTATGAGTTTCAGCACAGCCTGTTGCTGCTTGGCTGAGGCAGTACTGCAGTGCTTCCAGCTTGTAACTGATTTGGTGATATCTGAGATGGAGGCTGAAAATGAGGAGAAGGAGGATGATGCGCAGGAGCTGTACACTGTGGGGGCAACTCTGACTGATATAGGGACCGCATTCCTCGGTGTGGGGAGGATGTGTTCCGTCCCAAGGTCCAACTGGGTCCCGGCTTCCACTATGTTTACCCAGTGTGCCGTCTGGGAGATGTACCGTCCCTGGCCACAAGCACTTGTCCACGTGTCCGTTGTCAAGTGGACTCTCCCAGTAACTGCGTTGTTGAGGGCACGGCAGATGTTTTGGGACCTGTGCTTGTGTAGTGCGGGGATGGCACACCAGGCAAAATAGTGTCGGCTGGGGACCGAGTTCCGAGGGACGGCCACCGCCATAAGGTTGTGGAAGGATTCCATCTCCACCAGCCTAAAAGGCAGCATTTCCAACGCAAGCAGTCGTGAAATGTGTGAATTTAGGACTGTGGCCTGTGGGGCTTTGGCTGCAAATTTGCGCTTTCGTTCAAAGGTCTGGGATATGGACAATTGATCGCTGTGGTGGGACGTGGATGTGGACGCTGATGCTGTTTCTTGAGAAACTGCCATAACAAGTGAAGACTGAGAGGAGGGGGCATCTTTGCATGCAGTATGGACAGGGGATTGCCTTGCACGCACAACAGCGGAAGAAGCAGTGGTGACACCCGCTCACACTGGTCGTGGACCCTGGGGTTCGCCCCACAAAGTCGGGTGCTTTGCTGCCATGTGCCTGATCATGCTGGTGGTGGTCAGGCTGGTAGTTTTGTCACCCCTGCTGATGCTGGCCTGGCAGGTGGTACAAATGGCATTTTTGGGGTTATCGGCAGAGTCTTTAAAAAAATTCCAGACTCTGGAAGACCTACCGGTTGTACTGGCAACGTCCCTCGTGTTGGTGTTACGGGGAACGGTTGCCCGCCTTCTGTCTGTGGCCACCACACTGCTTCTTCCTGCCTGTTGGGGTACTCTGCCTCCCTCCCCCTGTGTGTTGCTGACCTCGCTCTGTGTGTCCTCCTGCCACTTTGGGTCAGTTACCAGATCATCCACCAACTCCTCCTTTTCAACTTCCACACCACGGTCCTCCTCCTTACTTCGTCACTTCGTGGCAATTGTGTCTCGTCATCGTCCACCTCTTGTGACAAATTGCCAGCGTCGCCTTCCTGTGGCCGTGGCTGTTCAAATATTTGGCCATCGCTACATGGGATCTCCTCTTCCACCACTTCAAGCAGAGCAGGCGAGGGGCCCAAATATGGAAATGGACCAGTGAACAGCTCTTCAGAGTGTCCAACTGTGGGATCAGTTGCTGTCTGATGACACTCGACATGATGGGAGGAAGGAGCATCAGGGTTAGGAGGAGTATGCAGTCGAGACTCACGGCTACTAAGACTTGACCGTGTGGATGACAGACCAGAGGTGGTGGTGCCCAGGTGACTGGAAGTATTATCTGCTATCCAATTAATAACCTGTTCACACTGATCAGTTCGCAATAGTGGTGCTGTTGTGTGCTTCCCTAGTAATTCAGTCAAGAACTGGGAGCGAGAAGATGTGGCTGTTGGTTGTGGCACATTTTCACCTTGACCACGGCCCCATCCTCTGCACGCACCATCACCAGAACGTCCAGTTCCACGTCCCTTGCCACGCGCCTTGCCCATTGTAAATGAAGTAAAATAGCTTACACTCACACTATCAATGGCAAAAGGGTAATAAAAAGGAGATTTGAACCGTGGAAGAGGAAAACCACAGTTCTAGTTCTCTGGCCTACACCAGACTCTTTTAAACAGATATATTTGTGTCTGAACACTCAGCAAGACACTGTAACTGTTTTTTTTTATGGAAAAAAGGCAAAAAAGTGGATAATACAGAGAATTGAACCGTGGAACTGCAAAACCACAGTTCTAGTTATCTGGCCTACACCAGACTCTTTTAAACAGATATATTTGTGTCTGAACAGTCAGCGAGACACTGAAACGGTTTTTTATGAAAAAAAGGCAAAAAAGTGGATAATTCAGAGATTTGAACTGTGGAACTGCAAAACCACAGTTCTAGTTATCTGGCCTACACCAGACTCTTTTAAACAGATATGTTTGTGTCTGAACAGTCATCGAGACACTGAAACTGTTTTTTTTTTTTTGGAAAATAGGCAAAAAAGTGGATAATACAGAGATTTGAACCATGGAACTGCAAAACCACAGTTCTAGTTATCTGGCCTACACCAGACTCTTTTAAACAGATATATTTGTGTCTAAACAGTCAGCGAGACACTGAAACAGTTTTTTTTTAGGAAAAAACGGCAAAAACGTGGATAACACAGAGATTTGAACTGTGGAACTGCAAAACCACAGTTCTAGTTATCTGGCCTACACAAGACTCTTTTAAACAGATATATTTGTGTCTGAACAGGACACTGAAACTGTTTTTTTTCATGCAAAAAGATGGATTACACCCAGATTTGAACCGTGGAAGAGGAAAACCACAGTTCTTGTACTCTAGCCTACACCAGAATCTTTTAAACAGATATATTTGTGTCTGAACAGTCGTTGATTGAGACACTGAAACTGTTTTTTTTTTTATGCAAAAAGGTGGATTACACCTAGATTTGAACCGTGGAAGAGGAAAACCATAGTTCTAGTTCTCTGGCCTACACCAGAATCTTTTAACCCCTTTACCCCTGAGGGTGGTTTGCACGTTAATGACCAGGCCAATTTTTACAATTCTGACCACTGTCACTTTATGAGGTAATTACTCTGGGATGCTTCAACGGATCACCGTGATTCTGAGACTGTTTTTTTATGAAAAAAAGGCAAAAAAGTGGATAATTCAGAGATTTGAACCGTGGAACTGCAAAACCACAGTTCTAGTTATCTGGCCTACACCAGACTCTTTTAAACAGATATGTTTGTGTCTGAACAGTCATCGAGACACTGAAACTGTTTTTTTTTTTTGGAAAATAGGCAAAAAAGTGGATAATACAGAGATTTGAACCATGGAACTGCAAAACCACAGTTCTAGTTATCTGGCCTACACCAGACTCTTTTAAACAGATATATTTGTGTCTGAACAGTCAGCGAGACACTGAAACAGTTTTTTTTTAGGAAAAAAAGGCAAAAACGTGGATAATACAGAGATTTGAACTGTGGAACTGCAAAACCACAGTTCTAGTTATCTGGCCTACACAAGACTCTTTTAAACAGATATATTTGTGTCTGAACAGGACACTGAAACTGTTTTTTTTCATGCAAAAAGATGGATTACACCCAGATTTGAACCGTTGAAGAGGAAAACCACAGTTCTTGTACTCTAGCCTACACCAGAATCTTTTAAACAGATATATTTGTGTCTGAACAGTCGTTGATTGAGACACTGAAACTGTTTTTTTTTTATGCAAAAGGGTGGATTACACCCAGATTTGAACCGTGGAAGAGGAAAACCATAGTTCTAGTTCTCTGGCCTACACCAGAATCTTTTAACCCCTTTACCCCTGAGGGTGGTTTGCACGTTAATGACCAGGCCAATTTTTACAATTCTGACCACTGTCACTTTATGAGGTAATTACTCTGGGATGCTTCAACGGATCACCGTGATTCTGAGACTGTTTTTTCGTGACATATTGTACTTCATGATTGTGGTAAAATTTCTTCGATATCACTTGCGTTTATTTGTCAAAAAAACGAAAATTTTGAAAATTTTGCAGTTTTCAAAATTTGAATTTTTATGCCCTTAAATCAGAGAGATATGTCACACAAAATAGTTAATAAATAACATTTCCCACATGTTTACTTTATATCAGCACAATTTTGGAACCAAAATTTTTTTTTGATAGGGAGCTAAAAGGGTTAAAAGTTGACCAGCGATTTCTCATTTTTCCAACAAAATTTACAAAACCATTTTTTTAGGGACCACATCACATTTGAAGTCACTTTGAGAGATCTTTATGACAGAAAATACCCAAAAATGACACCAATCTAAAAACTGCACCCCTCAAGGTGCTCAAAACCACATTCAAGAACTTTATTAACCCTTCAGGTGCTTCACAGGAATTTTTGGAATGTGGAAGAAAAAAATGAACATTTAACTTTTTTCACAAAAATGTTACTTTAGACCAAATTTTTTTTATTTTCGCAGGGGTAACAAGAAAAAATGGACCCCAAAATTTGTTGTGAAATTTCCCCTGGGCACTCAGATACCCCATATGTGGGGAAAAAACACTGTTTGGGCGCACGGCAGGGCTCGGAAAGGAAGGAGCGCCATTTGACTTTTTGATTGTAAAATTTGCTTGAATAATTAGCGGACGCCATGTTGCGTTAGGAGAGTCCCTGTGTGCCTAAACATTGGAGCTCCCCCACAAGCGACCCCATTTTGGAAACTAGACCCCCCAAGGCACCTATCTAGATGCATAGTGAGCACTTGGAAACCCCAGGTGCTTCACAAATTGATTCGTAAAAATGAAAAAGTTGAAAAAAAAACACTTTTTTATTTTTACGGATTAATTTATGAAGCACCTGGGGGTTCCAAGTGCTCACTATGCATCTAGATAGGTGCCTTGGGGGGTCTAGTTTCCAAAACGGGGTCACTTGTGCGGGAGCTCCAATGTTTAGGCACACAAGGGCTCTCCAAACGCAACATGGTGTCCGCTAACAATTTGAGCCGATTTTCCATTCAATTTGTTAGCGGACACCATGTCGCGTTTGGAGAGCCCCTGTGTGCCTAAACATTGGAGCTCCCCCACAAGTGACCCCATTTTGTAAACTAGACCCCCCAAGGCACCTATCTAGATGCATAGTGAGCACTTGGAACCCCCAGGTGCTTCACAAATTGATTGGTAAAAATGAAAAAGTGGAAAAAAAAACACTTTTTTATTTTTACGGATTAATTTGTGAATTACCTGGGGGTTCCAAGTGCTCACTATGCATCTAGATAGGTGCCTTGGGGGGTCTAGTTTACAAAATGGGGTCACTTGTGGGGGAGCTCCAATGTTTAGGCACACAGGGGCTTTCTAAACGCAACATGGTGTCCGCTAACAATTTGAGACGATTTTCCATTCAATTAGCGTCTTTCTGATTTTTGCGGACAGTACCGCAAGCTGCGGTATGTCGCGCAGAGGGGGACTTGAAGAGCGGGATACTTGTATAAAAGTTATCCACATACAGGTGATAACCTTTATCCAGCAGTGGGTGCACCAAGTCCCACACAATTTTCCCACTCACTCCCAGAACAGGGGGGCATTCAGGGGGTTCAATCTGGGAGTCCTTCCCTTCATAAACTCTAAACTTGTGAGTGTGCCCTGAGGTACTCTCACAAAGTTTAAACAGCTTGATCCCGTACCTGGACCTTTTACTGGGCAGGTACTGCCGGAATCCAAGCCGCCCCTTAAAAGAAATTAAGGACTCGTCCACGCAGATGTCCCTTTGGGGCATGTACACTTCACCAAACTTGTTGTTGAAGTGCTCGATGACCGGCCTAACTTTGAAAAGTTCGGGTCATCGCGTGCAGGACACCTTGCATTATCTTGGTAATGCAAGAACTTGTGTATGGCCTCAAAATGTGTCCGGGTCATGACCATTCGGAACACTGGGGTGTTATACAAAACGTCAGCACTCCAGTATTGCCAAACCTCTGTTTTTTCAGGATCCCCATATGAAGGACCAGGCCCCAAAACTTAATCATTTCTTCTGCGTCTACAGGAGACCAGCTGTAAAATGATGAAGAGGGGTTTTGTTCCAAAAATTGATGAGCATACAAATTAGTTTGGCCCACCATGAGGTTTATAAAATCCTCAGCGAAAAAGACTTTGAAAAAGTCTATTTCTGTGAGGCCGGTAGTGTCAAACTTGATTCCTGATTCCGCCACGAAATCAGGAATCAGTGGCTCAAAATTTTCGGGGGGCAAGGTCCATATGGGATCAGTAGTGGGGGGCAGTGGAACATCTTCTCTCCTGCGACGACTGCAGGGTGGTCCAGCAGCACCTGAGGAGGAAGAGGAGGAAGAAGAGGAGGAAGAGGAGGACGATGAGGCATCGGAAAAGTAAAGAAATGTGGGATCCTTGCCCTCGCTGTCAGTCTCAGTGTCGGAGGCAACAATAGCGTATGCCTCCTCCCCTGAATAGCGAGTTTGGGATGAGCCGGACATTTTTTTTTTCTCGTGTATGTGGTGCGTGTGTGTCAGTACTTTATTTAGAGTGTGTGTGTGTCAGTGTGCTTGGTGTGAACTTTTTTTTTTCTGGAAAAAAAAAGAGAAAAAAAAGAACTACCGTAGGTGCTGCAAACAGCGAGCACGAGTGCTGATCGGTGAACTATGTCACCAATCAACTCTCGGCAGCTGCTGGGTGTGTGCGAGGCTGTGGTGCAAAGGTGTGTGTGGGGGGGGGGATTGACAGGGACAAGAAAAAGTCCTGAAAAGCAGCGAGCATGGACGTTGATCAGTGACGTAGACACTGCTCAGCGCTCGGCCGCTGCAGGACGCACGAAAAAAAAAAAAAATGGGGGGGGGGAGGATTGGGGGTAAAGGGAGGGGGGTAGAGGAGGAGGGGGGGAGAGGGGTGGATGAGGGGAGAACAGAGATGGACTTACCAAAGCCTTCTCTGTTCTTCTTTCAGCAGTATCAGCAGCAGGTTCTGGAAAAGGCTCTGGAGCAGGATCCGCAGCAGCAGGATAAGGAGTTGGAGACCCAGGACCCTGGAGACAGCAGCAGGACGCCGGAGCAGGAGATCCAGGACCCTGGAGACCACAGCAGGATGCCGGAGCAGGAGATCCAGGACCCTGGAGACCGCAGCAGGATGCCGGAGCAGCAGCAGCGACTGGAGCAGGTAGGAGAAAGGTCTTGTAGTGTAACAGAAGATTCTGTGGCACTACAAGGCCCAGCACAGCGCAGATCAGACGTGACCGCTCTGTAGAAATCCTCACCAAGTGTGAGGATCTGCAGGGCGGTCACAGGGGGGTGACAGGGTGGTGACAGGCTGCTCACAGGCCGGTCACCACCCGGTCACCTCCTGGTCAGGTACTCTGATTGGTGCGATCGATGATGACATTGATCGCACCAATCAGAGATGGCTGGGGCCTAGGCACGCACCACAAGGGGTCACAGGGAGGTGACAGGCAGGTCACAAGCCGGTCACCGCCCTGTAACCGCCCTGTCACCTGTGTTAAGGTACTCAGATTGGAGCGATCGATGTCATCATCGATCGCTCCAATCAGAGTTGGCGGGGGGCTGGCTGCGGGATATATGACATCACAGGGGGTCATGGGGAGGTGACAGGCAGGTCACAAGCCAGTCACCGCCCCGTGACTGCCCTGTTACCGCGTGGTCCCGCTGTGATCGGTGCGATCGATTTGATCGGCTATCGCACCGATCCTAGCAGTTTGGGGAGAGGGATGGGGTTACTAGGCAACGGCCTAGGATCGGTGCTCTTAGGAGCACCGATCCTAGGCTGCACATCACTGTTTCTGGCAATCTGATTGCCGGAAACAATGAGAAATGCTGTGATTGGCTGTTCAGAACTGAACAGCTAATCACAGCGATTGTGGGTGTGAACTGGCGGCGACACCCCCCGAGATACCGGCGCCATCTACCCTAAGGTAAGATGGCACTGGAATTTTAATGCTATCACTGCTTCGGTCATGGTGCCGCATTACAGATAGGGCGTATAAATACGTATCTGGTCCATAAGGCCCAGGGCACAGATATGTATTAATACTCCCTATGTCGTAAAGGGGTTAAACAGACACATTTGTGTCTGAACAGTCAGCGAGATACTGAAACTGTTTTTTTATGCAAAAAGGTGGATTACACCCAGATTTGAACCGTGGAAGAGGTAAACCACAGTTCTAGTTCTCTGGCCTACACTAGAATCTTTTGAACAGATATATTTGTGTCTGAACAGTCAGCGAGACACTGAAACTGTTTTTTTTTATGCAAAAAGATGAATTACACCCAGATTTGAACCATGGAAGAGGAAAACTACAGTTCTAGTTCTCTGGCCTACACCAGAATCTTTTAAACAGATATATTTGTGTCTGAACAGTCATTGAGACACTGAAACATTTTTTTTTTAATGCAAAAAGGTGGATTACACTCAGATTTGAACCGTGGAAGAGGAAAACCATAGATCTAGTTCTCTGGCCTACACCAGACTCTTTTAAACAGATACATTTGTGTCTGAACAGTCAGCGAGATACTGAAACTGTTTTTTTATGCAAAAAGGTGGATTACACCCAGATTTGAACCGTGGAAGAGGAAAACCATAGATCTAGTTCTCTGGGCTACACCAGAATCTTTTAAACAGATATATTTGTGTGTGAACAGTCAGCGAGACACTGAAACTGTTTTTTTTAATGGAAAAAAGGTAAAAAAGTGGATAATACAGATATTTGAACCATGGAACTGTGAAACCACAGTTCTAGTTATCTGGTCTACACCAGACTCTTTTAAACAGATATATTTGTGTCTGAATAGTCAGCGAGACACTGAAACTGTTTTTTTTCATGGAAAAAAGGCAAAAAAGTGGATAATACAGAGATTTGAACCGTGGAACTGCAAAACCACAGTTCTAGTTCTCTGGCCTACACCAGACTCTTTTAAACAGATATATTTGTGTCTGAACAGTCAGCGAGACACTGAAACTATTTTTATTTATGGAAAAAAGGCAAAAAAGTGGATAATACAGAGATTTGAACCGTGGAACTGCAAAACCACAGTTCTAGTTATCTGGCCTATACCAGACACTTTTAAACAGATATATTTGTGTCTGAACAGTCAGCGAGACACTGAAACTGTTTTTTTAATGTAAAATGGTGGGTTACACACAGATTTGAACCGTGGAAGAGGAAAACCACAGTTCTAGTTCTCTGGCCTATACCAGACTCTTTTAAACAGATATATTTGTGTCTGAACAGTCAGCGAGACACTGAAACTGTTTTTTTAATGCAAAAAGGTGGGTTACACACAGATTTGAACCGTGGAACTGCAAAGCCACAGTTCTAGTTATCTGGTCTACACCAGACTCTTTTAAACAGATATATTTGTGTCTGAATAGTCAGCGAGACACTGAAACTGTTTTTTTTCATGGAAAAAAGGCAAAAAAGTGGATAATACAAAGATTTGAACCGTGGAACTGCAAAACCACAGTTCTAGTTCTCTGGCCTACACCAGACTCTTTTAAACAGATATATTTGTATCTGAACAGTCAGCGAGACACTGAAACTATTTTTATTTATGGAAAAAAGGCAAAAAAGTGGATAATACAGAGATTTGAACCGTAGAACTGCAAAACCACAGTTCTAGTTATCTGGCCTACACCAGACTCTTTTAAACAGATATATTTGTATCTGAACAGTCAGTGAGACACTGAAACTTTTTTTTTATGGAAAAAGGCAAAAAAGTGGATAATACAGAGATTTGAACCGTGGAGCTGCAAAACTACAGTTCTAGTTATCTGGTCTATACCAGACTCTTTTAAACAGATATATTTGTGTCTGAACAGTCAGCGAGACACTGAAACTGTTTTTTTTTATGCAAAAAGATGGATTACACCCAGATTTGAACCGTGGAAGAGGAAAACTACAGTTCTAGTTCTCTGGCCTACACCAGAATCTTTTAAACAGATATATTTGTGTCTGAACAGTCATTGAGACACTGAAACTGTTTTTTTTTATGCAAAAAGGTGGATTACACCCAGATTTGAACCGTGGAAGAGGAAAAACATAGTTCTAGTTCTCTGGCCTACACCAGAATCTTTTAAACAGATACATTTGTGTCTGAACAGTCAGCGAGATACTGAAACTGTTTTTTTTATGCAAAAAGGTGGATTACACCCAGATTTGAACCGTGGAAGAGGAAAACCACAGTTCTAGTTCTCTGGCTTACACCAGACTCTTTTAAACAGATATATTTGTGTCTGAACAGTCAGCGAGACACTGAAACTGTTTTTTTTTAATGGAAAAAAGGCAAAAAAGTGGATAATACAGAGATTTGAACCGTGGAACTGCAAAACCACAGTTCTAGTTATCTGGCCTACACCAGACTCTTTTAAACAGATATATTTGTGTCTGAACAGTCAGTGAGACACTGAAACTTTTTTTTTATGGAAAAAGGCAAAAAAGTGGATAATACAGAGATTTGAACCGTGGAGCTGCAAAACCACAGTTCTAGTTATCTGGCCTACACCAGACTCTTTTAAACAGATATATTTGTGTCTGAACAGTCAGCGAGACACTGAAACTGTTTTTTTAATGCAAAAAGGTGGGTTACACACAGATTTGAACCGTGGAAGAGGAAAACCACATTTCTAGTTCTCTGGGCTACACCAGAATCTTTTAAACAGATATATTTGTGTCTGAACAGTCAGCGAGACACTGAAACTGTTTTTTTTAATGGAAAAAGGTGAAAAAGTGGATAATACAGATATTTGAACCGTGGAACTGCAAAACCACAGTTCTAGTTATCTGGTCTACACCAGACTCTTTTAAACAGATATATTTGTGTCTGATTAGTCAGCGAGACACTGAAACTGTTTTTTTTCATGAAAAAAAGGCAAAAAAGTGGATAATACAGAGATTTGAACCGTGGAACTGCAAAACCACAGTTCTAGTTCTCTGGCCTACACCAGACTCTTTTAAAGAGATATATTTGTGTCTGAACAGTCAGCGAGACTCTGAAACTGTTTTTATTTATGGAAAAAAGGCAAAAAAGTGGATAATACAGATATTTGAACCGTGGAACTGCAAAACCACAGTTCTAGTTATCTGGTCTACACCAGACTCTTTTAAACAGATATATTTGTGTCTGAACAGTCAGCGAGACACTGAGACTGTTTTTTTTAATGGAAAAAAGGCAAAAAAAGTGCATAATACAGAGATTTGAACCGTGGAACTGCAAAACCACAGTTCTAGTTATCTGGCCTACACCAGACTCTTTTAAACAGATATATTTGTGTCTGAACAGTCAGTGAGACACTGAAACTTTTTTTTTATGGAAAAAGGCAAAAAAGTGGATAATACAGAGATTTGAACCGTGGAGCTGCAAAACCACAATTCTAGTTATCTGGCCTACACCAGACTCTTTTAAACAGATATATTTGTGTCTGAACAGTCAGCGAGACACTGAAACTGTTTTTTTAATGCAAAAAGGTGGGTTACACACAGATTTGAACCGTGGAAGAGGAAAACCACAGTTCTAGTTCTCTTGGCTACACCAGAATCTTTTAAACAGATATATTTGTGTCTGAACAGTCAGCGAGACACTGAAACTGTTTTTTTAATGGAAAAAAGGTAAAAAAGTGGATAATACAGATATTTGAACCGTGGAACTGCAAAACCACAGTTCTAGTTATCTGGTCTACACCAGACTCTTTTAAACAGATATATTTGTGTCTGAATAGTCAGCGAGACACTGAAACAGTTTTTTTTCATGGAAAAAAGGCAAAAAAGTGGATAATACAGAGATTTGAACCGTGGAACTGCAAAACCACAGTTCTAGTTCTCTGGCCTACACCAGACTCTTTTAAACAGATATATTTGCGTCTGAACAGTCAGCGAGACACTGAAACTGTTTTTATTTATGGAAAAAAAGGCAAAAAAGTGGATAATACAGAGATTTGAACCGTGGAACTGCAAAACCACAGTTCTAGTTATCTGGTCTACACCAGACTCTTTTAAACAGATATATTTGTGTCTGAACAGTCAGTGAGACACTGAAACTTTTTTTATATGGAAAAAGGCAAAAAAGTGGATAATACAGAGATTTGAACCGTGGAGCTGCAAAACTACAGTTCTAGTTATCTGGCCTATACCAGACTCTTTTAAACAGATATATTTGTGTCTGAACAGTCAGCGAGACAGTGAAACTGTTTTTTTTTATGCAAGAAGATGGATTACACCCAGATTTGAACCGTGGAAGAGGAAAACTACAGTTCTAGTTCTCTGGCCTACACCAGAATCTTTTAAACAGATATATTTGTGTCTGAACAGTCATTGAGACACTGAAACTGTTTTTTTTTATGCAAAAAGGTGGATTACACACAGATTTGAACCGAGGAAGAGGAAAACCATAGTTCTAGTTCTCTGGCCTACACCAGAATCTTTTAAACAGATACATTTGTGTCTGAACAGTCAGCGAGATACTGAAACTATTTTTTTATGCAAAAAGGTGGATTACACCCAGATTTGAACCGTGGAAGAGGAAAACCACAGTTCTAGTTCTCTGGCCTACACCAGACTCTTTTAAACAGATATATTTGTGTCTGAACAGTCAGCGAGACACTGAAACTGTTTTTTTTATGGAAAAAAGGCAAAAAGTGGATAATACAGGGATGTGAACAGTGGAACTGCAAAACCACAGTTCTAGTTATCTGGCCTACACCAGACTCTTTTAAACAGATATATTTGTGTCTGAACAGTCAGCGAGACACTGAAACTGTTTTTTTTATGGAAAAAAGGTAAAAAAGTGGATAATACAGATATTTGAACCGTGGAACTGCAAAACCACAGTTCTAGTTATCTGGTCTACACCAGACTCTTTTAAACAGATATATTTGTGTCTGAACAGTTAGCGAGACACTGAAAATGTTTTTTTCATGGAAAAAAGGCAAAAAAGTGGATAATACAGAGATTTGAACCGTGGAACTGCAAAACCACAGTTCTAGTTATCTGGCCTACACCAGACTCTTTTAAACAGATATATTTGTGTCTGAACAGTCAGCGAGACACTGAAACTGTTCTTTTTTATGGAAAAAAGGCAAAAAAGTGGATAATACAGAGATTTGAACCGTGGAACTGCAAAACCACAGTTCTAGTTATCTGGCCTACACCAGAATCTTTTAAACAGATATATTTGTGTCTGAACAGTCAGTGAGACACTGAAACTTTTTTTTTATGGAAAAAGGCAAAAAAGTGGATAATACAGAGATTTGAACTGTGGAGCTGCAAAACCACAGTTCTAGTTATCTAGCCTACACCAGACTCTTTTAAACAGATATATTTGTGTCTGAACAGTCAGCGAGACACTGAAACAATTTTTTTTTATGCAAAAAGATGGATTACACCCAGATTTGAACCGTGGAAGAGGAAAATTACAGTTCTAGTTCTCTGGCCTACACCAGAATCTTTTAAACAGATATATTTGTGTCTGAACAGTCATTGAAACACTGAAACTGTTTTTTTTATGCAAAAAGGTGGATTACACCCAGATTTGAACCGTGGAAGAGGAAAACCATAGTTCTAGTTCTCTGGCCTACACCATAATCTTTTAAACAGATACATTTGTGTCTGAACAGTCAGCGAGATACTGAAACTATTTTTTTATGCAAAAAGGTGGATTACACCCAGATTTGAACCGTGGAAGAGGAAAACCACAGTTCTAGTTCTCTGGGCTACACCAGAATCTTTTAAACAGATATATTTGTGTGTGAACAGTCAGCGAGACACTGAAACTGTTTTTTTTAATGGAAAAAAGGTAAAAAAGTGGATATTACAGATATTTGAACCATGGAACTGTGAAACCACAGTTCTAGTTATCTGGTCTACACCAGACTCTTTTAAACAGATATATTTGTGTCTGAATAGTCAGCGAGACACTGAAACTGTTTTTTTTCATGGAAAAAAGGCAAAAAAGTGGATAATACAGAGATTTGAACCGTGGAACTGCAAAACCACAGTTCTAGTTCTCTGGCCTACACCAGACTCTTTTAAACAGATATATTTGTGTCTGAACAGTCAGCGAGACAGTGAAACTATTTTTATTTATGGAAAAAAGGCAAAAAAGTGGATAATACAGAGATTTGAACCGTGGAACTGCAAAACCACAGTTCTAGTTATCTGGCCTATACCAGACACTTTTAAACAGATATATTTGTGTCTGAACAGTCAGCGAGACACTGAAACTGTTTTTTTAATGTAAAAAGGTGGGTTACACACAGATTTGAACCGTGGAAGAGGAAAACCACAGTTCTAGTTTTCTGGCCTATACCAGACTCTTTTAAACAGATATATTTGTGTCTGAACAGTCAGCGAGACATTGAAACTGTTTTTTTAATGCAAAAAGGTGGGTTACACACAGATTTGAACCGTGGAACTGCAAAGCCACAGTTCTAGTTATCTGGTCTACACCAGACTCTTTTAAACAGATATATTTGTGTCTGAATAGTCAGCGAGACACTGAAACTGTTTTTTTTCATGGAAAAAAGGCAAAAAAGTGGATAATACAAAGATTTGAACCGTGGAACTGCAAAACCACAGTTCTAGTTCTCTGGCCTACACCAGACTCTTTTAAACAGATATATTTGTATCTGAACAGTCAGCGAGACACTGAAACTATTTTTATTTATGGAAAAAAGGCAAAAAAGTGGATAATACAGAGATTTGAACCGTAGAACTGCAAAACCACAGTTCTAGTTATCTGGCCTACACCAGACTCTTTTAAACAGATATATTTGTATCTGAACAGTCAGTGAGACACTGAAACTTTTTTTTTATGGAAAAAGGCAAAAAAGTGGATAATACAGAGATTTGAACCGTGGAGCTGCAAAACTACAGTTCTAGTTATCTGGTCTATACCAGACTCTTTTAAACAGATATATTTGTGTCTGAACAGTCAGCGAGACACTGAAACTGTTTTTTTTTATGCAAAAAGATGGATTACACCCAGATTTGAACCGTGGAAGAGGAAAACTACAGTTCTAGTTCTCTGGCCTACACCAGAATCTTTTAAACAGATATATTTGTGTCTGAACAGTCATTGAGACACTGAAACTGTTTTTTTTTATGCAAAAAGGTGGATTACACCCAGATTTGAACCGTGGAAGAGGAAAAACATAGTTCTAGTTCTCTGGCCTACACCAGAATCTTTTAAACAGATACATTTGTGTCTGAACAGTCAGCGAGATACTGAAACTGTTTTTTTTATGCAAAAAGGTGGATTACACCCAGATTTGAACCGTGGAAGAGGAAAACCACAGTTCTAGTTCTCTGGCTTACACCAGACTCTTTTAAACAGATATATTTGTGTCTGAACAGTCAGCGAGACACTGAAACTGTTTTTTTTTAATGGAAAAAAGGCAAAAAAGTGGATAATACAGAGATTTGAACCGTGGAACTGCAAAACCACAGTTCTAGTTATCTGGCCTACACCAGACTCTTTTAAACAGATATATTTGTGTCTGAACAGTCAGTGAGACACTGAAACTTTTTTTTTATGGAAAAAGGCAAAAAAGTGGATAATACAGAGATTTGAACCGTGGAGCTGCAAAACCACAGTTCTAGTTATCTGGCCTACACCAGACTCTTTTAAACAGATATATTTGTGTCTGAACAGTCAGCGAGACACTGAAACTGTTTTTTTAATGCAAAAAGGTGGGTTACACACAGATTTGAACCGTGGAAGAGGAAAACCACATTTCTAGTTCTCTGGGCTACACCAGAATCTTTTAAACAGATATATTTGTGTCTGAACAGTCAGCGAGACACTGAAACTGTTTTTTTTAATGGAAAAAGGTGAAAAAGTGGATAATACAGATATTTGAACCGTGGAACTGCAAAACCACAGTTCTAGTTATCTGGTCTACACCAGACTCTTTTAAACAGATATATTTGTGTCTGATTAGTCAGCGAGACACTGAAACTGTTTTTTTTCATGAAAAAAAGGCAAAAAAGTGGATAATACAGAGATTTGAACCGTGGAACTGCAAAACCACAGTTCTAGTTCTCTGGCCTACACCAGACTCTTTTAAAGAGATATATTTGTGTCTGAACAGTCAGCGAGACACTGAAACTGTTTTTATTTATGGAAAAAAGGCAAAAAAGTGGATAATACAGAGATTTGAACCGTGGAACTGCAAAACCACAGTTCTAGTTATCTGGTCTACACCAGACTCTTTTAAACAGATATATTTGTGTCTGAACAGTCAGTGAGACACTGAGACTGTTTTTTTTAATGGCAAAAAGGCAAAAAAAGTGCATAATACAGAGATTTGAACCGTGGAACTGCAAAACCACAGTTCTAGTTATCTGGCCTACACCAGACTCTTTTAAACAGATATATTTGTGTCTGAACAGTCAGTGAGACACTGAAACTTTTTTTTTATGGAAAAAGGCAAAAAAGTGGATAATACAGAGATTTGAACCGTGGAGCTGCAAAACCACAATTCTAGTTATCTGGCCTACACCAGACTCTTTTAAACAGATATATTTGTGTCTGAACAGTCAGCGAGACACTGAAACTGTTTTTTTAATGCAAAAAGGTGGGTTACACACAGATTTGAACCGTGGAAGAGGAAAACCACAGTTCTAGTTCTCTTGGCTACACCAGAATCTTTTAAACAGATATATTTGTGTCTGAACAGTCAGCGAGACACTGAAACTGTTTTTTTAATGGAAAAAAGGTAAAAAAGTGGATAATACAGATATTTGAACCGTGGAACTGCAAAACCACAGTTCTAGTTATCTGGTCTACACCAGACTCTTTTAAACAGATATATTTGTGTCTGAATAGTCAGCGAGACACTGAAACAGTTTTTTTTCATGGAAAAAAGGCAAAAAAGTGGATAATACAGAGATTTGAACCGTGGAACTGCAAAACCACAGTTCTAGTTCTCTGGCCTACACCAGACTCTTTTAAACAGATATATTTGCGTCTGAACAGTCAGCGAGACACTGAAACTGTTTTTATTTATGGAAAAAAAGGCAAAAAAGTGGATAATACAGAGATTTGAACCGTGGAACTGCAAAACCACAGTTCTAGTTATCTGGTCTACACCAGACTCTTTTAAACAGATATATTTGTGTCTGAACAGTCAGTGAGACACTGAAACTTTTTTTATATGGAAAAAGGCAAAAAAGTGGATAATACAGTGATTTGAACCGTGGAGCTGCAAAACTACAGTTCTAGTTATCTGGCCTATACCAGACTCTTTTAAACAGATATATTTGTGTCTGAACAGTCAGCGAGACAGTGAAACTGTTTTTTTTTATGCAAGAAGATGGATTACACCCAGATTTGAACCGTGGAAGAGGAAAACTACAGTTCTAGTTCTCTGGCCTACACCAGAATCTTTTAAACAGATATATTTGTGTCTGAACAGTCATTGAGACACTGAAACTGTTTTTTTTTATGCAAAAAGGTGGATTACACACAGATTTGAACCGAGGAAGAGGAAAACCATAGTTCTAGTTCTCTGGCCTACACCAGAATCTTTTAAACAGATACATTTGTGTCTGAACAGTCAGCGAGATACTGAAACTATTTTTTTATGCAAAAAGGTGGATTACACCCAGATTTGAACCGTGGAAGAGGAAAACCACAGTTCTAGTTCTCTGGCCTACACCAGACTCTTTTAAACAGATATATTTGTGTCTGAACAGTCAGCGAGACACTGAAACTGTTTTTTTTATGGAAAAAAGGCAAAAAGTGGATAATACAGAGATGTGAACAGTGGAACTGCAAAACCACAGTTCTAGTTATCTGGCCTACACCAGACTCTTTTAAACAGATATATTTGTGTCTGAACAGTCAGCGAGACACTGAAACTGTTTTTTTTATGGAAAAAAGGTAAAAAAGTGGATAATACAGATATTTGAACCGTGGAACTGCAAAACCACAGTTCTAGTTATCTGGTCTACACCAGACTCTTTTAAACAGATATATTTGTGTCTGAACAGTTAGCGAGACACTGAAAATGTTTTTTTCATGGAAAAAAGGCAAAAAAGTGGATAATACAGAGATTTGAACCGTGGAACTGCAAAACCACAGTTCTAGTTATCTGGCCTACACCAGACTCTTTTAAACAGATATATTTGTGTCTGAACAGTCAGCGAGACACTGAAACTGTTCTTTTTTATGGAAAAAAGGCAAAAAAGTGGATAATACAGAGATTTGAACCGTGGAACTGCAAAACCACAGTTCTAGTTATCTGGCCTACACCAGAATCTTTTAAACAGATATATTTGTGTCTGAACAGTCAGTGAGACACTGAAACTTTTTTTTTATGGAAAAAGGCAAAAAAGTGGATAATACAGAGATTTGAACCGTGGAGCTGCAAAACCACAGTTCTAGTTATCTAGCCTACACCAGACTCTTTTAAACAGATATATTTGTGTCTGAACAGTCAGCGAGACATTGAAACAATTTTTTTTTATGCAAAAAGATGGATTACACCCAGATTTGAACCGTGGAAGAGGAAAATTACAGTTCTAGTTCTCTGGCCTACACCAGAATCTTTTAAACAGATATATTTGTGTCTGAACAGTCATTGAAACACTGAAACTGTTTTTTTATGCAAAAAGGTGGATTACACCCAGATTTGAACCGTGGAAGAGGAAAACCATAGTTCTAGTTCTCTGGCCTACACCATAATCTTTTAAACAGATACATTTGTGTCTGAACAGTCAGCGAGATACTGAAACTATTTTTTTATGCAAAAAGGTGGATTACACCCAGATTTGAACCGTGGAAGAGGAAAACCACAGTTCTAGTTATCTGGTCTGCACCAGACTCTTTTAAACAGATATATTTGTGTCTGAACAGTCAGCGAGACACTGAAACTTTTTTTAATGCAAAAAGGTGGGTTACACACAGATTTGAACCGTGGAAGAGGAAAACCACAGTTCTAGTTCTCTGGGCTACTCCAGAATCTTTTAAAAAGATATATTTGTGTCTGAACAGTCAGCGAGACACTGAAACTGTTTTTTTTAATGTAAAAAAGGTAAAAAAGTGGATAATACAGATATTTGAACCGTGGAAATGCAAAACCACAGTTCTAGTTATCTGGCCTACACCAGACTCTTTTAAACAGATATATTTGTGTCTGAATAGTCAGTGAGACACTGAAACTGTTTTTTTTCATGGAAAAAAAGGCAAAAAAGTGGATAATACAGAGATTTGAACCGTGGAACTGCAAAACCACAGTTCTAGTTCTCTGGCCTACACCAGACTCTTTTAAACAGATATATTTGTGTCTGCACAGTCAGCGAGACAATGAAACTGTTTTTATTTATGGAAAAAAGGCAAAAAAGTGGATAATACAGAGATTTGAACCGTGGAACTGCAAAACCACAGTTCTAGTTATCTAGCCTACACCAGACTCTTTTAAACAGATATATTTGTGTCTGAACAGTCAGCGAGACACTGAAACAATTTTTTTTTATGCAAAAAGATGGATTACACCCAGATTTGAACCGTGGAAGAGGAAAATTACAGTTCTAGTTCTCTGGCCTACACCAGAATCTTTTAAACAGATATATTTGTGTCTGAACAGTCATTGAAACACTGAAACTGTTTTTTTTATGCAAAAAGGTGGATTACACCCAGATTTGAACCGTGGAAGAGGAAAACCATAGTTCCAGTTCTCTGGCCTACACCATAATCTTTTAAACAGATACATTTGTGTCTGAACAGTCAGCGAGATACTGAAACTATTTTTTTATGCAAAAAGGTGGATTACACCCAGATTTGAACCGTGAAAGAGGAAAACCACAGTTCTAGTTATCTGGTCTGCACCAGACTCTTTTAAACAGATATATTTGTGTCTGAACAGTCAGCGAGACACTGAAACTTTTTTTAATGCAAAAAGGTGGGTTACACACAGATTTGAACCGTGGAAGAGGAAAACCACAGTTCTAGTTCTCTGGGCTACTCCAGAATCTTTTAAAAAGATATATTTGTGTCTGAACAGTCAGCGAGACACTGAAACTGTTTTTTTTAATGTAAAAAAGGTAAAAAAGTGGATAATACAGATATTTGAACCGTGGAAATGCAAAACCACAGTTCTAGTTATCTGGCCTACACCAGACTCTTTTAAACAGATATATTTGTGTCTGAATAGTCAGTGAGACACTGAAACTGTTTTTTTTCATGGAAAAAAAGGCAAAAAAGTGGATAATACAGAGATTTGAACCGTGGAACTGCAAAACCACAGTTCTAGTTCTCTGGCCTACACCAGACTCTTTTAAACAGATATATTTGTGTCTGCACAGTCAGCGAGACAATGAAACTGTTTTTATTTATGGAAAAAAGGCAAAAAAGTGGATAATACAGAGATTTGAACCGTGGAACTGCAAAACCACAGTTCTAGTTATCTGGTCTACACCAGACTCTTTTAAACAGATATATTTGTGTCTGAACAGTCAGTGAGACACTGAAACTTTTTTTATATGGAAAAAGGCAAAAAAGTGGATAATACAGAGATTTGAACCGTGGAGCTGCAAAACTACAGTTCTAGTTATCTGGCCTATACCAGACTCTTTTAAACAGATATATTTGTGTCTGAACAGTCAGCGAGACACTGAAACTGTTTTTTTTTATGCAAAAAGATGGATTACACCCAGATTTGAACCGTGGAAGAGGAAAACTACAGTTCTAGTTCTCTGGCCTACACCAGAATCTTTTAAACAGATATATTTGTGTCTGAACAGTCATTGAGACACTGAAACTGTTTTTTTTTATGCAAAAAGGTGGATTACACCCAGATTTGAACCGTGGAAGAGGAAAACCATAGTTCTAGTTCTCTGGCCTACACCAGAATCTTTTAAACAGATACATTTGTGTCTGAACAGTCAGCGAGATACTGAAACTGTTTTTTTATGCAAAAAGGTGGATTACACCCAGATTTGAACCGTGGAAGAGGAAAACCACAGTTCTAGTTCTCTGGCCTACACCAGACTCTTTTAAACAGATATATTTGTGTCTGAACAGTCAGCGAGACACTGAAACTGTTTTTTTATATGGAAAAAAGGCAAAAAGTGGATAATGCAGAGATGTGAACAGTGGAACTGCAAAACCACAGTTCTAGTTATCTGGCCTACACCAGACTCTTTTAAACAGATATATTTGTGTCTGAACAGTCAGCGAGACACTGAAACTGTTTTTTTTTATGTAAAAAAGGTAAAAAAGTGGATAATACAGATATTTGAACCGTGGAACTGCAAAACCACAGTTCTAGTTATCTGGTCTACACCAGACTCTTTTAAACAGATATATTTGTGTCTGAACAGTCAGCGAGACACTGAAACTGTTTTTTTTCATGGAAAAAAGGCAAAAAAGTGGATAATACAGAGGTTTGAACCGTGGAACTGCAAAACCACAGTTCTAGTTATCTGGCCTACACCAGACTCTTTTAAACAGATATATTTGTGTCTGAACAGTCAGCGAGACACTGAAACTGTTCTTTTTTATGGAAAAAAGGCAAAAAAGTGGATAATACAGAGATTTGAACCGTGGAACTGCAAAACCACAGTTCTAGTTATCTGGCCTACACCAGACTCTTTTAAACAGATATATTTGTGTCTGAACAGTCAGCGAGACACTGAAACTGTTCTTTTTTATGGAAAAAAGGCAAAAAAGTGGATAATACAGAGATTTGAACCGTGGAGCTGCAAAACCACAGTTCTAGTTATCTAGCCTACACCAGAATCTTTTAAACAGATATATTTGTGTCTGAACAGTCATTGAGACACTGAAACTGTTTTTTTTATGCAAAAAGGTGGATTACACCCAGATTTGAACCGTGGAAGAGGAAAACCATAGTTCTAGTTCTCTGGCCTACACCAGAATCTTTTAAACAGATACATTTGTGTCTGAACAGTCAGCGAGATACTGAAACTGTTTTTTTATGCAAAAAGGTGGATTACACCCAGATTTGAACCGTGGAAGAGGAAAACCACAGTTCTAGTTATCTGGCCTACACCACACTCTTTTAAACAGATATATTTGTGTCTGAACAGTCAGCGAGACACTGAAACTGTTTTTTTTTTATGGAAAAAAGACAAATAGTGGATAATACAGAGATGTGAACAGTGGAACTGCAAAACCACAGTTCTAGTTATCTGGCCTACACCAGACTCTTTTAAACAGATATTTTTGTGTCTGAACAGTCAGCGAGACACTGAAGCTGTTTTTTTTATGCAAAAAGGTGGATTACACCCAGATTTGAACCGTGGAAGAGGAAAACTACAGTTCTAGTTCTCTGGCCTACACCAGAATCTTTTAAACAGATATATTTGTGTCTGAAAAGTCATTGAGACACTGAAACTGTTTTTTTTTATGCAAAAAGGTGGATTACACCCAGATTTGAACCGTGGAAGAGGAAAACCATAGTTCTAGTTCTCTGGCCTACACCAGAATCTTTTAAACAGATACATTTGTGTCTGAACAGTCAGCGAGATACTGAAACAGTTTTTTTTATGCAAAAAGGTGGATTACACCCAGATTTGAACCGTGGAAGAGGAAAACCACAGTTCTAGTTCTCTGGCCTACACTAGAATCTTAACATTACTTAATGTGTATAATGTAAAAAATATAAATAAACAAAAGAGTACACATATTTGGTATCGCCGCATCCGGAACGACCCCGATCTATAAATGTGTCACACTAGTTAACCCTTTCAGTGAACAACATAAAAAATAAAAAACATTAGAAACTATGACTTTTCACCATACCGCTGGAAAAAAGTGGAATAAAATGCGATCAAAAAGATGGATGAAAATAAAAATGGTACCGCTGAAAACATCATCTTGTCCCACAAAAATCAAGCCGCCCTACAGCTCCATCATCCAAAAAATTAAAAAGTTACAGCGCTCAGAATAAAGCGATGCAAAGATTATTATTTCTATAAAAGTTTTATGTAAAAGCACAAAAACATAAAAAAATTACATAAATGTGGTACTGCTGTAAACATACTGACCCAAAGAATAAAGCTGCCTTATCAATTTTACCACACAAATAACAACAAAAAAATCCTGAATTGTTGTTTTTTGTTCATTCTGCCTCTCAAAAATCTGAATAGAAAGCGATCAAAAAATGTAATTTGCCCAAAAGTGGTACCCATAAAAACGTCAACTCATCCCGCCAAAAACAAGCCATCATATGACTCTGTCGGCTAAAATATGGAAAAATTATAGCTCTCTAAATATGGAGATGCAAACATTAGTTTTTGCAACAAAAAAAGCGTCTTTTAATGAGTGACAGCTGTCAATCATAAAAACCTGATATAAATCTGATATCGCTGTAATCGCACCAACCCGAAGAATAAAGTCGTCTAATCACGTTGATACTGCACGAGGAATGATGTAAAAAATATTCTGCCTCCCAAAGATCGCAGTAAGGCTCGGCGCACATTTATCCTACGCTCTGCGCTGAGCGCTTACCCTCGGGTTTCTGTGTAAATCTCTGAAATACGTGATCAGACGTAAACCCCGGCGAAAGATTCCCTGTAATGAGACAGATGGAGGCACTGTGGACGGCGTCTGACCTATGATCCGTTGGTGTCCATCTTTTTAGGCATAAATAAAAGCACAGTCAGCCACAGTTTTGTGCACCTCTGAAAAAGAAGGATAACGCTGAACAGAGGCCAGACGGCGTCCAGTGTAACTCTGCTGCCTCATCTCATTATAGTGAATGGATCCCTCCAGGGTTTCATCTGAATCACGTCATTTGGAGATTTAGATGGAAACCATCAAAGTAAGTGCTCAGTGTAGCGCCGGATAATGCGCCCAAACAGTGGTTTTCAGCCACATATAGGGTATCGGCTTGCTCAGGAGAAATTGCACAACAACTTTTGGGGTCCATTTTTTCCTGTTACCCTTGTGAAAATAAAAAAATGGGAGCTGAAAGAAAATTTTTGTGATTTTTTTTTACGTCTTTATGTTATAAACTTCTGTGAAGCATCTGAGGGTTCAAAGTGCTCATCAATATCTAGATAAGTTCATTGAGGGGTCTAGTTTCCAAATTGGGGTCACTTGTGGGGGGTTTCCACTGTTTAGGCACATCAGGGGCTCACATATTTGGTATCAGGATAAATTGCACAATACATTTTGGGGTCCCTTTTTATCTGTTACCCTTGTGAAAATAAAAAAATTTGGTCTAAATTTAATATTTTATGAAAAAAGTTAAATGTTAATTTTTTTCTTCCTCACTGCTTCAGTTCCTGTGAAGCACCTGAAGGATTAATAAACTTCTTGAATGTGGTTTTGAGTTCCTTGAGAGGTGCAGTTTTTAGAATGGTGTCACTTTTGGGTATTTTCTATCATATAGACCCCTCAAAGTGACTTCAAATTTGATGTGGTCCTTAAAAAAATGGTTTGGTAAATTTTGTTGGAAAAATGAGAAATCGCGGGTCAACTTTTAACCCTTATACCTACCTAACAAAAAAAAATTTGGCCTCCAAAATTGCACTGATATAAAGTAGACATGTGGGAAATGTTATTTATTAACTATTTTGTGTGACATATCTCTCTGATTTCAGGGCATAACAATTCAAAGTTTGAAAATTGCAAAATTATAAAAATTTTCGACAAATTTCTGTTTATTTTACAAATAAACGCAAGTGATATCAAATAAATTTTTACAACTATCATGAAGTGCAATATGTCTCAAAAAAACAATCTCAGAATCAGGGGGATCCGTTGAAGCGTTCCAGTGGTATTACCGCACAAAGTGACAGTGGTCAGAATTGAGAAAATTGGCCTTGTCATTAACATACAAAGTGGTCAGTCCTTAAGGGGATAAGCTCAGAGAGAGAGGATTTCCCAGTGTAGGGGCTTTTTTTCACAGTAAATCTTATTCCATTATTTAATATTTCTCGCAACTTATTATCTTGGTGGAGCATAGGTAGGTAGGTATTTATAATGTTTTTTATTCGTGAAAATTGTGGGCTATAGTTAGTCATGAATGTTAGTTGTTTATTATTAGTATTTTTATTGATGCGGATTGTACATGCGTTTTTCCTGCCAGGGACATGCGGATGTGAAGCTTTCTTCACATGCATTTCCACATGCGGGTTGACAAGCGCTTTCCAAACGATTTTAGCATCACTTGGAAAGTGCTTGTCAACTTGGTCACACAATATAAATCCATGCAAACGGCATGGATTTATATAGTGTGACCCCAAAGAATGGGTAAAAATAAAAAAATAAATCTATACTTACCTTACGATGGCCCCCGCAGTCTTGCTTCGCTCCGTCCTGGCTGCCGGCAGATCGCGGTACACTGAAGGACCTGCCGACATCAGCTTCGCGTGACCCGTCACTTGACTATGACGTCAGCGCAGGTCCTTCAGTCCACCATGATCTGCCGGCATGGGAGGACGAGTGCAGCGGGGACCGTCAGAAGGTAAATATAACATTTATTTTTTATTTTATTCTTTTTTTCACAGGTTCTATGGTACCCGGGTCCGGAGGAGAGTCTCCTGTCCTCCACACCCGATTACCATCCGCACGTTGGAACGCATGATATGCGCATGTACATATACAGTGATGCGGAATCCATGCGTTCCAATGCAAGTCAATGGCGACGAAAACGCTGCGCTTCCGCAAAATAATTGGTAGTGCTGCGTTTTTTTCCGCAATGATAATCCGCAGCGGAAATTTCTGCAGCATGTGCACAGCACATGCGGATTATCATTGGGGAACATGGCAGGCCTTCTACCATGCATTTTCTAAGCGTTTCTGCAGCGTTTTTGCCGCTGCGGAAACGCTTAAAAAACGCATCATGGGCACACAGCCTTACTATATTTTCTGCCCTTTGTAGCATCCATTTGGGATATTTGCGTTCCCCAAGTCTATCTATTACTTTACTAGCTTCCTCTTTATATTTGGTCTCTAATGTGATATTTATTTTTATATGAATGAGCTCACCCACAGTTATATTTTTTGCCCATAAGGTAGAATTAACGGACATAACTTTTCTGTATGGTGACACCGAGATATATGTATGATTATTATTGTCTAAGGTAATATCTAGAAAATCGATAATATTAATACCGATCTTATGTGTAAAGTTCTAATTCAGATTGTTATGGTTAATATAGTCCATGAATTCCAACGCTGACTCCTCCGTACCTCCCCACATCAGAAGGAGGTCGTCCAGCTACCGACCATACCATCTGATGCTGGAGAAGAATGGATTGGAGTCATAGTAAATGAATAATTCTTCCAAATAAAACATATATAGGTTAGCTATAGATGGTGAAAAGGCTGATCCCATTGGGGCTCCCTGTTTCTGAATATAATATATATCATTAAATGAGAAATAATTATTCTCTAATAAAAAATCAATAGCCATAACCAAAATCTCTGGTATATTTTCAGGGTAGTTGCTATACTTTTGTAGATCTTCTGTTAATATATAAATAACTTCTCTATGTAGTAAGCTTGGGTATAAGCTACGTACATCGCAACTTAACCAAACACAATTACTAGGCCATAATTATGAGATGACATGCTTCGTATCTTTTATGAAACTGGGCAATTTCCTAATTAGCGGTTGCAAGTATAGATCGATCCAGGAGCTTAACTGTTCTCTCAGGCTCCCAGTTCCTGCCACTATTGAACTCAGTGGAGGGGGAAATTTATTTTTTATGGGTTTTTGGAAATGAATGGAAAATTGGTGTCACTGAGTATTTAACTAGTAGATCCTCAGATAGTTTTTTATTCATAGCTCCCATCTGCAATCCTTTTTCCAGAAGTTTTTCTAACTTAGTGGATATTTTAGTTGTAGGATTATAATCAAGTTTTTAATAAATTGTTTGATCCTCCAAATTGATAAATTCAGCGTTCATATAGTCCAGCGTTCATCAAAACTATAGCCCCTCCTTTATCCACTTGGCGGATTAACAGATCCCAGGTTAACAGGTTATTTTTCAGTTCTCTAATTGCTTTATTTTCTTTCTTTGTTATATTAGTGGATTTATGTTGCATCATTAGTGAATTTTTAAGTTTATTTTTAAGTTTATGGAGTTCTTTCTCAACCATTTCCTGAAAGGTGTCCAAGATCTGAGGGCAAGATTGGATAGGGTAAAAATGTGGATTTTTTACACTAAAGAATTGATTCAAATTTATTGTGTCCCCATTCGGTTCACTCTCCAGTAAGTTTAAATTAGATATAGAAGTCTGCTCAATGAAACTCTCAAAATCAGTGGTTTCTGGAAGGTAGGTACTTAGTGTATCTGCGTCCTCAGAGTCCAATATGTCCGTATTGTCCTTAAAATGCCATTTTAAAGTCAATAATCTAGCAAATGCATTGACATCTAACAGAGCCTTATACACATCAAATTCGTTTGTAGGGGCGAATGTAAATCCTTTAGAGTGAAGTGAGAGTTGTGTCTCATCCAGGATATACTGTAGCTAGAAATATTGATCACCGGACAGTGCAGTTCCTCTTGAATTTTATGTTCGGATGATTGTACTCTCTTAACTTTTCTCCCTCCATGTCTTGTCCTTTTCGATTTTTTGAATTCTTAGTGTAGTCCATATTAGCAAAATTAAATTCTGAAGAATTTTTATTATAGACAGTAGTGATGAGCGAGCATGCTCGCTACTGCTCCGTGCTCGCCCGAGCATCTCACTGCTCGAAATGCTCGGCACTCCCCCGAGCATTTCCGGGGTTGCTTGGCGGGAGCTCTGGTCCCCTTCCTGCATGTTTGGCGCTCTTTAGAGCGCCAATCAACATGCAGGGATTGTCTGGCACACTCTGTAATGCCGCAGCCATGTTGGTTGTGGCATTACAGTGATTGGCTGGCCGCACAGCGTCATCAGGTTTATATCAGACCTGGCGCTGCCATGCTCATCACAGTCACTCCAGAATCAGACAGTGTAGGGAGAGCTGCTGCTGACCTAGTGAGAGATTTGCTTGTTTTTAGTTAGTGTAGGTATACCAGACTATATTAGAGACACATATCCATCTCAACTAACAGTCCTTCTGAGGACTAATCCAGCTGCAGAGATATCAGTGCTAGGCAGGCAGGCAGGGTATATAGCAGACTGCAGTGCACATAGCAAGAGGGTCCAAACCAGTTCTGTCTGCTGGTGCTTTTACAGATATTTGTAGAAATAGGCCCAGGTATCAGGGGCCAGAAATATTTTTTCTTATCTTAATCCTGATTATTTGATTAAAAAGCAATCCAGAGAACACCGTTTATCTGCGCCATTAGCTTGTTGGCACTGCAGAATACAGCCAGGTTCTTTCCATATTACAGCGCTAAAAATCCAGCTATTTAAAACTGTGGTTTGTCCGTCACACAGATCACATATAATTGCGCTGAAAATATTGCCATTTCTGGCCTCCATTGAAATTTTGTTGCAGTGTGTCAGTGAAGCTATTGACACCAGTTTTCTGTGAAAAATAGTTACCTACAGGCCAGCTATTTAAAACTGTGGTTTGTTCGTCACACGGATCACATATAATTGCGCTGAAAATATTTCCATTTCTGGCCCCCGTTAAAATTTTGTTGCAGTGTGTCAGTGAACTGATTGACACGAGATCGGCGCTGTTAAAAATAGTTACCTACAGGCCAGCTATTTAAAACTATGGTTTGTCCGTCACACGGATCACTTATAAGTTCGCTCCAAATTCAGCCATTTGTAGTGAGCGTGGAAGATATTTTCCTCCATTTAAAATGGCCAAGACACGGGGGACTGGACGTGATGGTCATGGTGATGGTGCATGCAGAGGCCGAGGTCGTGAGCAAGCTGAAATTGTGCCACAATAAAACCCACATCTTCTCGCTTGACCGTCCTGTCCCAATTAATAGGGGACCACAGAACACCACTATTGACCACAGAGCAGGGTGAAAAGGTTATTGGTTAGATAGCAGATAATGCTTCCAGTCACTTAGCCACCACTACCACCACCCTGTTGTCCACACGGTCAAGTCTCAGTAGCCATGAGTCTGGACTGCATATTCCTCACCCTGAACCTCTTTCCTCCCACCATGCCGAGTGCCCAGAGACAACTGATCCCCCACTTGGACACTCCGAAGAGCTGTTCACTTTTCTATTTATAGATTCGGGCCTCTCACTTGAAGCGGGGCAATAGGAGATCGCATTTAGCGATGCCCAAATATTTGAGCAGCCACGGTCACACAAAAGTGTCACAAGAGGTGGATGATGATGAGACACAATTGCCAGAAAGTCAGGAGGAAGACCAGGGTGTGGAAGTGGAAGACGAGGTGGTGGATGATATAGTAACTGACCCAACCTGGCAGGAGGACATGCAGAGCGAGGACAGCAGCACACAGGGGGTGGGAGGCAGAGCACCCGAAAACAGGCAGGAAGAAGCAGTGTGGTGGCCGCAGACAGAAGGCAGGCAACCGTTCCCCATAACACCAACACCAAGGAAGTTGCCAGTACAACTGTTAGGTCTTCCCGAGTCTGGTTGTTTTTTAAAGACTCTGCCGATAACCCCAAAAAGGCCATTTGCACAACCTGCCAGGCAAGCATCAGTAGGGGTGGCAAAACTACCAGCCTGACCACCACCAGCATGATCAGGTACATTGCAGCAAAGCACCCGACTTTGTGGGCTGAACCCCAGGGTCCAGGAACAGTGTCTGCGGGTGGCACCACTACTTCTTCCGCTGTTGTGCATGCAAGCCAATCCCCTTCCATGGTGCATGTGAAGATGCCTCCTGCCCTGCACCTGTCGTTGCACACTCTCAAGTAGTGTTGAGCCACCCCCGTAGTGTTCGAGTTCGGTTCGGTTCGTCGAACACCCGTGTGTTCGCCGAACTGTTCGTCGAACTGTTCGTCAAACACCTTCGAACACCGTTAAAACCAATGGCAGGCAAACAAAAACACATAGAAACACATAGAAAACACCTTCAAAGGTGTCCAAAAGCTGACAAACTGCTCAGAAGACACAACTAACACATGGAAAAGTGACAAGTACATATAGTCATGCGAAAAGAGGTGGAGGAGTAAAAGGAGGGGGAGACACAGATATAGGCATGTCATGCCCTTCTAAATTCCAAAAAGTGAGAAGCCGACACGGCCAGTCTGTTCCTGCCCGTGCCACCTCTGTGACGCCGGGTTTGTGCCAGAGCCGCGGTGGACCCTGACCGCCAGCCCCCCTATCCCAATACTGGTGCCTGTCCGCCGGTGGGTCGAGGCCCCCCACGGTGGGGGGGGAGTAACATCTGCAGAAGAAAGACCATCTTCCAGCCAAACTAAGATGTCAACTTCTTTTCGTGGACAATGTGATACAATCCCATTCTTACGGACACGCCCATCGCTACAAATTCTAAATGAGGCACAAAAACAGCAGGTGCTTCAACGGATATCAAGTGCTCCTTCAAGTGGGCTCTCCATCACCTCAATTTCAACATCACAAATACTCCAGTCCTCAGAGGTGTCACCCCAATCGCACTTGCTTCCTCACAGCTCCTAAGTCTCCAGCTGCCCGTCTGAGTATGGGGTAGCACAGATGGTTGAGTCTGCACAGCTGTTTACTCATACTATAGCCTGGGAAACGGAGGTCTGCTCCAGAGCTTCTGTTAATCCAGATGAGGAAATGATCTGATCTGATGCCCAGAATCTTTATAAGTCGGATAAAGGACCAGATGAAGAAGGTTCTGAGCATAATGTAGACCCTTGTTCCCAAACTGTAACTCCTGTTGGTGGAGACAATGATGAAGACGATGATGAGACTCAAATACCTGATTGGAGCGACAACTTGACTTTTCGGTCAGGGCAGGAAGAGGTTGGCTCTGAGGACGACGGGTGTGATAACACACAGGGTGATGATGACGAGGTTGGAGATCCCACTTACTGTCAACCCACAGTCAGCCAGTCGATGAGGTCAGCAGAGGAGGTGGAGGAGGATGTGACTAGCCCTGGGGATGGGGATGACTCGGTACCCGGGCATTTGCCTGGCCTTGGGGATGTCGCGGTGGTCGGCTCCCTGGCCCGTACCCTGGGGTCTCTCTTTAAAAGGGTGGATAATTGTTAATTTTATAAGAGTTCATGACGCCACCTGTGGTATCTGGTGACAAGCACCAGCGCTGCAGCAGTCCACTGAGGCCGGTGATAAGGCAGCTCGATGGTATAGCTCCCCACAGGTGGACCTAGGTCTCAGGGCAGCGTATGCAGGGGGAATGCAGGACAGGCGAGACCCAGCTGGGTCAGAGCAAGAACGGGAATGGACACGGTAGTCACTTCAGTACCTTTTACTGGTGGAAATTCAGGCACATCCCGGAGCACTGTAGGGTGAAGGGTGCATATCAGGATCCTCCCCAATGAGCGGGTGTAGGGCCTCCTGTTTCTTGCCTCTGTGTAGTAAGTTTCTGACCTGCCTGGAGCTAGGCCTAACTTTGTCTCTGTCCTGCGCTGGCTGACCTTGTGGTAGGGCTTTCCCTTGGAGTTCACGCTCCCAGTATGCGGGGCCTAAGCATCTCCTGGCTCTGTTACATATCAGCACCTTAGCGATCCTGGGACTTGTAGTTCTCCAGGGATTCCGGTTATGCCTTACTGGGTCATAGAGATACCGGTAAGCTCGGATCCTGTGTCCGGTAAATGCTTCGGGGTGAGCTGGTTAAGCTCCTCTGCCCCTTATGTACTAACTCGCCACTCGCCTTCGGCCTACTCGGGCCCTCACTAGGCTATACACACTAACGGCAGCTTGCCACGCTTCACTGATCTTACGGCACCGGCACACCTTAAGCTCTATCTGGGCTCCCTGAATCTAGCAAGCAGGAGCCTCGTGCTCCACTGCTGAACTATTAACTGCGTTCTCTAGACTAGACTGAGCTCCACTGCAGACTGACCTCTCTTAGGCTTCTCTACTGCAGGAACTCTTCAGAGGAACTGAACTGCCTAGCTCCACCTTCCCTATTTATATCCCTAACGGGCTCCCTCTGCTGGTCTGAGGTGGAAGGTGGAGATGTGTGAATGTTTATGGGGGCCTCTTGTGGAGGATTCCATCAATGCACTCTTCTAGGATCTGTGATACCAAGCGCAGCGGGGCATCACAGATGCTATTGACGACGAGGTTAGGTTGCGCCTTCCTGAACAGAGACGGAGTACTGGAAGCACGTCAACAACTGCATCCTCAACCACAACTCTGCCTCTGACCACAAGTCGTAGTGGCTCTTCAGGTCACATGGGCTCTAAGCCTTGCATAGCCTGGGCATTTATTCAGATCGATAAGGATGACCCAACTCGTGTTATCTGTAATATTTGTCAGCAAAAGCTAAGTAGAGGCCAAAAAATCCATAGTTTGAGTACTTCATGCATGTACCGTCACATGGATATGAAGCATAAGTTGCAGTGGGAAGCTCACTGTGCTACAATGCGGCCTAGCCGGCTGGGCCAACCACCGTCTGCCCCATCTTGTGCATCCGCAGCCTCTTCATCCTCTGTGACTGGGGGGACAGCAGTCACACATGTTTTTGGACGCAGACCTGCCACCTCTTTACCCGCAACAGCCAGTGTGATTGGCAGGTCGTCAGTTCATTGGGAAGTGGAAACACCTGCTAGTGTTGAGCGCTCTCCGACATCGAGAGCACCACCTTTGGATCAAGGCAACCTAACATGTCCGCCTGCATCTTCCTCACAGACCGGCAGTTTGCCGGGGACACCCTACTCAACACCGTCTAAGCACAACAGCCAGCCCTCGGTCCCTCAGATGTGGAAAAGTAAAAGACCATTTCCTCCTAGCCATGAGAAAGCTAAGAAGTTGAATTTCACCATCTGCAAGCTGTTGGCTACAGAAATGCTGCCTTTCCACCTGGAGGACACAGAGGATTTTCGAGACCTTATGTCCGTCACAGTGCCCCAGTACCAGATGCCCAGTCGGCACTACTTCTCAAAGAAAGGTGTGCCTGCGCTCCACCAGCATGTCGCACACAACATCACCGCTTCTTTGAGAAACTCTGTGTGTGACAGGGTGCACTTCACCACAGACACTTGGACGAGAAGGCATGGACAGGGGCGTTACATGTCGCTGACTGGGCACTGGGTAACTATGGTGACAGCAGGACAAGGGGCTGCTGTCCAAGTCTTACCGTCCCCACGAGTTGTGCGTCAATCCTCTTTATCTCGAAGTTCCTCCACTGCTTCTGCCTCCTCAACCTCCTCTCGGTCCTCCACCTGCACCCAAAGCCTGTCTGGTAATGCCACCTGCTTTCTAACTGCGCAGAAGGAATCCTGCACACCTCCTTACTATGCTGGCAACAGGGCTCAACGGCATCAGTGTTTACTTTGAAATGTCTGGGAAATGTGAGTCACACAGCTGAGGAGTTGTGGTCAGCTCTGGAGACCCAGTTTCATGAAAGGTTGTCTCCACTGGACCTGCAACCAGGGAAGGCCATGTGCGACAATGCTGCAAACCTGGGTGCGGCACTTCGCCGGGGCAATGTCACACACGTGCCTTGTATGGCTCACGTGTTGAACCTGGTTGTCCAGCAATTTTTAGCCCACTATCCCGGACTAGATGGCCTTCTGCAGAGGGCACGGTCGCTGTGTGCTCACTTCCGCCGTTCGCATCCCGCAGTTCAACGACTTACATCTCTACAGAAGTCGTTGGGCCTGCCAGTTCACCGGCTGAAATGCGATGTGCCGACACGGTGGAATTCAACTCTGCACATGTTGCAGCGACTGTGGCAGCACCGACAAGCCCTGGTGCAATACGTTCTGATGTATACCCTGGGCCAACGAGATCCAGAGGTGGGGCAAATCACGCTGCAGGAGTGGTCTCAGATCAGGGACTTATGAAGTTGACGCGCCCCCTGGGCCATGGGGTACCCTGAGCCGGGCCGGTAGACGCTGGGGGTTGTAGTCACTGTGGCGGTGACCCAGTCCGTGACCCAGGGCGGTCAATCCAAGGGTAATTTGTATATATGGATTTTATAATGTCTGACTACGCCACCTGTGGAGTGCGGCCAAAGGGGCCGTCGCTGCGGAACAGTCCTCTGAAGCTGGTGGTTTTGCAGCAACGGTATTATTACTCACCACAAGAAGAGTGTAGCTTCAGGGCAGTGTGGGTGGATGATGGTGGTTGTAGTGCAGGGAGTCAGTAATGAACACAGAGTCCGTGTGATGCTGTCTCAAGATATTACTCACAGTTGTTGTAGTCCAGATTACAGGTACCAAAGCAATCTCCCCCGTCGTGCTGTGCATACTCAGTGAGGGGCTCAGTCCACCCCCAGATAGCTCCGGAGTACTTAGCAGGACCCCCTTCTGTGTGTCCTTTCTCTGGCCTTCTCCCTGCACCTCACACCCAGTGACACTTCTATCCGGTATCCTCGGGCCTTGGCGGGTGACGTGTGTTCCGTCCCCTGGGTCCTATGTGGCTACCTTCTTAGTGAGACTGGTGTGGACTTTGGCCTGCAGAACATGAAATGCAGCAGCCTCCGGTTTCTAGTTGAGCCTTGCTGTTTCTCCGCTAGTTGAGGGACCGGTTCCCCTTATCTGGCCTGACCCCTCTACCTCCTGGTAGCAGCGGGAGTACGGGTGGCCTTCTGCACGGCCCGTAGCCGTAGGGTCCCTTCGGTTCCTGGAGCCTTCCAGCTCCCACTCCTCTCTTCTCTCCTTCAGTCCTGGGCCTCCCAGGCTAGGCCCGCCTCCGGAGCAGAGCTCATGCCTAGTCTCTGCTCCTGTCATTTTTCCTCCTCTGTCTGGCTTGCTCTTTCTAAGATGGCTTCCTATTTATACTCTCCTTGTCATGTGCTCCCCTAAGCTGCTCCCCTAAGCACCCACTACATAGGACCCTCAAACCAGCTAGGGACCTGGGACTGTGCTCTCCCTTAGGAGCAATATCGCCCTACCCCCACTGTGGGTATGTGTTGGATGCAGGAGTCAGGGTCCCTAGCCATACGCCTTCCTTACCTGAGGGTGAGATACCACACCTCTGGGTGAGATGCAGTAACTCTGTGGCGACTGAACCCTCAGGGGCGCCACACACCCTTCTGCACAGTTTTGAAATGGCGACGAAGATGTTTAGTGCTGACGACGATGCCATTATCAGCATGACTATTCCGGTGATTTACATGCTGGAGCACACATTAAACAGAATTCAGAGTCAGGTGGTGGGACAAGAGGAGGTGGAGGAAGTAGAGGAGGAGTCGTATGCGGAAGGGATAACATCTCCAAGGTCCAGACGGTTGGCAGCACCAAGGCGGCAGGCATGGGAGGGTGGGGGAGAGGGATTAACCAGGGCGCATGGTAGCAGCCAAACTGTTGAGGAAGGTGCAGGAGCCGAGGAAGAAGTGGAGGACGAACTGGCGATGGGCATGGAAGACTCATCAGATGAGGGAGACCTTGATCACATTTCTGTTGTGCGAGGTTGGAGGGAGAGGGCAGAGGAAGGAAGCATGATTCTTACCTCGCTACCAACACAACAAGGAATTGGTACTTCTGGATGCGCAAGACACATGAGTGCCTTGCACTACCTGCAACTAGAGATGAGCGTTGTTCTACTCGAACTGTTCGCCAATCTCAAATTCGAGCTGTTTTGGGCGGTGTTCGAGCCGTTCGGCGAACACGAACAATTTGATAAAAATTCGGCTGTTCGAGGTTATGTTCGATAACTGTTCGTGCACCAAAATCATAACTGGATTTTTTCTCAGTAATGATGAAAATTAATGTTAATACGCAGTTTGAGTGTACAGCGGGGTGGGGGGGAGGGGCAGGGGTTGGATCTCTGCAGGAACAATGAAGATCTCCATTTTTTTTTCTCTTTCCCGCATTTGCAGTGGAGAGGTGCAATCTGTCAGCCTATCAGCAGCGCACACATGGAGCGAAGTGCTTTTTTTCACACAAGCAAGGGCATGTGTCATTGGCAGTGTATGTCACATGTCCTTGCCCTATAAGACCAAGCCATTTTCCCCGTCGCCACCATTTTCTCACTGCTGCAGCTGCGTGTTAGACGGCACCGCTGTTGCTGTGTGCGCTATACCTTGTTAATTTCAAGCCAATTTTCGCACAAATATACAGATAGCTTGGGAGTAGGGAATAGTTGTGATTGCAGTCCTTTTAAGGACTAGGTTACAGCATTTCCTACGACTTTTATTTTTTTACTGCACCTAGTGAAGTAAAATCTTTTGGGCATAGCATCATTCTATTAGTCCATCTATACTGACCTCCATCAGGTTGCAAATTAAAACAAATTTTTATCTGCATCTACAGTACCTCTGAAAAAATATTTGGGCTTCTAGCTGTGTGTGGGACTTGTTGTATTAGTCCATCTATACTGACCTCCATCAGGTTGCAAACTGAATATATTTTTTTCTGCATCTACCTCTGAAAAAATATTTGGGCTTCTAGCTGTGTGTGGGTCTTGTTCTATTAATCCATCTATACTGACCTCCATCAGGTTGCAAACTGAATATAATTTTTTTCTGCATCTAGCTCTGAAAAAATATTTGGCCTTCTAGCAGTGTGTCGGACTTTCTCTATTAGTCCATCTATACTGACCTCCATCAGGTTGCAAATTAAAAATAATTTGTATCTGCATCTACAGTACCTCTGAAAAAATATTTGGGCTTCTAGCTGTGTGTGGGACTTGTTGTATTAGTCCATCTATACTGACCTCCATCAGGTTGCAAATTAAAAATAATTTTTATCTGAATCTACAGTACCTCTGAAAAAATATTTGGGCTTCTAGCTGTGTGTGGGACTTGTTGTATTAGTCCATCTATACTGACCTCCATCAGGTTGCAAACTGAATATATTTTTTTCTGCATCTACCTCTGAAAAAATATTTGGGCTTCTAGCTGTGTGTGGGACTTGTTGTATTAGTCCATCTATACTGACCTCCATCAGGTTGCAAATTAAAAATAATTTGTATCTGCATCTACAGTACCTCTGAAAAAATATTTGGGCTTCTAGCTGTGTGTGGGACTTGTTGTATTAGTCCATCTATACTGACCTCCATCAGGTTGCAAATTAAAAATAATTTTTATCTGCATCTACAGTACCTCTGAAAAAATATTTGGGCTTCTAGCTGTGTGTGGGACTTGTTGTATTAGTCCATCTATACTGACCTCCATCAGGTTGCAAATTAAAAATAATTTGTATCTGCATCTACAGTACCTCTGAAAAAATATTTGGGCTTCTAGCTGTGTGTGGGACTTGTTGTATTAGTCCATCTATACTGACCTCCATCAGGTTGCAAACTGAATATATTTTTTTCTGCATCTACCTCTGAAAAAATATTTGGGCTTCTAGCTGTGTGTGGGACTTGTTGTATTAGTCCATCTATACTGACCTCCATCAGGTTGCAAATTAAAAATAATTTGTATCTGCATCTACAGTACCTCTGAAAAAATATTTGGGCTTCTAGCTGGGTGTGGGACTTGTTGTATTAGTCCATCTATACTGACCTCCATCAGGTTGCAAATTAAAAATAATTTTTATCTGCATCTACAGTACCTCTGAAAAAATATTTGGGCTTCTAGCTGTGTGTTGAACTTGTTGTATTAGTCCATCTATACTGACCTCCATCAGGTTGCAAACTGAATATATTTTTTTCTGCATCTACCTCTGAAAAAATATTGGGCTTCTAGCTGTGTGTGGGACTTGTTCTATTACTCCATCTATACTGACCTCCATCAGGTTGCAAACTGAATATAATTTTTTTCTGCATCTAGCTCTGAAAAAATATTTGGCCTTCTAGCAGTGTGTCGGACTTTCTCTATTAGTCCATCTATACTGACCTCCATCAGGTTGCAAATTAAAAATAATTTGTATCTGCTTCTACAGTACCTCTGAAAAAATATTTGGGCTTCTAGCTGTGTGTGGGACTTGTTGTATTAGTCCATCTATACTGACCTTCATCAGGTTGCAAATTAAAAATAATTTTTATCTGCATCTACAGTACCTCTGAAAAAATATTTGGGCTTCTAGCTGTGTGTGGGACTTGTTGTATTAGTCCATCTATACTGACCTCCATCAGGTTGCAAATTAAAAATAATTTGTATCTGCATCTACAGTACCTCTGAAAAAATATTTGGGCTTCTAGCTGTGTGTGGGACTTGTTGTATTAGTCCATCTATACTGACCTCCATCAGGTTGCAAACTGAATATATTTTTTTCTGCATCTACCTCTGAAAAAATATTTGGGCTTCTAGCTGTGTGTGGGACTTGTTGTATTAGTCCATCTATACTGACCTCCATCAGGTTGCAAATTAAAAATAATTTGTATCTGCATCTACAGTACCTCTGAAAAAATATTTGGGCTTCTAGCTGTGTGTGGGACTTGTTGTATTAGTCCATCTATACTGACCTCCATCAGGTTGCAAATTAAAAATAATTTTTATCTGCATCTACAGTACCTCTGAAAAAATATTTGGGCTTCTAGCTGTGTGTGGGATTTGTTGTATTAGACCATCTATACTGACCTCCATCAGGTTGCAAATTAAAAATAATTTGTATCTGCATCTACAGTACCTCTGAAAAAATATTTGGGCTTCTAGCTGTGTGTGGGACTTGTTGTATTAGTCCATCTATACTGACCTCCATCAGGTTGCAAATTAAAAATAATTTGTATCTGCATCTACAGTACCTCTGAAAAAATATTTGGGCTTCTAGCTGTGTGTGGGACTTGTTGTATTAGTCCATCTATACTGACCTCCATCAGGTTGCAAATTAAAAATAATTTTTATCTGCATCTACAGTACCTCTGAAAAAATATTTGGGCTTCTAGCTGTGTGTGGGACTTGTTGTATTAGTCCATCTATACTGACCTCCATCAGGTTGCAAACTGAATATATTTTTTTCTGCATCTACCTCTGAAAAAATATTGGGCTTCTAGCTGTGTGTGGTCTTGTTCTATTAATCCATCTATACTGACCTCCATCAGGTTGCAAACTGAATATAATTTTTTTCTGCATCTAGCTCTGAAAAAATATTTGGCCATCTAGCAGTGTGTCGGACTTTCTCTATTAGTCCATCTATACTGACCTCCATCAGGTTGCAAATTAAAAATAATTTTTATCTGCATCTACAGTACCTCTGAAAAAATATTTGGGCTTCTAGCTGTGTGTGGGACTTGTTGTATTAGTCCATCTATACTGACCTCCATCAGGTGGCAAACTGAATATATTTTTTTCTGCATCTACCTCTGAAAAAATATTTGGGCTTCTAGCTGTGTGTGGGTCTTGTTCTATTAATCCATCTATACTGACCTCCATCAGGTTGCAAACTGAATATAATTTTTTTCTGCATCTAGCTCTGAAAAAATATTTGGCCTTCTAGCAGTGTGTCGGACTTTCTCTATTAGTCCATCTATACTGACCTCCATCAGGTTGCAAATTAAAAATAATTTGTATCTGCATCTACAGTACCTCTGAAAAAATATTTGGGCTTCTAGCTGTGTGTGGGACTTGTTGTATTAGTCCATCTATACTGACCTCCATCAGGTTGCAAATTAAAAATAATTTTTATCTGCATCTACAGTACCTCTGAAAAAATATTTGGCCTTCTAGCAGTGTGTCGGACTTTCTCTATTAGTCCATCTATACTGACCTCCATCAGGTTGCAAATTAAAAATAATTTTTATCTGCATCTACAGTACCTCTGAAAAAATATTTGGGCTTCTAGCTGTGTGTGGGACTTGTTGTATTAGTCCATCTATACTGACCTCCATCAGGTTGCAAATTAAAAATAATTTGTATCTGCATCTACAGTACCTCTGAAAAAATATTTGGGCTTCTAGCTGTGTGTGGGACTTGTTGTATTAGTCCATCTATACTGACCTCCATCAGGTTGCAAACTGAATATATTTTTTTCTGCATCTACCTCTGAAAAAATATTTGGGCTTCTAGCTGTGTGTGGGACTTGTTGTATTAGTCCATCTATACTGACCTCCATCAGGTTGCAAATTAAAAATAATTTGTATCTGCATCTACAGTACCTCTGAAAAAATATTTGGGCTTCTAGCTGTGTGTGGGACTTGTTGTATTAGTCCATCTATACTGACCTCCATCAGGTTGCAAATTAAAAATAATTTTTATCTGCATCTACAGTACCTCTGAAAAAATATTTGGGCTTCTAGCTGTGTGTGGGACTTGTTGTATTAGTCCATCTATACTGACCTCCATCAGGTTGCAAACTGAATATATTTTTTTCTGCATCTACCTCTGAAAAAATATTGGGCTTCTAGCTGTGTGTGGGTCTTGTTCTATTAATCCATCTATACTGACCTCCATCAGGTTGCAAACTGAATATAATTTTTTTCTGCATCTAGCTCTGAAAAAATATTTGGCCTTCTAGCAGTGTGTCGGACTTTCTCTATTAGTCCATCTATACTGACCTCCATCAGGTTGCAAATTAAAAATAATTTTTATCTGCATCTACAGTACCTCTGAAAAAATATTTGGGCTTCTAGCTGTGTGTGGGACTTGTTGTATTAGTCCATCTATACTGACCTCCATCAGGTTGCAAACTGAATATATTTTTTTCTGCATCTACCTCTGAAAAAATATTGGGCTTCTAGCTGTGTGTGGGTCTTGTTCTATTAATCCATCTATACAGACCTCCATCAGGTTGCAAACTGAATATATTTTTTTCTGCATCTACCTCTGAAAAAATATTGGGCTTCTAGCTGTGTGTGGGTCTTGTTCTATTAATCCATCTATACAGACCTCCATCAGGTTGCAAACTGAATATAATTTTTTTCTGCATCTACCTCTGAAAAAATATTTGGCCTTGTAGCAGTGTGTCGGACTTTCTCTATTAGTCCATCTATACTGACCTCCATCAGGTTGCAAACTGAATATATTTTTTTCTGCATCTAACCCAGCCAATAGTTTTGGCCTAATACCACAGTTTGGCCACTCAGCTCTGCTCGGTTACCATCCATTGTTTTTTTGTGCAAACAACTCCAGAGTTGTGAATTAGTTAACCACCAAAATGAGTGGAAAAAGGCCTGCTGCTGGTGGAAAGGGGAATAGGCGTGTTGGGAAGGGGAAAAAAGGTTGTGTCCGTGGGGTAGGTGTTAAAGCAACAGTAACATCTGCAGAAGAAAGACCATCTTCCAGCCAAACTAAAATGTCTACTTCTTTTAGCGGACAATGTGATAAGATCCCTTTCTTACAGCCACGCCAATCGCTACAAATTCCAGATGAGGCACAAAAACAGCAGGTGCTTCAACGGATATCAAGTGCTCCTTTAAGTGGGCTCTCCTCCACATCAACTTCAACATCACAAATACTCCAGTCCTCAAAGGTGTCACCCAAATCGCACTTGCTTCCTCACAGCTCCCAAATCTCCAGCTGCCTGTCTGAGTATGAGGTAGAACAGATGGTTGAGTCTGCAGAGCTGTTTACTCATACTATAGCCTGGGAATCAGAGGTCGACTCCAGCGCTTCTGTGAATCCAGACGAGGAAATGATCTGCACTGATGCCCAGAATCTTTATGAGTCGGATCCAGGACCAGACGCAGAAGGTTCTGACCATAATGTAGACCCTCATTCCCAAACTGTAACTCCTGTTGGTGGAGACAATGAGGAAGATGATGATAAGACTCAAATACCTGATTGGAGCGACAACTTTAGTTTTTTGTCAGGGCAGGAACAGGTTGGCTCTGAGGACGACGGGTGTGATAACACACAGGGTGATGATGATGAGGTTGGAGATCCCACTTACTGTCAACCCACAGTCAGCCAAGAGATGAGGTCAGCAGAGGAGGTGGAGGAAGATGCTAGTGACGACGAGGTCAGGTTGCGCCTTCCTGGACAGAGACGTAGTACTGGAAGCACGTCAACAACTGCATCCTCAAACACAACTCTGCCTCTCACCACAAGTCGTGGTGGCTCTTCAGGTCGCATGGGTGCTAAGCCTTGCATAGCCTGGGCATTTTTTCAGATCGATAAAGATGACCCAACTCGTGTTATCTGTAACATTTGTCAGCAAAAGCTAAGTAGAGGCCAAAAAATACATAGTTTGAGTACTTCATGCATGAACCGGCACATGGACATGAAGCATAAGTTGCAGTGGGAAGCTCAGTGTGCTACAATGCGGCCTAGCCGGCCGGGCCAACCACCGTCTGCCATATCTTGTGCATCCGCGGCCTCTTCATCCTCTGTGACTGGGGGGACAGCAGTCACACCTGTTTTGGGGCGCAGACCTGCCACCTCTTTACCCGCAACAGCCAGCGTGATTGGCAGGTCATCATTTTCTTTGGAGGTGGTAACAGCAGCTGGTGTTGAGCGCTGTCCGACATCGATAGCACCACCTTTGGATCAAGGCAACCTAACATGTCCGCCTGCATCTTCCTCACAGACCGGCAGTTTGCCGGGGACACCCTTATCAACCCCGTCTAAGCACAATAGCCAGCCCTCGGTCCCTCAGATGTGGACAAGTAAAAGACCATTTCCTCCTAGCCATGAGAAAGCTAAGAGGTTGAATTTCACCATCTGCAAGCTCTTGGCTACAGAAATGCTGCCTTTCCGCCTGGTGGACACAGAGGATTTTCGAGACCTTATGTCCGTCGCAGTGCCCCAGTACCAGATGCCCAGTCGGCACTACTTCTCAAAGAAAGGTGTGCCTGCGCTCCACCAGCATGTCGCACACAACATCACCGCTTCTTTGAGAAACTCTGTGTGTGACAGGGTGCATTTCACCACAGACACTTGGACGAGTAGGCATGGACAGGGGCGTTACATGTCGCTGACTGGGCACTGGGTAACTATGGTGACAGCAGGACAAGGGGCTGCTGTCCAAGTCTTGCCGTCCCCACGAGTTGTGCGTCAATCCTCTTTATGTCAAAGTTCCTCCACTGCTTCTGCCTCCTCAACCTCCTCTCGGTCTTCCACCTGCACCCAAAGCCTGTCTGGTCATGCCACAAGCTTTCTAACTGCGCAGAAGGGATCCTGCACACCTCCTTATTATGCTGGCAGTAGGGCTCAACGTCATCAGGCGGTTTTTACATTGAAATGTCTGGGAAATGTGAGTCACACAGCTGAGGAGTTGTGGTCAGCTCTGGAGAACCAATTTCATGAATGGTTGTCTCCACTGGACCTGAAACCAGGGAAGGCCGTGTGCGACAATGCTGCAAACCTGGGTGCGGCCCTTCGCCGGGGCAATGTCACACACGTGCCTTGTATGGCTCACGTGTTGAACCTGGTTGTCCAGCAATTTTTAGCCCACTATCCCAGACTAGATGGCCTTCTGCAGAGGGCACGGTCGCTGTGTGCTCACTTCCGCCGTTCGCATCCCGCAGCTCAGCGACTTACATCTCTACAGAAGTCGTTGGGCCTGCCACTTCACCGGCTAAAATGCGATGTGCCTACCCGGTGGAATTCAACTCTGCACATGTTGCAGCGACTGTGGCAGCACCGACAAGCCCTGGTGCAATACGTTCTGACGTATAGCCTGGGCCAACGAGATTCAGAGGTGGGGCAAATCACGTTGGAGGAGTGGTCTCAGATCAGGGACCTATGCACCCTTCTGCACAGTTTTGAAATGGCGACGAAGATGTTTAGTGCTGACGATGCCATTATCAGCATGACTATTCCGGTGATTTACATGCTGGAGCACATGTTAAACAGAATTCGGAGTCAGGTGGTGGCACAAGAGGAGGTGGAGGAAGTAGAGGAGGAGGAGTTGTATGCGGAAGGGCTAACATCTGCAAGGTCCAGACGGTCGGCAGCAGCAAGGCGGCAGGCATGTGAGGGTGGGGGAGATGGTTTTACCAGGGCGCATGGTAGCAGCCAAACTAGTGAGGAAGGTGCAGGAGCCCAGGAAGAAGTGGAGGACGAACTGATGGAAGACTCATCAGATGAGGGAGACCTTGATCACATTTCTGTTGTGCGAGGTTGGGGGGAGAGGACAGAGGAAGGAAGCATGATTGTTACCTCGCCACCAACACAACAGGGACTTGGTGCTCCTGGATGCGCAACACACATGAGTGCCTTCTTGCTGCACTACCTGCAACATGACCCTCGAATTGTGAGAATTAGAAATAATCCTGACTACTGGGTTGCCACACTGTTAGATCCCCGGTACAAAAGTAAATTTGCAGAAATTATTCCTGCCATAGAAAGGGATGCACGCATGCAGGAGTATCAGCAGAGACTGTTGCAGAATCTTACATGTGCTTTTCCACAAAATACCAGTGGTGCACGTAGTGAATCTCACAGTTCCAACTTGCCAACCGTGGGACCGTCAAGTGTTCAGCACTCAAACCGTAACAGAACCACAGTATCTGGTGGTAACATCAATTTTGCGGAATCATTTCACCACTTTTTTAGCCCATCCTTTGCAAGGCCACAGGAGACAAGAAGTCTGACACATAGTCAACGCCTAGAGACGATGGTACAGGAGTATCTCCAAGTAAACATTGAAGCCACGACTGTGTCACTGGACCCTTGCTCTTTTTGGGCTTCCAATCTGGATAAATGGCCGGAGCTAGCCACTTACGCCTTGGAGATCTTGTCATGCCCCGCAGCCAGCGTTCTGTCTGAACGTGTGTTCAGCGCTGCTGGTGGTGTGCTGACAGATAAGCGCACGCGGCTCTCCACTGATAATGTAGACAGACTCACGTTCATAAAGATGAACAAATCATGGATCCGAAACGACTTTTCTACCCCTGTGTCATCCTGGGGAGAGTAAAAGCTTGATGATTGTTTAAAATCACCCTACCAACCGTTTTAAGCTTTCAAATTACTAATCATGTTTATCTGTATCTTGACTGGAAAATAATTTGGGCTTTGTAGCAGTGTGCAGCACTGATCCTATTAGGCCATCTATAATAAGCTCCACCAGATTTAAAATTAAAAATAATTTTTAGCTGCATCTACCCCGGAAAATAATTTTGGGGCTCCGAGATGCGCAAGACACATAAGTGCCTTCTTGCTGCACTACCTGCAGCATGACCCTCATATTGTCAGAATTCGAAGTAATCATGACTACTGGGTTGCCACACTCTTAGATCCCCCAAACTTTTCGATCAACCTTTTCATTTTAATAAAGACCAAAAAAATGGTCATTTTTGAAATTATAAGCATTAGCAGGTTGTTAGAAACTGAAATCAAACAGTTTTCAACTCAAAACTTTATTCTAGGTGATGTTACATTTTCACATAGGACCCCTTGTTCGAAAGGAGCTTCTGAACTCTCTCGTCCATTGAATTTGTCAGGTTTTGGATGGTTTCTGCTTCAATTGTTTTGCATGAGGACAGAATACCCTCCCAGAGCTGTTGCTTAGATGTGAACTGCCTCCCGCCATCATAGACACTCCTTTTAATGATGCTCCAAAGGTTCTGAATGGGGTAGAGGTCAGGGGAGCATGGGGGTCACACCATAAGTTTGTCCCCTTTTATGCCCATATCAACCAGAGATGCAGATGTTTTATGTGCAGCATGAGATGGTGCATTATCATGCAGAAAAATGATCTTGCTGTGAAATACACGGTTCTTCTTCTTGAACCATGGCAGGAAGTGCTGTTTGAGAAAATCCACATACATTATGGAGTTCATCTTTAGCGCCTTCAGGGATCCTAAAGGGGCCGACAATCTCTCTCCCCATGATTCCAGCCCAAAACATTACTCCACCTCCTCCTTGTTGGCGCTGTAGCCGTGTTTGCGTGGGGTGTCCATCAACCAGCCATCCTCCACTCCATCCATCTGGACCATCGAGCGCTGCACGGCACTCATCCGTGAACAAAACAGTTTTGAAATCAGTCTTCATGTAATGTTTGGCCCACTGGAGCCGTTTCTGCTTGTGTGAAGTGGATAGAGGAGGTCGACAGGATGGCGTATGCACAGCTGCAAACCTCTGAAGTACCCTGCATCTTGTTGTTCGGGGGACGTTGGAGGCACAAGCAGCTTCAAAAACTTGTCTGCTGCTATGACAAGGCTTTTTTGCCGCTGCTCTTTCAACCTGACGTAATTGCCTGTAGGAAAGAGTCCTCAATTTGCCCTTATCAGCACGCACATGTGTGTACTGTGAATCAGCTACATACTTCTTGATTGCCAAGACACTTCATCCTGATCATCGCACAATGTTGATTGTAGTCATGCCTTGACCTAAACACTCCACAATTTGTTGCTTCTCAGCAGCCGACACATCCTTTTTCTTTCCCATTTTGGCAGAAAATGTAGGCTGCTGAATAATGTGAGAGAGCCTTCTTAAGTAGTCTTGCCTTTCATTGGACACACCTGACAAACTAATTAGCACTGGTGTCTGCAATTGCTTACAGTGATATAAAGAGCCCTGACACACATCACCATCAATGAGTTTAACTGACAAACAAACAAATTCTTCCCTTATCACTCCTAAACACTTTTTGCATAATAATTTGGAACACAGTGTACATGTGCATTTCCACAAAACACCAGTGGTTCACGTAGTGAATCTTACAGTTCTAACTTGCCAACCGTGGTCTGTATGGAGTTGTTCAATAAAGGGCCCAAAATTAAGATAACATAGATGGGAGAGGTCTCTATGAATAGGAATTCCTAAGTATTTGATACCCTGTGAGGGCCAGGCAAAGGGAAAGTTGGACTGGATGGAATCCTATATGGATTTGGGGAGGGAGACATCGAGGGCCTCAGACTTCGCTGCATTGATTTTAAAATTTGACCATGTAACAAAGTGATCTATTTCAGCCATAACAGCATGGATGGATATATGTGATTGAGTGATATATACTAGGACATCATCAGCAAATAGAGAGCACTTGTACTCGGTGCCTCCCACCTCAATCCACCTAATATTGGGGTTATGGCGAATTGATGAGAGCAGGTGCTCCGTCACTAGGATGTATAAGAGAGGGGACAGAGAACATCCCTGCCTTGTCCCATTGGTGATTGTGAAAGGTGATGAAAATGTTCTGACGCGCCCCCTGGGCCTTGGGACACCCGGAGCCGGACCCTTTTTGGTGGATGCTGGTGGTTGTAGTCTCCGTGGCGGCAACCCGGTTCCGTGGCTCAGGGCGGTCAAACCAGTGGCGGAACTATTTATGTGGTTTTGATGTTTAAATGTCCGACTACGCCACCCGTGGATTGCGGTCAGAGTGAACCGCCGCTCCAGGGCAGACCGCTGAGGCTGGTGTTGTGGGTGCAGCAGAGCGTAGCATAACTCCCCACGGGAGGAGTATAGCCTCAGGGCAGTGTATGCGGAGGATGGGGGTGATGGTGCAGGGCAGCAGCAGTAATGACACGGAGTCAGTGATGCAGTCCAGGGCCTTTACTCACAGTTCTTATTATCCAGACCACGTCTGCAGGTAACGGCTGCCCACGTCGTACTGTGCTCACCAGGTGAGGGGCTCAGACAACTCCCAGATAACTTTGGAGCGCTTCACAGGACCCCCTTTGTGTGTCCTTTGTCTGGCCTTTCTTACCAACCCTTCTGTCCGGCTGCCTCGGGCCTCCTCTTGGTAAACTTGGCGCCAGTTTCCCTGACCCTATGTGGTGCCTTCCTAGCGGGTGTAGCGAGGGGCTGCGCCACATAAAATGTCACAGCCTCCTGTTTCTAGCTGGGGGTCGTTTCCTGCCTCCACTAGTTTCGGGGACCGGTCTCCACCTTTGGCCTGACCCCTCCACGCAGGTGGATTCTGGCGTGCGGTGGCGACTCGCCCGTCCGCACCCCTGAGATCCCTTCGTTCCTCGTTCCTGGAGCCTTCTCCGCTCCTCTTCCTTCCTTCTCCCTCTTCCAGGCCTGGGCCTCTGTTACTAGGCCCGCCTCCGGAGCAGAGCTCATGCAGAGCCCCTGCTCCCTGCCACTTCTGCTCAGACTTCTCTGCACTGAACTAAGATGGTGCCCACCTTTTATACTCCCTTCTCAATGCACCCAGGAACTGCTTCCTCCCTGCTCCTGCACTACAGGGTTCCCCTTCCTCAGTGTTCCCTCCCCCCACTCCAGCCAGGGAGCAGGTGTCGGGTCCTGATCCACACTACATCCTTACCTGAGAGTGAGATATCACACCTCTGGGTGAGGTGCAATACCTCTGTAGCAACCGAGCCCTCAGGGTGCTACAGTTCCATTTATCTTCAGCCTAGGTGACGTATTGCGATACAGGGCCGTGATTTTGGCTATAAAAGGGTCCCCTAGACCCCTACCCCAAGCTTTTTAAGAGAATCATATATGGCGTGCCAGGAGACTCTATGGAATGCTTTCTCAGCATCCAACGAGAGTATCTAATTACAAATTTTTAACTGCATCTAGCCCAGGAAATACTTTGTGCCTAGTAGCAGGGTCTGCTAGTCAGCGGATTATCCCGGCTGTTAAGCAAGCTACACCACCTGTAGTTTGGACACTTCATTTTTTCAAAGGAAATGCTTCGGGACCACGGGATACTCAGTGAAGAGCATCAGGAGGCACCCCAAGGCATAGGGGCTGGGACTGGCAGTAGGATGCCTTGCGGTGGACAGCCGAGCTCGATCCTTATAAAAGCTTTTTAACTGCAGCAGCTTTAGTGGACGCTACTGGAGCTGGAATTACGCGGCTGCTGGCATGAGACTTGCCCTCCAATAGATCCTTGTAAATGGATTTAAAGTGTATTCATTCAAATTAGAGAGACAATTTAAATTAAAAAGCTTAGAGCTGCCTCCACCACAGGGGGGCTCGCTCGACCCACCAGCGGACAGGCACCAGTATTGGGAGAGGGGGGCTGGCCATCAGGGTTCACCGCGGCTCTGGCACAAACCCGGCGACACGGAGGTGGCACGGGCAGGAGCGGACTGGCCGTGTCGGCTTCTCACTTTTTGGATTTTAGAAGGGCATGACATGCCTATATCTGTGTCTCCCCCTCCTTTTACTCCTCCACCTCTTTTATTTTCGCATGACTATATGTACTTGTCACTTTTCCATGTGTTAGTTATGTCTTCTGAGCAGTTTGTCAGCTTTTGGACACCTTTGAAGGTGTTTTCTATGTGTTTCTATGTGTTTTTGTTTGCCTGCCATTGGTTTTAACGGTGTTCGAAGGTGTTCGTCGAACAGTTCGACGAACAGTTCGGCGAACACACGGGTGTTCGACGAACCGAACCGAACTCGAACACTACGGGGGTGGCTCAACACTACCTGCAACATGACCCCCGGATTGTCAGAATTCAAAGTAATCCCGACTACTGGGTTGCCACACTCTTAGATCCCCGGTACAAAAGTATATTTGCCGAAATAATTCCTGCCATAAAAAGGTATTGACGAATGCAGGAGTATCTGCAGACGCTGTTGCAGAATCTTACATGTGCTTTTCCACAAAACACCAGTGGTGCACGTAGTGAATCTCACAGTTCTAACTTGCCAACGGTGGGACTGTCGAGTCTTCATCACTCAAACAGTAACAGTAACACAGTATCTGCTGGTAACAGCAATTTTGTGGAATCGTTTCACCACTTTTTTAGACCATCCTTTGCAAGGCCACAGGAGACAAGAAGTCTGACACATAGTCAATGCCTAGAGAGGATGGTACAGGAGAATCTCCAAGTGAACATCGAAGCCGTGACTGTGTCACTGGACCCTTGCTCATTTTGGTATTCCAATCTGGAATAATCGCCGGAGCTCGCCACTCACGCCTTGGAGATCTTGTCATGCCATGCAGCCAGCGTTCTCTCTGAACGTTTGTTCAGTGCTGCTGGTGGTGTGCTGACAGATAAGCGCACGCGGCTGTCCACTGACAATGTAGACAGACTCACGTTCATAAAGATGAACAAATCATGGATTCGCAAGGACATTTCTACCCCTGTGTCATCCTTGGGAGACTAAAAGCTTGGGGATTTGGTAAAATCACCTCACCAACCGTTTTAAGCAACAGTGGGGCAATTGATGCCACTTAACCCTAGAACGCATGACCATAAAAATCTACACTTTCACATACCTGGGGCCCTTTAGGCCCGTGTGCAAATAACATGGAATAACTCAAACTCAAATGACAAACAACTATATACATGAAGAATACCTAGAGTTTCAAAATTCTAACTAAAGTAATCTTGCAGAAAATAGAAAACAATTAACTGGGCGGGCCTGCAAGGCCACAGGTATGCGTTCTAGGGTTAAGTGGTGTCTGTGCCACAATTTTGGGAGTCCCCTTGCTGTGTCTTACGTGACGTTGGCATCGTCAATTCCAGGTGGGTTGGGTCGCACCCCCTCCCCTTTTAACTGTAAGAAACTACATACACTATGGCTTGGGGTAACACAGATGGTTGAGTCTGAAGAGCTGTTTACTCAGAGGTCTGCTCCAAATCTTCAGTGTCTGCTAGTCAGCGTAGAATTTTTAACTGCATCTAGCCTAGGCAATACTTTGGGCGTAGTAGCCCAGCTGCGAAGCAAGCTGCACCGCCTGTGTATCTAATAAGAATTTTTAAATGAATCTAGCCTAGGCAGACTGTGGGGACCCCCAACCAAACCCAGACGCTCAGCCCCCCTACCGCCCCCCTTTCATGGACAATACAATAATGTAACTCTTACAACTGGATGGGTGAGGATCGGTCACAGCTTTATTAACTCTTTATACTCATTCCATTAGAAAGGCATTTTATTTCTAAAATAATTCAGCTTGTTGCAGCATGCCCTGGGTCCCCACTCCGGCAAGTTGGCCAACAAGTGTAACTCTCCAACATGTCCTTTCTATTTCCAGGCCACGGAGGATCCAGCGTACTCGTATGCAGGACTCTGACCCCCACCCATCACTCTTAATGCTTGTTCCACTCCGTCCTGGAGTCCTGACAGGAATATGTCCAGTCCAATATCTATTAAGTGAACACTATCGGGCCGTATGAGGCCTGCTTTATCTCCTTCCAGTTGTCGGTGTCGTATCACTACACCGCCTCTGTCTCTTCTAAATTTTGCCATCCGAATATTTATTACCCGCCTTGTCCATTTAATGGCCGTGATGTCTCGCGCACCTTGCCATACCGCTATCGGCACAATCTCTGACCATACTATAGCTAATTTTGTGAAAAATTCTCTGAAGCGCTCAGTGTCTAGTTTCATTATTGCCATTAGTTATGCGCTCTTGTGATGACCTAGGTTGTTTCCCCCGGCCTGGATAACTAAGATGACCGGACCTCTTGCCTCTCTCCCTACCTTGATTACCTCCATTAGTACCTGTGGCCATAGCAGGCCTCTACTACCTCTCCAGTTGAAATATGTGTTATGAAACTCTAATTTCCTCCCACCTGGGCGGACTTTCGCCCTTTTTTGTGCCCAATATATGTACGAGTGGCCTATCACTCACACTGTTGGCTTAGCGTCACCTGTAAAAGAAACAAACCACGTTAGGATAACAAGTCCGGTCTTATGTATCTCGCCAAACACGTGGATCGCCATCTCCCTATCCTCTGAACTTCCGTTTCTGACAGTCCTGCTCTTGCTGCTTCCGTGGCCGCACCTATGCGGAATGAGTGTGTCCCGTAATCTTTGGGGTGGTTCCCTGCCGATGTTATGCATTTATTAAATATAGCTTGGAACAGGTATCTTGATAATGGCGTTCCATCAATGTGTGATAGGAAGAAATTACTTTGTGATCTGATGGTTAGATATGTTTTTACTATTGTTACCCGACTCAGTGTACCGTTTGTGGGTTGTAGAAGTACCCAAGTACCCCTGCCCGCTGGAACCGTTTTCGATTGGTGTATGCGTAGACATATTGCATTATTGGCTATGACTACGTCCTGGTGTAATAACCCTCCACTGGTGGTAATTTTGGATTGAGGGACTAATTCGCTTATACATAGCGCCCCGAAGAAGGCGATCACAAATGCAGTAGACATTAGTGTTGCTTCAAATTGTGAGTGTCATGTTAATGGTGTTAGGGATATGATGTGAGAAATCAGTTTTAGTGACACGGGACGGGACGTCTACATTCCTGACTTGACTGACCCCTTTTCCACCCTTTTATGGATTGTCTGATGATGAATCTTTGTCACATCTCCCCAATTCAGTAGTTGGAAGTGAAATGCTACTCCGGTCAGACACCGCTGCGCTGACGCTCCTGATATGCCCCTCATCATTAGCTGGTGGAGAAATTCTATGGTGACTTGTGATCTGGCTTGTTCACATTGGTCAACCCGTCTGCCTGCTACTAGTCGTGTCCACTCTTCCCATGCCTTACCGTATGCTTGCCACGTTGACGGGGCAACTGACGCTCTGATTAATGGCATCAACTATTCGCCACTAGATCCCATAGGGAGGGTGGGCAACTGTTGCCCGATGAGTGGGCGTTGTGGAAGAGCTCTGTGAAAATCTGCCAATTGAATTGTTATAAAGCGTTAGCAGCAGCTTTATACCCCTCAGCATAGTGGCTAGCGCGGACCCATACATTGTGTTTTAGGCACAGGAATGCTAGCCTGCGTAGTAGGCCTAGCACTGGGAGAGACGATGATGCCATCTTATTAATGCAGTGCGCTAGGCTGGTGTTTTGTGTTATGAAGCGTATATTTTTGTTAGCCAGGCGCGCGCCCCATATTTCTATTGCTACCACTATTGGGAAAAATTATTTTCAGGGCTAGATGCAGCTAAAAATTATTATTAATTTCAAAGCTGGTGGAGCTTGGTATAGATGGCCTAATACAATGAGTCCCACACATTGCTAGAAGCCCAAATATTTTTTCAGAGCTAGATGCAGATAAAAATTATTTTTAATTTGCAACCTGATGGAGGTCAGTATAGATGAACTAATAGACCCAGTCCCACACACTGCTAGAAGCCCAAATATTTTTTCAGAGCTAGATGCAGAAAAAAATTATATTCATTTTGCAGCCTGATGGAGGTCAGTATAGATGGACTAATAGAACAAGTCCCACTCACTGCTAGAAGTCCAAATATTTTTTCAGAGCTAGATGCAGAAAAAAATGATATTCCATTTGCAACCTGATGGAGGTCAGTATAGATGGACTTATAGACCAAGTCCCACACACTGCTAGAAGCCCAAATACTTTTTCAGAGCTAGATGCAGATAAAAATTATTTTTAATTTGCAACCTGATGGAGATCAGTATAGATGGACTAATAGACCAAGTCCCACACACTGCTAGAAGCCCAAATATTTTTTCAGAGCTAGATGCAGATAAAAATTATTTTTAGTTTGCAACCTGATTGAGGTCAGTGTAGATGGACTAATAGACCAAGTCCCACACACTGCTAGAAGCCCAAATATTTTTTCAGAAGTAGATGCAAAAAAAAATTATATTCAATTTGCAACCTGATGGAGGTCAGTATAGATGGACTAATAGAACAAGTCCCACACACTGCTAGAAGCCCAAATTTTTTTTCTGAGATAGATGCAGAAAAAAATGATATTCAGTTTGCAAATTGATGGAGGTCAGTATAGATGGACTAATAGAACAAGTCCCACACACAGCTAGAAGCCCAAATATTTTTTCAGAGCTAGATGCAGATAAAAATTATTTTTAATTTGCAACCTGATGGAGATCAGTATAGATGGACTAATAGAACAAGTCCCACACACTGCTAGAAGCCCAAACATTTTTTCTGAAGTAGATGCAGAAAAAAATGATATTCAATTTGCAACCTGATGGAGGTCAGTATAGATGGACTAATAGAACAAGTCCCACACACTGCTAGAAGCCCAAATATTTTTTCAGAGCTAGATGCAGAATAAAATTATATTGAATTTGCAACCTGGTGTAGGTTAGTATAGATGGACTAATAGAACAAGTCCCACACACTGCTAGAAGCCCAAATATTTTTTCAGAGCTAGATGCAGAAAAAAATGATATTCAATTTGCAACCTGATTGAGGTCAGTATAGATGGACTAATAGACCAAGTCCCACACACTGCTAGAAGTCCAAATACTTTTTCAGAGCTAGATGCAGATAAAAATTATTTTTAATTTGCAACCTGATGGAGATCAGTATAGATGGACTAATAGACCAAGTCCCACACACTGCTAGAAGCCCAAATATTTTTTCAGAGCTAGATGCAGATAAAAATTATTTTTAATTTGCAACCTGATGGAGGTCAGTATAGATGGACTAATAGACCAAGTCCCACACACTGCTAGAAGCCCAAATATTTTTTCAGAGCTAGATGCAGATAAAAATTATTTTTAATTTGCAACCTGATGGAGGTCAGTGTAGATGGACTAATAGATCAAGTCCCACACACTGCTAGAAGCCCAAATATTTTTTCAGAAGTAGATGCAGAAAAAAATTATATTCAATTTGCAACCTGATGGAGGTCAGTATAGATGGACTAATAGAACAAGTCCCACACACTGCTAGAAGCCCAAATTTTCTTTCTGAGGTAGATGCAGAAAAAAATGATATTCAGTTTGCAACCTGATGGAGGTCAGTATAGATGGACTAATAGAACAAGTCCCACACACAGCTAGAAGCCCAAATATTTTTTCAGAGCTAGATGCAGATAAAAATTATTTTTAATTTGCAACCTGATGGAGATCAGTATAGATGGACTAATAGACCAAGTCCCACACACTGCTAGAAGCCCAAACATTTTTTCAGAAGTAGATGCAGAAAAAAATTATATTCAATTTGCAACCTGATGGAGGTCAGTATAGATGGACTAATAGAACAAGTCCCACACACTGCTAGAAGGCCAAATATTTTTTCAGAGCTAGATGCAGATAAAAATTATTTTTAATTTCCAACCTGATGGAGATCAGTATAGATGGACTAATAAACCAAGTCCCACACACTGCTAGAAGCCCAAACATTTTTTCAGAAGTAGATGCAGAAAAAAATTATATTCAATTTGCAACCTGATGGAGGTCAGTATAGATGGACTAATAGAACAAGTCCCACACACTGCTAGAAGGCCAAATATTTTTTCAGAGGTAGATGCAGATAAAAATTATTTTTAATTTGCAGCCTGATGGAGGTCAGTATAGATGGACTAATAGAGAAAGTCCCACACACTGCTAGAAGGCCAAATATTTTTTCAGAGCTAGATGCAGATATAAATTATTTTTAATTTGCAACCTGATGGAGGTCAGTATAGATGGACTAATAGAGAAAGTCCCACACACTGCTAGAAGGCCAAATATTTTTTCAGAGCTAGATGCAGAAAAAAATTATATTCAGTTTGCAACCTGATGGAGGTCAGTATAGATGGACTAATAGAACAAGTCCCACACACAGCTAGAAGCCCAAATATTTTTTCAGAGCTAGATGCAGATAAAAATTATTTTTAATTTGCAACCTGATGGAGATCAGTATAGATGGACTAATAGACCAAGTCCCACACACTGCTAGAAGCCCAAACATTTTTTCAGAAGTAGATGCAGAAAAAAATGATATTCAATTTTCAACCTGATGGAGGTCAGTACAGATGGACTAATAGAACAAGTCCCACACACTGCTAGAAGGCCAAATATTTTTTCAGAGGTAGATGCAGATAAAAATTATTTTTAATTTGCAGCCTGATGGAGGTCAGTATAGATGGACTAATAGAGAAAGTCCCACACACTGCTAGAAGGCCAAATATTTTTTCAGAGCTAGATGCAGACAAAAAAATATTTTTAATTTGCAACCTGATGGAGGTCAGTATAGATGGACTAATAGAGAAAGTCCCACACACTGCTAGAAGGCCAAATATTTTTTCAGAGCTAGATGCAGATATAAATTATTTTTAATTTGCAACCTGATGGAGGTCAGTATAGATGGACTAATAGAGAAAGTCCCACACACTGCTAGAAGGCCAAATATTTTTTCAGAGCTAGATGCAGAAAAAAATTATATTCAGTTTGCAACCTGATGGAGGTCAGTATAGATGGACTAATAGAACAAGTCCCACACACAGCTAGAAGGCCAAATATTTTTTCAGAGGTAGATGCAGATAAAAATTATTTTTAATTTGCAGCCTGATGGAGGTCAGTATAGATGGACTAATAGAGAAAGTCCCACACACTGCTAGAAGGCCAAATATTTTTTCAAAGCTAGATGCAGACAAAAAATTATTTTGAATTTGCAACGTGATGGAGGTCAGTATATATGGACTAATAGAACAAGTCCCACACACTGCTAGAAGGCCAAATATTTTTTCAGAGCTAGATGCAGAAAAAAATGATATTCAGTTTGCAACCTGATGGAGGTGAGTATAGATGGACTAATAGAACAAGTCCCACACACTGCTAGAAGCCCAAATATTTTTTCAGAGCTAGATGCAGAAAAAAATTATATTCAATTTGCAACCTGATGGAGGTCAGTATAGATGGACTAATAGAATGATGCTATGCCCAAAAGATTTTACTTCACTAGGTGCAGTAAAAAAATTGGTATTCTATACACAGGTGGTATGTCTTGCAACACAGATAGGCTACTCCACTGACTAACACACTCTGCAATAGGCCAAAAAGGATTAGCTTTGCTAGATTCAGCCAAATGCTGTGAAAAAAACTTGCACAGCACTGGCACAGACCTGCCTGGCAAAAACTGATAGGAACTGATGTAACCTAGTCCTGAAAAGGACTGCAATTACAATTAGTCTTTACTCCCACAATCTATCTATTTAAGAGCACAGACCTGCCTGATAAAAGTCGTAGGAAATGCTGTAACCTAGTCCTTAAAAGGACTGCAATCACAACTATTCCCTACTCCCAAGCTATCTGTAGATTTGTGCGAAAATTGGCTTGAAATTAACAAGGTATAGCGCACACAGCAACAGCGGTGCCGTCTAACACGCAGCTGCAGCAGTGAGAAAATGGTGGCGACAGGGAAAATGGCTGGGTCTTATAGGGCAAGGACATGTGACATACACTGCCAATGACACATGCCCTTGCTTGTGTGAAAAAAAGCACTTCGCTCCGTGTGTGCGCTGCTGATAGGCTGACAGATTGCACCTCCCCACTGTAAATGCGGGAAAGAGAAAAAAAAATGGAGTTCTTCATTATTCCTGCAGAGATCCATCCCCTGCCCCTCCCCCCACCCCGCTGTACACTCAAACTGCGTATTAACATTAATTTTCATCATTACTGAGAAAAAATCCAGTTATGATTTTGGTGCACGAACAGTTATCGAACATAACCTCGAACAGCTGAATTTTTCTCAAATCGTTCGTGTTCGCCGAACGGCTCGAACACCACCCAAAACAGCTCGAATTTGAGATTGGCGAACAGTTCGAGTAGAACAACGCTCATCTCTACTCTCAAGTAGCAGCATCAAGAAGCATGTCTACGTCCTTGTCCCAGTGCATGGTTCACTTGTTCATACCTCAGTCCTTGGATCGCAAGCGGAAATATGCAGCCAACGCCCCAAAGGCCACACTACTAAATTACCACATTTCGCAACTGCTTACGCTCGAAATGTTGTCTTTTAGGCTCGTGGAGACGGAAGCTTTCTGCAACCTGATGGCGGCGGCAATCCCTCGGTACTTGGTCCCCAGATGCCACTATTTCTCCCGGTGTGCCATCCCCGCATTACACAAGTACGTGTCCCACAACATTACCCATGACCTCAACAATGCAATTACAGGGAAAGTCCACCTAACCACGGACACGTGGACAAGTGCTTGTGGGCAGGGACGGTACATCTCCCTGACGGCACACTGGGTTAACATAGTGGAAGCTGGGACCCAGTCAGACCTTGGGACGGAAAACATCCTCCCGACGCCGAGGATTCCGGGCCCTAGGTCAATCAGGGTTGCCCCCACAGTCTACAGCTCCTGCACCTCATCCTCCTCAGCCCCCTCTTCCTCTTCAGCCTCCATCTCTGAAATGACCACATCAGTCATAAGCTGGAAGCACTGCAGCACTGCCTCGGCCAAGCGACAACAGAACAGGCTGTGCTGAAGCTAATATGCTTAGGTGACAAATCGCACAATGCTGAAGAGTTGTGGACAGCTCTGAAAGAGCAAGCAGATCTGTGTCTCACACTGCTGAACCTACAGCCAGGTGTGGTCGTGTGTGACAATGGCCGGAACCTGGTGGCGGCTGAGGCGAGACGAGCTCACACATGTACCATGCCTGGCCCATGTCCTTAACCTCTGGATTCTCAAAAGCTTCCCAGAGCTGCTGGATCTGCTTGTCAAAGTATGCCGCCTGTGTGCCCATTTTAGAAAGTCAGCTACAGCTTCCGCCGACCTTGCCGTGCTTCAGCAGCGTTTGCAGCTTCCGGCTCACCGACTGATGTGTGATGTCCCCACGCGTTGGAACTCTACACTACAGATGTTGGGAAGGATTTGTGAGCAGAAGAGGGCAGTTGTTGACTACCAACATCAACAAGGCCATCGGTATTCAGTTCAGACTCCACACTTAAGACCTCAGGAGTGGACATGGATGTCAGACGTCTGTACCATCCTTCAAAACTTTGAGGATTCCACCAAGATGGTGAGCGGTGATGACGCCATAATTAGCGTCACCATTCCGCTTCTCTGTCTTCTGAAATGCTCTCTGCTCACAATCGAAGGGGATGCATTGCAGGCGGAGCACGATGAGATGGAGCAAGGAACCACACAGGGTGATTACACACAGCCCAGCATCATCTCATCCCAACATGGATTGGGTGACAATGAGGAAGAGGAGGAGGAAGAACAGGAGCTAGTTTCATGCGCTATAGACTGTACTACCTGCACAACTGTCATACCGTCTGTTCAGCGTGGATGGACAGGGAGGAGGAGGAGAGCATGGTCAGTCGTCCTCTTGGTGAGGACGCAGAAGTCTTGCCTGTAACAATCTGGCACGCATGGTTGAGCTTATGTTACGCTGCCTTTCCCGTGCCGCTCGCTTTCTCAAAATTTTGGGTGACATTCATTACTGGTTGGTGACACTTCTAGACCCACGCGACAAGGAGAACTTTATATCTCTTATTTCTGAGGCAGACAAGTCTACAAAAATGGGGCAGTACCAGAAGGCCCTTGTTGCGGAACTATTAAAAAAATTCCCATCTGAAAACACTGGCGGAAGAGGTCACACTTTGTTGGACAACCAAGGAGTACAGGCGAGAGAGATACAACTTCAATCCAGCAGAGGCAGAGGAACACTGTCAAAGTTCTGGGAGAATTTTCTCAGCCCCTCCCATCGCACAGGCCTTGAGGCGCGGGGTACTCTCACAAGGAGTGCAAAGTTTGGGAAGATGCTGAGGGAGTACCTTGCCGACCGTACCAACGTCCTCCGTGATTCCTCTGTGCCTTATAATTATTTGGTATCCAAGCTGGACATGTGGTCTTTACTCCTTGGAGGTCCTGGCCTGCCCTGCCGCTAGCGTTTTATCAGAGAGGGTTTTTAGTGCCGCTGGTGGAATTATAACTGATAAGCGCATCCGCCTGTCAATTGAAAATGCTGACAGGCTGACTCTTATAAAAATGAACAAGGGCTGGATTGGGCCAGACTTCTCAACACCACCGAATGATAGCAGCATAACATAAACTCAAATCCAGTATCTTTTTTTGGGAGATGTATTCCCATGCTCCTTTTCACATCCACACATGGGTATACACTTCCTGATTTTGGCTATTTGCTCTTGTCCTCCTCCTTCTCCTCATCCTCATCCTCCACCACATCACTAGGGTGACCGTGGCCCGTGATGCAACACCCACATAATCTTCTTAAAGGGTGTTTATGATGCCAGTAAAAAAAAAATAAATTAGACATTATGTTCATGTAAACCCCCCAGGAGTAAATGTTTGTCAGCCCATACACTTAGTACATGGGAATTACAAGTATAGGAGACCCGCTCCTTTCTAATGGGAACAATTTTTTATGAGGCCCTCCTCCATGTCTTTTCCAAGGTGCATTGGAGTGCCTCCCAATTTTTGGCAGCCTTTGGATTCATTGCATAGGCCAACACGATGGGAGACCCACTTCCTAATAATGGGAACATTTTTTCATGAGGCCCTCTACGTCTCTTCCCAGGGGCATTGGAGTGCCTCCAAATTTTTGGAAACACTTGCATTCACTGCATATGCCAACACTATGGGAGACCCACTTCCTAATAATGGGAACATTATTTTCAGGAGGCCCTCTGACCTCCACATCTCTTCCAAGGGGCATTGGAGTGCCTCCAAATTTTTGGAAACCCTTGCATTCACTGCATAGGCCAACTCTATGGGAGACCTACTTCTTAAAAATGGGAACATTGTTTTCAGGAGGCCCTCTGACCTCCACATCTCTTCCAAGGGGCATTGGAGTGCCTCCAAATTTTTGCCAACCCTTACATTCACTGCATAGGCAAACACAATGTGAGACCCACTTCCTAATAATGGGAAAAAAAAATTTCAGGAGTCCCTCCTCTACGTCTCTTCCAAGGAGCATTGGAGTAGGTCCAAATTTTTGGCAGCCCTTGCATTCACTGCATAGGCAAACAGTATGGGACACCCACTTCATAATAATGGGAACATTTCAGGAGGCCCTCCTCTAAGTCTCTTCAAAGGGGTATTGGGTGTGCGTCCAAATTTTCAAAGGGGTATTGGGGTGCGTCCAAATTTTGGGCAGACCTTCTACTCACTCCATACGCAATAGCAGTATAGGAGACCCACTCTTTAGTAATGGGAACAACAAAGCATAGCCGGCTGATGGCTCTCTAAGAATAGCGAGGGCCGACTGCTGGCCCTTTAAGAATAGTAAAGGCCGCCTGATGGCCCTATAAAAATAGGCTTTGTGACTTTCAGAGTCCCTCCTTCATAATTGAAACAGGACGTGTCTGATCATGTCTCACACACCACATGGCCAGATAAGGTTGTAAAATGTTAAAATTACATTTCCTGCTGAATGCATTTGTCATGTTTTAAAGCAATGCAAAAGTGCAAAAACTCATCAAAAACGCTATGTGTGAACATAGAACCAAGGTGTGGAGGAGTATTTTTGTTTTTGGTCATTTATTTTGCCTTATATACAAGTCATTACCCTGGAAAGGGTGTTCCTCAACATATTTCCCAGGAAAATCCGTTTTGGTTTCGTTTTTGTATGTTTTATTGTGAGTCCATAAAATTGGCGTAATACCTCTGACAAGATTGTTGACAGCAGTGACTTAGGAGTCAGTAATGCTTCCCTGGGTCTTCCCCATGGTGTTCCCATGTCATTTGAGCACTGTTCCCATACATTTTGGCAATTTATAGGCCTCTGCAGACCACCGGGGGGAGCCGCCTGAAAAATGCTTGAGTTTCCCATAGATTTACATTGGGCTCGTTGCTCGGGTCGAGCACCAGAACTGTTAGAACCCTCCTGTTTGTTTTTTCCATCTTGTGTTTTGCGGTCACGTGACCATCTGCCTTTATTTTCCAGCTCCGCCCTTTTGGCTGTGCTGGACTTCAGTGTTTGACTGTTTCTCTAGCCAGGTGCTTCGGTGCCTTTCTCTGTCAGTTCGCTTGGTCCTTCTGGGACCTCTAGTACCTTTTTGACTGTTTGTCTTTTTGTGTTCTGCAACAACTTCTCTGTTTAGGAGGTGTCTCATTTTTTGTTCCAGCCCTTAGTTCCTTTAGGAACCCATCCCCTAATGCTATAGGTCTTCGTTCAGACTAACCGAGGACTAAGGCGGGTCTGTTCGCTAGGAACAGGCAGCCCGCTACATCGTAGGCATTCAGCTTAGTTTTACTATAGGGACAGTTTTCCATTATCTTTCCTTAGTACATGTTGCAGATCATAACAAAAGCATCGACCCGAGCATTTGCTTGACCCGAGCATCGAGCACCTGCTGCCATCCAGCTTGTCATCATTCAGAGACATTGCCTGCGCTCCGCAGTGTCTCTGAAGGATGACAAGCTGGATGGCAGCGTTCTGCTACGATCCAGCCTGCCATCTCAATGCCGTCCCAGCGTGGGAGAATTCTCCTGCTCAAGCGGTGACGTCATTTGCCGGCACCGCATGCGCTGGAGAATTCTCCCATGCTGTCAGTGACCTGCAGGAGGTGAGCTGAGTTCATTGGACATGAACTTGGCTCATCTGGATGCCGTCACAGCCAGACACTGAGGAGCTTCACTGAGGAGCTTCTCAGTGTCTGCGGCATGGCAAGCTGGATGGCAGCGTTCTGCTACGATCCAGCCTGTCATGTCAATGTAGCGGAGCTGAAGCCGTCCTGGGAACCATGGAAAGGTAAGGATGAGGTTGGTTAATTATTTTACTTTTATTGCAGGAGATCATTGGCTTCAGCTGGAATGGGCGATACGGTAAGTAGAGTTTAATTTAGAACATTAAAGAATTGTGTCTTTATTTCATTTAAAGGACTTTATTCTGGGTGTTTGTGTTTTTTTTTTAACTTTCACTATGGGGTTAGTAATGGGGGTGTCTTATAGACGCCTCTCCATTACTAAACTGGGCTTGATGTCAGCTGGCATTATAAGCTGACATCAACCCCAGCCCTATTACCCCACTGCCACCGCTACAGGGCAGTGGGAAGAGCAAGGCTAAGTGCCAGAATTGGCGCATCGTATGCATGCGCCATTTCTGGGGCGGCTGACGGCTGGTGTTTCTAGCCTGGGAGGGGGCCAATATTCATGGCACCCTTCCTGGGCTATTAATATCAGCCCCCAGCTGTCTGCCTAGCCTTTGCTAGCTATTAAAATAGGGGGGACCCACGTCATTTTTTTTTAGGTCCCCCATTTTAATAGCTAGTAAAGGCTAGGTATTCAGCTGGGGGCTGATATTAGTAGCCTGGGAAGCTCCGTGGGTATTACCCCCTTCCCAGGCTTGAAACATATGCCCCAGCCGTCTGCTTAACCTCCGCTAGAGACTAAAATTACGGGGAATCCCACGCCAATTTTTTTTTTAATAAATCCTTTATTTTAACACTAAATGACAAGTACAGTAACCAACACTGTCACTGTACTCATTATATATGTGACTGACATGTTTCTATCTATCTGATCTATGTGTGATGCTCTATCCTTTCTGTTCTAAATTGTCGGGTACCGATGTATGCCGCTGATGAATTGCCCGCTTTTCATGTTTCACTGTGAGCACTGTTCCCATCGATTTGGGCAATCACTGTAATGCCACAACCACCATGGCTGTGACATTACAGTGAGTGGCAGGCAATCCCTGCATGATTGGTGCTCTAAATAGCGCCAAACATGCAGGACGAGGACCCGAGCTCCCGCCCGAGCATATCGAAAGTACTCTGCGAGCTCCGAGCATCTCGAGTACTGAGATGCTTGGGTGAGTACCGAGCAGTGGCAAACATGCTCGCTCATCACTAGTTGTGACATATTATATACAAAAGCTCTCTGTGGTATAAGGAAAAAAATCGTAATATTGCGATTTCATTTAATTATTATCCATAGAAGCATATAAAAATGTGTAATTGGCTACTAATAAATGTATAGCCCTCAGTATATTAATGAGGGATAATGAGGAGCAAGACAACACTCGGTAGTTTACAAAAAGAAATAAGGTTAAAGTCAGCTCACCCTGTGTAGCTGAAAAGTTTGCGCTATCAAGAACTCTAATGATGGAGTCTTAGGTTCTCTGGTGGGCCAGTCCAACCCTACTGAGAAGCAGCCTTGGCTAAGAAAAGTTTGTGGGAAGGTTCCCGGACACTCTATGGCTGGTTTTTCATTGTGGACGGGCTCCAGTAATTTATAAGATTGCAATCTATAAGATCCCTTCACTGGCTCCCCATTGTGGCTCCCCATTGGGACCATGACATGCAAAGCAATCCACAACCTGTCTCCCCCATATATTTGTGACCTAGTCTATACCTGCACACAACCTCCAATCCTCACAAGATCTCCTTCTCTACTCCTGTCTTATCTCCTTTTCACACAATCGCATACAAGATTTTTCCTGTGCATCCCTTCTACTCTTGAACTCTGTGCCCCAAAATATCAGACTCTCGCCTACTGCTGAATCCTTTAAAAGAAAGCTGAAGACTAGTGTTGAGCGAATTTGTTCGGCGGATGTTTGAAAGTTTCAAATACGGCACGAATATAGCACATTCAAATTCGTGATCGCAAAGGCGAGCAAATTTTCTTAAAATCTGAAAAGTTCGACAAATTTGCACGGGACCGCGAATACAGGACGATCACGGCGTTTTGAACAGTTTTGTTAGCATATTGCAAGTGTATGATGAGCAGTGACATGTGCCAGGTGAGTGTGGGGGCTGTGAAGAACTTAGAACAGGTTAGATCAGCTCCACACTGTTTTTTTGTTTTTTTTCCTGTGGGCGGTAACTTTAACTGAGGAAAGCGCGGCCAGCCAATCATAGCGCAGAAAGCATCTACATTATCCAGACATAAGGGCTTCTGCAATTGGCTGCAGAAATCACATGTCCTCTCAATGTAAAAAGCGGCCATGTTTCCCCAGCTCCATTATATCCATGTCACTGCTGGAGACAGATGCAGCTCAGTGTTCTGCTGTTGTCATGGGTGTGTCAGAGGTGACAGACAATTGCTCTGCAATGGTTTTCAGGACATGTCCACGTTTGGCAATGCAGACAGCTGCCTAGATAGGAGGCTGTGTTTAGGACCCAGCGACTACCTCCCTTTAGTCTGGGTGTTTAGTCTGGTGTGTCTAGGTGGGCATTGCCGGTTATACTCATTTCTATTTGGAACTTGGCTAAAGCAGCATCACGTCCTTTATGGAGTCTTGAGGCCGTGTGCCCTGTTGGAGTTCTTCTAAAGCTGAGTTGTTGTTCCCCTGTGTTGTCTTCCCCTTTTGTCTTTAGAGTGCTAGCAGAGGTTGACTAGTGCTCATCTCCTTCCTACCCCCAGCTATAGCCTTACGCCAGAGATAGTAGGGCGAGGCACGTGATCGGCGACAGCTGCGGAGGCTGTATAGGGACTAGAGATGAGCGGTGTTCGACTCGAACTGTTCGCCAATCTCAAATTCAAGCTGTTTTGGGCGGTGTTCGAGTTGTTCAACGAACTCGAACGATTTGCAAAAAATTCGGCTGTTCGAGGTTATGTTCGATAACTGTTCGTGCACCAAAAGCGTAACTGGATTTTTTCACAGTAATACTGTTAATTAGTGATGAGCGAGCTTGCTCGCAACAGCTCGGTACTCGCCCGAGCATGCTCGGGCGGGAGCTCGGGTCCTCGTCCTGCATGTTTGCCGCGATTTAGAGCACCAATTATGCAGGGATTGTCTGCCACTCACTGTAATGTCACAGCCATGGTTGTTTTGGCATTACAGTGATTGCCCAAATCGATGGGAACAATGCTCACAGTGAAACATGAAAAGTCGGAAAATTCATCAGCGGCATACATCAGTACCCGACAATTTAGAACAGAAAGAACAGAGCATCACACATAGATTAGATAGATAGAAACATGTCAGTCACATATATAATAAGTACAGTGACAGTGTTAGTTACTGTACTTGTCATTTAGTGTTAAAATAAAGGATTTTTTTAAAAAAAATTGGCGTGGGGTTCCCCGTAATTTTAGTCTCTAGCGGAGGTTAAGCAGACGGCTGGGGCAGATGTTTGAAGCCTGGGAAGGGGGTAATACCCACGGAGCTTCCCAGGCTACTAATATCAGCCCCGAGCTGAATACCTAGCCTTTACTAGCTATTAAAATGGGGGACCCCCCCAAAAAATGACGTGGGGTCCCCCCTAATTTAATAGCTAGCAAAGGCTATGCAGACCGCTGGGGGCTGATATTAATAGCCCAGGAAGGGTGCCATGAATATTGGCCCCCTCCCAGGCTAGAAACACCAGCCGTCAGCCGCCCCAGAAATGGCGCATCCATAGAATGCGCCAATTCTGGCACTTAGCCTCGCTCTTCCCACTGCCCTGTAGCGGTGGCAGTGGGGTAATAGGGCTGGGGTTGATGTCAGCTTATAATGCCCCCATTACTAACCCCATAGTGAAAGTTAAAAAAAAACACAAACACCCAGAATAAAGTCCTTTAATTGAAATAAAGACACAATTCTTTAATGTTCTAAATTAAACTCTACTTACCGTATCGCCTATCCCACTGAAGCCAACTATCTCCTGCTATAAAAGTAAAATAATAAACCAACCTAATCCTTACCTTTCCATGGTTCCCAGGACGGCTTCAGCTCTGCTACATTGACATGACAGGCTGGATCGCAGCAGAAAGCTGCCATCCAGCTTGCCATGCCGCAGACACTGAGAAGCGCTGGCATGCTTGCGCTCCTCAGTGTCTCGCTGTGACCAATGAACTCAGTCCAATGTCCAATGAACTCAGCTCACCTCATGCATGTCACTGACAGCGTGGGAGAATTCTCCTGCGCATGCGGTGCCGGCAAATGACGTCACCGCTTGAGCAGGAGAATTTTCCCACGCTGGGACGGCATTGAGATGGCAGGCTGGATGGTAGCAGAACACTGCCATCCAGCATGCCATCCTTCAGAGACACTGCAGAGCGCAGGCATGCTTGCGGTCTGCAGTGTCTCTGAAGGATGACAAGCTTGATGGCAGCGCTCTGCTGTGATCCAGCCTGTCATCTCAATGCCATCCCAGTGTGGGAGAATTCTCCTGCTCAAGCGGTGATGTCATTTGCCGGCACTGCATGCACAGGAGAATTCTCCCACGCTGTCAGTGACGTGCATGAGGTGAGCTGAGTTCATTGGACATGAACTCGGCTCATCTGGATGCCGGCACAGCCAGACACTGAGGAGCTTCACTGAGGAGCTTCTCAGTGTCTGCGGCATGGCAAGCTGGATGGCAGCGTTCTGCTGTGCTCCAGCCTCTCATGTCAATGCAGCAGAGCTGAAGCTGTCCTGGGAACCATGGAAAGGTAAGGATGAGGTTGGTTTATTATTTTACTTTTATTGCAGAAGACATTGGCTTCAGCTGGAATGGGCGATACGGTAAGTAGAGTTTAATTTAGAACATTAAAGGAATGTGTGTTTATTTCAATTAAAGGACTTTATTCTGGGTGTTGTGTTTTTTTTAAATACTTTACTAGAAATTCATGGCGGTCATATCTAATATTGGCGTGACCCCATGAATTTCGGGCTTAGGGCCAGCTGATAATGCCAAGCTGGCCCTAACCCCTTTATTACCCAGTGAGCCACCGCACCAGGGCCCTGGATGAGTTGGGTACAGCGCCAGAAGATGGCGCTTCTTTGAACGCGCCATTTTCTGGGGTGGCTGCGGACTGCAATTCGCAGCGGGAAGGGGGGGGCAGAAAGCTTGGGCCTCCCTGCACTGCGGATACCAGCCCCCAGCTGCCTAGTTGTACCTGGCTGGACACAAAAATAGGGCAAAGCCCAACGTATTTTTTTTTTAAATTATTTCATGAAATAATAAAAATAAAAAGGGCTTCCCTATATTGTTGTGTCAGGCCAGGTACAAATAGGCATCTGGGGGTTGGGGGCAGCCGTTCCTGGATGCTGTACCTGGCTGGCATACAATGATATGGCGAAGCCCATGTCAAAATTTTTGGGAAAAATTAATTAAAAAATAAAAAAAATAATAATAATTTTAGGACTGCATCTTTATTAACCCCTCAAGTGGAGGGGTTAATAAAGATGCAGTCCCTAAATGTGTTTTTTTTTAATTTTTAATGAATTTTTCACCAAAAATTTGACGTGGCCTTCGCCATATTTTTGTGTCCAGCCAGGTACAGCAGGCAGGAACGGGCTGCCCCCAACCCCCAGATGCCTATTTGTACCTGGGTTGAAACAAAAATACAGGGAAGCCCTTTTTTTAATTATTTCATGAATTTCATGAAGTAATTAAAAAAAAATGGACGTGGGGCTTCTCCCTATTTTTGTGTCCAGCCAGGTACAACTAAGCAGCTGGGGGCTGGAATCCGCAGCGTAGGATGGCACAAGCTTTCTGCCCCCCCCCCGCTGCAAATTGCAGTCCGCAGCCACCCCAGAAAATGGCGCGTTCATAAAAGCGCCACCTTCTGTTGCTGTACCCAACTCATCCAGGGCCCTAGTGCAGTGGCTCACTGGGTAACAAAGGAGTTAGGGCCAGCTTGGTAATGTCAGCTGGCCCTAAGCCCGAAATTCATGGGGTCACGCCAATATTAGACATGACCACCATGAATTTCTAGTAAAGTATTTAAAAAAAACACAACACCCAGAATAAAGTCCTTTAATTGAAATAAACACACATTCCTTTAATGTTCTAAATTAAACTCTACTTACCGTATCGCCCATTCCAGCTGAAGCCAATGTCTTCTGCAATAAAAGTAAAATAATAAACCAACCTCATCCTTACCTTTCCATGGTTCCCAGGACAGCTTCAGCTCTGCTACATTGACATGACATACTGGATCGCAGCAGAAAGCTGCCATCCAGCTTGCCATGCCGCAGACACTGAGAAGCGCAGGCATGCTTGCGCTCCTCAGTGTCTCGCTGTGACGGCATCCAGATGAGCCGAGTTCATGTCCAATGAACTCAGCTCACCTCATGCACATCACTGACAGCGTGGGAGAATTCTCCTGCACATGCGGTGCCGGCAAATGACGTCACTGCTTGAGCAGGAGAATTCTCCCACGCTGGGATGGCATTGAGATGGCAGGCTGGATGGTAGCAGAACGCTTCCTTCCAGCTTGTCAACCTTCAGAGATATTGCCTGCCCTCCGCAGCGTCTCTGAAGGATGGCATGCTGGATGACAGCGTTCTGCTACCATCCAGCCTGCCATCTCAATGCCGTCCAAGCGTGGGAAAATTCTCCTGCTCAAGCAGTGACGTCATTTGCCGGCACCGCATGCGCAGGAGAATTCTCTCACGCTGTCAGTGACGTGCATGAGGTGAGCTGAGTTCATTGGGCATGAACTCGGCTCATCTGGATGCCGTCACAGTGAGACACTGAGGAGCGCAAGCATGCTCGCGCTTCTCAGTGTCTGCGGCATGGCAATCTGGATGGCAGCTTTCTGCTGCGATCCAGCCTGTCATGTCAATGTAGCAGAGCTGAAGCCGTCCTGGTAACCATGGAAAGGTAAGGATGAGGTTGGTTTATTATTTTACTTTTATTGCAGAAGACATTGGCTTCAGCTGGAATGGGCGTGACGGTAAGTAGAGTTTAATTTAGAACATTAAAGAATTGTGTCTTTATTTCAGTTAAAGGATTTTATTCCGGGTGTTTGTGTTTTTTTTAACTTTCACTATGTGGTTAGTAATGGGGGCGTCTTATAGACGCCTCTCCATTACTAACCTGGGCTTGATGTCAGCTGGCATTATAAGCTGACATCAACCCCAGCCCTATTACCCCACTGCCACCGCTACAGGGCAGTGGGAAGAGCGAGGCTAAGTGCCAGAATTGGCGCATCCTATGGATGCGCCATTTCTGGGGCGGCTGACGGCTCGTGTTTCTAGACTGGGAGGGGGCCAATATTCATGACACCCTTCCTGGGCTATTAATATCAGCCCCCAGCTGTCTGCCTAGCCTTTGCTAGCTATTAAAATAGGGGGGACCCACGTCATTTTTTTGGGGGGTCCCCCCTTTTAATAGCTAGTAAAGGCTAGGTATTCAGCTGGGGGCTGATATTAGTAGCCTGGGAAGCTATGTGGGTATTACCCCCTTCCCAGGCTTCAAACATCTGCCTCAGCCGTCTGCTTAACCTCCGCTAGAGACTAAAATTACGGGGAACCCCACGCCAAATTTTTTTTTAATAAATCCTTTATTTTAACACTAAATGACAAGAACAGTAACCAACACTGTGTTAGAACCTTGCTCTTAGTTTTTTTTTCCTTTGCTGGTCACATGACCTTGTTGGCCTATTTAATCCTGCTCCGCCCTTCTGGCTTTGCTGGACTTCATTGTATATCTACTTTCTAGCTAGCCTGTGCTCTGTGTCTTGCTCTGTTAGTTTGCTTGGTCTACTGACCTCTATGTTCTATATATTTTGTTTGTTCGTCTGTCTGCTACTATTTCTGTTAGGAGGTGTCCCATATTCCTCCCAGTCCTTAGTACTTGTAGGGATTCCTTCCCCACATCTATAGGTCTCCATACAGACTAGCTTAGGACTTTAGCAGGTCTGATCGCAGGATCAGGTTCCCTGTTACATCGTAGGGATTAAGCTGAGTTCTATCGTAGGGACAGATCTCCTCTCTTTTCTTAGCTCTGGTAGCAGAACATAACACACTGTCACTGTACTTATTATATATGTGACTGACATGTTTCTTTCTATCTAATCTCTGTGTGATGCTCTATTCTATTCTGAGCAGTTTGTCAGCTTTTGGACACCTTTGAAGGTGTTTTTTATGTGTTTTCTGTGTGTTTCTATGTGTTTTTGTTTGCCTGCCATTGGTTTTAATGGTGTTTGACGGTGTTCGACGAACCTTTCGACGAACATGCCGGTGTTCGACGAACCGAACTGAATCCGAACAATATGGGGGTGGCTCAACACTAATAGGGATGTTAGGGGGCGACAGGGTGACCCTAGTCCAGATTAGGAGGTCACCTCTTCCCCCTTTCCCTAGTGTCTGGGCTCCCTTTCCCTTTCCCCTCACACCTGGCGTGACTCTCTGTGTTGCACTTACACCTGGCGTGACACCTATGTAATGAGAGATTATTAGCGCTTGTGTGGTAGTCAGATAGTGTAGATAATTCCTGACATATGTACCTCTGCAACCGCTAGTGCAGCTCATTTTTGGTATTCTTGTGCAAGTACTGAGATTCTGACAGAAACAGAGGGCCCATGCCATTCAATAGTCCTGTGCACCGCTGGTATAGAGCTCCATGTTGTTGGTATATGCAACAGTTGTGGACTTCTTTGTTTGCGTGAAGGAGGACTTTATGCTGATCTGACAGTAGATGGCGATGTTGTGTAAAGTTTCCTTGTTTACTGTATTGTAAAAAAGAAAAAAGTCTCTCTTGTATTTTCTGTTTTGTTCTTACTTCCTGGTGCAGTACTGTGTGACTGTGCGTTTTTTCCTTTACCTCATGTTCAGAGAACTAAAAGCTTGTTATCCCATGTAATCTGTTCTGTGATGTTTCTACCACAACTGTGGGTATCCAGAAGTATACCTTGAATCTTTTTTTGCACTTGCTAATGTGATCAAGCAAGTGCAGTGCACCTTTTCATTTAGTGGGGTTGAAATTGTGCTCTGCACAGTCTGCAGAACTTTTTATTGCAGAGCACAAAATTTGTTTATTTTCTGTTGCTATTGTAATATTGAAAGCTGTGTGCACTAAAGTTTTTTTTAGTGTCAGATACTATTTTAGTGGAGTTGAACTTCAGGTGGTTTCAGAGTAAAAAAATATATTTTTTCTATTGCTACGCCCAGTCCAAAAAATATTTTTTTCCTGTGCCAAAAGTCATTCAGTGCTATAAACCAGCTACTACGTCAGTGGTGGCAGAGTCCACCAAAGGTTTTTTACTGTGGCAAAGTTGATCCAGTCTGCTAAAAGGCAGATCCTATTTTAGTGGCGTTGAACTTGTCCTGGTTTCACAGTAAAAAAAAAACAAACTTCTACTAGGCCCAGTCCAAAAAATATTTTTTTCCTGTGCCAAAAGTCATACAGTGCTATAAGCCAGCTACTACGTCAGTGGTGGTCAAATTCAGCTTGTACGTACAGTCAAACCCATATATATATTTTTTTGGTTTGCAGGCAGAGTCCACCAAAAGTTTTTTACTGTGGCAAAGTTGATCCAGTCTACTAAAAGGCAGATCCTATTTTAGTGGCGTTGAACTTGTCCTGGTTTCACAGTAAAAAAAAAAAAACTTCTCTTACTAGGCCCAGTCCAAAAAATATTTTTTCCTGTGCCAAAAGTCATACAGTTTTATAAGCCAGCTACTACATCAGTGGTGGTCAAAGTTAGCTGGATGCAGAGCTTATGCACAGTAACCCAAAAAATATTTTTTGCTCTGAGTAAAGTGATACAGCTGGCTAGATCTGAGTTTGAAATATTTTGGAGCATATATTCTATGTCATACTAGCCTCATCCACATGAAAAAAAAAGATTTCTTCTGTTCCTAAAGTAATACAGCAGGGGACATCTCAGTTTGAAATTGTTTAGAGAATATCGCGTAGGTTTTATCGGCCTCATGCACACTAACAAATTTCTTTTGTCTGTTAGTAATGTTATGCGGCAGGGCATATCTTACCTTGTCATTTAGTGTTGCTGAAATTCAGGTGTGTGCTGAGCTATTGCACAGGAAAAAAAATGTATTTTTCTTTAGTTAATTGCATGCTCCAACCACTGTATCTGACCGACATGATCGGGAAAAAGAGAGGGCGTGGTGGAAGGGGGAATAGGCTTGGTGTTCAAGGTGTACGTGGGGTACGTGGTAATGTTAGTGAAAGCACTAGTGAACCAACACAAACAGGTCCTATCCAAAGACAGCTGACAACTTATGTTAATGGACGGCCTACTGCACTCCCTTCCTTTGGCAGCCGCACAGCGATATGCCTTGTTGATAAGCCCAGAAAGAGAAGGTGCTCCAGTAGATGGCAAACTCTGCTTCCAGTGCCCTCTCCTCTTCTTCCTCCACCTCAACATCACACGCAGTACAGTCCACAGAGGTGGCACCCCAATTACCCATGCTTTCCCCCGCGTCACAACTGGCCAACTGCCCAACTGACTGTAGCGAACCACAGATGGGTGAGTCTGTAGAACTCTTCACCCATTTTACACCATGGGCATTAGAAGTGTACTCCAAACAGTCAGAGTCAAGGGGAGGAAAGGATCTGCACTAGTGTTGAGCGAGCATGCTCGACACTGCTCGGTACTTGCCCGAGCATCTCATTACTCGGGATGTTCGGCGAGCACCGAGCATTTCCGGGTTACTCGGGCGGGAGCTCGGGTCTCCACCCTGCATGTTTGGCGTTCTTTACTGAGCCAATGAACATGCAGGGATTGCCAGCCAGTCACTGTAATGCCGCAGCCATGTTGGTTGTGGGCATTACAGTGATTGGCTGGCCGCACAGTGTCACCTCGAGTATTTAAAACCAGGCGCTGCCATCTTGGACACAGTCGCTCCGGATCAGACGGTGTAGGGAGAGTGCTGCTGAGCTAGGGAGAGATTAATACTGCGAAATAGGTAGTGTAGGGTCTCTAAAGCCTGCAAAATCAGACAAACAGTCCAATAGTCTCAGGACTAATATCCATCCCAGATATCAGGCAGGCAGGCTGTATAGGAGACGCAGTGGTTATACCAACAAACACTGCATTACAGTTCTGTGTGCTGCTTTTCAAATTGCTAGACTTAGCCCCAGGTCTCAGGGGCCAGGAAAAATCCTTTTTTTCATCTAAATCCGCTATTTTTTTTCCCTCAGTCATACTGTACAAACACCCATCTTATTAACCTTTTGGTATTCCCCCCCTCCCAAAATAATTGAGAGTGTCTGTGAGTGTTCAGACACAAATACATCTGTTTAAAAGAGTCTGCTGTAGGCCAGATAACTACTAGAACTGTGGTTTTGCAGTTCCACGGTTCAAATCTCTGTATTATCCACTTTTTTGCCTTTTTTCAATAAAAAAAACATTTTGAGTGTCTCGCTGACTGTTCAGACACAAATATATCTGTTTAAAAGATTCTGGTGTAGGCCAGATCACTAGAACTGTGGTTTTCCTCTTCCACGGTTCAAATCTGGGCGTAATCCACCTTTTTGCATAAAAAAAAAAACATTTTGAGTGTCTCGCTGACTGTTCAGACACAAATATATCTGTTTAAAAGAGTCTGGTGTAGGCCAGATAACAAGAACTGTGGTTTTGCAGTTCCACAGTTCAAATGTCTGTATTATCCACTTTTTTGCCTTTTTTCAATAAAAAAAAACATTTTGAGTGTCTCGCTGACTGTTCAGACACAAATATATCTGTTTAAAAGAGTCTGGTGTAGGCCAGATAACTAGAACTGTGGTTTTACAGTTCCACGGTTCATATCTCTGTATTATCCACTTTTTTGCTTTATTTACATAAAAAAAAAACATTTTGAGTGTCTCGATGACTGTTCAGACACAAATATATCTGTTTAAAAGAGTCTGGTGTAGACCAGATAACTAGAACTGTGGTTTTCCTCTTTCACGGTTCAAATCTGGGTGTAATCCACCTTTTTGCATAAAATAAACCATTTTGAGTGTCTCGCTGACTGTTCTGACACAAATATATCTGTTTAAAAGAGTCTAGTGTAGGCCAGATAACTAGAACTGTGGTTTTACAATTCCACGGTTCAAATCTCTGTATTATCCACAATTTTGTCTTTTTTCCTTAAAAAAAAACATTTTGCGTGTCTCGCTGACTGTTCAGACACAAGTATATCTGTTTAAAAGATTCTGGTGTAGGCCATATAACTAGAACTGTGGTTTTCCTCTTCCATGGTTCAAATCTGGGTGTAATCCACCTTTTTGCATAAAAAAAACATTTTGAGTGTCTCGCTGACTGTTCAGACCCAAATATATCTGTTTAAAAGAGTCTGGTGTAGGCCAGATAACTAGAAATGTGGTTTTGCAGTTCCACAATTCAAATCTCTGTATTATCCACTTTTTTGCCTTTTTTCCATAAAAAAAACATTTTGGGTGTCTCGCTGACTGTTCAGACACAAATATATCTGTTTAAAAGATTCTGGTGTAGGTCGGATGAATAGAACTGTGGTTTTCCTCTTCCATGGTTCAAATCAGGGTGGAATCCACCTTTTTGCATAAAATAAAACAGTTTCACTATCTCGCTGACTGTTCAGACACAAGTATATCTGTTTAAAAGATTCTGGTGTAGGCCAGATAACTAGAACTGTGGTTTTCCTCTTCCACGGTTCAAAACTGGGTGTAATCTACCTTTTTGCATAAAAAAAACATTTTGAGTGTCTCGCTGACTGTTCTGACACAAATATATCTGTTTAAAAGAGTCTGGTGTAGGCCAGATCACTAGAACTGTGGTTTTCCTCTTCCACGGTTCAAATCTGGGTGTAATCCACCTTTTTGCATAAAATAACACAGTTTCACTATCTCGCTGACTGTTCAGACACAAGTATATCTGTTTAAAAGATTCTGGTGTAGGCCAGATAACTAGAACTGTGGTTTTCCTCTTCCACGGTTCAAAACTGGGTGTAATCTACCTTTTTGCATAAAAAAAACATTTTGAGTGTCTCGCTGACTGTTCTGACACAAATATATCTGTTTAAAAGAGTCTGGTGTAGGCCAGATAACTAGAACTGTGGTTTTACAGTTCCACGGTTCAAATCTCTGTATTATCCACATTTTTGTCTTTTTTCCTTAAAAAAAACATTTTGAGTGTCTCGCTGACTGTTCAGACACAAGTATATCTGTTTAAAAGATTCTGAAAACCAGACAATGTGAACTGAGGTCTAAGATGGCAGACATACAAGAAACAGAGGCATGTTCACACTAGCAAAAAAGAAGCAAGACAAAAATATATCTCATACCCTACCATAATTATATATAAATGTGAAGCAAAATTGCATAATAAATATAGGGTACTTAGTGAACTATTTTTGATCAAAAAAAGTATACAAGCCGTCCCACCAGCGGCAAGGTGACCCTAAATTGGGACGGTACCTATACTGCCTATATTAAAAACCTTACTGTATATCAAAGTTGAAGTAATGCATATAAAAGGGTAGACAAATAGGACCGGGTCCCAACTCCAGACCACCTAGGCCCGTGGTAAGCTACATATATACCAATCAGCTCAACAAAGGGCATGCCACACCCTTAAATTGCACAGAATGCAAACAAGTCAAAAAACCAGACAATGTGAACTGAGGTCTAAGATGGCAGACATACAAGAAACAGAGGCATGTTCACACTAGCAAAAAAGAAGCAAGACAAAAATATATCTCATACCCTACCATAATTATATATAAATGTGAAGCAAAATTGCATAATAAATATAGGGTACTTAGTGAACTATTTTTGATCAAAAAAAGTATACAAGCCGTCCCACCAGCGGCAAGGTGACCCTAAATTGGGACGGTACCTATACTGCCTATATTAAAAACCTTACTGTATATCAAAGTTGAAGTAATGCATATAAAAGGGTAGACAAATAGGACCGGGTCCCAACTCCAGACCACCTAGGCCCGTGGTAAGCTACATATATACCAATCAGCTCAACAAAGGGCATGCCACACCCTTAAATTGCACAGAATGCAAGCAAGTCAAAAAACCAGACAATGTGAACTGAGGTCTAAGATGGCAGACATACAAGAAACAGAGGCATGTTCACACTAGCAAAAAAGAAGCAAGACAAAAATATATCTCATACCCTACCATAATTATATATAAATGTGAAGCAAAATTGCATAATAAATATAGGGTACTTAGTGAACTATTTTTGATCAAAAAAAGTATACAAGCCGTCCCACCAGCGGCAAGGTGACCCTAAATTGGGACGGTACCTATACTGCCTATATTAAAAACCTTACTGTATATCAAAGTTGAAGCAATGCATATAAAAGGGTAGACAAATAGGACCGGGTCCCAACTCCAGACCACCTAGGCCCGTGGTAAGCTACATATATACCAATCAGCTCAACAAAGGGCATGCCACACCCTTAAATTGCACAGAATGCAAACAAGTCAAAAAACCAGACAATGTGAACTGAGGTCTAAGATGGCAGACATACAAGAAACAGAGGCATGTTCACACTAGCAAAAAAGAAGCAAGACAAAAATATATCTCATACCCTACCATAATTATATATAAATGTGAAGCAAAATTGCATAATAAATATAGGGTACTTAGTGAACTATTTTTGATCAAAAAAAGTATACAAGCCGTCCCACCAGCGGCAAGGTGACCCTAAATTGGGACGGTACCTATACTGCCTATATTGAAAACCTTACTGTATATCAAAGTTGAAGTAATGCATATAAAAGGGTAGACAAATAGGACCGGGTCCCAACTCCAGACCACCTAGGCCCGTGGTAAGCTACATATATACCAATCAGCTCAACAAAGGGCATGCCACACCCTTAAATTGCACAGAATGCAAACAAGTCAAAAAACCAGACAATGTGAACTGAGGTCTAAGATGGCAGACATACAAGAAACAGAGGCATGTTCACACTAGCAAAAAAGAAGCAAGACAAAAATATATCTCATACCCTACCATAATTATATATAAATGTGAAGCAAAATTGCATAATAAATATAGGGTACTTAGTGAACTATTTTTGATCAAAAAAAGTATACAAGCCGTCCCACCAGCGGCAAGGTGACCCTAAATTGGGACGGTACCTATACTGCCTATATTAAAAACCTTACTTTATATCAAATTTGAAGTAATGCATATAAAAGGGTAGACAAATAGGACCGGGTCCCAACTCCAGACCACCTAGGCCCGTGGTAAGCTACATATATACCAATCAGCTCAACAAAGGGCATGCCACACCCTTAAATTGCACAGAATGCAAACAAGTCAAAAAACCAGACAATGTGAACTGAGGTCTAAGATGGCAGACATACAAGAAACAGAGGCATGTTCACACTAGCAAAAAAGAAGCAAGACAAAAATATATCTCATACCCTACCATAATTATATATAAATGTGAAGCAAAATTGCATAATAAATATAGGGTACTTAGTGAACTATTTTTGATCAAAAAAAGTATACAAGCCGTCCCACCAGCGGCAAGGTGACCCTAAATTGGGACGGTACCTATACTGCCTATATTAAAAACCTTACTGTATATCAAAGTTGAAGTAATGCATATAAAAGGGTAGACAAATAGGACCGGGTCCCAACTCCAGACCACCTAGGCCCGTGGTAAGCTACATATATACCAATCAGCTCAACAAAGGGCATGCCACACCCTTAAATTGCACAGAATGCAAACAAGTCAAAAAACCAGACAATGTGAACTGAGGTCTAAGATGGCAGACATACAAGAAACAGAGGCATGTTCACACTAGCAAAAAAGAAGCAAGACAAAAATATATCTCATACCCTACCATAATTATATATAAATGTGAAGCAAAATTGCATAATAAATATAGGGTACTTAGTGAACTATTTTTGATCAAAAAAAGTATACAAGCCGTCCCACCAGCGGCAAGGTGACCCTAAATTGGGACGGTACCTATACTGCCTATATTAAAAACCTTACTGTATATCAAAGTTGAAGTAATGCATATAAAAGGGTAGACAAATAGGACCGGGTCCCAACTCCAGACCACCTAGGCCCGTGGTAAGCTACATATATACCAATCAGCTCAACAAAGGGCATGCCACACCCTTAAATTGCACAGAATGCAAACAAGTCAAAAAACCAGACAATGTGAACTGAGGTCTAAGATGGCAGACATACAAGAAACAGAGGCATGTTCACACTAGCAAAAAAGAAGCAAGACAAAAATATATCTCATACCCTACCATAATTATATATAAATGTGAAGCAAAATTGCATAATAAATATAGGGTACTTAGTGAACTATTTTTGATCAAAAAAAGTATACAAGCCGTCCCACCAGCGGCAAGGTGACCCTAAATTGGGACGGTACCTATACTGCCTATATTAAAAACCTTACTGTATATCAAAGTTGAAGTAATGCATATAAAAGGGTAGACAAATAGGACCGGGTCCCAACTCCAGACCACCTAGGCCCGTGGTAAGCTACATATATACCAATCAGCTCAACAAAGGGCATGCCACACCCTTAAATTGCACAGAATGCAAACAAGTCAAAAAACCAGACAACGTGAACTGAGGTCTAAGATGGCAGACATACAAGAAACAGAGGCATGTTCACACTAGCAAAAAAGAAGCAAGACAAAAATATATCTCATACCCTACCATAATTATATATAAATGTGAAGCAAAATTGCATAATAAATATAGGGTACTTAGTGAACTATTTTTGATCAAAAAAAGTATACAAGCCGTCCCACCAGCGGCAAGGTGACCCTAAATTGGGACGGTACCTATACTGCCTATATTAAAAACCTTACTGTATATCAAAGTTGAAGTAATGCATATAAAAGGGTAGACAAATAGGACCGGGTCCCAACTCCAGACCACCTAGGCCCGTGGTAAGCTACATATATACCAATCAGCTCAACAAAGGGCATGCCACACCCTTAAATTGCACAGAATGCAAACAAGTCAAAAAACCAGACAATGTGAACTGAGGTCTAAGATGGCAGACATACAAGAAACAGAGGCATGTTCACACTAGCAAAAAAGAAGCAAGACAAAAATATATCTCATACCCTACCATAATTATATATAAATGTGAAGCAAAATTGCATAATAAATATAGGGTACTTAGTGAACTATTTTTGATCAAAAAAGTATACAAGCCGTCCTACCAGCGGCAAGGTGACCCTAAATTGGGACGGTACCTATACTGCCTATATTAAAAACCTTACTGTATATCAAAGTTGAAGTAATGCATATAAAAGGGTAGACAAATAGGACCGGGTCCCAACTCCAGACCACCTAGGCCCGTGGTAAGCTACATATATACCAATCAGCTCAACAAAGGGCATGCCACACCCTTAAATTGCACAGAATGCAAACAAGTCAAAAACCAGACAATGTGAACTGAGTCTAAGATGGCAGACATACAAGAAACAGAGGCATGTTCACACTAGCAAAAAAGAAGGCAAGACAAAAATATATCTCATACCCTACCATAATTATATATAAATGTGAAGCAAAATTGCATAATAAATATAGGGTACTTAGTGAACTATTTTTTGATCAAAAAAAGTATACAAGCCGTCCCACCAGCGGCAAGGTGACCCTAAATTGGGACGGTACCTATACTGCCTATATTAAAAACCTTACTGTATATCAAAGTTGAAGTAATGCATATAAAAGGGTAGACAAATAGGACCGGGTCCCAACTCCAGACCACCTAGGCCCGTGGTAAGCTACATATATACCAATCAGCTCAACAAAGGGCATGCCACACCCTTAAATTGCACAGAATGCAAACAAGTCAAAAAACCAGACAATGTGAACTGAGGTCTAAGATGGCAGACATACAAGAAACAGAGGCATGTTCACACTAGCAAAAAAGAAGCAAGACAAAAATATATCTCATACCCTACCATAATTATATATAAATGTGAAGCAAAATTGCATAATAAATATAGGGTACTTAGTGAACTATTTTTGATCAAAAAAAGTATACAAGCCGTCCCACCAGCGGCAGGTGACCCTAAATTGGGACGGTACCTATACTGCCTATATTAAAAACCTTACTGTATATCAAAGTTGAAGTAATGCATATAAAAGGGTAGACAAATAGGACCGGGTCCCAACTCCAGACCACCTAGGCCCGTGGTAAGCTATATATATACCAATCAGCTCAACAAAGGGCATGCCACACCCTTAAATTGCACAGAATGCAAACAAGTCAAAAAACCAGACAATGTGAACTGAGGTCTAAGATGGCAGACATACAAGAAACAGAGGCATGTTCACACTAGCAAAAAAGAAGCAAGACAAAAATATATCTCATACCCTACCATAATTATATATAAATGTGAAGCAAAATTGCATAATAAATATAGGGTACTTAGTGAACTATTTTTGATCAAAAAAAGTATACAAGCCGTCCCACCAGCGGCAAGGTGACCCTAAATTGGGACGGTACCTATACTGCCTATATTAAAAACCTTACTGTATATCAAAGTTGAAGTAATGCATATAAAAGGGTAGACAAATAGGACCGGGTCCCAACTCCAGACCACCTAGGCCCGTGGTAAGCTACATATATACCAATCAGCTCAACAAAGGGCATGCCACACCCTTAAATTGCACAGAATGCAAACAAGTCAAAAAACCAGACAATGTGAACTGAGGTCTAAGATGGCAGACATACAAGAAACAGAGGCATGTTCACACTAGCAAAAAAGAAGCAAGACAAAAATATATCTCATACCCTACCATAATTATATATAAATGTGAAGCAAAATTGCATAATAAATATAGGGTACTTAGTGAACTATTTTTGATCAAAAAAAGTATACAAGCCGTCCCACCAGCGGCAAGGTGACCCTAAATTGGGACGGTACCTATACTGCCTATATTAAAAACCTTACTGTATATCAAAGTTGAAGTAATGCATATAAAAGGGTAGACAAATAGGACCGGGTCCCAACTCCAGACCACCTAGGCCCGTGGTAAGCTACATATATACCAATCAGCTCAACAAAGGGCATGCCACACCCTTAAATTGCACAGAATGCAAACAAGTCAAAAAACCAGACAATGTGAACTGAGGTCTAAGATGGCAGACATACAAGAAACAGAGGCATGTTCACACTAGCAAAAAAGAAGCAAGACAAAAATATATCTCATACCCTACCATAATTATATATAAATGTGAAGCAAAATTGCATAATAAATATAGGGTACTTAGTGAACTATTTTTGATCAAAAAAAGTATACAAGCCGTCCCACCAGCGGCAAGGTGACCCTAAATTGGGACGGTACCTATACTGCCTATATTAAAAACCTTACTGTATATCAAAGTTGAAGTAATGCATATAAAAGGGTAGACAAATAGGACCGGGTCCCAACTCCAGACCACCTAGGCCCGTGGTAAGCTACATATATACCAATCAGCTCAACAAAGGGCATGCCACACCCTTAAATTGCACAGAATGCAAACAAGTCAAAAAACCAGACAATGTGAACTGAGGTCTAAGATGGCAGACATACAAGAAACAGAGGCATGTTCACACTAGCAAAAAAGAAGCAAGACAAAAATATATCTCATACCCTACCATAATTATATATAAATGTGAAGCAAAATTGCATAATAAATATAGGGTACTTAGTGAACTATTTTTGATCAAAAAAAGTATACAAGCCGTCCCACCAGCGGCAAGGTGACCCTAAATTGGGACGGTACCTATACTGCCTATATTAAAAACCTTACTGTATATCAAAGTTGAAGTAATGCATATAAAAGGGTAGACAAATAGGACCGGGTCCCAACTCCAGACCACCTAGGCCCGTGGTAAGCTACATATATACCAATCAGCTCAACAAAGGGCATGCCACACCCTTAAATTGCACAGAATGCAAACAAGTCAAAAAACCAGACAACGTGAACTGAGGTCTAAGATGGCAGACATACAAGAAACAGAGGCATGTTCACACTAGCAAAAAAGAAGCAAGACAAAAATATATCTCATACCCTACCATAATTATATATAAATGTGAAGCAAAATTGCATAATAAATATAGGGTACTTAGTGAACTATTTTTGATCAAAAAAAGTATACAAGCCGTCCCACCAGCGGCAAGGTGACCCTAAATTGGGACGGTACCTATACTGCCTATATTAAAAACCTTACTGTATATCAAAGTTGAAGTAATGCATATAAAAGGGTAGACAAATAGGACCGGGTCCCAACTCCAGACCACCTAGGCCCGTGGTAAGCTACATATATACCAATCAGCTCAACAAAGGGCATGCCACACCCTTAAATTGCACAGAATGCAAACAAGTCAAAAAACCAGACAATGTGAACTGAGGTCTAAGATGGCAGACATACAAGAAACAGAGGCATGTTCACACTAGCAAAAAAGAAGCAAGACAAAAATATATCTCATACCCTACCATAATTATATATAAATGTGAAGCAAAATTGCATAATAAATATAGGGTACTTAGTGAACTATTTTTGATCAAAAAAAGTATACAAGCCGTCCCACCAGCGGCAAGGTGACCCTAAATTGGGACGGTACCTATACTGCCTATATTAAAAACCTTACTGTATATCAAAGTTGAAGTAATGCATATAAAAGGGTAGACAAATAGGACCGGGTCCCAACTCCAGACCACCTAGGCCCGTGGTAAGCTACATATATACCAATCAGCTCAACAAAGGGCATGCCACACCCTTAAATTGCACAGAATGCAAACAAGTCAAAAAACCAGACAATGTGAACTGAGGTCTAAGATGGCAGACATACAAGAAACAGAGGCATGTTCACACTAGCAAAAAAGAAGCAAGACAAAAATATATCTCATACCCTACCATAATTATATATAAATGTGAAGCAAAATTGCATAATAAATATAGGGTACTTAGTGAACTATTTTTGATCAAAAAAAGTATACAAGCCGTCCCACCAGCGGCAAGGTGACCCTAAATTGGGACGGTACCTATACTGCCTATATTAAAAACCTTACTGTATATCAAAGTTGAAGTAATGCATATAAAAGGGTAGACAAATAGGACCGGGTCCCAACTCCAGACCACCTAGGCCCGTGGTAAGCTACATATATACCAATCAGCTCAACAAAGGGCATGCCACACCCTTAAATTGCACAGAATGCAAACAAGTCAAAAAACCAGACAATGTGAACTGAGGTCTAAGATGGCAGACATACAAGAAACAGAGGCATGTTCACACTAGCAAAAAAGAAGCAAGACAAAAATATATCTCATACCCTACCATAATTATATATAAATGTGAAGCAAAATTGCATAATAAATATAGGGTACTTAGTGAACTATTTTTGATCAAAAAAAGTATACAAGCCGTCCCACCAGCGGCAAGGTGACCCTAAATTGGGACGGTACCTATACTGCCTATATTAAAAACCTTACTGTATATCAAAGTTGAAGTAATGCATATAAAAGGGTAGACAAATAGGACCGGGTCCCAACTCCAGACCACCTAGGCCCGTGGTAAGCTACATATATACCAATCAGCTCAACAAAGGGCATGCCACACCCTTAAATTGCACAGAATGCAAACAAGTCAAAAAACCAGACAATGTGAACTGAGGTCTAAGATGGCAGACATACAAGAAACAGAGGCATGTTCACACTAGCAAAAAAGAAGCAAGACAAAAATATATCTCATACCCTACCATAATTATATATAAATGTGAAGCAAAATTGCATAATAAATATAGGGTACTTAGTGAACTATTTTTGATCAAAAAAAGTATACAAGCCGTCCCACCAGCGGCAAGGTGACCCTAAATTGGGACGGTACCTATACTGCCTATATTAAAAACCTTACTGTATATCAAAGTTGAAGTAATGCATATAAAAGGGTAGACAAATAGGACCGGGTCCCAACTCCAGACCACCTAGGCCCGTGGTAAGCTACATATATACCAATCAGCTCAACAAAGGGCATGCCACACCCTTAAATTGCACAGAATGCAAACAAGTCAAAAAACCAGACAATGTGAACTGAGGTCTAAGATGGCAGACATACAAGAAACAGAGGCATGTTCACACTAGCAAAAAAGAAGCAAGACAAAAATATATCTCATACCCTACCATAATTATATATAAATGTGAAGCAAAATTGCATAATAAATATAGGGTACTTAGTGAACTATTTTTGATCAAAAAAAGTATACAAGCCGTCCCACCAGCGGCAAGGTGACCCTAAATTGGGACGGTACCTATACTGCCTATATTAAAAACCTTACTGTATATCAAAGTTGAAGTAATGCATATAAAAGGGTAGACAAATAGGACCGGGTCCCAACTCCAGACCACCTAGGCCCGTGGTAAGCTACATATATACCAATCAGCTCAACAAAGGGCATGCCACACCCTTAAATTGCACAGAATGCAAACAAGTCAAAAAACCAGACAATGTGAACTGAGGTCTAAGATGGCAGACATACAAGAAACAGAGGCATGTTCACACTAGCAAAAAAGAAGCAAGACAAAAATATATCTCATACCCTACCATAATTATATATAAATGTGAAGCAAAATTGCATAATAAATATAGGGTACTTAGTGAACTATTTTTGATCAAAAAAAGTATACAAGCCGTCCTACCAGCGGCAAGGTGACCCTAAATTGGGACGGTACCTATACTGCCTATATTAAAAACCTTACTGTATATCAAAGTTGAAGTAATGCATATAAAAGGGTAGACAAATAGGACCGGGTCCCAACTCCAGACCACCTAGGCCCGTGGTAAGCTACATATATACCAATCAGCTCAACAAAGGGCATGCCACACCCTTAAATTGCACAGAATGCAAACAAGTCAAAAAACCAGACAATGTGAACTGAGGTCTAAGATGGCAGACATACAAGAAACAGAGGCATGTTCACACTAGCAAAAAAGAAGCAAGACAAAAATATATCTCATACCCTACCATAATTATATATAAATGTGAAGCAAAATTGCATAATAAATATAGGGTACTTAGTGAACTATTTTTGATCAAAAAAAGTATACAAGCCGTCCCACCAGCGGCAAGGTGACCCTAAATTGGGACGGTACCTATACTGCCTATATTAAAAACCTTACTGTATATCAAAGTTGAAGTAATGCATATAAAAGGGTAGACAAATAGGACCGGGTCCCAACTCCAGACCACCTAGGCCCGTGGTAAGCTACATATATACCAATCAGCTCAACAAAGGGCATGCCACACCCTTAAATTGCACAGAATGCAAACAAGTCAAAAAACCAGACAATGTGAACTGAGGTCTAAGATGGCAGACATACAAGAAACAGAGGCATGTTCACACTAGCAAAAAAGAAGCAAGACAAAAATATATCTCATACCCTACCATAATTATATATAAATGTGAAGCAAAATTGCATAATAAATATAGGGTACTTAGTGAACTATTTTTGATCAAAAAAAGTATACAAGCCGTCCCACCAGCGGCAAGGTGACCCTAAATTGGGACGGTACCTATACTGCCTATATTAAAAACCTTACTGTATATCAAAGTTGAAGTAATGCATATAAAAGGGTAGACAAATAGGACCGGGTCCCAACTCCAGACCACCTAGGCCCGTGGTAAGCTACATATATACCAATCAGCTCAACAAAGGGCATGCCACACCCTTAAATTGCACAGAATGCAAACAAGTCAAAAAACCAGACAATGTGAACTGAGGTCTAAGATGGCAGACATACAAGAAACAGAGGCATGTTCACACTAGCAAAAAAGAAGCAAGACAAAAATATATCTCATACCCTACCATAATTATATATAAATGTGAAGCAAAATTGCATAATAAATATAGGGTACTTAGTGAACTATTTTTGATCAAAAAAAGTATACAAGCCGTCCCACCAGCGGCAAGGTGACCCTAAATTGGGACGGTACCTATACTGCCTATATTAAAAACCTTACTGTATATCAAAGTTGAAGTAATGCATATAAAAGGGTAGACAAATAGGACCGGGTCCCAACTCCAGACCACCTAGGCCCGTGGTAAGCTACATATATACCAATCAGCTCAACAAAGGGCATGCCACACCCTTAAATTGCACAGAATGCAAACAAGTCAAAAAACCAGACAATGTGAACTGAGGTCTAAGATGGCAGACATACAAGAAACAGAGGCATGTTCACACTAGCAAAAAAGAAGCAAGACAAAAATATATCTCATACCCTACCATAATTATATATAAATGTGAAGCAAAATTGCATAATAAATATAGGGTACTTAGTGAACTATTTTTGATCAAAAAAAGTATACAAGCCGTCCCACCAGCGGCAAGGTGACCCTAAATTGGGACGGTACCTATACTGCCTATATTAAAAACCTTACTGTATATCAAAGTTGAAGTAATGCATATAAAAGGGTAGACAAATAGGACCGGGTCCCAACTCCAGACCACCTAGGCCCGTGGTAAGCTACATATATACCAATCAGCTCAACAAAGGGCATGCCACACCCTTAAATTGCACAGAATGCAAACAAGTCAAAAAACCAGACAATGTGAACTGAGGTCTAAGATGGCAGACATACAAGAAACAGAGGCATGTTCACACTAGCAAAAAAGAAGCAAGACAAAAATATATCTCATACCCTACCATAATTATATATAAATGTGAAGCAAAATTGCATAATAAATATAGGGTACTTAGTGAACTATTTTTGATCAAAAAAAGTATACAAGCCGTCCCACCAGCGGCAAGGTGACCCTAAATTGGGACGGTACCTATACTGCCTATATTAAAAACCTTACTGTATATCAAAGTTGAAGTAATGCATATAAAAGGGTAGACAAATAGGACCGGGTCCCAACTCCAGACCACCTAGGCCCGTGGTAAGCTACATATATACCAATCAGCTCAACAAAGGGCATGCCACACCCTTAAATTGCACAGAATGCAAACAAGTCAAAAAACCAGACAATGTGAACTGAGGTCTAAGATGGCAGACATACAAGAAACAGAGGCATGTTCACACTAGCAAAAAAGAAGCAAGACAAAAATATATCTCATACCCTACCATAATTATATATAAATGTGAAGCAAAATTGCATAATAAATATAGGGTACTTAGTGAACTATTTTTGATCAAAAAAAGTATACAAGCCGTCCCACCAGCGGCAAGGTGACCCTAAATTGGGACGGTACCTATACTGCCTATATTAAAAACCTTACTGTATATCAAAGTTGAAGTAATGCATATAAAAGGGTAGACAAATAGGACCGGGTCCCAACTCCAGACCACCTAGGCCCGTGGTAAGCTACATATATACCAATCAGCTCAACAAAGGGCATGCCACACCCTTAAATTGCACAGAATGCAAACAAGTCAAAAAACCAGACAATGTGAACTGAGGTCTAAGATGGCAGACATACAAGAAACAGAGGCATGTTCACACTAGCAAAAAAGAAGCAAGACAAAAATATATCTCATACCTTACCATAATTATATATAAATGTGAAGCAAAATTGCATAATAAATATAGGGTACTTAGTGAACTATTTTTGATCAAAAAAAGTATACAAGCCGTCCCACCAGCGGCAAGGTGACCCTAAATTGGGACGGTACCTATACTGCCTATATTAAAAACCTTACTGTATATCAAAGTTGAAGTAATGCATATAAAAGGGTAGACAAATAGGACCGGGTCCCAACTCCAGACCACCTAGGCCCGTGGTAAGCTACATATATACCAATCAGCTCAACAAAGGGCATGCCACACCCTTAAATTGCACAGAATGCAAACAAGTCAAAAAACCAGACAATGTGAACTGAGGTCTAAGATGGCAGACATACAAGAAACAGAGGCATGTTCACACTAGCAAAAAAGAAGATTCTGGTGTAGGCCAGATAACTAGAACTGTGGTTTTCCTCTTCCACGGTTCAAAAATGGGTGTAATCTACCTTTTTGCATAAAAAAAACATTTTGAGTGTCTCGCTGACTGTTCAGACACAAATATATCTGTTTAAAAGAGTCTGGTGTAGGCCAGATAATTAGAACTGTGGTTTTGCAATTTCACGTTTCAAATCTCTGTATTATCCACTTTTTTTGCCTTTTTTCAATAAAAAAGACATTTTGAGTGTCTCGCTGACTGTTCAGACACAAATATATCTGTTTAAAAGATTCTGGTGTAGGCCAGATAACTAGAACTGTAGTTTTCCTCTTCCACGGATCAAATCTCCTTTTTATTACCCTTTTGTCATAGTGCGAGTATAAGCTATTTAACTTCATTTACAATGGGCAAGGCGCGTGGCAAGGAACGTGGAACTGTACGTTCTGGTGATGGTGCGTGCAGAGGACGGGGCCGTGGCCAAGGTGAAAATGTGCCATAACCAACAGCCACATCTTCTCGCTTCCAGTTCTTGACCGGATTACTAGGGAAGCACACAACAGCACCACTATTGCGAACTGATCAGTGTGAACAGGTTATTTTTTGGATAGCAGATAATACTTCCACTCACCTGGGCACCACCACCTCCTTTCTGTTTTCCACATGGTCACGTGTTAGTAGCCGTGAGTCTCGACTGCATGCTCCTCCTCACCCTGATGCTCCTTCCTCCCACCATGCCGATTGTCGTCAGACAGCAACTGATCCCACAGTTGGACACGCTAGCGGCAGAGGTCACAGTTCGTTGCCCAACCAAGGCGTACAGGCGAGAGAGACGCAACTCCAATCCAGCAGAGGCCAGGGAACACTGTCAACGTTCTGGGACAGTTTTCTGAGACCCGCCCAGCTTACAGTTCCTGAGGCACGGGGTACTCTCATAAGGAGTGGAAAGTTTCAAAAGATGGTGAGGGAGTACCTTGCCGACCGTACCAGCATCCTCCGTGATTCCTCTGTGCCTTTTAATTATTGGGTATCCAAGCTGGACACTTGGAATGAACTCGCTCTGTACGCCTTGGAGATCCTGGCCTGCCCTGCCACTAGCGTATTATCGGAGTGTGTTTTTAGTGCCGCTGGGGGAATTATAACTGATAAGCGCACTCGCCTGTCAACTGACAATGCTGACAAGCTGACCCTTATCAAAATGAACAAAGAATGGATTGGGCCAGACTTCTCATCACCACCAAATGACAGCAGAGTAACATAAAGTCAAATCCACTGTGTTATTTTGGGAGGTGTATTCCCATGCACTGCTTCACACCCACACATGGGTATGCGATTCCTCATTTCGGCTGTTTTTTGCTCTTCTCCTTGTCCTCAGCCTCCACCACCACTATACCACCAGGGTGACCGTGGTCCGTGTTGCCAGCATTGTAAGTTCCTCCGCCCTAATTTTTGGCAGCTTTTGCTTGGAAGGCATAGGTAAAGACTATGGGAGACCCACTCCCCAATAATGGGAATAATGTTTGTAATATGCTGTACTGGATAGCTCTTGTAATGGGCATTGCAAAGTTCCTCCGTCCTAATTTTTGGCAGCTTTTGCTTGGAAGGCATAGGCAAAGACTATGGGAGACCCACTCCCCAGTAATGAGAATAATGTTTTTAATATGCTGTACTGCATGGCTCTTGTAAGGGGCATTGCAAGTTCCTCCGTCCTAATTTTTGGCAGCTTTTGCTTGGAAGGCATAGGCAAAGACTTTGGGAGACCCACTCACCAATAATGGGAATAATGTTTTTAATATGTTGTACAGCATGGCTCTTGTAAGGGGCATTAAAACCGTCTTGTTAAGCTACTGTGACCTCCACGTCTCTTCCAAGGGGCAATAAAACCGTCTTGTTAAACCACTCTGACCTCCACGTCCCTTCCAAGGGGCATTAAAACTGTCTTGTTAAGCTACTGTGACCTCCACATCTCTTCCAAGGTGCATTAAAACTGTCTTGTTAAACCACTCTGACCTCCATGTCTCTTCCAAGGGGCATTAAAACAGTTTTGTTAAGCTGCTGTGACCTCCACGTCTCTTCCAAGGGGCATTAAAACCGTCTTTTTAAACCACGCTGACCTCCACGTCTCTTCCAAGGGGCATTAAAACCGTCTTGTTAAACAACTCTGAACTCCATGTCTCTTCCAAGGGACATTAAAACCGTCTTGTTAAGCTATTGTGAACTCCACGTCTCTTCCAAGGGGCATTTAAACCGTTTTGTTAAGCTACCAGGGGCGGAGTCCTCAGGAGATAATTTGCATATTCCCACTGCATTTTGGGGTAAGTGAAGAGTCTCCGCGAGCTCAAAGAACACTGGATTTTGGCTGTTGGAGCCGAAAAGAGGACATCGGTAAACCAGGGGAGGAGTCCTGAGGAGATAATTTGCATATTCCCACTGCATTTTGGGGTAAGTGAAGAGTCTCCGCGAGCTCAAAGAACACTGGATTTTGGCTGTTGGAGCTGAAAAGAGGACATCGGTAAACATTTTGAAGCTTTTTTTTTTTAAGCTTTTTTCACTGTTTTCAGAACATTAACAATAAGAACATGGAAGAGTCCAGGAGCCATTTGGTGAGCTGCATATCCTGCTACATGTTCACAGACTTGCCAGTGGAAAAGCCAAACTTCACATGCCAGAAATGCAAGCTTGTGTCCCTGTTGGAGGAAAAGTTGCGAAATCTAGAAGAGAGGTTAACTACCTTGAAAATCATTAAGGAAGGTGAAGAGTTCTTAGACAGAGCAGAATTATCTCTTCATGATTCAGAAAGAGAAGAAATTCGAACTGCACCTGACGAAACAGAGGAATGGAAGCATGTGACCCACAGAAGCAGGAGGATCGAGAGGCAGTCAGCACCCATACTGCTCAGGAACCAGTACCAGGCTCTCACGCAGGAGAACGATGAAGAAATACAGCAAAATAAGACTTTGCCAGCAATGAATAACCTTGTAAGCCCTCAGAATCCTCCTGGATGGAGAAAGAAGAATGTTGTGAAGAAAAAACGGAGAGTGGTGGTCATGGGGGATTCCCTGTTAAGAGGAACAGAGGCCGCTATCTGCAGACCAGACATAACCTCAAGAGAAATGTGCTGTCTTCCAGGAGCAAAAATTAAAGATGTGTCTGACAGGATATCAAGACTCTTCAGACCTACAGATCACTACCCATTCCTGCTAATACATGTGGGGACAAATGACACTGCAAGAAAGGACCTGGAAACCATCTGCAGTGACTTTGAAGACTTAGGCAAGAAAGTGAAAGAATTGGGAGCGCAGGTGGTCTTCTCATCCATCCTCCCAGTGGATGGCCATGGAACAATGAGGTGGAATAAGATTCTACAGGTGAACAACTGGCTACGTCGATGGTGCCGTCAACAAGGATTTGGATTTCTGGATCACGGAATGAATTACCTATACGATGGACTACTTGCTAGAGATGGGGTGCACCTTACGAAGACTGGAAAACATGTATTTGGAAGTCGCCTTTCTACACTCATCAGAAGAGCTTTAAACTAGAACAATGTGGGAAGGGAAGCAAAAGGCCAGAAAAAGCCATACAGCTGACAAATACTATTGATACCTCTGCTACTGGAAGTGGAAAGGAAGAACAAAGACAAAACAATTTAAATAATAAAAATATGGGAGGAAGAAAAACCAATCACAAACTAAAATGTTTTTATACAAATGCACAAAGCATGGGCAACAAACAAGGAGAATTGGAACTACTAATGCAGGAAAAGGAATATGATGTCATTGGAATCACTGAAACTTGGTGGGACGATACACATGATTGGAATAAAAGGCTAAAAGGATACAACTTATTTGCAAGAAACAGACTTGATAAACGAGGAGGAGGTGTTGCATTGTATGTTAGAAAAGCGTATATCTGCACAGAGATTGAAGCTTCAGAGACTGGGAGTTCTGTGGAAACTGTTTGGGTAAGAATACAAGGAGAGAACAACGGAAAGGACACCATTATAGGCATTTACTACAGGCCACCTGGGCAAGCTGAAGATATGGATGAACTCTTTATGTATCAAATGACCAAGTTCTCCAAAAAATATGACGTAGTGGTCATGGGAGATTTCAACTATCCAGACATTTGTTGGGAATCTCTCTCAAGTAAAACTAACAGGTCAAGCAAATTCTTATCCTCTCTTGCTGACAACTTTATCTTCCAAAATGTAGGGGAGAAAACAAGGGGATCTGCTACTTTGGATCTAATCCTTATAAACAGGGAGGAAATGGTTGAGGAGGTAAAGGTGGCTGGGACCCTAGGAGGCAGCGATCATGCTATTATAGAATTTTGGATAACTAGAGGAGGAAGACATGTGAAGACTCAAACTTCAAGGTTAGATTTTAGAAAGGCAGATTTTAAGAGACTCAGAAAGAGAATAGGAGGGATCCAATGGCTGGATGTCCTTAAGGACAAAAATGTCCAGGACGGATGGGAAGTTTTTAAAAATGAGATTCTCAAAGCACAATCGTTAACAATCCCGAAAAGTAGGAAGAATGGGAAGCATTTAAGGAAACACAGAACTTAAACACATGCTAAAAAGAAAGAAAGAAATGTTTATTAAATGGAAAGAGGGAGGCATATCTAAAGAAGATTATAATGCAGTCTGCAGATCCTGTAGGGCACGTATCAGGTTAGCTAAAGCTGACAATGAATTAAGGCTTGCAAGAGATGTCAAAAGCAATAAAAAAGGATTTTGGGGGTATGTCAAAAGTAAAAGAAAAGTCAAAGATGCTATAGGATTTTTACAGGATGAAAATGGAGAAATGGTAAGAGAGGATGTTGAGAAGGCCAAGCTTTTTAATTCCTATTTTGCATCTGTTTTCTCTCAGAAAGAAAATGTAACATCAACTGAACTTCACTGTCCTTTTAAAGGAATAGAGGAATCCAAGTTATCTGTAAACAGAAAGATTGTGAGGGAATATTTAGCTAACATAAATGAGTTCAAGTCTCCAGGTCCAGATGAATTACACCCCAGAGTACTGAAGGAGATTGTAGAAGAAATTTTAGAACCACTCTCCATAATCTTTGAAAATTCTTGGAGAACAGGAGAAGTCCCAGAAGACTGGAGAAGAGCAAATGTTGTTCCTATCTTCAAAAAGGGGAAGAAGGTGGACCCAGGGAACTATAGGCCGGTGAGTCTGACTTCTATACCAGGAAAGATCTTTGAACAAATTATTAAACAGCATATATGTAAGTACATGGATAAGAATGAAGTGATTAACCAGAGTCAGCATGGGTTTGTAACTAACAAGTCATGTCAGACTAACTTAATTTCCTTCTATGACAGAATCACTGACTGGGTGGATCAGGGAAATGCTGTAGATATAGTATATCTTGACTTCAGCAAAGCATTTGACAAAGTATCTCACACCATCCTTATTGAAAAAATGACCAAGTATGCAATGGACCAGGCAACTGTTAGGTGGATTCATAACTGGCTTAGTGATCGGACTCAAATGGTGGTTGTAAATGGCTTCACATCCAGCTGGATGAATGTCTCAAGTGGGGTACCACAGGGCTCCGTCCTGGGACCTGTATTGTTCAACATCTTTATCAATGATTTAGATGAAGGAATTGAGGGTAAACTCATTAAATTTGCTGATGACACAAAGCTAGGAGGGATAGCTAATACTAGAGAAGAGAGAGAGAGGATTCAAAAAGACCTAAATAAACTGGAGCAGTGGGCAGCAACCAACAGAATGGTTTTTAACAGGGAAAAATGCAAAGTACTACATCTGGGCAATAAAAATAAAAAAAGCATATACAGAATGGGAGGAATAGAGCTAAGCAACAGTACATGTGAAAAAGACTTAGGTATACTAATAGATCATAGACTGAACATGAGTCAACAGTGTGATGCAGCAGCAAAAAAGGCAAATACAATTCTGGGATGTATTAACAGAAGCATACAGTCTAGATCACGTGAAGTCATTATCGGTCTTTACTCCTCTTTGGTCAGACCTCATCTGGAATACTGTGTACAGTTTTGGGCACCACATTTTAAAAAAGACATAGACAAACTGGAGCAAGTTCAGAGAAGAGCGACCAGAATGGTGACTGGTCTGCAAACCATGTCCTATGAGGAACGGTTGCAGGATTTGGGAATGTTTAGCTTGCAAAAAAGAAGACTGAGAGGAGACTTAATAGCTGTCTACAAATATGTCAAGGGCTGTCACATTGTAGAAGGATCATCTTTATTCTCATTTGCACAAGGAAAGACTAGAAGCAATGGGATGAAACTAAATGGGAGGAGACACAGATTAGATATTAGAAAAAACTTTTTGACAGTTAGGGTGATTAATGAGTGGAACATGCTGCCACGAGAGGTGGTTAGTTCCCCTTCAATGGACGTCTTCAAACAGAGGCTGGACAGACATCTGTCTGAGATGATCTAGTGAATCCTGCTTTGAGCAGGGGGTTGGACCAGATGACCCAGGAGGTCCCTTCCAACTCTACCATTCTATGATTCTATGATTCTATGATTCTACTGTGACCTCTACGTCTCTTACAAGGGGCATTAAAACCATCTTGTTAAACCACTCTGACCTCCACATCTCTTCCAAGGGGCATTAAAACTGTCTTGTTAAGCCACACTGAATTCCACGTCTCTTCCAAGAGGCATTAAAACCCTCTTGTTAAGCTACTGTGACCTCCACGTCTCTTCCAAGGGGCATTAAAACCGACTTGTTCAACCACTCTGAACTCCACGTCTATTCCAAGGGGCATTAAAACCGTCTTGTTAGCCACTCTGATCTCCATGTCTTTTCCAAGGGGCATTAAAACCGTCTTGTTAAGCAACTGTGACCTCCACGACTCTTCCAAGGGGCATAAGAACCATCTTTTTAAACCACTCTCAACTCCATGTCTCTTCCAAGGGGCATTAAAACTGTCTTGGTAAGCTAATGTGACCTCCACGTTTCTTCCAAGGGGCATAAAAACCCTCTTGTTAAGCTACTGTGAACTCCACGTCTCTTCCAAGGTGCATTAAAACTGTCTTGTTAAACCACTCTGATCTCCACGTCTCTTCTAAGGAGTTTTAAAACCATCTTGTTAAGCTACTGTGACCTCGACGTCTCTTCCAAGGGGCATTAAAACCGTCTTGTTAAACCACTCTGACCTCCATGTCCCTTCCAAGGGGCATTAAAACCGTCTTGTTAAACCACTCTGAACTCCATGTCTTTTCCAAGGGGCATTAAAACCATCTTGTTAAGCTACTGTGACCCCCAAGTCTCTTCCAAGGGGCATTAAAACCGTCTTGTTAAGCTACTGTGACCGCCACGTCTCTTCCAAGGGGCATTAAAACCATCTTGTTAAGCTACTATGACCTCCACTTCTCTTCCAAGGCTCATTGATAATGTCATTTTATTCCACTGTGACCTCCACCCCTCTTCCAAATGGCATTGATATTGTCTTTTTATTCCACTGGGACCTCCACGTCTCTTCCAAGGGGCAATAAAACCGTCTTGTTACACCACTCTTAACTCTATGTCTCTTCCAAGGGGTATTAAAACCGTCTCGTTAAGCTACTGTGACCTCATCGTCTCTTCCAAAGGGCATTAAAACCGTCTTGTTAAACCACTCTGAACTCCACGTCTCTTCCAAGGGGCATTAAAACCGTCTTGTTAAACCACTCTGACATCCACGTCTCTTCCAAGGGGCATTAAAACCATCTTGTTAAACCACTCTGAACTCCACGTCTCTTCCAAGGGGCATTAAAACCGTCTTGATAAGCTACTGTGACCTCCACCACTTCTCCAAGGGGCATTAAAACCGTCTTGTTAAACCACTCTGAACTCCATGTCTCTTCCAAGGGGCATTAAAACCGTCTTGTTAAACCACTCTGAACTCCACGTCTTTTCCAAGGGGCATTAAAACCATCTTGTTAAGCTACTGTGACCCCCACGTCTCTTCCAAGGGGCATTAAAACCGTCTTGTTAAGCTACTGTGACCTCCACGTTTCTTCCAAGGGGCATTAAAACCATCTTGTTAAGCTACTATGACCTCCACGTCTCTTCCAAGGCTCATTGATAATGTCATTTTATTCCACTGCGACCTCCACCACTCTTCCAAATGGCATTGATATTGTCTTTTTATTCCACTGGGACCTCCACGTCTCTTCCAAGGGGCAATAAAACCGTCTTGTTACACCACTCTTAACTCTATGTCTCTTCCAAGGGGTATTAAAGCCGTCTCGTTAAGCTACTGTGACCTCCTCGTCTCTTCCAAAGGGCATTAAAACCGTCTTGTTAAACCACTCTGAACTCCACGTCTCTTCCAAGGGGCATTAAAACCGTCTTGTTAAACCACTCTGACATCCACATCTCTTCCAAGGGGCATTAAAACCATCTTGTTAAACCACTCTGAACTCCACGTCTCTTCCAAGGGGCATTAAAACCGTCTTGATAAGCTACTGTGACCTCCACCACTTCTCCAAGGGGCATTAAAACCGTCTTGTTAAACCACTCTGAACTCCACGTCTTTTCCAAGGTGCATAAAAACCGACTTGTTAAACACTATGAACTCCACGTCTCTTCCAATGGGCAATAAAACCATCTTGTTAAGCTACTGTGACCTCCACGTCTCTTCCAAGGGGCATAAAAACCATCTTGTTAAACCACTCTGACCTCCACGTTTCTTCCAAGGGGCATTAAAAGCGTCTTGTTAAACCACTCTGAACTCCACGTCTCTTCCAAGGGGCATTAAAAGTCTTGTTAAGCTACTCTGACCTCCACGTCTCTTCCAAGGGGCATTAAAACCGTTTTGTTAAACCACTTTGAACTCCACGTCTCTTCCAAGGGGCATTAAAACAGTCTTGTTAATCTACTGTGACCTCCACGTCTCTTCCAAGGGGCATTAAAACCATCTTGTAAAACCACTCTGAACTCCACGTCTCTTCCAAGGGGCATTAAAACCATCTTGTTAAGCTACTGTGACCCCCATGTCTCTTCCAAGGGGCATTAAAAGCGTCTTGTTAAACCCCTCTGAACTCCACGTCTCTTCCAAGGGGCAATAAAACCGTCTTGTTACACCACTCTTAACTCTATGTCTCTTCCAAGGGGTATTAAAGCCGTCTCGTTAAGCTACTGTGACCTCCTCGTCTCTTCCAAAGGGCATTAAAACCGTCTTGTTAAACCACTCTGAACTCCACGTCTCTTCCAAGGGGCATTAAAACCGTCTTGTTAAACCACTCTGACATCCACATCTCTTCCAAGGGGCATTAAAACCATCTTGTTAAACCACTCTGAACTCCACGTCTCTTCCAATGGGCATTAAAACCGTCTTGATAAGCTACTGTGACCTCCACCACTTCTCCAAGGGGCATTAAAACCGTCTTGTTAAACCACTCTGAACTCCACGTCTCTTCCAAGGGGCATTAAAATCATCTTGTTAAGCTACTGTGACCTCCACGTCTCTTCCAAGAGGCATTAAAACCGTCTTGTTAAGCTACTATGACCTCCACTTCTCTTCCAAGGGTCATTGATATTGCCTTTTTATTCCACTGGGACCTCCACGTCTATTCCAAGGGGCATTAAAATCGTCTTGTTAAACCACTCTGAACTCCATGTCTCTTCGAAGGGGCATTAAAACCGTCTTGGTAAGCTACTGTGACCTCCACGTCTCTTCCAAGGGGCATTAAAACTGTCTTGTTAAACCACTCTCAACTCCACGTCTCTTACATGGGGCATTGAAACCATCTTGTTAAACCACTCTGAGCTCCATGTCTCTTCCAAGGGGCATTAAAACCGTCTTGTTAAGCTGTGACCTCCACGTCTCTTCCAAGGGGTATTGATATTGTCTTTTTATTCCACTGCGACCTCCATCACTCTTCCAAAGGGCATTGATATTGTCTTTTTATTCCACTGGGACCTCCACGTTTCTTCCAAGGGGCATTAAAACCGTCTTGTTAAACCACTCTTAATCTACGTCTCTTCCAAGGGGCATTAAAACCGTCTTGCTAAGCTACTGTGACCTCCACGTCTCTTCCAAGGGGCATTAAAACCGTCTTGTTAAACCCCTTTGACCTCCACGTCTCTTCCAAGGGGCATTAAAACCGTCTTGTTAAACCACTCTGAACTCCACATCTCTTCCAAGGGGCATTAAAACCATCTTGTTAAGCTACTGTGACCCCCATGTCTCTTCCAAGGGGCATTAAAACTGTCTTGTTAAGCTACTGTGACCTCCACGTCTCTTCCAAGGGGTATGAAAATCGTCTTGTTAAGCTACTATGACCTCCACTTCTCTTCCAAAGGTCATTGATATTGTCATTTTATTCCTCTGTGACCTCCACCACTCTTCCAAAGGGCATTAATATTGTCTTTTTATTCCACTGGGACCTCCACGTCTATTCCAAGGGGCATTAAAACTGTCTTGTTAAACCACTCTGAGCTCCATGTCTCTTCCAAGGGGCATTAAAACCGTCTTGGTAAGCTACTGTGACCTCCACGTCTCCTCCAAGGGTCATTAAAGCTGTCTTGTTAAACCACTCTGAACTCCACGTCTCTTCCATGGGGCATTGAAACCATCTTGTTAAACCACTCTGAGCTCCACGTCTCTTCCATGGGGCATTGAAACCATCTTGTTAAACCACTCTGAGCTCCATGTCTCTTCCAAGGGGCATTAAAACCATCTTGTTAAGCTACTGTGACCTCCACGTCTCTTCCAAGGGGCATTGATATTGTCTTTTTATGCCACTGCGACCTCCACCACTCTTCCAAGGTCCATTGATATTGTCTCTTTGTTCCACTGTAACCTCCACCACTCTTCCAAGGGGAATGGATATTGTCTTTTTATTCCACTGGGACCTCCACCACTCTTCCAAGGGGCATTGATATTGTCTTTTTATTCCACTGTGACCTCCAAGACTCTTGCAAGGGGCATTAAAACCATCTTTTTAAACCACTCTCAACTCCACGTCTTTTTCAAGGGCCATTAAAACCGTCTTGTTAAGGTACTGTGACCTCCACGTCTCATCCAAGGGGCATTAAAACCGTCTTGTTAAGCTACTATGACCTCCACGTCTCTTCCAAGGTGCATTAAAACTGTCTTGTTAAACCACTCTGACCTCCACTTCTCTTCCAAAGAGCATTAAAACCGTCTTGTTAAGCTACTGTGACCTCCACGTCTCTTCCAAGGGGCATTAAAACCGTCTTGTTAAACCACTCTGACCTCCACGTCTCTTCCAAGGGGCATTAAAACCGTCTATTTAAGCTACTGTGACCTCCACGTCTCTTCCAAGGGGCATTAAAACCGTCTTGTTAAACCACTTTGAACTCCACGTCTCTTCCAAGGGGCATTAAAACCGTCTTGTTAAGCTACTGTGATCTCCACGTCTCTTCCAAGGGGCATTGAAACCGTCTTGTTGAACCCATCTGAACTCCACGTCTCTTCCAAGGAGCATTAAAACAGTCTTGTTAAGCTACTGTGACCTCCACGTCTCTTCCAAGTTGCATTAAAACCGTCTTGTTAAACCACTCTGACATCCACGTCTCTTCCAAGGGCCATTAAAACCATCTTGTTAAACCACTGTGAACTCCACGTCTCTTCCAAGGTGCATTAAAACCGTCTTGCTAATCACTCTGAACTCCACGTCTCTTCCAAAGGGCATTAAAACCATCTTGTTAAGCTAATGTGACCTACACGTCTCTTTCAAGGGGCATAAAATCCGTCTTGTTAATCCACTCTGACCTCCACGTTTCTTCCAAGGGGCATTAAAAGCGTCTTGTTAAACCACTCTGAACTCCATGTCTTTTCCAAGGGGCATTAAAACCGTCTTGTTAAGCTACTTTGACCTCCATGTCTCTTCCAAGGGGCATTAAAAGCGTCTTGTTAAACCACTCTGAACTCCAACGTCTCTTCCAACGGGCATTAAAACAGTCTTGTTAAGCTAGTGTGACCTCCACGTCTCTTCCAGGGGGCATTAAAACCGTCTTGTTAAACCACTCTGAACTCCACGTCTCTGCCAAGGGGCATTAAAACCATCTTGTCAAGCTACTGTGACCCCCACGTCTCTTCGAAGGGGCATAAAAACCGTCTTGTTAAGCTACTCTGACCTCCACGTCTCTTCCAAGGGGTATTAAAAACGTCTTAGTAAGCTACTATGACCTCCACGTCTCTTCCAAGGGTCATTGATACTGTCATTTTATTCCACTGCGACCTCCACCACTCTTCCAAAGGGCATTGATATTGTCTTTTTATTCCACTGGGACCTCCACATCTCTTCCAGGGGGCATTAAAACCGTCTTGTTAAACCACTCTGAACTCCATGTCTCTTCCAAGGGGCATTAAAAGTGTCTTGTTAAGCTACTGTGACCTCCACGTCTCTTCCAGGGGGCATTAAAACCGTCTTGTTAAACCACTCTGAACTCCACGTCTCTTCCAAGGGGCATAAAAACCATCTTGTTAAGCTACTGTGACCTCCACGTCTCTTCCAAGGGGCATTAAAACCGTCTTGTTAAACCACTCTGAACTCCACGTCTCTTCCAAGGGGCATTAAAACCATCTAGTTAAGCTACTGTGACCCCCACGTCTCTTCCAAGGGGCATTAAAACTGTCTTGTTAAGCTACTGTGACCTCCACGTCTCTTCCAAGGGGTATTAAAATCGTCTTGTTAAGCTACCATGACCTCCACTTCTCTTCCAAAGGTCATTGATATTGTCATTTTATTCCACTGTGACCTCCACCACTCTTCCAAAGGGCATTGATATTGTCTTTTTATTCCACTGGGACCTCCACGTCTATTCCAAGGGGCATTAAAACTGTCTTGTTAAACCACTCTGAGCTCCATGTCTCTTCCAAGGGGCATTAAAACCGTCTTGGTAAGCTACTGTGACCTCCACGTCTCCTCCAAGGGGCAGTAAAACTGTCTTGTTTAACCACTCTGAACTCCACGTCTCTTCCATGGGGCATTGAAACCATCTTGTTAAACCACTCTGAGCTCCACGTCTCTTCCATGGGGCATTGAAACCATCTTGTTAAACCACTCTGAGCTCCATGTCTCTTCCAAGGGGCATTAAAACCATCTTGTTAAGCTACTGTGACCTCCACGTCTCTTCCAAGGGGCATTAAACCGTCTTGTTAAGCTACTATGACCTCCACGTTTCTTCCAAGGTGCATTAAAACTGTCTTGTTAAACCACTCTGACCTCCACGTCTCTTCCAAGGAGCATTAAACCGTCTTGTTATGCTACTGTGACCTCCACGTCTCTTCCAAGGGGCATTAAAACCGTCTTGTTAAACCACTCTGACCTCCACGTCTCTTCCAAGGGGCATTAAAACCGTCTATTTAAGCTACTGTGACCTCCACGTCTCTTCCAAGGGGCATTAAAACCGTCTTGTTAAACCACTTTGAACTCCACGTCTCTTCCAAGGGGCATTAAAACCGTCTAGTTAAGCTACTGTGATCTCCACGTCTCTTCCAAGGGGCATTAAAACCATCTTGTCAAGCTACTGTGACCCCCACGTCTCTTCCAAGGGGCATAAAAACCATCTTGTTAAGCTACTGTGACCTCCACGTCTCTTCCAAGGGGTATTAAAACCGTCTTGTTAAGCTACTATGACCTCCACGTCTCTTCCAAGGGTCATTGATAGTGTCATTTTATTCCACTGCGACCTCCACCACTCTTCCAAAGGGCATTGATATTGTCTTTTTATTCCACTGGGACCTCCACATCTCTTCCAAGGGGCATTAAAACCGTCTTGTTAAACCACTCTGAACTCCATGTCTCTTCCAAGGGGCATTAAAAGTGTCTTGTTAAGCTACTGTGACCTCCACGTCTCTTCCAAGGGGCATTAAAACCGTCTTGTTAAACCACTCTGAACTCCATGTCTCTACCATGGGGCATTAAAACCATCTTGTTAAACCACTCTGAACTCCACGTCTCTTCCAAGGGGCATTAAAACCGTCTTGTTAAACCAGTCTGAACTCCAAAGCTCTTCCAAGGGGCATTGAAATGTTGTTTTTAATTACCTCTAACCTCCATGACTCTTCCAACGGGCATTGCATTTCCTCCTAATTTTAGTCAGCTTTTCCTTTTCAATGCATAGGCGAACACTAAGGGAGACCTACTCCCCAATAATGGGTAGAATGTTTTTAGTACGCTGTAATGTACGTCTGTTTCAAGGGGCATTGCAGTTCCTCATAATTTTTGGAAAGCCTTCCATTCACTGCTTAGGCCAACAGTGTACAGGAGACCCAGTTGCTATAAATGGAAAAAACATTTTAGTTAAGGCCCCCTGATCTCCATGTCACTTCCAAGGCGCATTGGAGTGCCTCGAAATTTTTGGTAGGCATTGCACTCACTGTGTAGCCGAACCGCTCCTTTTGGTATAGAAACATATCCTGCAAGACATGTGTGGTTCACTGGCCTGATATTGATGTGAATTGTCCCTGTTCCTCCTGCTCTTTCTCCTTTGCCACCACCTCATCCATCATTCATCACCTGAAGGAGGTAGGATATGCGCCAAAACGCTGACCACCTCAGGCCTAGCCGCTACTACATACATGCTCTTGTATTCCAAGGAACAGAAAGCTAAGGAGATGGATGGTCTCATGATCATGAATAATTTACTCGTTGTGTAGGAGGCCGAACACTGCTGCTGTCTACCTTCTGAACTTTGCGTTGAAGCCTGATTGACCCAGGACCCACAATCCTCTATGTTTGGAGGACGTGTTGCATCCCACTGTCCAACTGTGTCCCGGCTTCCACAATATTAACCCAGTGTGAAGACGTCAGTGAGATGGACCATCCCTGTCCTTCCCACTAGATGCACTGGGGAGGGCAGAGGTAATGTTTTGGTATTCGCGCTTGTGTATAAGGCGCACCGGGACAAATAGGGGCGGCCGAGTATCATTTATGGACACCCGGCCGCCCCCAGGTGGCTGGGGACCGTGTGTGGGCACCTGGCCGCATGTCGGCTGGGGACCGAGTATGGACACCCGGCCGCCCCTTGGCGGCTGGGGACTGAGTATGGATACCAGGCCTCCGACGCAGCCATGACGTGGTGGCCAGATTCCGCCTCCACATGCCTAAAAGGCCCAATTTCAAGTGCAAGCAAGCAAGCAGTATGGTATTGCAGCCTGGGGGTGGGTGGGTGGCAGGCTGCATACTTGCGCTTGCATTGCAAGGAATGGGGGAGGTACAATTGAGCACTGCCCTGGGTCAAGGACTTGCACGGGGATAGTTGCAAGTCTGCATCTTCTGATCCGTTAAGGATCACTTCTCATGGGCACACTTTTAGGCAGTGACCTGGGTGTCAGAGATGCTTCCAGGGTTCTTCCCCATGCTGTTCCTATGTCTTTTCAGCACTGTATGCATGTGTCACACAGCACATGGCCAGATTATGTTGTAAAATGTTAAAATGACATTTCCCGGTGAATGCATTTGTCACGGTTGAAAGCAATACAAAAGTGCAAAAACGCATAAAAAATGCTACTTGTGAACATAGCCCAAGGTGTGGAGGAGTATTTTTGTTTTTGGTTATTTATTTTACCTTATACACAAGTCTTTACCCTGGAAAGGATGTTCCTTAACATATTTCACAGGAAAGCAGTTTCAGTTTCGTTTTTGAATGTTTTATTGTGAGCCCGTAAAAGTGTCTTAATACCTCTGACCACGTTGTTGACAGCAGTGACCTGGGGGTCAGAAATGCTTCCTGGGGCAATCCCCATGCTGTCTCCGTGTCATTTGAGCACTGTCACTATCTTTTTGGGCACTTTTTTAGGCTTTCTACAGACTGCCGGGGGTGCCGCTGCAAAAATGCTCGGGTCTCCCATAGACTAACATCGGGCTCGTTGCTCGGGTCGAGCACCCGAGTATCACGGTGAGCTCGGCCCGAGCTTCGAGCACCCAAGCATTTTAATGCTCGCTCAACACTAATCTGCACCGATTCCCAAATTTTTTTTAGCTTGGATTTGGGGCAGGACGAAGTAGGGTCCGAGCAGGTTCCTGACCCTCATCACCAGACGTTAATCGATAAGACTCAGATACCTGAGGCTCATGCAGACTGTACTGTTCTGTCAGGGCAACAGGAGGAGAGAGGTCACTCTGAGGGCAAGGAATGGGATAACACATTGGATGATGATGAGGTTAAAGATCCTACTTGGTGTGAACCCACAGTCACGCAGCCGAAAAGCTCATCTGAGGAGGTGGAGGAGGATGAGGAGGAGGTTACATTTCGCATTACGGTGCAGACACGGAGTGATGCAAGCAAGAGGAGCACTGCATCCTTAGTCACAACTGTGGCTGTGGCCAGCAGCGGTCATGGGTCTGCAGCTCGCAAAGGCAGCAAGGGTTGCCTAGCATGGGTCTTTTTTGTCACTGCAAAGGATGAGCCAACTCACGTTATCTGCAAACTTTGCGATAATAAACTCAGTAGAGGGAAAAACTGCAATAATTTGACTACATGCATGAATGTTCACATGCTCAAACAACATTCTTTACGCTGGGAATCTTACTGAAATGCGGACCATCACACCTCAACAACCATCAGCTGCCCCATCAAATGCATCCGCTGCTTCTTCCTCCTCCTCTGTTACCGTGCCAAGTATTATCATGCAGGTCTCCCATAGTAGAAACTCCGGTTCTTTACCCGCTCCAGTCAGGCTGAGTGACAGCCCGTCAGCTGTAATGGAAGCGGACACGCCTGCTGTGTTTGTTTCACCAAGCACACCGCATGTTTCTCAATCCACTGTAACATCTGTGTGGCACCCCAGGGGTCTGGTCTCCACAGTAATAGCAATGTTATGTCTGAGAGCAGGTGGGAGGTCTCTTGGTCAGGAATCCTATTCATGCCACACCTCCTGCCCGGTCCTGGGAGGGGAAGGACTTCCCCTATATAAAAAACTGGGGCTGAGGCAGGGTTAGAGAGAAGAAGAGGAGCAGCTTAGGAAAGAAAGATCAGGAGCTCAGTGGGAGCAGTGCTAAAAGGAATCAGGGGCTGGCAGCTGAAGAGCTCGCCCTGATTGAAGAGTTACCACCGGACCCGGAGTCCGAGGCTGTGGGGATTAACCCAGACCCAGCAGCAGAAACCGCCCGGCAGGGGATTTCAGGTCCTCTGGCCAAGAAACCCGAAGGCACGGTCACACGCGTGGGACCAGCACCGCCGTCGTGGAGCGGAAGCCACTAGAAGGCCCCGAGTCACCGGCCATACGGGTGAGCACCACACGGTACACTCAGGGACGTGGGCTACCTTTACCCGCCTCTAGCAAGGAAGCCAGAAGAGTACAATTAGTTGGGGAGGCCTACAACTCCGCCTGGCCAAGGGGGATCCCATCTGCTCAAGGACTGACCAGGCCCCGACCGCTAGCCAGTACTCCGGGAGGGTCTATCTTTGTCACCAGTAAAGACCCTGAACTACACCGCATCGTCTCTGAGTGGTTCCTGCTACTCCCATCATCCACATCGGCTGCCCTGAGGCCATACCCCTCCCGTTGGGGGTTATACCATCTACGCTGCACTATCCTACCACCGGCCTCAGCGGTCTGCCCTGCAGCGGCAGCTCCATAGCTGCATTCAACGGGTGGCGTAGTCGTCCTACATCTACTGCTAATATACTGCCACTTAGTCTGACTCCCTGGGCACGGACCGGGTCACCGCCACGAGACTACTACCCCTATCAGATCCGGCTCCGGGTAGTCCCCGCGTGCGCAATGCTACACTAAGTAGGCCCAGGGGTGCGTCAACTTTTGGCGTAGTCGGCAGGATTTCGTGCCCGCAACCACCGGGTACTGCGTGCCTGAAAAAGACTGTTTAAACTAACCTGTGGTGAAGATTCCCGCCATCCGGCGCCATCTTCAGCCTTCTTCCCGCCATCCGCGAAGATTCCCGCCATCCGGCGCCATCTTCAGCCTTCTTCCCGCCATCCGTGAAGTTTTCCCGCCATCCGGCGCCATTTTCAGCCTTCTTCCCGCCTTCCGTGGAGTTTTCCCGCCGTTGGACGCCATCTTGAAGACGCCGCGCGGGAAGAAGAGGGGCGTGGACTCCGAAAACGCGCGAGAACTGAAGCCCCGCCTCACGTCCGGATGTTGCGTAAGGTCCTGGAAGGAGCCCAGCAGACGCCGACGTCACAGGAGCGCGACGGAAGGTCCTCAACCCTGACGATCCACTGCGGAGCCGCGGCCTACGGAAGAGGATCATCGCAAGGTAGGCCACGGTCCACTAGGGGGGGAGAAAGATGTCGGATATGGAGGAGAGCTTCACTGCCTCAACCCCCGCCAGCACCAGAGCTGCTGCAGTCATGCCTTTTACCATGCCCTATATCCCGGGAGCAGCCTGGCTACCCCAATACTCAGGGGAGTCACATACCCTGAATGACTTTAAAGAAAAGCTGGATAGCCTCTTCCAGGTGTACCCCCTCACAGAAGAGCAAAAAGTGAGCATCCTGGTGGCCCAACTAACCGGGGCAGCCCAAAGGGAGGTAAAGTCCTGGCCACCTGGGAGGAGGACTGTCGCAGGGATACTAACCCGGCTGAGGGACACCTTTGATACCCGCACCTCAGCCGAGATTAAGCTTAGATTCTATGGGTGCAAGCAGCGAGCACATGAGAGTATAAGGGACTATGCACTAAACCTACATGAGGCCCTGAGAGCCATTAAGCAGACCGACCCCGACGGCGTGGGAAACGAGGACAGGCTGTTGACCGAACAATTTATAGAGGGACTATATTGCAATGCCCACCGAACCCAGTTGCGGGCAATGGCCTTACAGGATCCTCATCTGGACTTTGCACAGTTCAAGGACAGAGCCATCCGGGTGCTCCGAGAACCGGCACCGGGTGGCGTTGTGACCCACAGGCGCCCTACTACCGCTTACCACCAGGAGGCGGCGCCCTTGTCGGCAGGGCCTGTGGGGGCTGATGCGCAGGCTTTGAACAATGACCAGGCTCCAGACCTGCACCATCAGGTCCAAGAGCTAGCTAAAAGCGTTGCTGCGCTAACCCGAACTGTGCAGTCTTTACAGGTTTCCACTCCAGGGAAGATCCAGCTGGCATCCGGACCGGAGGACATCCCGTGGCGTCGACCAAGGAGAACCCCACCGGCCAGAGGAAGACCCAGCGACCGATACAACGAGGACGGACAACCCATCTGCCGCCGCTGCAATCAACCCGGACATATGGCAAGGTACTGTCCTTTAAACTGGCACAACCTGGGGTAGAGGGCCAACCCCCAGGAAAAAGATCACCAGGCCCATCGAGCTGGCGCGACAAATATGTGGGAGGACGTCCAGTCTTTCCTGTGGTACTGGATGGCATTCCTATGAGTGCCCTACTGGACACCGGGTCACAGGTCACCACCATCCCGTACGTGCTCTTCAAGCAGTACTGGAATGACTCGGATATAACCCGCTACCCTGACGACGACTTGAGTATTATTGCCAGCAATGGTCAACCCGTGCCGCAGATCGGATTTAAAGAGATGACCATTAAAATCGGTAGAGTCGAACTGGCAGCACAGGGACTGATCATTGTGGACATTGACAAGCGCGAGAGTCACCCAAAGATAACTCTAGGAACTAATGTGATTGAAAATTGTCTTGCAGAGGTGATTTTCATTTTACAGCAGGTTGCCAAGAACGCCAGCTCCGGCCAGCAGCGAGTGCTCCAGAAAGAGATCCGGGCACTGATGCGACGGCAACAAGTGGAACTCTCCGGCGGTGAGATTGGTAGCGTAAGAATGTGTGACCCTTTCCCTATTGCCATACCCCCGAAAAGTGAAATGATGATTTGGTGCCGGGCAGCTATTGGTCTGAGAGGTAGAGATTACCAGGCCATGGTAGAGCCAGTCTACTCAGACAGTAGGCCCACCATTTTGACAGCCCGGGGGGTAGTTGATGTACGCCATGGGAGGGTACCCGTTCGCATAATAAATATTGGGAAAAGGGAAGTATACCTGCCCCGGTATGCTACGCTAGCCAAATTATATACTATCAACCAAAATTCTATACAGTCTGTGGAACCCTTGCCTACATCTCATCCGGAGGAAGGTAACGGCTCTGAGAAAATAATGGAGGATTGGTGTCAGCAACTACATTTGGGTACTGACTCCACTCCCTCCCACCAGAAACAGGGAGTCTACCGGGTGGTTCAAGAGTACGAGAGAGTGTTTAGTAAACACCCGTTAGACTTCGGGCGAGTCAAGGGGGTAGAACACCACATCCCCACGGGAGACCATCCTCCCATAAAAGAGAGGTATCGACCCGTACCCCCTGCACACTACCAACACGCCAAGGGGATGCTTAGAGACATGAAGGAGGCTGGGGTAATCAGGGATAGCTGTAGCCCCTGGGCAGCTCCACTAGTCTTGGTCAAAAAGAAAGACAACACCATGAGAATGTGTGTAGATTACCGGAAAATTAACCGTATCACACACAAAGATGCGTACCCCTTACCAAGAATAGAGGAGTCTTTGGCTGCTTTAAAATCTGCTAACTTCTTCTCCACCTTGGATCTCACTAGCGGGTACTGGCAGGTTCCTGTAGCAGAGGCGGATCGGGAGAAGACCGCATTCACCACCCCGATGGGACTTAGCGAGTTTACCTGCATGCCGTTTGGACTCTGCAACGCACCAGGAACCTTCCAGCGATTGATGGAGTGCTGTCTGGGACACCGGAACTTTGAGACGGTCCTGTTATACCTGGACGATGTCATCGTCTACTCCAAGACCTACGAGGACCACCTGAAGCACCTGGCGGAAGTGTTTGAAGCTCTGGCAAGTTACGGCCTAAAGGTGAAACCTTCCAAGTGTCACCTCCTGAAGCCAAAGGTGCAGTACCTGGGACACGTGGTGAGTGCTGACGGAGTGGCTCCCGACCCTGATAAGATCACCGCAATTAAGGAATGGCCAAGCCCCTCCAGCGTAAAGGAAGTGAGGCAGTTCCTTGGGTTGGTAGGCTACTACCGAAGGTTCATTCCCGGTTTCACCAAAAAGGCAGCTCCTATGCAGGACCTCCTGATAGGCCAGTCCAGGAAGGCCAAGAACCAGAAGCCACCCTTCAGATGGGAGAAGCTGGAAGAAGAGTCCTTCCGCCAGCTGAAGATGGCCCTCACGGGGGATGAAATCCTGGCGTACCCTGATTATAGCCAGCCCTTTATCCTCTACACCGACGCCAGTAACATCGGGCTAGGAGCCGTACTGTCCCAGATCCAGCAGGGGAAAGAACGGGTAATTGCTTACGCCAGCCGAAAACTGCAACCCACCGAAAGAAACCCTGAGAATTACAGCTCATTTAAGCTAGAGTTCCTGGCAGTGGTGTGGGCAGTCACCGAACGCTTTAAGCACTACCTCGCTTCTTCCCGGTTCACCGTGTACACGGATAACAACCCGTTGACACACCTGGACACTGCAAGACTCGGTGCCCTAGAGCAGAGATGGATGGCCCGCTTGTCCAACTATGAGTTTACAATCAAATACCGGGCAGGACGCTCCAATACCAACGCAGACGCCCTGTCCAGGATGCCAAACCTACCGGACGTAGGGGAAGATTCAGAGGAACTGGAAGAAGTTGAGCTCCCCGCGTTCCACCGTCATGGGACTATCCAGTATTCCCACCGTGTAAGAAGTAAGCAAACCGCTACGTTCAACCCCTTACCTCATTTCAACTGGGTGGAGACGCAAGACAGTGACCCTGCCGTCCGTCTGGTAAAGGAGATGCTGACTCGGCCAGATGCACGCCTTGACCCAGACGCTCCGGAGGAAGCCAAGCAACTGTGGGCTGAGAAGAGTCGACTGTTCCTTTATAAGGGAAAGTTGTGCCGCAGAATGGTTAACTCCCGGACGCATGAACTAATCTGGCAAGTAGTGGTGCCAAGAAGAGACGCAGCTATGGTGATGGAGGCATACCACGACGGAGCTGGGCATTTCGGATGGAAGAAGCTGGAGTTTCTGCTGCGCGGGCGGTTCCATTGGGTAGGCATGAGAGGAACCATCGAGAGGTGGTGCAGAGACTGTGGCCCATGCAACTTAAGAAGGAGGGACCGTGCCAGCCAGAAGACTCCCCTGCGGTCCATCATCACCAGACAGCCGTTGGAACTGGTAGCTTTGGATCATGTAAAACTGACCCCAAGCAGAAGTGGCTACGTCTACGCGTTAACCATCGTGGATCACTACTCCCGGTTCTTGGTTGTCGTCCCCGTCAAGGACTTAACGGCTCACACAGCAGCTAGAGCCTTCCAGCAGCACTTCTGCCGTCCGCATGGATACCCGGAGCAGGTGCTGACGGACCAGGGGCCTGACTTTGAAGCGGAGGTCTTCCAGGAGTTCTGCACCCTGTATGGCTGCCGGAAGATTAGAACAACACCCTATCACCCGCAAACTAATGGACTTTGTGAGAAAATGAACCAGGTGGTGATAGATCTCCTGAAAACATTGCCCCTGGAGGAACGCAGTCTGTGGCCTGAGAAGCTGCCCGACCTGGTGGACCTATACAACCACATCCCTGTAGGTTCCACCAACTGTACCCCGGCTTACCTAATGAGGGCAAGACCTGGTAAGCTTCCTGTTGATCTGGAAATGGGAGTCCTGACACCCGAGGACACTTCACCAGAAGCCAACTGGGACACAGAGAGGCAGCAGCAATACCGAAAAGTACAGGAGAGCGTGGAGCGTAGTCTCTGTCAAGCTAGGGAAAGACAAGAGAAAACTTACAACCAGTATGCTCCCGCTGTTCCCCTGGTGCCCGGAGAGCAGGTCTTGAAGAGGAAAAGACGGCTCCACAAGTTGGACGACCAATGGGAGAAGGACCCGTACACCGTACTGCCCTCAAGCCACGACAACCCGAAGATCTGTACAATCAGTAAAGACGGAGGGGAAACCACAGCCATTGTATCCCGGGATCACCTGAAGAAGTGTCCCGAACAGCTACGGAACCCTGAAGAGGAACAAGAAGACCCTCGACCCGTAGAGGAAAGGGAAGATATGGTTAGTACTGTGCTCGGAGACTTCCCTCGGTCTTGGACTCAAGTCAATAGTGCTGTTGTGGTACCCGTCCTCACGTTCCTCCAACCAGCATCCCAAGTGCCTACGGAGACACAGGTAGAACTGGAAGAACAGCCGGTCCAGGAGGCAGAAGGCCCCACACAAGCAGACCAGGAAAATCAACCCTCTGCTTATAGTGAGCCTGCCATACCCCTAGTGAGCCAAAGAGTCCGTAGACGGCTGCCCAGTTTACCCTTGACAGCCCCTATACCCTGTAGCTCAGGATCAATCAACCAGCTCCGTAGGTCCACTAGGGTCACTAGAGGCCAGCTGCCCATACGGTGGAGGATCTAAATGTTCAAGTTATTTTATTAATGTTTACCTGTTTATTGTTGCTTGTGTATAATTATGTGTTTCTAGTTATTTATAGGAGTCTTTGGTGGATTTACCGGGAATCCTTTGTGCATATAGTTGGAGCGTAACCCAGGACGGACTGAAAGACTGTTAAGGACTTGGGGTAGGACAGACCCCTACCTGGTTACGTCTCCCTGTGTTGGTGAAATGGACACCCTTGTTTTCCTCAAAAGTTACACCCGGTTGCGGACACGCCGTGACCACCTTATGTGTTGTCTCTATTAGAATGTTATTGTTTGCACCTTGTTATGTTTACAAAAGTATGTTTAGTCCCGGAGTACTAACTTTCACTAGGGGGGAATGTGGCACCCCAGGGGTCTGGTCTCCACAGTAATAGCAATGTTATGTCTGAGAGCAGGTGGGAGGTCTCTTGGTCAGGAATCCTATTCATGCCACACCTCCTGCCCGGTCCTGGGAGGGGAAGGACTTCCCCTATATAAAAAACTGGGGCTGAGGCAGGGTTAGAGAGAAGAAGAGGAGCAGCTTAGGAAAGAAAGATCAGGAGCTCAGTGGGAGCAGTGCTAAAAGGAATCAGGGGCTGGCAGCTGAAGAGCTCGCCCTGATTGAAGAGTTACCACCGGACCCGGAGTCCGAGGCTGTGGGGATTAACCCAGACCCAGCAGCAGAAACCGCCCGGCAGGGGATTTCAGGTCCTCTGGCCAAGAAACCCGAAGGCACGGTCACACGCGTGGGACCAGCACCGCCGTCGTGGAGCGGAAGCCACTAGAAGGCCCCGAGTCACCGGCCATACGGGTGAGCACCACACGGTACACTCAGGGACGTGGGCTACCTTTACCCGCCTCTAGCAAGGAAGCCAGAAGAGTACAATTAGTTGGGGAGGCCTACAACTCCGCCTGGCCAAGGGGGATCCCATCTGCTCAAGGACTGACCAGGCCCCGACCGCTAGCCAGTACTCTGGGAGGGTCTATCTTTGTCACCAGTAAAGACCCTGAACTACACCGCATCGTCTCTGAGTGGTTCCTGCTACCCCCATCATCCACGTCGGCTGCCCTGAGGCCATACCCCTCCCGTTGGGGGTTATACCATCTACGCTGCACTATCCTACCACCGGCCTCAGCGGTCTGCCCTGCAGCGGCAGCTCCATAGCTGCATTCAACGGGTGGCGTAGTCGTCCTACATCTACTGCTAATATACCGCCACTTAGTCTGACTCCCTGGGCACGGACCGGGTCACCGCCACGAGACTACTACCCCTATCAGATCCGGCTCCGGGTAGTCCCCGCGTGCGCAACGCTACACTAAGTAGGCCCAGGGGTGCGTCATCTGCACCTCACTCACGCTCCACCAGTTTTTCGGTTCACCATACTCCGCCCTCTCTCAGTACCTTAGCCAGCCCTCGGTCCCACAGTTGTGGTCACGTAATAGATTGTTTCATCCTACGCATGACAAACCTAAGAGGTTGAACTCCACCATCTCCAATCTGTTGGCCACGGAAATACTGCCTTTCTGCCTGGTAGATATAGACGTTTTCCCGAAAACTGATGGCCGTCGCAATCCCCCAGTACCAGTTGCCAAGTCGCCATTACTTCTGTAAGAAAGCTGTGCCTGCTCTACACCAGAATGTCGCAGACAACATCACCCATTCCTTGTCTAAATCTACGTGTGCCAGGGTGCATTTCACCACGAACACCTGGACGAGCAAGCATGGCCAAGAGCCTTGGCCATCTCGCTGACTGGGCACTGGGTGACTCTGTATTTCCCTCTTCCTCTGCTACTTCCGCATCCTCCACCTCCTCCTGGGCATCCACCTGCGCACTCAACCTCTGCCTTAATGAGACACGCGTTCCAAGGGTGCGGAGCGAATACACACTACCTCCGTACTGGGCAGTAAGGGCTCACCGTAATCAGGCAGTCTTCAAATTAATATTGTGGGCACCTATACAGGCTCAGTCTGAGCAATGGCTGTCTACGCTGAACCTAGAGTCAGGGAAGGCCGTGTGCAATAACAGTGCGAACCTGTTAGCGGCCCTAGGCCGAGGCAAGCTTGCACACGTGCCTTGCATGGCTCACGTCCTCAACCTGGTGGTACAGTGATTTCTCCATCACTATCCTGGCCTGGATGAGCTGCTTCACAAAGTATGGAAGCTGTGTGCTGACTTCCGCCGTTTGCACCCCTCATGTCATCGACTTGCATAAATACAGAGGTCTTTGTCCGTGCCAGTTAACAGGTTGATCTGCTATGTGCCGACGCGGTGGAATTCCACTCTGCACATGTTGCAGCGACTGTGCCAGCAGCAATGAGCTCTGATGCAGTATGTCATGACATATAGCTTGGGGCAACGCAGTACAGACTTGGGGCATATCACGTTTGCGGAGTGGGAACAGATTAAGGACCTCTGCACCCTTCTGCACGGTTTTTAAATGGCTACTAAACTGGTTAGCACTGACGATGCCGTCATCAGGATCACTATTCTGGTCATATACATGCCGGAGCAAACTTTGAATAACCTGTGGCAGGAGGTGGTGGCCCCAGAAAAATAGGTGGATGCGGAAGGGATACCAATGTCTCAAATTTTCAGGCTGTCGTCACACAGGCGGATGCCAAGTGATGGTGGATTACAGCGATCTAGGGGGTTTGGTGATACCAGTCAAACTGTTAGTGAAGGTGCAAAAGCCGAGGAACTAATGAAGGAGGAAGAGGTGATGGGCGAGCAGCTGTCAGAGGATGAAGAAGATATTCATCCCCTCTCGTTTGAAAGTGGTTGGCAGGAGGGGACAGAGGAAACAAGAATCAGTGTTACGCAGCCCACAATACAGCCTGGCTTTAGACCTCCTGGAAGAGCCCAACATATGAGTGTATTCTTGATGCACTATCTGCAAAATGATCCCCGTATAGTTAGGATTCGAAATAATGCTGACTATTGGGTTGCCACTCTGTTAGATCCACGTTATAAGAGTCAATTTTGCCAGATGCTTCCCGCCCTGGAAAGGAACCCACTTATGTTGGAGTATCGAAAGAAGCTTTTAAGCAACCTTAATACAGGTTTTCCCCAAGATAACAGTGAGGCACACTGTGCATCTCAGCTGTAGTCTTTCAACCTCTGGCATGTCAGTTCGTCAACGCCAAAACATTAGCAGCAGCAGCAGAGTAAGTGGCAGAAGCAATTTCTGGGAGTCCTTTCACACATTTTTGCACCAGCTCGTGCACCAGCACAACAGAGTACAAGTCTGACACGTGGTGAACGACTGGAGAGGATGGTGCAGGAGTATCTAGAGTTCAATATCAATACCATCAGGGAGGGTTTGGAACCTTTTACACTTTGGTCTTCAAAAATGGATGAAGGGTCTGAGCTCGCCTCTCACGCCTTGGAGGTTTTATCATGCCCGGCAGCCAGCGTTCTCTCTGAACGTGTCTTCAGCGCTGCTGGTAGTATCTTGACGGATAAGCGCACCCGGCTGTCCCCTGCAAGTGTAGACTGCTTAACTTTCATCAAGATGAACAAGTCATGGATCTCCAAGGACTAATGCACCCCAATTGCAGACTGTACAGAGTAGGCGATGTTGTCGTTTTGAGTGTGCTGCATTGATCTCTTGAAATTGCAGTCTGATATGACTTCTGTGCCTGCTCTTGCTACTGCTGCTGCTACTGCAAGATTTAGGCCCTAATTTTGGGAAATGTGGAGAATTCTGATTGTGTCTCCATACATTGGGTTGGCTGTAGTGGGACAGGTTTGGGTCTGCATTAAACTACTTGTAGTCTGATGACATTGATGCCACTTGAGTGGTGTTAGGCCCTCATTTAGAGCAATGTGAACATTCCTGGTTAGGTCTTCATCTCCTGGGTTGGCTGTACTGGAAGAGGTGTGGGTCTTATTTACACTATTTGTACAATAGTGAAATTGATGCCACTTTACTGGCGTCTGCCACTAGTTTTTTTAAATGTGGGGAATCCTGATTGGGTCTCCATCTATTGGGTTGGCTGTAGTGGAACTGGTTTAGGCCTCCTTTGGAATACTTATACTCTAGTGAAATTGATGCCACTTTGGTGGTGTTAGTCCCTCATTTAGGGCAATGTGAACATTCCTGGTTAGGTCTCCATCTCCTGAGTTGGCTGTACTGGAACAGGTGTGGGTCTTATTTACACTATTTCTATTGTAGTGAAATTGATTAGACATTGCTAGTGCCTGCCACTAATTTTTTGAAATGTGGGAAATCATGATAGGGTCTCCATCTATTGGGTTGGCTATAGAGGAACTGGTTTTGGCCTCCTTTGCAATACTTATACTCTAGTGAAATTGATGCCACTTTGGTGGTGTTAGGCCCTCATTTAGGGCAATGTGAACACTCCTGGTTAAGTCTCCATCTTTTGGGTTGTCTGTACTGGAAGAGATGTGGATCTTATTTACACTATTTCTACTGTAGTGAAATTGATTACACTTTGCTGGCGTCTGCCGCTAATTTTTGGAAATGTGGGGAATCCTGAATGGCTCTCCATCCATTGGGTTGACTGTAGTGGAAGAGGTTTTGGTGTCCACGCATTTCTATAGTTATACTGTAGTGAAATTGAGCATTTGGTGCAGATATTATTCTTCCCAAACAGGTACACAAACATGATAAACTCTAATTTGATTTTTAATAAACAACCATCAACTGCCCCATCAAACACCTCTGCTGCTTCTTCCTACTCCTCTGTTACCATGCCAAGTTGTGTCACACAGGTGTCTGACAGAACCAGCTGTATACCCGCTGCAGTTAGGCTGAGTGACAGCCCATCAGCTGTAAGTGAAGCGGACATGCCTGCTGTGTTTGTTTTTCTTCTGAGCACACCACACGTTTCTCAATCCACCGTAACATCTCCGCCTGCACCTCACTCATGGTCTATCGGTTTTTCTGTTTCACCGTACTCTGTCCTCTCTCAGCACTGCAGCCAGCCCTCAATCCCACTGTTGTGGTTACGTAAAAGTTTGCTTCATCTTACACATGACAAAGTTAAGAGGTTGAACTCCATCATCTTCAATCTTTTGGCCACGGAAATGGTGGTCTTAGGCCCTATTTGTTTAAATGTAAACACTTCTGATTGAGTCTGCATCTCCTGGGTTGGCTGTAGTGGGACAGATTTGGGTGTGCATTAAACTACTTGTAGTCTGATGACATTGATGCCACTTTGGTGCTGTTAGGCCCTCATTTAGGGCAGTGTGAACACTCCTGGTTCGGTCTCGATCTCCTGGGTTGGCTGTACTGGAAGAGGTGTGGGTCTTATTTACACTATTTCTACATTAGTGAAATTGATGCCACTTTGCTGGTGGCTGCCACTAACTTTTTTAAATGTGGGGAATCCTGATTGGGTCTTCATCTATTGGCTTGGCTGTAGTGGAACCTTCCTGTTCTGCAGTCTAAGTTGTGTAAGGTTGCGTACCAGTCCTTGCTGCACTCCTGATACAGACTGTGTGTAACAGGTCTGGGAGGCGGAACCTCTGGGCTACTATACAAGGGAGCGGTCCTTGTAAGGGAGCGGGTGGCGACCAGGCAGGCAGTCACAGCAGGTGACCGGGACAGTCTCTGGGTGTACGGGCAGGAGGTCACGGCAAGTGATCAGGGCAGTCTCTGGAAGAACGGGCTGGAGGTCACGGCAAGTGACCGGGGCAGTCTCTGGAAGAACGGGCTGGAGGTCACGGCAAGTGACCGGGGCAGTCTCTAGGTAAGGGGTAGGTACGACCTGTGATGGCTGAACCTCCAGGTAGGCTAGCAAGGCAGATGGAGGATGTGTGCTCCCAGGTGAGCAAGCGAGAGTCTCTGGAATAGCAGGTGGTCACAGCACGTGACGGCGGAGCCTCCAGGTAGGCAAGCAGGCAGGTAGCGGAGAAGCGCTCCCAGGTGAGCGGGCAAGAGTCTGGAATAGCTGGTGGTCACAGTACGTGACAGCGGAGCCTCCGGGCAGGCAAGCAGGCAGGTAGCGGAGAAGCGCTCCCAGGTGAGCGGGCAAGCTGGTCCATAGACAGACTGACCGGAGTTGTAAGGCAGACCGTCGGACCTCAGGCAAGCAGGCAGGTAGCTGATGTGCGCTCCCAGGTGAGCGGGCAAGTTGGTCCTTAGACAGACTGACCGGAGTTGTAAGGCAGACCGTCGGACCTCAGGCAGGCAGGCAGGTAACAGGAAATCAGGCAGGATTAGGACAGCAAGCTGGCAGGAATCTGGCAGGTAACTGGCAGGTAACTGGCAACGGGACCTGAGGGCTGAAGCAGAGTAGAACGGTGCAACAACATTGCTCGGGCACCTCCATTTTGGAGGAGGTGCCTTATATATGGTAAAGTCCTCCGGCCATTGGCCGGGGACTCCTTAGGACGGCGCGCGCGGCCCCTTTAAGAGGGAGGGAGGGCGCGCGCGCCCTAAGCACAGTGGCCGGGAAGGAGCGCGCGCTGCCAGCAGAGCGGGAGAGGGACGCCGGGCACGGAGCAGAGCGGTGAGGGGAACAGCGTCCCTGCCTAGCAGAGGGCAGGGACGCCGGCACTACAGTACCCCCCCCTTTAGGCCCCCCCTTTTTTAGGCCAGATAGAAATTTAGCTAGGATGAGAGGGGCATGGATGTTCTCCCGGGGCTCCCACGTTCTCTCCTCAGGACCAAACCCCTTCCAATCTACCAGAAAAAAGGTCTTTCCTCTTACCCTTTTGGTGGCAAGAATGTTCTCTACCTCAAACTCGTCCTCAGCAGAAACCGGAGCAGGAGGCGTACCTGTAGACTTGGAAAAAGAGTTAAGCACCACGGGTTTGAGGAGAGATACATGGAAGGAGTTAGGGATCCGTAAGTTGGCCGGGAGTTTCAATTTATAGGCCACCGGGTTGATCTGACTGATGACCTCCAGAGGACCGATGAACCGAGGCCCTAACTTGTAAGAAGGTATCTTGAGTCGAACATATTTAGATGAGAGCCAGACTTTATCTCCTGGACGAAATTGTGGAGGATCCAGGCGTTTTTGTCAGCGTGTCTTTTCATACGCTCGGATGACAGAAGGAGTGCGGACCGGGTACTCTCCCATATGGAGGATAATTTGCTAACGAGAGATTCCGCAGCCGGGTTGTCCACAGAGGTGGAGACAGGAAAAGGAATCCGAGGATGCTGACCAAAGACTACAAAAAACGGGGATTTGGAGGAGGATTCGCTCTTGTGATTATTATAAGAGAACTCGGCCCATGGTAGGAGATCCACCCAGTCAGAATGGTGGGCATTAACGAAGTGCCGGAGGTAACTGGTCAGGTTCTGATTGATCCGCTCCACTTGACCATTGGACTGTGGGTGGTAAGCGGAAGAGAAGTCCAGGGTGACGTCTAGTAGTTTACAAGTGGCTCTCCAGAAACGTGAGGTGAACTGTACCCCACGATCCGACACGATGTGGAGGGGCAGGCCATGAAGACGGAAGATGTGGCGGATAAAGTCTTTAGCCAGCTCGGGTGCAGACGGAAGGCCTGGCAGGGGAATAAAGTGAGCCATCTTGGAAAAGCGGTCAGCGACCACCCAAATGACCGTACAACCGGCAGAGACGGGAAGATCTGTTATAAAGTCCATTGCTATATGCTGCCAGGGGGCAGCAGGTACAGGAAGCGGAAGGAGGCGTCCGGCTGGCAGATGTCTCGGGACTTTGTTGCGGGCGCAGGACACACAGGCAGAAACAAAGTCTATTATGTCCTTGTGCAGGGTAGGCCACCAATAGTGCCGGGCAATAAGCTGGAGGGTCTTTTTCTGACCGGCGTGGCCAGCTAGTTTAGACGAATGGCCCCAGTGTAGGATCTTCTCCCGATCAGGTACTGAAACAAACGTCTTACCGGGAGGGAGACGATTTAGACTCACGGGAGCCACCTGCATTACTCTGGCGGGATCGATGATATGTTTAGGTTCTTCCTCGAGATCGGACACCAGAAAGGATCGGGACAAGGCGTCTGCTTTGACGTTTTTGTCAGCCGGGCGAAAATGAAGAACAAAATCAAAGCGAGCAAAAAACAAGGACCACCGGGCTTGGCGCGGGTTAAGTCTCTGGGCATGCTGGAGGTAAGCCAAGTTCTTGTGGTCAGTGTAAATTATTACCGGATGAAGAGCCCCCTCGAGTAGGTAACACCACTCCTCCAACGCCAGCTTGATGGCCAATAACTCTCGGTCTCCTATGGAATAGTTGCGCTCAGAAGAGGAGAAGAGTTTGGAGAAGAAGCCACAAGTTACCATTCTCCCGGAAGATGATTTTTGAGTAAGTACCACTCCGGCTCCAGAGGAGGAGGCGTCAACTTCCAGGAAGAACTGCTTGTTGCCGTCCGGGCGATGCAGCACCGGGGCGGAAGAGAAGGCCTGTTTTAGGGAAAGAAAGGCCTCCACTGCTTCGGGCGGCCACTCTTTGGGATTAGTACCCTTACGGGTGAGCGCGGAAATTGGGGCAGTCCGGGAAGAGAAGTGCGGGATGAAGAGGCGGTAATAGTTGGCGAAGCCCAGGAACCGTTGAATAGCCTTCAACCCCTCTGGTCGGGGCCATTTCTCGATGGCAGACAGTTTCTCAGGATCCATTTGTAGGCCGGTCTGAGAGATAATGTAGCCCAGAAACGGAAGCGAGGTCTGCTCAAAGAGGCACTTCTCATATTTAGCGTAGAGATGGTTCTGCCTGAGCCTGAGCAGGACCTGACGAACATCCCTCCGGTGAGTCTGGAGATCCGGAGAGAAGACCAAGATGTCGTCCAGGTACACCACTACGCAGGAGTAGAGAAGGTCCCGGAAGATGTCATTGACCAACTCTTGAAAGACGGCAGGAGCGTTACAGAGGCCAAAGGGCATTACCAGATATTCATAGTGGCCGTCCCGGGTGTTGAATGCCGTCTTCCATTCATCCCCCTGACGGATACGAACCAGGTTGTACGCCCCACGGAGGTCCAGTTTGGTGAAGATTCTAGCCCCCCTCAGATGATCAAATAACTCCGGAATGAGCGGAAGGGGGTACTTATTCTTCACCGTGATCTGGTTAAGGCCTCTATAGTCTATACAGGGACGGAGAGAGCCGTCCTTCTTTTTGACGAAAAAGAAGCCTGCTCCCGCCGGGGAGGTAGATTTCCGGATGAATCCCCTGGCCAGATTCTCCTCAATATATTCGGACATTGACCGGGTCTCAGCAGCGGATAATGGATAAATACGCCCACGGGGAGGAGAAGTACCAGGTAACAGGTCGATAGGGCAGTCGTATGGTCTATGAGGGGGTAGTGTCTCTGCCTCCTTTTTATTAAAGACATCAGCATAAGACCAATAAGGAATCGGAAGTCCAGGTAGATTAGCTGGGGTAGGAGAAGGACGGACGGGATGAACGGGAACCAGACAGGTCTTATGGCAGCCCTGTCCCCAGCGAAGGACTTCTCCGGTCTGCCAGTCAAGAATGGGTGCATGTTTCTGGAGCCAAGGTAGGCCTAGCAAGAGGGCGTGAAAGAGTCCAGGCAGAACATGGAAGGAGATACTTTCAGAATGCAGCATTCCCACCTGCAGAGTAATGGATTCGGTGATGAGTTGGATGGGGCGTGGTAAGAGCCCCCCATCCACGGCAGCAACAAACAAGGGTACAGCCAGAGGTTTGGTGGGGATGCAGTATTTCTCTACCAGGGACTGTGAAATAAGATTCCCGGCTGCTCCAGAGTCCAGTTGGGCTAGTTCGAAATAACGGTTCTCCCCGTAGACGATTGAAACTGACAACAGCAGGGATGGAGAGGATTTATTCTTGTCTAGGTGGACCTCTCTGAGCGAACCTAGACACAGGCGTTTCCCGACCTCTCCGGGCAGGCACGGATCCGGTGCTCCTTACTGCCACAGTAGAAGCAGGTCCCCTCGGCACGGCGTAAGTCCTGACGGGTCTTGACCATCTTGGTCTGGTCGACCTGCATAGGCTCAGGAGGGTGTACCTGGTTAGAGACAGAAGGAGTGACGGGTTTCTGAAAAGTAGGAGCTAGACGTGGTAACCTCCTCTCACGGGTGACCTCTCTGGCACGCTCCTGGAACCGTAGGTCAATCCGGGTGGCAAGAGTTATTAAGTCATCGAGAGTGGTAGGAATGTCCCGACCGGCAAGTTCATCTTTAATACGGCCGGACAGACCCTCCCAGAAGACGGAAACCAGAGCGTCGTTATCCCAGGCCAGCTCCGAGGCAAGGGTACGGAACCGTATGGCATATTGGCCCACGGTGAGACTTTCCTGACGGAGGCGTAGCAACGATGATGCGGATGAGGTCTTCCGTCCGGGTTCGTCGAAGACTTTCCGGAAAGCCGTGAGAAAAGCAGGCAAGTTGGACACCAGGGGGTCTCCTCTCTCCCATAGAGGATTTAGCCAGGCCAGGGCCTCCCCGGTGAGATGGGACATGATGAATGCAATTTTGGCTCGGTCGGAGTTAAACTGGTGGGACAATAGTTCAAAGTGCAGGGTGCACTGATTTATGAAGCCCCGAGCCTGGGCTGAGTCGCCTCCGAAGCGAGGAGGTGCAGAAAGCCGAGGTCCGGGGTAGGATATCATGGTGTTAGTGGACAGCGGAGCTGCCGGATTGCGAGACATGGCACTGGCGGAGGTTGTTGGTGGAACAGTCAGAGTGTCCAGGCGAGTATTGACATTCCGCAGGTGACCCAGGATGGACTCCTGTTGGGACCTTTGACGGGACAGTTCATGACACAGGTCCGAGAGCGAGGGAGCTTGGGTGCCACCGGGTTCCATGGCCCGAGCAAACTGTAACGGGTCTGGGAGGCGGAACCTCTGGGCTACTATACAAGGGAGCGGTCCTTGTAAGGGAGCGGGTGGCGACCAGGCAGGCAGTCACAGCAGGTGACCGGGACAGTCTCTGGGTGTACGGGCAGGAGGTCACGGCAAGTGATCAGGGCAGTCTCTGGAAGAACGGGCTGGAGGTCACGGCAAGTGACCGGGGCAGTCTCTGGAAGAACGGGCTGGAGGTCACGGCAAGTGACCGGGGCAGTCTCTAGGTAAGGGGTAGGTACGACCTGTGATGGCTGAACCTCCAGGTAGGCTAGCAAGGCAGATGGAGGATGTGTGCTCCCAGGTGAGCAAGCGAGAGTCTCTGGAATAGCAGGTGGTCACAGCACGTGACGGCGGAGCCTCCAGGTAGGCAAGCAGGCAGGTAGCGGAGAAGCGCTCCCAGGTGAGCGGGCAAGAGTCTGGAATAGCTGGTGGTCACAGCACGTGACAGCGGAGCCTCCGGGCAGGCAAGCAGGCAGGTAGCGGAGAAGCGCTCCCAGGTGAGCGGGCAAGCTGGTCCATAGACAGACTGACCGGAGTTGTAAGGCAGACCGTCGGACCTCAGGCAAGCAGGCAGGTAGCTGATGTGCGCTCCCAGGTGAGCGGGCAAGTTGGTCCTTAGACAGACTGACCGGAGTTGTAAGGCAGACCGTCGGACCTCAGGCAGGCAGGCAGGTAACAGGAAATCAGGCAGGATTAGGACAGCAAGCTGGCAGGAATCTGGCAGGTAACTGGCAGGTAACTGGCAACGGGACCTGAGGGCTGAAGCAGAGTAGAACGGTGCAACAACATTGCTCGGGCACCTCCATTTTGGAGGAGGTGCCTTATATATGGTAAAGTCCTCCGGCCATTGGCCGGGGACTCCTTAGGACGGCGCGCGCGGCCCCTTTAAGAGGGAGGGAGGGCGCGCGCGCGCGCCCTAAGCACAGTGGCCGGGAAGGAGCGCGCGCTGCCAGCAGAGCGGGAGAGGGACGCCGGGCACGGAGCAGAGCGGTGAGGGGAACAGCGTCCCTGCCTAGCAGAGGGCAGGGACGCCGGCACTACACTGTGCCTGCTGCACTCCTGATACAGACTCAGCCTGCTGCACTCTGATACAGACTCTGCCTGTTGCACTCCTGATACAGACTCTGCCTGCTGCACTCCTGATACAGGTTCCGCCTGCTGCACTCCTGATACAGACTCTGCCTGCTGCCCTCCTGATACAGACTCAGCCTGCTGCACTCCTGATGCAGACTCGGCCTGCTGCACTCCTGATACAGACTCTGCCTGCTGCACTCTGATACAGACTCTGCCTGCTGCACTCTGATACAGACTCTGCCTGGTGCACTCCTGATACAGACTCTGCCTGCTGCACTCCTGATACAGACTCTGCCTGCTGCACCATCTAGTCTGTCCTACTGGGTCCAGCTGCTGCACGTCCATTGGTTTGTCCTGGAGTGGCACCTGGCGTTTATCGGGAGCCAAGTCTAACCTCACCATCAGATATTCTAGTGAACAGTCCGATGCTCGCTTAGTCACGCCCCTCCAGGCTCTCCGGGGTCCGTGGCACAGTGGTTCCACAAACCTTGTCCGTGACAGTGCGCCCTCGCAGGCAGGGTCCTCTCTCCTGTTGTACCAGTCAGTGACCCCTTTTGACATGTAAAGCGCAACTGAATAAATGTCGCTGTCACAGTAATAATTGTTATAGTACTTGTACTCTGGGTCAATTAATGGCACGTCCCTGGTGTCTACACCTAATTTGATGTGTTTTGGCAGCTTTTGGTCCAATTTCTAGGTGTTGTATATACATTTTTTTGGTCCCCCCATTGACTCCTATGGGATTCGGAAATGTTCGGAGAATAAATTTGGCGAATATCAATTTGTTCGGCGAACTTTTCCGAACCAAACATTGAAATGCTCGATCATGCCTACTGAAGAGCCACCTCTTCCGACAAGCCTACAACCTGCAGTAACCCTCGCCCCACCATACCGCTGCATGACCAGCTGTACCCTCACCTACTGTATCCTCACCAATCCCTTGTAGACTGTTTGTGCGCCCTCACGGGCAGGGTCCTCTCTGCTCTTGTACCAGTCAGTGACCTCTTTTCACAAAAGCACAATGGAATAAATGGCGCTATAATAATAAGTAATAATAATTATACTACTTGTACTCTGGATCAATTGATGGCACTTTCCGGGTGCTGCCACTAAATTGATGTGTTTTGGCAGCTTTTGGTCCCGTTTGAAGGTGTTATGTATGCGTTTGATTTTGGAACCCATTGAATCCAATGGCGAATATTCGACAATTACATTGGCGAATATTGCAAAAACGGCGATTGTAATCCAAAGCGAATATTGAAATATTCGCTCGTCTCTAATCAGAAACACCCTTAAAAAAACGATGTGGGTGTTGCATCACGGTCACCCTGGTGATATGGTGATGGAGGATAAGGAGAAGGAGGAGGGCGACATAAAATAGAACAATTCCTGAAGTATATACCCATGTCTAGGTGTGAAAGGGTGCATGGGAATAGACCCCCCAAAAAATAACCACTGGATTTGAGTTTATGTTTGATGCTATCATCTGGTGGTATTGAGAAGTATGGCCCAATCCAGCCCTTGTTCATTTTTATAATTCATGACACGTGTCCAGCTTGGATACCCAACAGTTGTAAGGCACAAAGACAGAGAGGAATCATGGAGGATGCTGGTATGGTCGCCAAGGTAGTCCTTCAGCATCTTCTAAAACTTTTCCCTCTTTGTCAGAGTACCCAATGTATCAGGGCCTGGGTGCTGGGAGGGTCTGAGAAAACTGTCTCGGACCTTTGACAGCGTTTTCCTGCCTCTGCCGCATCTGGTTTGTGTCTCCCTCGCTTGTACTCCTTGGTTGTCCAATGAACTATCTGACTGTGACCTCTGCCGCCAGTGTTGTATGATGGGATTTTTTTTTGCTATGAGCCTGAACTTAATATCTCCAAAAATAAACTCCTTCGGTTTCCTCCCTCTACTAACCTACCCATACCTGACTTTGCAATTTCCTTTAGGTGGTGCCACCATAACTCCCACTCGGCACGCCTGCTGTCTTGGAGTCATATTTGACACACAACTTTCCTTTATTCAATGTGGAAAATCACTCACTCGCTCATGTCACCTGCACCGTATAACATCTCCAGAATTCGACCTTTTCTCATCTTTGATACTGCAAAAACTCTTATTGTCGCACTAATTCACTACTGCAACTCTCTTCTAATTGGTTTCCCTCTAAACAAACTGTCCCCTCTCCAATCCCTTCTGAATGCAGCAGCCAGGGTCATATTTCACCGATGCCTCTACCCTGTGCCAGTCATTGCACTGGTTAGGTTAAACAATCACTACAGAATACAATACAAACTCATCTCTCTCACCCACCAAGCTGCCACAGTTCTGCAGCAGCCTGTATCTCTTCCCTCATTTCTGTGCATCAGCCTTCCTGTGCCTTTCGTTCTGCAACTGATCTCTAAGACTGACATCCTCCTTAATCAGAACCTCACACCTCCATCTCCAAGAATTCTCTCAAGCCATGCCAGTTTTCTGTAATGGCCAAAATGCGTACAACGCGATGGTCACGGTAAAGACAGCGTAACATAAAGTCAGCCCATAATGAATAAGGGATAAAGTTGGGGGGTGTTATTTAAAATAAAGTGTTTGTGTGTTTTTTTTTACTTAGTCGGTTAATAATGGCGGTGTCTGATAGATGCCTCTCCATTACTAACCTTAGGGTTTGATGTCAGCAGACATTACACAGCTGACATCAACCCCATAAACCATTACCCCGATTGCCACCACACCAGAGCAATCAGGAAAGGCTGGGCAAAGTGCCAGAATTGGTGCCTCTAATGTGATGTGCCAATTGTGGGGTGGCTGTGGGCTCGTATTTTTAAGCTGGGAAGGGTCAAATAACCATGAACTTTACCAACTTAATAATATAAGTGCCCAGCTGTCTGCTTTATCTTGGCTGGTTATCAAAAATAGAGGGGACCCCAAGTAATTTTTTAAAAACTATTTATTTAATAGGTTAAATAAGGCTAAAATAAACACCCTTTAGTGCCACATGAAATGCACTAAATAGTGTGAGATTACTATGTGTAGGGGACTTGTGACATTAAATATCTACAGGACATCTATCCTATCTAATTTACATATCTATAACATATATATATTCCTTTGAGATGTGTGCGTAAAAATCGGGCAGCACATGCTCTGTGTGCTGTCCGATTTTATTATCCCACCCATTGACCCATTGACTTGCATTAGTGAGTGCAAACCAATTCTCGCAGACAATCGCAGCATGGTATGATTTCTTTCTCAGTGTGATTCCAGCTGAGAAAAAAAATGCAGATGAGCACTGACTCATTTAATAACATTTTCTTCTATTTCCTGAAGTTTCTTGACCTGCGTTTTTTTCATCATTTTTTCCCAGTAGTTTCAACTTTAAAAAGGGAGTGGTTCTGAAGAATGAACTTTGTGTTTACATGGCAGTGCTATATGGTAATTTTTTTGCCAAAGTTTTGCAATGTTTTTCAAGCTGATTCCAGAGGAATTCACCTGAAAAAGACACTGTGTGCACAACCCCTTAGGGCAAAGCTTCTAGAAGTAACTTTAATGCCTTATTCAGACAAACATATGAAAAATCATCCATTTTTGTATAAAGAATAAGGGATAATTTTTCGTCTGCATGAAGTTCCATATGTTATCTGTATGGCATCCATATGTCTGTTTTTAGCATTCTCATGACATCCATAAATCAAAAAATTTAAAAATAATTTGAGACCAAATCCAGTTTCCTATGTAATTAATTGCAATGGATCAATTTAAAAAATGGATGCCCTACAGATTCTTTTAAGCAACTTTTGAGTTTAATGATCGGATCAAAGTAGTCTTACTTTTCTGGGTCAAAATCCGAGCGATTTTTTTTACGCAGATGTGAGCAAGGCCTTCAGGTCAGAATCAGTTTTTAATATCAGCACGTGCATAAAAAATTAAATGCCATAGGGACACAATTATTTGGCTTCATTTTTAACAGATGCCTTGAATTAATAATGTACAGGGACAGTACAGGTAACACTAATAATAGATTATAGGAACACAGCATCCAGGAATAGTTATAGCAAACTAGGGACCGGCGACATTGTAACATAGAGTTGCACACACCAAACCACCTAACCGTAGCTATAGGGGTTGCTCAGGCACCTCTATATTGGGGAGGATGCCTTTTATACAAGATGTCTCCCAGCTATTGACTGAGAGACACCTTGCAGGCGATTACTTTAACAAAATGCCTCCCAGCTGTCAGCTGTGGGCATTTTGCCATGTGCACGCGCTGCCCCTTTAATAGCAGGAGCACAGTGCGGCGTTCATAGAGGAGGAGGAGACAGCTCCTGAGGATGCTGCTGCGTCCGGGCTGGTGAGCAAGCCGGCGTCCTCGCATAGAGGTAGGAGGGGAACCATGCGGGGGCACCGGCTACAGACGTTACAACGGTGACAAAAAACAAACTGGCTGATACTATGTCTCAGCAATAGTAATGGAAAGGTGTCTGTCAGACCCCACCATTACTAATTGTTGTGAAAGTGTTAAAATAATAAACATGCTTTACTTACAAAGCTCTTAGCTAATTTTATTCAACAAATTGATCCTAAGGATATCAGATATACCTCTACTGAATTCAATATAGTTCAAATTGTTAAACCTTGTAAAAACCCAAAACACTACAAAAACATAACAAGAATGAAAAAAAGTTCAAGCGACTTCCAGAAGCTTTGTCCTAACGTAACTGGTGTTATCTTCATTTCATCAGTTGTAGTGTTTACATTGTCTTGTATTATTTGTATATAACTGCATTATAGTCCCCCAAAATTATTTTCTCTATTGAACCCAAGGTCCTCCAGTCCAACACTGGCCATAATGTGCTAACTTGAGATCAAATATCAAATACAATTTACAGCTGTGTTTCACTGCTAGTTTGACAGAGAAGACAAAAAAAGGAACATTGAGTGCAGCACTTGTCGACAAAAGTGAAAAAAAATTGATCCTTGTTATACATTTAAAGAACAATTAAGTAAAGAGAAAAAAATATCAAATTGTTACCAAAAAAGTCCACATTAAATGGCAACAGTTTATTCTCATTTTGTTTTCTTACCCTAAACAGTTTATTCAGAATGGTAAACTGCTGGTTTCTAAATATGATTATTATTTATTGATATACTAAACCGATAGAAAAAAAGTGCAAGGCAATAAGATACGAATAAAAATCTAATTTTATTTCAACATCAATTAAAATTGAATAAGCTAAATAACATAAACATTACACAGGACATTCATGGCTGGTAAATACCATAATGACATAATGGACCCACAATATATACAATCAACTACAATAGAAAGAGGGTACAATCATATGTTACAGAAGGATACCAATGTAATGAAGGTATTGAGGTACAATAAATGTAAATTGTAATTAAAAACAGATCAATTACCACAGGATAATTTAGTATATTTTCATAAGTATGGAGTGTAGAAAAATGCACAGTGGCAATAAGGGAAAAGTAATAAATCTCACCAGACCATGAAGAACCGCACCCAATTCACGTTTCGCATCTAGATTCGACAAGGAAGAGGAAAGAGGACCCTGCCCTTGCAAGCTTACATTCTACAGGAAGGTGGGGAAGGAGACAGTAGGTGGGGGGATTGCAGCAACTCTGGATTAGTGAGCCGGGAGCTCCGGTGGTGGTAAGGAGACAGCGTGATCATGGCTGGCTATAAGCTTTTTTGAAGAGGTGGGTTTTCAAGTTCCGTCTGAAGGATCTGAATGTAGCAGATAATTGGACGTGTTGAGGCACAGAATTCCAGAGAATGGGAGATATTCAGGAGAATCTCTTGGAGGCGATTGGGTGAGGAACGAATAAGTGTGGAGGAGAGAAGGAGGTATTGGGAGGACCGGAGATTACGTGTGGGAAAATGTTGTGAGATTAGTTCGGAGAAATACAAAGGAGACAGGTTATGGATGGTTTTGTTGGTCAGTATTAGTAGTTTGAACTGGATATGCTGGGGAATTGGGATCCAGTGAAGAGATTTGCAGAAGGGGGTAGCAGAGGAGTAACGAGGAGAGAGATGACTTAGTCGGGCAGCAGAGTTAAATACAGACTGGAGACGTGCAAGAGTGTTAGCAGGTAGGCCGCAGAGGAGGATGTTGCAGTAGTCGAGGCAGGAGATGATGAGGGCATGCACAAGCATTTTGGTAGATTGAGGGTTGAGGAAAGGACGGATTCTGGAGATATATTTGAGCTGGAGACGACAGGAGGTGGCGAGAGCTTGGATGTGTGGTTTGAAGGATAAGGCAGAGTCGAGGGTTACTCCAAAGCAGCGGATGTCCAGTACAAGGGAAAGTGTGATGTAATTTATTGTGATAGATAGATCAGGTAGGGAAGATACACGAGATGGAGGAAAAATTTGTTAAAATGTCTTAATCCCAGATATGTATTGAATTAATATACTACCTATGCATGTCCAAAAATTTTTCACTTTAAGGAGAACCTGTCAGAACAATTTTACAACGTAAAGACATGCTGTAATTGTGCTGTAATGCAGATTAAACTGATACATTTGATGAAGAAATCCACTTTGTGGTTCTTCTTTAATCACCATTTGAAGGTTTCTGCTAATTAGACTTTAGTGCACAGGAGCTGAGTTTTTCCCTGCCTGTCTGTAATTTCCCAGCCCCTACGTCTGCCTACGATGTTTCTTTGACAAGTCACTGCTGAGATTTCAAATAGAGAAGGCAGGTCAATGTAAAACCAGATGCAAGCGGAGGGGCCCGGTAATCACAGACAGGGGGGAGAAGACACAGTGTACAGTCTGGTCCCTGTGCACCAAAGTCTGATTAGCAGAAAACTTAAAATGGTGATTAAAGAAGAACCTCAAAGCGGATTCCTTTACCAGAGGTATCAACAGGTATCAATGTAATCAGTATTACACCGCCATTACAGTCATGTCTTTACTTTACATTACAAAAATCTTGCTGACAGGTTCTCTTTAAATAAATGCTGAAAATGAAAAACCTCCCTTAAGGCCTTTTGGACTATTGGTTTGAATTCCTAAAATCTAGGATGCCCCTTCTTGCATCAATTTCCTATCCAGATCATGAATTCTAGGCCATACTTTGACAGCTCTACTGTTCCAGGTGCATCTCACTAAATTAGAATATCATCAGAAAGTTAATTTATTTCAGTTCTTCAATACAAAAAGTGAAACTCATATATTATATAGAGTCATTACACACAGAGTGATCTATTTCAAGTGTTTATTTCTGTTAACGTTGATGATTATGGCTTACAACCAATGAAAAAACAAAAGTTCTTATCTCAGTAAATTAGAATACTTTATAACAGCAGCTTAAAAAATGTTTTTAAAATCCGAAATGTTGGCCTACTGAAATGTATGTTCAGTTAATGCACTCAATACTTGGTCGGGGCTCCTTTTGCATCAATTACTGCATCAATGTAGCATGGCATGGAGACAATCAGCCTGTGGCACTGCTGAGATGTTATGGAAGCCCAGGTTGCTTTGATAGCAGCCTTCAGCTCGTCTGCATTGTTAGATCTGATGTCTCTCATCTTCCTCTTGACAATACCCGATAGATTCTCTATGTGGTTAAGGTCAGGAGAGTTTGCTGGCCAATCAAGCACAGTGATACAGTTGTTTTTAACGCTAGAAGTCCCAGAGAGGGGTCATTTAACATTTCTACCTTTGGAACCCAAAGACGGGTCGAATGACCTGAAGGATTTTAGCTAACATCCTATAATCACCGTCTTTTGTTCTGTAATTAAGGCCATTACTGTCGCACCGCAGGAGGTTGTTGTTTTCCATTGAGTTTAGCCATTTAGTTTCTAGTTAGTGCTATTCAGTTTATTGTATTTGATAAAATAAAGACTATACATATTGTATTTAGTTTAGTTTTATTTGAGCAAAAAAGCACTGAAACAATGAATCGATTTTTATATATTTTAAATAGAGAATTAGAAATTTTAGAGCAAGGTACAGCTGTGAGTAATGACCAGAAGCATTTGTCTAAGGCCTCAAGCACACTAGCAAAAAAAAATCGCGCGAAAATTGCATCGCAATGCGATGTGATTTTTTTTCTGCGATTTGACAATGTATTTCAATGGCACCAAGCACACCTGCGATTTTTTCGTGCGATTTTTTTCATAGGTGTGATTTTCCTGCGATTTTTTTTGTGCGAAAAAATCCCAACGGAGTGATCTATATGACCAATGGGACAGATCGCAAAAAAATCGCAAGTAGCTGCGATTTTTTTGCGATTTTTTTCGCACCCATTGACTTGAATGGGCTGCGATTTTTTTCGTGTGATTTTTTTTGCGCGAAATTCACACAAGAGGACTGAAATTTCCGTGTGAAAAATATACAAAAGAACAACTGTTATTTGTTTCCATGCTTTTTATTTTATTTTTATTTTTATTTTCAATAAAGGGTTATTTCACACCAACATCAAACAATAGTCACATTTTCAAGATGAGCAGTGTATAAGCGGCATGGCCAAACAAATGTGACAAGACAGTGAACAAGAAAACAATATCATCAAATTATACAACAGGGAGGGATGTTGGGGGAGGAGAAGTGGGAAGAGGGGAGGGGGGGAAAGGTAAAGACAAATACATGGGGGTAGGGGAGTAAAGGAGCACGCATCAAAGGATGCTTTTTATTTTTGTTATAAAAATAATAAAAAAAATACAAGGAATAAAACAATTCCACACATATTTACAATAGGCTGCAGTGGGGGGCTGCGGGTGTGTGTGTGAGTGGCATGTCCTTCTTGTGTGACTAGCATTTCAGCACTCACTCAGCAGTCTGTCTGCACTGTCGGAACATACCTGGCACTGCCTGGGTATGTCCCTGGTACATTTGCCACACGTGTATTTGTAGCAGTCAACACATCTCTCAGTTGCACAATTGTTCGTGCATCGATGGTTGACCTGACACTTCGCCCTTTTGCCAGGGCTGGGTGTGGAAGGTTGTTGCCGAAGGAGTTTCTCCTTGCGTGCCTTCTTTTCAGTCACATGAGAGCCACCTAACTCTTTTGCAAGCTCAACCAGGAAGTCCACCCGTCTCTCCTGCACCCCAGTGCATGCCTGATAAAGAACATGAGCATTCAGTGCTGCCATGTCAATCATGTTGTAGAACACGGCGACTGGCCATCTCCGTGTTCCTGCACGCACGCTGTACTCCCGCACCATTTGGTCCATTACATCCACACCGCACTTTGTGTGGTTGTATTGTGTGACCGTGTTTGGCTTTCTTTTGTTAGTATCCTCAGTCTCAACCACGCTGTGCATGCTGCTGAGAATGTAGACGGCCTTCTTTTGTTTGGGTGCATACACTGTCAGTGTGGCACCCGTGGTTGAAAACACCTGAGTGGTGAATTCAGTGCGGTCCATCTGTCTAGCGGATTGAGGAATTTCCCGGCGACTCTTGTTGACTGTGCCGAGGATAGTGGTTTTCCGGCTAAGCAGTCGTTGTGCAAGTGACAATGATGTAAAGAAATTGTCCGTGGTTACAGTTCTGCCCTTGTCCATGAATGGTTCCATCAGCCTCATCACAACAGTTTCGGACAGTCTCTCCCTGCTGGGACGACTGGGGTCCTTGCCAAGATATGGGAGGTCATTACAGATGTACTTTGATTTCAAGTCACAAGCCACCCAAAACTTGATGTCAAACTTGTCTGGTTTTGTTGCAATGTATTGCAGAAAACAGCAGCGAGTCTTTGACGGGAAAAGCTGTTCATCAATAGTGATGTGTCGGCCAGGGTTGTAGGATGCGATGCAGTTGGTGACAAACGATCTCCACACATCGGAGATTGCAGCAAACTTATCGGTCTCCACTCGCTCACTGCGTGTGAACATGTCATCAAAGCGTAGGTGTTGCATGATGTCTTGGAAGCGGTTTCGGGTCATAGTTGCAATGATCCTTGGGTTTGCCAGGTTTGCTGACCAGCTGTCACGTAGTGATGGAACCTTGGTCACCCCCGCAAGATAATGACTGAAATAAATGCCATTAGTTCTGGGAGACCCATGAACCAATCCACCTGCTCCGTGTGATGTGCATGTTGAGTAGTCCATTCTTGAATGCTACGAAGCATGTCAAGAGTGATAAAACAGAGGAGGCTCTGAAGGTGACTCCGGACACTTCGTCTGGCCTTAGCACTTGGCTCTCCATCTGTAGGGTACGGTTCTATTGGGGTGAAATGGAGACGTTTCCCCACTTGTACTTCACGCCACACTGTGCCATCTTTTGCGGTCCCTGTCGGCTCACTCGCCAACCGAGCTCTCTTTTTTGGTAGAGGAAGAGTCTCCTCATCTGCAAGATAAATGATTTCAAATTAACATTTTGTTTTGGTTCTAAATAAAAAAGATAGTCAGGAAATAAAAATAGGTAATTTGAAAAATCAACCTGAAGACAGCTCAGAGTCTGAATCTGGTTGAAGGACTATGTCTTCTCCATCTGAGTCAGAAGGGTTGGTGTTGCTCAGGATCAGTTCCAATGCCTGTTGAATGGTATGCCTGCTCTGCATTTTGTTTCCTATTTATCCCCCACACACAAAAGGCTGCATGCAAATTTGCTAAGGTGTTAGCAACCTTATGCATATCCCCTGCACAACAATGCAGCTGGGGGGTGGGCAGACACACTCAGGAACAGCTTACATTCTTTTGTTTACACTCTCTTACAAGACCTTTGTTGAGGTGGATCAACACAATTGCCCCTTGCAGATTCCTCAGGCAATGGCCACATTTACAAATGAAAGGATGCTAATTGGAGCCATCAGAGTTGTCAGTTTGGACTAAGGGTCTTCAGGGGGGAGCTCGAAATTTCTGGGACTTCTAGTGTTCAACCAGGTATTGGTACTTTTGGCAGTGTGGACAGGTGCCAAGTCCTGCTGGAGAATGAAATTTCCAACTCCAAAAAGCTTGTCGGAAGGGGGAAGCATGAAGTGCTCTAAAATTTCCTGTTAGACGGCTGCGCTGACCTTGGTCTTGATAAAACACAGTGGACCTACACCAGCAGATGACATGGCTCCCCAAACCATCACTGATTGTGGAAACTTCACACTAGACCTCAAGCAGCTTGGATTGTGTGCCTCTCCACTCTTCCTCCAGACTCTGGGACCTTGATTTCCAAATGAAAATTGGAACTCTGGGACCTTGTGGAGTGTGTCAATTACTGCCTTCTGGACATCTGTCAAGTCTGCAGTCTTCCCTATGATTGTGGAGCCTACTGAAACAGACTAAGGGACCTTTTTAAATGCTTAGGAAGCCTTTGCAGGTGTTTTTGTTAATTATTTGAATTTACTGAGATAATGACTTTTGTGTTTTCATTGGCTGTAAGCCATGATCATCAACATTAACAGAAATAAACACTTGAAATAGATCACTCGGTTTGTAATGACTCTACATAATATATGAATCTCACTTTTTGCATTGAAGAACAGAAATAAAATAACTTTTTGACGATATTCTAATTTAGTGAAATGCACCTGTATATTAAGAAATAAAGATAAGTGGATTGTTCTGCTCAAATTTGAGTCAAATTTCCTGGAATTTGCCGTTCCATGCAAATTCAAGCGATTTGATTTGCGAGGATTGGCAAAAAATATGCCCTGTTTCATGCCCTGTGTCATGTCACATATGCTGTACACTCAGTGAGGCGGCACATGGTTAGAGGCATGGCAGCACGGCCTTCCCCATAATATCCTGCAGCAATACGATCACATGGTGTAGCACAGCCAATCATGAGGGCTATCACAGGCAGTATAATCATAGGGGCCTGCCAAGAAACGCCATTTTATATCAGTATTGTGCAGGGATACGAGAGCACACAGCCTATGGATAGAGAAAGGCCTAATGTGATTCTGTGTACTACTTTAGTGCTGATGTACCAGATTGAAAAGGGGAGCAATAGTCTCAGTCTGAGAATAGAAATCCAATATTCAAGTGATTGACAATGATTTGTTGTAGAGTCTAGTGATGAGCGAGCACTAAAATGCTCGGGTGCTCGTTGCTCAGGTCGAGCAAATTGGAATACTCGAGTGCTCGACCCGAGCAATGAGCCCAAAGTAAGTCTATGGGAAACTCGAGCATTTTTCAGGTGGCTCCCCCCGGCGGTCTACAGAGGGCCTAAAAATTGACCAAATCGATGGGAACAGTGCTAAAATGACATGGGAACAACATGGGGAAGATCCCTGGAAGCATCTCTGACTCCCAGATCACTGCTGTCAGCAACGTGGTCAGAGTATTACGCCACTTTTACGGACTCACAATAAAACATACAAAAACAAAATGGATTTTCCTGGGAAATATGTTAAGGAACATCCTTTCCAGGGTAATGACTTGTATATAAGGCAAAATAAATAACCAAAAACAAAAATACTCCTCCACAACTTGGGCTATGTTCACACATAGCGTTTTTGATGCGTTTTTGCACTTTTGCATTGCTTTCAACCAAGACAAATGCATTCACCAGGAAATGTCATTTTAACATTTTACTACCTTATCTGGCCATGTGGGGTGTGACACATCATCAGACACATGCATACAGTGCTGAAAAGACATGGAACAGCATGGGGAAGACCTCTGGAAGCATCTCTGACTCACTGCCTAAAAGTGTGCCTATCATAAGTGATCCTTGGCGCATGCGAAGATGCCTCCCGCCATGCACCTGTCGTTGCAGACTTGCAACAATCACTGTCCACGTCCTTGTCCCAATGCAGCGTTCAGTTGTCCCTACCCCATTCCTTGGAATGCAAGCGCAAGTATGCAGGCAGCCACCCACCCACCCACAGGCAGCAATACTATACTGCCAAATTTTTGACAGCTGCTTACACTTGAAATGTGGCCTCTTAGGCTCATGGAGGCGGAAGCTTTTCACAACCTAATGCCGGTGGCGACCGGGTGTCCATACTCGGTCCCCAGCCGCCACTTTATTTCCCGGTATCGCCTCCGCCTTCCACAAGCACGGGTCCCACAACATTATCCGTGCCCTCCCCCGTGCACTTATTGGGAAGGACCGCCTAACCACAAACACGTGGATAGGTGAATGTGGCCAGGGACGATACGGAGTCAGTCCACAACTTTTTTGCTGAGAGTTGTATTTAGCTCGGTGAAAGGACTGGCATAGAGGGAAACCGTATCTACCCTGCGTGTCATTTCTCCCAGGAAGTCCTGTAATTGAGCTTATTGCAGAAGCAATGGCAGCCCGTCCAACATCATCTCGCACTTGTCGGTGGTGCTTTGACACACACACATCTTCCTTTGCGCATTTAATTTCTTGAATACAGAGCTGGACAATGGCCTGCTCTGTAATGCGTTTTGAGAAATAACATGCATAAGCATGACCGATCCACATTAAAAAAGCAGCCATAGAGTGTACGGGAACCTTCCCCCACACTTTTCTTAGCCAGGGCTGCTTTTCGGCAGGGTTGGACGGGCCCACCAGAGAACCGGAGACTACTGCGGCGGGCCCTGACTTCTCCTTCAGGAGAGTTCATAGTGCCGAGGTGAGGCCATGATGATGATAGAGGCCACCATCTGCTTAGTTTTCTGTTACTTGGAATGCAAGTGCAAGTATGCAGCCAGCCACCCACCCACCCACAGGCTGCAACACTAAACTGCCAGATTTCTGGGCAGTTCTTTGCACTTGAAATATGGCCTTTTAAGCTCGTGAAGGCGGAAGCTTTTCACAACCTCATGCCGGCGACAGCCGGGTGTTCATACTCGGTCCCCAGCCGCCACTATATTTCCCGGTATCACCTCCGCCTTCCACAAGCACGGGAGGTCCCACAACATTACCCGTGCCCTCCCCAGTGCACTTACTGGGAAGGACCGCCTAACCACAAACACGTGGACAGGTGAATGTGGCCAGGGACGTTACGGAGCCAGTCCAAAACTTTTTGCTGAGAGTTGTATTTAGCTCAGTGAAAGAACTGGCATAGAGGGAAACCGTATCTACCCTGCGTGTCATTTCTCCAAGGAAGTCCTCTAAAGCTGCTTGCACTTGAAATGTGGCCTGAACATTACTGCTGGTACTTTTCTGTGGGAATTTGCTTGCCTCCTACCAGCCTGGAATATTTCCAGCAAACTATGGTACAACGCCATGGTATTAGCACTGCCCCCAGTACCAGTAGCGAAGCCATCCCCAATTTCCTTTTCAGGAATTTCATTTCGTAGACTGAGTGGCTGCCCAAATACATTTTCTCACAAAGGAGCTGAAGATAGAGTGGCAGTAGGTGCAAGTTTCTCCAGCCTGTTAGATATTAGAGGGTGAACGGCAGCACATTGGATCAGTGGTTAGCACTGAAGCATTGCAGCGCTGGGATCCTGGGTTCAAATCCCAGCAAGGACAACATCTGCAATGACTTTGTATGTTCTCCCTGTGTTTGCGTGTGCTTACTCCTCAGTAAAAATAGTGTCCAGGAACCTTCCCACACACTTTTCTTAGCAAGGAAGGCTTCTCGACAGGGTTGAACGGTCCCACCAGAGAATCCTCTGGTGTGCCTTGGCTTCTACCTCAGGAGAGTTCATGATAGCACTAACTTTGCAGCTGCTATGGGGCTCTTGAGCGGGTGAGAAAGGTTATCCCTCAGAAACAAATCCTCTGGTGGGCACAATGTTTTTCAATCTGAAACAGCTTCTCAGTGGGAGTTGTATTTCACCACAGCCATATTCTTTAGCTCGGTGAAAGGACTGGCATAGAGGGGAACCGTATCTACCCCGGCTGTCATTTCTCAGTCACCAGGCTCCGTCACCAGGTTGTCACACAAGACCATGCCTGGCTGTTTATTCAGAGGTGAGAACCACAGATCAGGCTGCTGTGTTACAACTCTGCAGTGCTGGGCAGTTTGTCAATTAAGCATTAAGCATGTTATCTTCAGCACAGCCTGTTGCCGCTTGGCCAAGGCAGTGCTGCAGTGCTGTCAGCTTGTGACTGATGTAGTCATTGTGGAGATGGAGGAGGAGGTGCATGAGCTGAACAATGTGATTACATTGAGGTTAAACTGGTGACGCTGTTTTTTATACTAAAGAAAGATCCTATGGTTTTGTTTTTTTTACATTATTTTTTAAGATAAATGCATTCACCGGGAAATGTCATTTTAACATTTTACAACCTTATCTGGCAATGTGGTGTGTGACACATCATCAGACACATTTTATTTATGATGGAGGGACTCTGAAAGTCATAAAGCCTATTTTTATAGGGCCATCAGACGGCCCTTACTATTCTTAAAAGGCCAGCAGTTGGCCCTCGCTATTGTTAGAGAGCCATCAGCCGGCTATGCTTTGTTGTTCCCATTATTAACAAGTGGGTCTCCTATACTGTTATTGCGTATCCAGTGACTGCAAGGTCTGCCAAAAATTTGCACGCAACCCAATACCCCTTTGAAGAGACATAGAGGAGGGTCTCAGTAAAAAAAATGTTCCCATTATAAAGAAGCGGGTGGTAATGCCCATGCTGTGACTGCAAGGGCTGCCAAAATTTGGGAAAAACCCCACTAAGAATTTAAAGACACATAGAGCAGAGCCACAGTAACGACAAATTCCATTTAGAAAGGAGAGAGTCTGCTATACAGTTATAGGGTATGCAGTGAGTCCAACGGGTGACCAATTTTAGGAAAAACCCCACTAAGAATTTAAAGACACACAGAGCAGGCCCACAGTAACAAGTACGACATGTTCCCATTAGAAAGGAGAGGGTCTGCTATACAGTTATAGGGTATGCAGTGAGTCCAACGGCTGACCAATTTTAGGAAAAACCCCACTAAGAATTTAAAGACACACAGAGCAGGCCCACAGTAACAAGTACGACATGTTCCCATTAGAAAGGAGAGGGTCTGCTATACAGTTATAGGGTATGCAGTGAGTCCAACGACTGACCAATTTTAGGAAAAACCTCACTAAGGATTTAAAGATACATAGAGCAGGGCCACAGTAACAACAAATTCCCATTAGAAAGGAGAGAGTCTCCCATAGTGTTGGCCTATGCAGTAATGCAAGGGCTGCCAAAAATTTGGAGGCACTTCAATGACCTTTGGAAGAGATGTGGAGGAGGGCCTCATAAAAAAATGTTCCCATTAGAAAGGAGTAGGCCTCCTATACTTGTAATGCCCATGCACTAAGTGTATAGGCTGACAAACATTTACCCCTGGGGGGTATACATGAACATACTGTATACATTTTTTTATTTACAGGCATCATAAACACCCTTTAAAAAAATTATGTGGGTGTTGCATCACGGACCATGGTCACCCTGGTGATATGGTTGTGGAGGATGAGGAGAAGGAGGAGGACAAGAGCAAATAGCCAAAATCAGGAAGCGTATACCCATGTGAGGGTGTGAAAAGGTGCATGGGAATACACCTCCCAAGAAAAGACACTGGATTTGAGTTTATGTTACGCTGCTATCATTCGGTGGTGTTGAGAAGTCTGGCCCAATCCAGCCCTTGTTCATTTTTATAAGAGTCAGCCTGTCAGCATTTTCAGTTGACAGGCGGATGCGCTTATCAGTTAAAATTCTACCAGCGGCACTAAAAACCCGCTCTGATAAAACGCTGGCGGCAGGGCAGGCCAGGACCTCAAGGCATATAGAACCAGTTCATTCCACGTATCCAGCTTGGAAACCCAATAATTATAAGGCACAGAGGAATTGCGGAGGATGTTGGTACGGTCGGCAAGGTACTCTCTCATCATCTTCCCAAACTTTACACTCCTTGTGAGAGTACCACGCGCCTCAGGGCCTGTGCGATGGGAGGATCTGAGAAAACTCTCCCACAACTTTGACAGTGTTCCCCTGCCTCTGCTGGATTGAAGTTGTGTTTCTCTCGCCTGTACTCCTTGGTTGTCCAACGAAGTGTGCCCTCTGCTGCCAGCGTTTTTAGATGGGAATTTCTTTAATTGTTCCGCAACAAGGGCCTTCTGGTACAGCCCCATTTTTGTAGACCTGTCAGCCTTAGGAATAAGAGATAGAAAGTTCTCCTTGTAGCGTGGGTCTAGAAGTGTCACCAACCAGTAATGACTGTCACCCAAAATTTTGAGAACGCGAGGGTCATGGGAAAGGCAGCGTAACATAAACTCAGCCATACTTGCCAGACTACTAACAGGCAAGACTTCCATGTCCTCACCAAGAGGATGACTGACCATGCTCTCCTCCTCCTCCTCTCTGTTCTCTGGCCATCCACGCTGAACAGACGGTATGACAGCTGTGCAGGTAGTACCGTCTATAGTGCATGAAACTAGCTCCTGTCATTCCTCCTCCTCCTCCTCCTCTTCCTCATTGTCACCCAATCCACGTTGGGATGAGATGAGGCTTGGCTGTGTGTAATCACCCTGTATGGTTCCTTGCTCCATATTATCGTGCTCCGCCTGCAATGCATCCTCTTTGATTATGAGCAGAGAGCGTTTCAGAAGACAGAGAAGCGGGATGGTGATGCTAATTATGGCGTCATCGCAGCTCACCATCTTGGTGGAGTCCTCAATGTTTTAGAGGATGGTACATATGTCTGACATCCATGTCCACTCCTGAGGTCTTATGTGTGGAGTCTGAACTGAATACCGACGGGCTTGTTGATGCTGGTACTCAACAACTGCCCTCTTATGCTCACAAATCCTTCCCAACATCTGCAGTGTAGAGTTCCAAAGCCTGGGGACATCACACACCAGTCTGTGAGCCGGAAGCTGCAAATGCTGCTGAAGCACGGCAAGGGTGGCGGAAGCTGTAGCTGACTTTCTAAAATGGGCACACAGGTGGCGTACATTAACAAGCAGATCCGGCAGCTCCGGGTAGGATTTGAGAAACTTCTGAACCACGAGGTTAAGCACATGGGCCAGGCATGGTACGTGTGTGAGCTCGCCTCGCCTCAGAGGCTGTAGGTTCAGTGGTGTGAGCCACAGATCTGCCTACTCTTTCAGAGCTGTCCACAACTCTTCAGCATTGTGCGTTTTTTCAGCTAAGCATATTAGCTTCAGCACAGCCTGTTGCCGCTTGGCCGAGGCAGTGCTGCAGTGCTTCCAGCTTGTGACTGATGTGGACATTTTGGAGATGGAGGCTGATGAGGAGGCTGAAGAGGATGAGGTGTAGGAGCTGTAGACTATGGAGGCAACCCTGATTGACCTAGGGCCCGCAATCCTTGGCGTCGGGAGGACATGTTCCGCCCAAGGTCTGACTGGTTCCCGGCTTCCACTATGTTAATCCAGTGTGCCATCAGCGAGATGTACCGTCCCTGCCCACAAACACTTGTCCACGTGTCCATGGTTAGGTGGACTTTACCGGTAGCTGCATTCTTGAGAGCACGGCTAATGTTTTGGGACATGTGTCGGTGTAAAGCGGGGACGGCACACGGGGAGAAATAGGGCGGCTGGGGACCTAGTACCGAGGGATGGCCGCCGCCATCAGGTTGTGGAATGCTTCTGTCTCCACGAGCCTAAAAAGCAACATTTCGAGCGCAAGCAGTCGTGAAATGTGGTAATTTAGTAGTGCGGCCTGTGGGGCATTGACTGCATATTTGCGCTTGAGTTCCAAGGACTGGGGTATGGACAACTGAACGATGCACTGGGACAAGGACATGGACGTGCTTCCTGATGCTGCTACTTGAGAGTGTGCAACGACAGGTGCAGGGCAGGAGGTGTCTTCGCATGCAACATGGACAGGGCATAGGCTTGCATGCACATCAGCGGAAGAAGCAATGGTGCCACCCGCAGACACTGTTCCTGGACCCTGGGGTTCGGCCCACAAACTCGGGTGCTTTGCTGCCATGTGCCTGATCATGCTGGTGGTGGTCAGGCTGGTCGTTTTGCCACCCCTGCTGATGCTGGCCTGGCAGGTGTTGCAAATGGCCTTTTTGTGGTTATCGGCAGAGTTTTTTTTAAAAAGAAACAGACTCGGGAAGACCTAACAATTGTACTGGCAACTTCCTTTGTGTTGGTGTTACGGGGAACGGTTGCCTGCCTTCTGTCTGCAGCCACCACACTGCTTCTTCCTGCCTGTTGGGGTGCTCTTCTTCCTTCCCCCTGTGTGCTGCTGTCCTCGCTCTGCATGTCCTCCTGCCAGCTTCGATCAGTTACTATTTCATCCACCACCTCGTCTTCCACTTCCGCACCCTGGTCCTCCTCCTGACTTTCTGGCAATTGTGTCTCATCATCGTCCACCTCTTGTGACACTTTCCCACCGTCGCCTTCCTGTGACCGTGGCTGGTCAAATATTTGGTCATCGCTACACATGATCTCCTCTTGCCCTGCTTCAAGTGGACCGGGCGAGAGGCCCGAATCTATAAATGGAAAAGTGAGCAACTCTTCAGAGTGTCCAAGTGTGGGATCAGTTGTCTCTGGGTTCTCGGCATGGTGGGTTGAAGGAGTATCAGGGTGAGGAATATGCGGTCCAGACTCACGGCTACTGAGACTTGACCGTGTAGAAGACAGGGTGGTGATGGTGGTGGATAAGTGACTGGAAGCATTATCTGCTATCCAACCAACAACCTTTTGACACTGCTCTGGGTTCAATAGTGTTGCGGTCCCCTAGAAATTGGGACAGGAAGGTCAGGCGAGAAGATGTGGGTGTTTGTTGTGGCACAATTTCGGCTTGCCCACGGCCTTGTCCTCGGCCTCTGCATGCACCATTACCATCACATCCAGTTCCCCGTCCATTGCCACGTGCCTTGCCCATTTTAAATGGAGGACCGTATCTTCCATGCTCACTACAAATGACTGAGTTTGGAGCGAACTTATATGTGATCCTTGTGATGGAGAAAACAGAGTTTTAAATACCTGGCATGTAGGTAAGTAGTTTGAACAGCAAACTGCGGTGAATTTCTTCAATGACACACTAAAGGAAATTTTTAATGGAGGCCAGAAATGGCAGTATTTTCTGACAACGTATATGTGAGCCGTGTGATGGAGAAAACAGAGTTTTAAATACCTGGCATGTAGGTAAGTAGTTTGAACAGCAAACTGCGGTGAATTGCTTCAATGACACACGAAAGGAAATTTTTAATGGAGGCCAGAAATGGCAGTATTTTCTGACAACGTATATGTGATCCGTTTGACGGAGAAAACACAGTTTTAAATAGCTGGATTTCTAGCGCTCTAATTTGGAAAGGACCTGGCTGTATTCTGCAGTGCCAACAAGCAAATGGTGCAGAAAAAATGGTGTTCTCTGGAATGCTTTTTAAGCAAATAATGAGAATTAAGATCCAAAGAAAAGTATTCCTGGCCCCTGAGACCTGGGCCTTTGTATACAAATATCTAACAGCAGCAGAAGGCAGAATTGGAATGGAGCCTCTAGTGCTATATGCACTGCAGTCTGCTATATACACTGCCTGCCTATACACCCTGCCTGCCTGATATCTCTGCAGATGGATTAGTCCTCAGAAGGACTGTTTGTTAAGATGGATATGTGTAATGTACGGTTTTTCTCCCTACACTGCCTAATACACAATCAAATCTGTCCCTGACGCAGCAGCAGCTCTCCCTACACTGTCTGATCCGGAGTGACTGTGACGAGCATGGCGGCGCCAGGTCTGATATAGACCTGATGATGCTGTGCGGGCAGTCAATCACTGTAATGCCCACAACCAACATGGCTACAGCATTATAATGCATGGCAGGCAATCCCTGCATGTTCATTGGCTCTCTAAAGAGCGCCAAACATGCAGGGAGGGGACCCGAGTTCCCACCCGAGCAACCCGGAAATACTCGGCGAGCGCCGAGCATCTCGAGCAGTGAGATGCTCGGGCGAGCACCAAGCAGTAGCGAGCATGCTCACTCATCACTAGTAGAGTCTCATCATCACCTTATATTAGCAACTCTTTGTGGGCAGCAGAGGGCAGTAGTTGAATACCAGCTACATGACGTTGATATTCCGCTCAGCCTCCGAACATAACAACAAACGAGTGGCCATGGATGCCTGACATCTGTGTTGTTCTACAAAAATTCAAGAAGTCAACCAAGATGGTGAGCGGCGATGACAACAATCAGTATGACAATCTCGCTTCAGTGTCTACTCAAATGCTCGCTGCTCACAATTAAAGAGGAAGATTTTCATGCAGACCAGGTGGCGCTGGAGGAATAAAGTAGACAGGGTGATTTTTTCCAGCGTGCCTCATCTCATCTTCAAATAGTGAATTGAGCGATAATGTGGAGGAGGAGGAACACTGTTCAGCATGGATGGCCTGAAGAGGAGGAGCATGAGGAGGAGAGGGAGGAGGAGATCAAGAATCACCCTCCTGGTGGGGACCGAGAAGTCTTGCCTGTTGGGAGTCTGACACACATGGCAGGCTTTAGGTCCTACTGCCTTTCATGTGACCCTCACATTATATGAATTTTGGCCACAGCTGATTACTGGTTATTTACCATTTTTGACCCACACTACAAGGAGAACTCTCCATCTCTCCTTCCTACGACAGAGAGGGCTACTAGAATGGTGCAATACCAGATTATCTTAGCTGGAAGTTTGTAAAAAAAATCCCATCTACCAATGCTGGCGGCAGAGGTCATAGTTCCGAATCCTTGGGTAATCAAGGAGGAGACACGTGGGAGACACACAACAGGTCCAACAGAGGCAGGGGAGAGATATCAGGTCTGAGACAGTTTCACTAGATCCTCCCAATGCCCAGGCACTGATGCGATCAGTACTTTGACGAGGAGGGAAAGATTTTGGAAGATGGTGAAGAAGTATCTAGCTGACCGTACCAGCGTCCTCCGTGATTCCTCTGTGCTGTACAACTATTGGATGTCCAAGCTGGACATGTGGCATGAACTGGCCCATTATGCCTTGGAGGTGCTGGTATGCCCGCTAGCATTTTGTCAGAGCGGGTTTTTAGTGCCGCCTGGGTCATGATAACTGATATGCGCATATCTGCCTCTCAACTGAAAATGCTGACAGGTTGAGTCTTATCAAAATGAACAAGGAATGAATTGGCACTGACTTCTCAACCCCACTGGATGACAGCAGTGGGATGTATAGCCAAATAAAATCTTCTCACCCAAACAAGGGTATACTGTTCTTGTTTTGCAATTTTTAGTGTCCTCCTCCTCCATCATATCTACCGGGTCACGATCCAACTCTCGCTCCTAATTTTTCAAGGGTGTGTATGATGCCCTACTATATAATTTTCAAAGGCCTACCTGTAAAATCATCATGTATATACATTATATATATATATATAAATATATATATATACATATATATATATACAGTACAGACCAAAAGTTTGGACACACCTTCTCCTTTAAAGATTTTTCTGTATTTTCATGACTATGAAAATTGTACATTCACACTGAAGGCATCAAAACGATGAATTAACACAGGTGGAATTATATACTTAACAAAAAAGTGTGAAACAACTGAAAATATGTCTTATATTCTAGGTTCTTCAAAGTAGCCACCTTTTGCTTTGATGACTACTTTGCACACTCTTGGCATTCTCTTGATGAGCTTCAACAGGTAGTCACCCGAAATGGTTTTCACTTCACAGGTGTGCCCTGTCAGGTTTAATAAGTGGGATTTCTTGCCTTATAAATGGGGTTGGGATCATCAGTTGTGTTGTGCAGAAGTCAGGTGGATACACAGCTGATAGTCCTACTGAATAGACTGTTAAAATTTGTATTATGGCAAGAAAAAAGCAGCTAAGTAAAGAAGAACGAGTGATCATCATTACTTTAAGAAATGAAGGTCAGTCTGTGCGAAAAATTGGGAAAACTTTGAAAGTGTCCCCAAGTGCAGTTGCAAAAACTATCAAGCACTACAAAGAAACAGGCTCACATGAGGACCGCCCCAGGAAAGGAAGACCAAGAGTCACCTCTGCTTCTGAGGATAACTTTATCCGAATCACCAGCCTCAGAAATCCCAGGTTAACAGCAGCTCAGAGTTCTAGAAGCAGATACATCTCTTCAACAACTGTTAAGAGGAGACTTTGTGCAGCTGGCCTTCATGGTAAAATAGCTGCTAGGAAACCACTGCTAAGGACAGGCAACAAGCAGAAGAGACTTGTTTGGGCTAAAGAACACAAGGAATGAACATTAGACCAGTGGAAACCTGTGCTTTGGTCTGATGAGTCCAAATTTGAGATCTTTGGTTCCAACCACCGTGTCTTTGTGCAACGCAGAAAAGGTGAACGGATGGACTCTACATGCCTGGTTCCCACTGTGAAGCATGGAAGAGGAGGTGTGATGGTGTGGGGGTGCTTTGCTGGTGACACTGTTGGGGATTTATTCAAAATTGAAGGCATACTGAACCAGCATGGCTACCACAGCATCTTGCAGCGGCATGCTATTCCATCCGGTATGCGTTTAGTTGGACCATCATTTATTTTTCAACAGGACAATGACCCCAAACACACCTCCTGGCTGTGTAAGGGCTATTTGACCAAGAAGGAGAGTGACGGGGTTCTACGTCAGATGACCTGGCCTCCACAGTCACCAGTCCTGAACCCACTTGAGATGGTTTGGGGTGAGCTGGACCGCAGAGTGAAGGCAAAAGGGCCAACAAGTGCTAAGCATCTCTGGGAACTCCTTCAAGATTGTTGGAAGACCATTTCCGATGACTACCTCTGGAAACTCATCAAGAGAATGCCAAGAGTGTGTAAAGCAGTCATCAAAGCAAAAGGTGGCTACTTTGAAGAACCTAGAATATAAGACATATTTTCAGTTGCTTCACACTTTTTTGTTAAGTATATAATTCCACATGTGTTAATTCATAGTTTTGATGCTTTCAGTGTGAATGTACAATTTTCATAGTCATGAAAATACAGAAAAATCTTTAAATGAAAAGGTGTGTATATATACACAGTAATATACAGTATACAGTACAGACCAAAATTTTGGACACACCTTCTCATTTAAAGATTTTTCTGTATTTGCAGAACCTAGAATATAAGACATATTTTCAGTTGTTTCACACTTTTTTGTTAAGTATATAATTCCACATGTGTTAATTCATAGTTTTGATGCCTTCAGTGTGAATGTACAATTTTCATAGTCATGAAAATACAGAAAAATCTTTAAATGATAAGGTGTGCCCAAACTTTTGGTCTGTACTGTATATATATATATATATATATATATATATATATATATATATATATATATATATATATATATATATATAACATTATATACACATATTGTTAAAAATGTGAATGAGAGGTCCTTAGTGCACCAATTCTTCCCCCTTAACATCCTCTGCACGTCCCCTTATGTTGAAAGACTTCTCACTTTGGAGCACTGCTTGAACTGAATCCCTGGCCTTGCATGTCTACACTGACACTGAAGGAGCCGAGAGTGCACACACAGTGTCAATGAAGGTGTGCTCTGATCTCTTGCTCATTTGCTGCAGCCCCTCAATGTGCAAAGCAGCATACAGCAGGCGCCCGATGGAGGAAAGAGGGATGAGAACATGCTCACACCAACACCGTGTGTGCTCTCGGCTCCTGCAGTTTCAGTGCCAGCATGCTCTACTGCAACCTGGGCAAAGTGCGGCCCGCGGGGCACATCCGGTCCCCTGGCTGTTCCCGTCTGGCCCGCAGACTGAGTCAGCCGTGGGCAGAAAACAGGGGCCCACAAGCCGCACAGCGCCCTCCCCCGCCTGTCTTCTCACTGCACACTGTCGCCGCTATGTGCATCCTCAGGATGCAGACAGCAGTGACTGCATTGGTGGAAGATAGCACCGCCAGCTCCCTTTTCCACCAATCATCGCGTGAGACAGCTGATGCAATGACGTCATTTCATAGTAAGCTGTGCACTGCGAACCGGAGACAGAAGAGGCACTGCGCCGAGTATGAGTTTGTTTTTTTCATGTGTATGGGATATTTTGTTGGACATGAGGAGGCTGTGGGGCTCTCCTGCTGATCACGGGGAGGCCGTGGGTCTCTCATTGCTCAATTTTAATGTTAACATATTAATTACAGAGTTAATTTCAGCCTATTGGTTCGGCCCTCCACAACAGTCATGGTCTCTCATGTGGCCCCTCTGGAAAATGAATTGCCCACCCCTGGTCTACTATCATCATCGGCTGTCTATGTGATCCTATGTGCAGTGAGTGGGTGCAGCAGAAAGGAGAGAAATATGAGAGTAAGTGCGCACCTAACACTGTGTGCTCTCGACTCCTGTAGCAGATGTGCAGGATGGGGAGTCAACTCAAGCAGTGCTCCAGTGAGTTCGGCCAATCAACATACGGGGAGGCGCACAGCATGCTAATTGATTGGGCAGAACAGTGTACTGATCTCTTAGCAATGCCAAAGGTGCACGGAGAACCTCTCATTTACATATGAAATGCAATTTTTATAACATAAAAGTAGTGAAATTTGTACTTCAGGTATAATTTTTATAGAAGCATAGTTCCCTATCTAAATGTATAATTGGTTTAAAGGAGTATTCCCATCTCCAAGATCCTATCCCTATATGTAGTATGTGTAATAATATTATTATTAGCAAATACCTTACACATTATTCTACACATGTAGTATAGTTCTTCTGATTCGCTATGGCGCTTACTCCATGTGCAGGGCATTGCAGTAGCTTGGGTATCTATGGTTACGACCACTCAGTGACTGCTAGTGGTCATAACCATGGATAACTAAGCACTGCAATGTCCTGCACATGGGGTAAGAGACATAGCTAATTAAAAGAACTATACTAAATTTCTAATTGGAGGTATTGCTATTATTACACCTACTACATTTTTGGATAGGATCTTGGAGACGGGAATACCTTTTTCATTGGAGTTTTGGGAGGACAGACTCCCTTTAAAACCCCTTTATGACATAGGGCTCCTAGGCCATCACCCCCGGTTCAGTGAGGGCTCCGGCGCTGAGCCCGCACTGAACCGAGCACATGTCAGCTGATTCTTACAGATGACATGTGCCCGCAACAGCTGCGGATGGAATCGCGATCCACCCGCGGCTGTTAACATGTTAAACGCCCCTGTCAATCTCCGACAGCGGCATTTAACTCGCGCTTCCGGGAAGCGCGTCACTTACCCTGGCCATCGGCGACCCCATCACATGATCGCGGGTTGCCGATGGGTGGTCATGACAACCCTGGCTCTGCAGCAGACACCAGTGGTTGTCATGAGCTGGTCGCTATGAGCGCCACCTAGTGGTCGGCGCTCATAGCACAGGACTATTTCTGCTGCATGCAGGGGATCTGCTCGTCCCCTGTATACTGCAGAACCGATCAAATGAGTGCTGCTTCTAGTCTCCTATGGAGACTATAGAAGCAAGCAAAAAGTGAAAAAAAATGTTTTAAAAAATATAAAAAAAAATAAAAAAATATAAAAGTTTAAATCACCCCCCTTTCGCCCCATTCAAAATAAAATAATAATAAAAAACCTCACATACACATATTTGGTATTGCCACGTTCAGAATTGCCCAATCTATCAATATAAAAAAAGAATTAATCCGATCGGTAAACGGCGTAACAAGAAAAAAATTCTAAACGCCAGAATTACGTTTTTTGGTTACCGCAAAATTGCAATAACGAGCGATCAAAACATCAGATCTATCAAAAAATAGCATCAATAAAAACTTCAGCTCGGTGCGCAAAAAATAAGCCCTCACCTGGCCCCAGATCCCAAAAAATGGAGACGCTACGGGTCTCGGAAAATGGCACCATTTTTTTTTTTTTTTACCAAACTTTGGAATTTTTTTCACCACTTAAATAAAAAAGAAACTGTACATGTAATAATGGCAGGTCAGTTTTAGCATTCAGTGAACGTGGTAAAAAAAGAAAAAAAAAACATCTGTGGTACTGCACTTTTTTTGCAATTTCACTGCGCTTGGAATTTTTTTCCCGTTTTCCTGTACACGATATGGTAAAACTAATGATGGCGTTGAAAAGTACAACTTGTCCCGCAAAAAATAAGCCCTCACATGGCCATATTGACCAAAAAATAAAAACGTTATGGCTCTGGGAACAAGGGGAGAAAAAAACGAAAACGCAAAAACGGAAAATGCTCCGGTCCTTAAGGGGTTAAGAACAGTAAAAATAAAACCAGACAGTATTCAGATAAACGGATGGCATCAGAGTGATATTCGTTTTTTCGCAGATCCATTCATTTAGATGGTAGCGTTTGAAAAAAGCACACAAAAATCCAACAGACATGTGAACATGCCTATAGACTATAATACAGTGCATTGTGAAAGTATTTGGCCCCCTTGAACTTTTCTACCTTTTGTTACATTTCTGGATTCAAACAAAGATATAAAACTCTAATTTTTGGGGGAAGAATTACCAACAAGTGGGACACAATCGTGAAGTGGAACGAAATTTCTTGGATATTTTAAACTTTTTTAACAAATTCAAAACTGAAAAGTGGGTCGTGCAATATTATTCGGCCCCTTTACTTTCAGTGCTGCAAACTCACTCCAGAAGTTCAGTGAGGATCTCTGAATGATCCAATGTTGTCCTAAATGACTGGTAATGATAAATAGAATCCACCTGTGTGTAATCAAGTCTCCGTATAAATGCACCTGCTCTGTGATAGTCTCAAGGTTCTGTTTCAATTGCTGAGAGCATCATGAAGACCAAGGAACACAGCAGGCGGGTCCGAGATACTGTTGTGGTGAAGTTTAAAGCCGGATTTGGATACAAAAAGATTTCCCAAGTTTTAAACATCTCAAGGAGCACTGTGCAAGCGATCATATTGAAATGGAAGGAGTATCAGACCACTGCAAATCTACCAAGACCCGGCCGTCCCTCTAAACTTTCATCTCGAACAAGGAGAAGACTGATCAGAGATGCAGCCAAAAGGCCCATGATCACTCTGGATGAACTGCAGAGATCTACAGCTGAGGTGGGAGAGTCTGTTCAGAGGACAACAATCAGTCGTACACTGCACAAATCTGGCCTTTATGGAAGAGTGGCAAGAAGAAAGCCATTTCTCAAAGATATCCATAAAAAGTCTCGTTTGAAGTTTGCCACAAGCCATCTGGGAGACACACCAAACATGTGGAATAAGGTGCTCTGGTCAGATGAAACCAAAATCAAACTTTTTGGCCACAATGCAAAATGATATGTTTGGCGTAAAAGCAACACAGCTCATCACCCTCAAAACACCATCCCCACTTTCAAACATGGTGGTGGCAGCATCATGGTTTGGGCCTGCTTTTCTTCAGCAGGGACAGCGAAGATGGTTAAAATTGATGGGAAGATGGACGGAGCCAAATACAGGACCATTCTGGAAGAAAACCTGTTGGAGTCTGCAAAAGACCTGAGACTGGGACGGAGATTTATCTTCCAACAAGACAATGATCCCAAACAAAGCAAAATCTACAATGGAATGGTTCAAAAATAAACATATCCAGGTGCTAGAATGGCCAAGTCAAAGTCCAGACCTGAATCCAATCGAGAATCTGTGGAAAGAGCTGAAAACTGCTGTTCACAAACGCCCTCCATCCAACCTCAATTAGCTCGAGCTGTTTTGCAAGGAAGAATGGGCAAGAATTTCAACTTCTCGATGTGCAAAACTGATAGAGACATACCCCAAGCAACATGCAGCTGTAATCGCAGCAAAAGGTGGCACTACAAAGTATTAACTCAAGGGGGCCGAATAAAATTGCACGACCCACTTTTCAGTTTTGAATTTGTTAAAAAAGTTTAAAATGTCCAATAAATTTCGTTCCACTTCACGACTGTGTCCCACTTGTTGATGATTCTTCCCCAAGAAATTAGAATTTGATATCTTTATGTTTGAAGCCAGAAATGTGGCAAAATGTAGAAAAGTTCAAGGGGGCCAAATACTTTCACAATGCACTGTAAGTACACGTTTTATTCGTGACAAACATTGTTAGGCTATGTTCACAAATCATGGTTTTTTCAGAGTTCATTTTCTGCAGCAAAACCTGATCTCTTGCCAGGAGGTTGTTCAGGATTTTTGTTGCAGTTTTCCTACTTTTTTTTGGTGTGTTTTTTCTCACTGTACTTTTGTCTCTGTTATGTGTGTACATAAACTTCAGTGAAAAAAATAATCCCATTCTGGTTTAGGCACAAAAAACGCTGAAAAAACCATGATGTATGTTCAGCTTTGCTTCCACCACAGAAGCATGAACACAGGTCACCAATGCAAGACATATGAGAAACCATATTAACCAGAATTTCAAATATACAGTGCAGGAGGTGAATTGTTCAGGAATAGTTTGACAGTGCATTGAGTTTGTATTTACTATTTTACTTTTATTTAATTTTTCACTATGGGGTCAGCCATTGAATTGCTCAGGGATTGTTGAATTTCACACCTGCCTGGGCCACAGGTATTGTTCAATCTCACTCCTAGCTCAGCCAATGTTTAAACTGTACATATCACTAACTTAATTACACTATACTAATAAAAACTACCATCTCAGTGACCAAGAGAAGATGGTAAAATCACAAAAATAAATTAGGTTCATATATTGCTCTACTTGCTTATTTTCACTAAAAACACAGCAAAACCTGATAGTTATGTTCACACTAGGCATTTTTTCAGCGTTTTTTTTTTCACTACCTATTACTTCCAATGAGTGAAAAACACTGAAAAAACGCTGAAAGAAGTGACATGCTTTATTCTGAAAAAAAACATGTAAAGCACAAAATCCTGATAAAAAAAGCCAAACCCAAGATGTGTGCACAACACATCTGTCCTGTTTTTTTTCTAATGCTGGACAAACCCTTTTTAAACAAGAGGTAATCATAGAGAGGGACTCCTTTATCAACAGATAAAAGCCCCCAATATGGTCAGCGAACACTTGGGTGACATCTAAGAATATTAACTAACTATGCTAAGGAAACATTTTTGTAAAACCCTATAAAAAAAATTAAATAAAAAAATTAAAAAAATTGTTAAGATGCTCAAATGTGTGACCTAGACATCAGTACACAAAATCTAAGCTCTTAGAGAAATACTTCTCTTTATTCATACAACTATATGTTATACACTTTGCAATTGTAACAGTTTCCAGAAATAAATTACAGTTTAATTTTACTTCTCCACGAAGGGAACATATTATTGCCTGTTTGTCCATCAGCAGTGATATACACCAGACAGTTCTCAGCACTACTGGAATCAGTAACTAGCTTTCCCTAACTGACTACACAGTTGGTGACCGGTCCCATATCTCAGTTACTCACAAGGCACAGCTTCTTCTTGGACACACAGTCTGGCTGCAGTCTGTACAAGCTCCCAAACGTCCCCTAGGAATCAGTCACATCTCGTCTCCTCGGAGGACTTCCTGGTTCTGTGTTTCCCGGGCTTTTTTACAGATCCCCGGGCTTTTTCTTTACTTATTTTTTGCTGACCCCTAATGGTCGGACTAAGTCATTGCAGGAGAAATTTATACTGTCAGTAATATAAACTCATTACTAAAAAGACATGTCAACATGTTACAGATATCACATCAGTCGGGTTCTGTTACCTGGAACCCCCACCGATCAGCTGTTTTCAGTGCTGGTGACGGACAGTTGTTGGCAGTTGTGGAGCAGAGCAGCACAACTCCATCCACTGTGTAGTGACGATGGCCAAGTACTGCAGATTCACTCCTATTCATTCTAAATGGAATGTCTGACAGCAGTCATTACAGAGTTGATGGAGCAGTGCTACTCTGTTCCACAACTGCCAACATATGGCAGCCGCCAGCACTGAGAACAGCTCATCAGTGGGGGTGCCAGGTGTCAGGACCCCACTGATCTGATAACAGTAAAGATAATGGAGCAACCCATTAAGCAGCATATGCATTTTAGGGATCAAGTCGCATCTTGAAACTGCAATACTGCTACACCAGAAATGTTAGTTTAGCCGGGAGTTGGTGTAGTTTTGTGGTGTAATTTACTCCACCTTAGTGGCATAAAATATGATGAACCTGCCAGGTGGGCACACACTGCAAACATACCACTCACACACTGGCCATGGCACTCACACACTGGCTGCATACCGCACACAGCACTCACACACTGGCCGTATACCGCACAGAGGCACTTACACACTGGTCGTATACCACACACAGCACTCACACACTGGCCATATACTGCACAGAGGCAGTCACACACTGGCCCTATACCAGACACAGCATTCACACATTGGCCGAGTAGCGCACAGTGGCACTCACACAGTGGCTGTATACTGCACACACCCTTCACACACAGGCTGTATACCCCACACAACCCTCACACACTGGCAGTATATCACACACAGCACTGACTCAATGGCCATATACCGCACACAGCACTCACACACTGGTCATATACCGCATACAGCATTCACACACTGACCGTATACCGCACACAGCACTCACACACTGGCCGTATACCACACACAGCACTCACACACTGGCTGTATATCGCACAGAGGCACTAACACACTGGTCATATACCACACACAGCAATCACACACTGGCCATATACCGCACAGATGCATTCACACACTGGCCGTATACTGCACACAGCACTCACACACTGGCAGTATACCACACACAGCACTCACACACTGGCCATATACCGTACACAGAACTCACACACTTGTCATATACCGCATACAGCACTCACACACTAGCCGTATACCACACACAACACTCACACACTGGCCGTATATGACGCGCCCCCTGGGCCATATTCTTTAGGGGGAATATCCGGAGCCGGATCCGATGGGAGTTGTAGTCTTCCGAGTGGCTGTGACCCGGTCCGTGCCCAGGGTGTCAAACTCAGTTGTATGTGGCAGTCCTACAGATGTTAATAAGTTCTTAATGTCGACTACGCCACCCGTTGTATTGCGGTCACTATGGCCGCCGCTGCAGCAGGGTCCGCTGAGGCTGATGGTGTAGGTGCAGCTTTGGTGATATAACCCCCAACGGGTGGGGTATAGCCTCAGGGGGTCAGGTGCAGAGGATGGGGGTTGTGGTGGTGCAGCATAGATGTTAAAGGAAGACAGAGTCGGGTTATGCAGTTTAGGATATTTACTCACTGCTGATGTTCCGGTCACTCCAGCTTCAAGTGACCTCCCGAGCCGTGCTGCATCCACCAGGTCCTGGATCCAGCCAACCCCCAAGCGAGTCCGGAGCGTGACCCTGAGCTCTCCTTCTGTCCTTTCTCTGGCCGTCCCCACTAGTGATCCACCCAGGTCCAGCTCCCTCGGGCCTTCTGTTGGGAGACCCTTGGCCTTGGGTTCCCTGACCCTCCACGTGGTATGCCTTCGTGGTGGATGTGGTGGGTGGCCGTGGCAGACGCTGCCCACGGCCTCCGGTCTCTGGCTGGGGTGTGTTTTTGCCCCCACCAGCTTGGGTTCCGGTACCCTGATGCCGACTCTTCACCCGGGGATTTAATTTGGGTTCTTAGAGTCCTCTCTTCTGTTTCCCCCTCTGGGTCTCTCTTTCTCCTCTCTCACTCTGGGTCTCTCTTCTCCTCTGCTCGCTGACTTTCTCTCTGCAACTGACCCTGTTCTTAGTTGGTGCCCACCTTATATATCCCTCTATGTGTGAGCTCAGGTGACCAGCACCCAATGAGCTCCTATCTTTACCCAGGCTGCTCCCCCTATCTGCCCCTACACTACTTGGGATGTACCACCCCCCTCCCACTCCAGCCAGGAACAGACTCGGTCGTACCTGCACATTTCTAAGTGGGAGTACCGTCGGTCTGCTCCTCGGAAATGGGATGTATGTAGTGCATGCAGCCTACCGAGCTCAGTTCCACACTCCATCCTTACCCGGGAGTGGAATATCACACCTCTGGGTTGAGGTGCAATACCCCTGTAGCAGCCGAATCCTCAGGGTGCTACATTCCCCCCTGGTAAATCACAGCACGTCCTCGGGCTGTAAGACAACACCAAAACATACAAATTTTTGCATAAACATATAAAACATATAAAACAACATATATTAGCATAAAACTTTTCATATAAAACATTCTCGTCGCCTCTGGCTCCTCCTCCGGTCACTGTGCAACGTGTGACCGGGTAAAGTGCGACAGTCTCTCTGGAAAACTGGTTTTCCTATAAAACCGGTAGGGGGCGCTTTAGGACGCGCAACTATATACAAGGAATATGGCCGCTCTCAGTCCTCGGCCAGGTATTGGGGAGGAATGACCGCTCTCAGTCCTCGGTCAGTGGGATTAAGGGAAATACGGGTAACAGTTCACACTTGCTGGTCCCAACGGGGACTATATTATCAGCAACAGTTTCTTTGGTACCCCTACGGGTAACTATATACAGCTTCTACTCTGCCGTACTCAACGACGACGTCCTCCTGCTCTTTCTTTGTGGTTACCTTTGGCTCTAGTTTCAGACCCGTCCGGGTCCTCTTGTTCTTCCTCCTCACACCGCAGCTCTTCTTCCGTCAGACGATGCACATGGAGGGCGTAGGGACCTTTGGCACACTTGTGCCGGGTGAAGGTGACCTCGTCCCCGATGTAGAGGTCACGACCTCTGTGTCCCTCCGGTAGGTGGGATTCAACGTCTCTCCTGGTCACGAAGACGTCGCCTGGGGTGCAGTGGTCTCGGATGAAGCCCCACCCATGCTGCATGTTAAACTTGATCACAGTCCCGGTGTTGCGGGGACTATGCGCTGCACGGGGGTCTCTCCTGGTCCGGCTCTTCTGCTCCGCGCTCCTTATTTGAGCTTGCTGTTCCCGGACCCGCCTCTCTCTCCGCTCCCTCGCAAACTCCTCGAGCTGCTGTCGGCAGCACTCAGCACGCTCCGCTGCAGCTGCCCGGGTTTCTTGAGTGAACCCCATTAGATCTTCTCCGGTGGGGTCCCACTCAAATTGGGTCTCTTCAAGCGGGGGCGAGATCCTTATCACGGGCTTCGGAGCCGGAATCAGGGGTGCACACATGGCCCCAACCCTCCTCTGGTGCTCCAGTCCATAATATTCCTGGGGCCAGATGAAAGGCTGCCCGTCCGGCCACGTGTGCTGGGCAAACAAGTCCTCTCCCAGACGTGGCACCCTTGGTTTTACGGGCGCGGGCGCGGTGGTGGTGGCGCCCGGGTTGCCCAGGCCTTGCGGCCAGGCCTGGGGCACCTGGAAGGTGAAGGGCACCGTTAGGACGGCGGCGCCCTGGGCTACCTGGCCTTGCGGCCAGGCCGGAGGCTCCGCGGAGGTAGGGGGCGCTGTTGGTGATGCGACGCCCGGGAATTCTAGGCCCTGCGACCAGGCTGGTGTTGCTTCCTGTTTTGCCACGCTCGGGGTCGTTGCGCATGGCGTCACAGGGGTCGCGGCGGCGGCTTCCGGTTGGGGCCTAGTCTGCGTCGGTGACATGGCGTTTTCGGGCACAGCAGGGGGACTTTCGGGCTCTGCGACGGGGAGCTGGGGCAGGTAAGCGGTTTCCCGGTTTGGGGTATAGACGTCCCCTTTACCTGCCTCCATGCGTTCGGCTCCCTTCTCGGCGCCGTCTCCGGCCTTGGGTCCTCCCGCGCCATCCTCAGAGGCGGTCTGTCTCCTCATCTTGGCTGGCGTGCTCCGGGTCTTGGTTTGCTGGGCCATCTCTCGGCTCCACTCCGCCAATGTCTCTCGCTGTACCCGGGCCATCCTCCGTGCGAGGCCCTCCAGGGCAGTCTGTGCACACTCCCGGTCTCGGGGGAGCTGTGCGAGGACCTCCACTAGGCCTAGTGGGGTCGTGGTTTCCAGCAGGCTCCTGACCAACGGGTCGGTGCTGCTCTGCTCTTCTTCCAGCAGGCTCCTGGCCAGCGGGCCGGTGCTGCTCTGCTCTCCTTCCTCTGTCTCTAGCAGGCTCCTGGCCAACGGGCCGGTGCTGCTCTGCTTTCTCGCCATCTCCGGGTAAGCTCCTCCGCTACTCTTCTCCAGGCTTCTTGCCTCCGGGTGCGCTCGCTCTAGACTGCTCCAGGCGGCACCCATCTTTGTTCTCTCCTTTCGTCTCCTCCCCCTTCGAGGGCGGTCCCGGGGCCACTTGGTGACTGTCAGCTCCAGGGGCAGTTCTTTCACGCTGACAGACACCTCTAGCATCACAGTCTCTGTTGGTGGGGGCGGTTTCCACTTTTGGCGCCATTTTCGGTCCTGGCCCACGATGGGAGGTGGCCTCTTGCCACCCTCTGGCACGCCCATAATGGCGTCCGCTCTTCCAAGGCGGGAAACCTTTGGAAATGGCGGGAATCGTCTCCCAGTGGCGGGAAACTCCATGGATGGCGGGAAAAAGCTGTTAATGGCGGACAACCGGCGGGAATCGACCTGTGATGGAGTCCGATGGCGGGGACCCTCCAGAACCGGCAGGAGACTTCTTTTTGAGGTAAACTTGTTCTTTTCTTCAGGCACGCAGTACCCGGTTGTTGCGGGCACGTAATCCTGCCGACTACGCCAAAGTTGACGCGCCCCCTGGGCCATATTCTTTAGGGGGAATATCCGGAGCCGGATCCGATGGGAGTTGTAGTCTTCCGAGTGGCTGTGACCCGGTCCGTGCCCAGGGTGTCAAACTCAGTTGTATGTGGCAGTCCTACAGATGTTAATAAGTTCTTAATGTCGACTACGCCACCCGTTGTATTGCGGTCACTATGGCCGCCGCTGCAGCAGGGTCCGCTGAGGCTGATGGTGTAGGTGCAGCTTTGGTGATATAACCCCCAACGGGTGGGGTATAGCCTCAGGGGGTCAGGTGCAGAGGATGGGGGTTGTGGTGGTGCAGCATAGATGTTAAAGGAAGACAGAGTCGGGTTATGCAGTTTAGGATATTTACTCACTGCTGATGTTCCGGTCACTCCAGCTTCAAGTGACCTCCCGAGCCGTGCTGCATCCACCAGGTCCTGGATCCAGCCAACCCCCAAGCGAGTCCGGAGCGTGACCCTGAGCTCTCCTTCTGTCCTTTCTCTGGCCGTCCCCACTAGTGATCCACCCAGGTCCAGCTCCCTCGGGCCTTCTGTTGGGAGACCCTTGGCCTTGGGTTCCCTGACCCTCCACGTGGTATGCCTTCGTGGTGGATGTGGTGGGTGGCCGTGGCAGACGCTGCCCACGGCCTCCGGTCTCTGGCTGGGGTGTGTTTTTGCCCCCACCAGCTTGGGTTCCGGTACCCTGATGCCGACTCTTCACCCGGGGATTTAATTTGGGTTCTTAGAGTCCTCTCTTCTGTTTCCCCCTCTGGGTCTCTCTTTCTCCTCTCTCACTCTGGGTCTCTCTTCTCCTCTGCTCGCTGACTTTCTCTCTGCAACTGACCCTGTTCTTAGTTGGTGCCCACCTTATATATCCCTCTATGTGTGAGCTCAGGTGACCAGCACCCAATGAGCTCCTATCTTTACCCAGGCTGCTCCCCCTATCTGCCCCTACACTACTTGGGATGTACCACCCCCCTCCCACTCCAGCCAGGAACAGACTCGGTCGTACCTGCACATTTCTAAGTGGGAGTACCGTCGGTCTGCTCCTCGGAAATGGGATGTATGTAGTGCATGCAGCCTACCGAGCTCAGTTCCACACTCCATCCTTACCCGGGAGTGGAATATCACACCTCTGGGTTGAGGTGCAATACCCCTGTAGCAGCCGAATCCTCAGGGTGCTACATATACAACACACAGCACTCACACACTGGCTGTATACCACACAGAGGCACTAATACACTGGCCGTATACCACACACAACACTCACACACCGGCCATATACCGCACAGAGGCATTCACACACTGGCCGTATAATGCACACAGCACTCACACACTGGCTGTATAGTGCACAGTGGCACTCACACACTGGCCATATACCACACACAATACTCACACACTGGCAGAATACCGCACACAACACTCACACACTGGCCTTATACCACACACAACACTCACACACTGGCAGTATACTGCACACAACACTCACACACTGGCAGTATACCGCACACAGCACTCACACACTGGCCGTATAACGCACAGTGGCACTCACTCACTGGCTGTATACCGCACACAGCCCTCACACACTAGCTGTATACCACACACAACACTCACACACCGGCCGTATACCGTGATCTGACAGAAGAGTGTGTAGGAGCTCAGAGGGAGAGGAAGTCGCACATAGCTAAGGCTGGCCATGATCATGACTAGCACACATTGTCCTACTCCAGATCTGTGCCCGCTGTTCTTCTATCTCACCTCCAACTTACAAAAGCCACTTAAACACATTAAACAAACTGCATACACAACTAAGAAACCTTACACTGTTAGCTACATCAATTGAGCACAATTAAACTAACTGCGATTAACAGTGAATTTATTCACAGAAAATATATATTTTTTTAAATTCACTGAACCTGGCAAATATGAATTTCTAAAGGTTTGATCATCTCTAATTAATACCAATACAAAATTGAGACAATTTGGGAGAGATGGGTGTGATTATATAAAATGGAGTGTGGGTAACATGCAAATTTTCAAATCATGAATAAATTAGGTTGGTTGTAGAGAGGCACAAACGAGATCAAAATGATAAATAAGCTCGCATTCAGTTCATCTGTCATTGTGATGGGGGAGAAATATCATTACTAAATGAACTCTGAACTAAGCAGAGGGAGATAATATGGTATTCCTGGAATCGAACAGTGTAGAATGTAACACACACACATATTCTACATACAGGGAAAATGTAGTGGAGTACTGGTAGGAAAAGAAGTTAGGGTTGCTACCACTAATACACATGCATTTATAATGACAGGGGAGATCATATGAAAGATGCAAAGTAGTGAAAAGGTGCTGGCTGTAGGAACCACTATGTTGGTGAATGGGAGCATAAGGCTATGTTCACATGTTGAGTTTTGCTGCGTTTTTTTGCTTTTTTATGCAAATTAAAAGCTGCATTTTACAGTAGCAGCAAAGGCTATGGATTTCAGAAATCTCATGCACACACATTTTTTTCCTGAAATGCTGTGTTTTTTTTAAAACTGCAGCATGTCACTTCTTTCAGTGTTTTTGCAGCGTTTTTTTCACAGATAGAAAGCAATGAATGAACGTGCAATAAAAGCAGCAAAAACACATCAAAAAACGTTGCTATCACTTTTTGCTGCTTTTTTAGTGAAAAAAGCATGCACAGCAGGCTGTGAAACCCATTTGTTTTTGTGATTTTCCCAAGTTTAAACCATAATGTCTTGGTCTCCTCACCAGAGAATGGCAGTTAGGATTAATGCTGTTTAATTAAATTAGTGCTATTTGTAAACATTGGCTGACCAATTGTGAAATTTAACAAGACTTTACCAACTCAAAAGCTGACCAAAGTGTAAAAGTAAACAATGTTCTACAAACTCAATGCTCAGCCAATGTCTTCAATACAACTACCCCAGCTGTTACATTTGTAATTGTGTATTTTTTTATGAACTCATATGAACTTTTTTGTTCAGAATAGTCACTATTTTTTCAGACATAAATCTTTTTCCACTTAATTATTTGATCAAATTGCCCTATGTTCCAAAAATGGGTTTATGGTTTCACATATGTCTTGCATTGGTGACCTAATACCTTGCATTGTTTATGCTTCTGTGGTGGAAGCAAAGCTTTGCTTTGGGATACTGAAAAACGCAGCAAAAATGGAGCAAAAAATGAAGCAAAACCTGCTTTTTGTAAGCAGCTTCTTTACTGCCAAGAAAGCAAGTTTGCTGCAGAAAAAAACGTGTGAGCATAGCCTAAAGGTTACTATAGGGAGCTCATTTAGGTGAGCAGGTATCGCTTAAGTAGTTAATCAGAAGTGAGGGTGTTCATTAATATAAAGCATGCAATGTGATATACACATACAGAACGAAAAAGGAGTCAATATCACCAAAGAAAATCAAATTGCAAAATTATGTATATGGCAAAATGACTCTCTCTATGCTCTTCTTTTTAATGGAGTCAGTTGTGCGCATGCACGGTGTGACCTGTACACTGGTGCTTTGTCTTGCGGGACGCATGTGCTGAGATCACTGGAAGTGCACCCCCTGACCTGCGCGCGTCACTGCATGATCCGCAGGCAGCACTGGTGTCTCGGCGCATGCGCCTCTGACTTCTTACATCCGGCTTGAGCAGTATATAAATACACAATTTCACCATGTATCACAGCTCTCCCTGAAGAAGGTGTTTTCTATACCGAAATATGTGTTGGGGCACGAGGGTCCACACTGGGAGGCATGGGTAAGTTATTTACATTGAAATATACGTGTTTGATTATGTAGTTCATTTTGAATGGGTTTTCTTTGATGGCCCTTATGAGATACATAACAAATACTTCGGCCTGGATAGTGGCCCGCTATGCACCAGTTAGTTTAGGTATAATATACTGAAATATAACTGATAGTAATTCATATAAAAAATTGACTAAATTGATTTATACTTACTGGGATGGTGTGATATATGCTGTTTTATGTGCGTTATCTCTGAACCTGATCCATTGTCTCTCCTGTGTAATTTTCCCCTCTATTTTTGAGCCAGTCTGTCACATCATCTGATCTACATAGTGGAAAAAATATTTCCTTTGTGCTGGTGCTAATTAGCACGGCTCTTTCCTTTTTAATATTGTCTGTTATTTGGGATTAATTATTAATAAAATAAAACATTTTGCAATTTGATTTTCTTTGGTGATATCGACTCCTTTTTGGTTCTGTATAGGTTATATAAGATTGTTGAGTCTACTTCACCGACTATGTGTACGGTAGTTCAGGAATTTTCTGTTTCCAATATGATATACATGTCTCATGACAATGCTCCTTCCTTATCCACGTACATATCTGATCTGATGGAACCTTGTGGCAGTGCTATGTGTGTGAGCCCTAAAAATGTAAAAAAAAAATGAATGAGCATATGAGTTGTTGGTCTATACGTCTATGTGTGTTATCAGTCAAAAGCTCCAGCACCAGAAATTTAGAATAAACTAAAGTTATATTTAGAGAGCGCAGAGACACAAGAGTTATGTGCAATGTTCACCAATATGGGCCTCAATTCTTTTATTTATATGTCTCATCAGATGCTTTAGTGCATATACCTCCACAAACTATGGCTACTGTCATCTCAGAGCTGCTACTGAACTGCTATACTAGATGATTCACTGCTATGCTATCATATTTGCATGAGGTTCATAATTAGGTGAAGTAGTTGGACACCAATATTCCCGGCAAGAGGCAATATCATTGTGCACAGTAACTTCCTGAAACACCAATGTGGATCATTTTTCAGAGTAAGCATGGCCATCAACTTCCATCTGACATTCTGATGCAGTATAAGACTTGAGCATTTGTAGCAGTCATCTGCTGAGAAGTCAATTACTTGTAGATGTGTTTGCGCTTTATATAGTGAATGACTACTTACGCCTTAATTAAATGTCTATAGACCGAAAAAAAACTTGCCATCGTTTGCAGTTTGTTTCACCTGATACGGCACTCTGAAAAGGTCATGACAAAACCCTCTGTAGTAAAAGCTGCCATTTATGGCTTTAATGTGGTTGTTTTGTATCCAAACTAGTAAAATCCAATAGGTATTCATAGTATTTGCTGGGCAGATAAAGGATAATCCATGTAGACTATAACACAAATCCATTAATTTATACAATTTACGTATTACAGCTCTGTAGCAGTCTTAAATTGAATGATGGGTTATTTGGAGCATGTCACAATATGACATATTGGTAGGTCTATGTTAAATATATCTAAAAGCAAGAACAAGAACAGAAGACATGCTATGAAGCAGTGATCACCAAGATAAATATGTAAATTTTATTAATCAAAAAAAGATAAATACATGTGCACATCACACAAAAAGAGATGTAAGGCTGTGTGCCCACTATGCGTTTTTCAAGCGTTTTTGCCTCGGAATTTCCGCAGTGAAAATGCTTAAATGCTTGGTAATTCGTGCCCCATGGTCCCCAATGATAATCCGCATGTGCTGTGCACATGCTGCGGAAATTTCCGCTGCGGATTATCATTGCGGAAAAATCCGCTGCATGACCATTAATTTTGCGGACACGCAGCGTATTTGCCGCCATTGACTTGCATTGAAACACTTCATATCCGCATCACTACATGTGCACAAGCAGATATGAAGCGATTCAATGTGTGGATGGTACCCAGGCCTGGAGAAGAGGAGACTCTCATCCAGACCTGGGTACCATAGAAACTGTAAAAAAAAGAATTTAAAATAAAATATAAAGATTATACTTACCTTCCGATGTCGCCCAGTCTCAGCAGCGATGCGTGCGGTGTGTTGGGCGGCTCGTGGTGGTGTAAGGACCTGACTCGACAACATTGAGCTATGTGACAGGTCACGCGACCGCTGACGTCGGCAGTCGCGTGACCTGTCACATGACTGAATGACGTCATTGCAGGTCCTTCACACCACCGCGAGACACCGGGGAGACCGGATGGAGCGGAGAAGGAGACCAGGGCCATCGGAAGGTAAGTATAATCTTTATTTTTTATTTTTCACCATTCTTATTCTTTTTTTTTTAACTATTACTTGGTCACACTATATAAATCCATGCCAGTTGCAAGGATTTATATAGTGTGACCAAGTTGTCAATCACTTTTCCAAGTGATGCTAAAATCGCTTGGAAAAGCGCTTGATAACCCGCATGCAAAAATGCATGCAAAAACGCTTGACAAACGCTTCTACCTGGTGGGAAAAACGCATGTAAAATCTGCATGTGAGCGTGGGAGGGTGAGAATGTGAGGGTGAGCAGGTGAGCGTGGGAGCGGGTGAGCGTGGGAGCGTGTGAGGGTGAGAGTGTGAGGGTGAGCGTGTGAGCGTGTGAGTGTGAGCGTCGGAGCATGTGAGTGTGGGAGCGTGTGAGGGTGAGCGTGGGAGCATGTGAGGGTGAGCGTGGGAGCGTCAGAATGTGAGCGTAAGAATGTGAGCATCTGAGGGTGATTGTCCGAGGGTGAGCGTCAAAGCGTGAGCGTCAGAGCGGGAGCATGAGCATCCGAGCATGAGCGTTAGAGCCAGAGCGTGAGCATCAGAGCGTGAGCGTCAGAGCATGAGCGTGAGCGTCAGAGCCTGAGCATGAGCGTCCGAGCGTGAGCATCAGAGCGTGAGTGTGAGCATCAGAGCGTGAGCGTCAGAGTGTGAGCGTGAGCATCAGAGCATGAGCGTCAGAGCGTGAGCGTCAGAGCCTGAGCGTGAGCATCAGAGCGTGAGCGTCAGAGCCTGAGCGTGAGCGTCAACCTGAGCGTCAGAGTGTGAGCGTCAGAGCGTGAGCGTCCGAGCGTGAGCCTGAGTGTCAGAGCCTGAGCGTCAGAGCGTGAGAGTCCGAGCGTGGGCGTCAGAGCGTGAGCATCAGAGCGTGAGCATCAGAGCCTGAGCGTGAGTGTCCGAGCATCAGCATGAGCGTCCAAGCGTGAGCGTCAGAGCGTGAGCGTTAGCGTCGGAGCGTGAGCGTCAGAGCGTGAGCGTCAGAGCATGAGCGTAAGAGCGTGAGCGTCAGAGCGTGAGCATGAGCGTCTGCGCGTGAGCGTCTGCGCGTGAGCGTCTGAGCGTGAGCGTCAGAGCATGAGTGTCCGAGCGTGAGCGTCAGAGCATGAGTGTCCGAGCGTGAGCGTCAGAGCGTGAGCCTGAGAATCAGAGCCTGAGCATCAGAGCCCGAGCGTTAGAGCATGAGCGTCCGAGCGTGAGCGTCCGAGCATGAGCGTCCGAGCGTGAGCGTCAGAGTGTGAGCATGAGCGTCAGCGTGAGCGTGAGCGTCAGCGTGAGCGTGAGCGTCAGAGCCTGAGCGTGAGCGTCCAAGCATGAGCATCAGAGCGTGAGCGTCAGAGTGTGAGCGTCAGAGTGTGAGCGTCAGAGTGTGAGCGTCCGAGAGTGAGCATCTGAGCATGAGCATCAGAGAGTGAGCGTGAGCATCAGAGCGTGAGCGTCCGAGCGTCAGAGCGTGAGCATCCGAGAGTGAGCGTCAGAGCGTGAGAGTGAGCGTCAGAGCGTGAGCGTCTGAGTGTGAGCGTCAGAGAGTGAGCGTCCGAGCGTGAGCGTGAGCGTCAGCGTCCGAGCATGAGCGTCAGAGCATGAGCGTCTGCGTCAGAGCGTAAGCTTCAGAGCGTGAACGTGAGCGTCAGAGCCTGAGCCTGAGCGTCCGAGCGTGAGCGTCAGAGCGTGAGCATGAGCGTCCGAGGGTGAGCGTCAGAGCGTGAGCGAGAGCATGAGCGTAAGCGTCAGAGCGTGAGCATGAGCGTCTGAGCGTGAGCATCAGAGCGTGAGCGTCCGAGCGTGCGCGTCCGAGCGTGAGCGTCAGAGCGTGATGGTCTGAGCGTGAGCATCAGAGTGTGAGTGTCCGAGCGTCCGAGCGTGAGCGTCAGAGCGTCCGAGCGTGAGCGTCAGAGCGTGAGCGTCAGTGTGTGAGCGTGAGCGTCAGAGCGTGAGTGTGAGCGTCTAAGAGTGAGCGTCAGAGAGTGAGCGTGAGCGTCAGAGCGTGAGCGTCCGAGCGTCAGAGCGTGAACGTCCGAGAGTGAGCGTCAGAACGTGAGAGTGAGTGTCAGAGCGTGAGCATCTGAGTGTGAGCGTCAGAGAGTGAGCGTCCGAGCGTGAGCGTCAGCGTCCGAGCGTGAGCGTCAGAGCATGAGCGTCCGAGAGTGAGTGTCAGAGCGTGTGAGTGAGCGTCAGAGCGTGAGTGGCTGAGTGTGAGCGTCAGAGAGTGAGCGTCTGAGCGTGAGCGTCAGCGTCCGAGCGTGAGCGTCAGAGCATGAGCGTGAGCGTCAGAGCGTAAGCTTCAGAGCGTGAGCGTGAGCGTCAGAGCCTGAGCGTGAGCGTCCGAGCGTGAGCGTCAGAGCGTGAGCATGAGCGTCAGAGCGTGAGCATCAGAGCGTGAGCGTCCGAGCGTGAGCGTCCGAGCGTGCGCGTCAGAGCGTGAGCATCCGAGCGTGATTGTCCGAGCGTGAGCGTCAGAGCGTGAGCATCAGAGCGTGAGCGTCAGAGCGTAAGCGTCCGAGCGTGAGCGTCAGAGCGTGAGCGTCTGAGCGTCCGAGCGTGAGCGTCAGAGCGTCCGAGCGTGAGCGTCAGAGCGTGAGTGTCAGTGCGTGAGCGTGAGCATCAGAGCGTGAGCATGAGCTTCAGAGCGTGAGCGTCCGAGCGTTAGAGCGTGAGCGTCCGAGAGTGAGCGTCAGAGCGTGAGAGAGAGCGTGAACGCGTGAGCGTCAGAGTGTGAGCGTCAGAGCGTGAGCGTGAGCATCAGAGCGTGAGCGTCAGAGCCTGAGCGTCAGAGCCTGAGCGTCAGAACGTGAGCGTGAGCGTCAGCCTGAGCATCAGAGCGTGAGCGTCTGAGCGTGAGCGTCAGAGCCTGAGCGTCAGAGCGTGAGCGTCCGAGCATGAGCGTCAGAGCGTGAGCGTCCGAGCATGAGCGTCAGAGTGTAAGCGTCAGAGCGTGAGCGTCAAAGCCTGAGCGTGAGCGTCCGAGCGTGAGCGTCAGGGCATGAGCATGAGCGTCCGAGCGTGAGCGTCAGAGCGTGAGCGTCAGAGCCTGAGCGTCAGAACGTGAGCGTCAGCCTGAGCGTCAGAGCTTGAGCGTCCGAGCGTGAGCGTCAGAGCCTGAGCGTCAGAGCGTGAGCGTCCGAGCATGAGCGTCAGAGAGTGAGCGTCCGAGCGTGAGCGTCAGAGCGTGAGCGTGAGCATCAGAGCGTGAGCATCAGAGCGTGAGCATCAGAGCGTGAGCGTCAGAGCCTGAGCGTCAGAACGTGAGCGTGAGCGTCAGCCTGAGCATCAGAGCGTGAGCGTCTGAGCGTGAGCGTCTGAGCGTGAGCGTCAGAGCCTGAGCGTCAGAGCGTGAGCGTCCGAGCATGAGTGTCAGAGCGTGAGCGTCCGAGCGTAAGCGTCAGAGTGTAAGCGTCAGAGCGTGAGCGTCAAAGCCTGAGCGTGAGCGTCCGAGCGTGAGCGTCAGGGCATGAGCATGAGCGTCCGAGCGTGAGCGTCAGAGCATGAGCGTCAGAGCCTGAGCGTCAGAACGTGAGCGTCAGCCTGAGCGTCAGAGCTTGAGCGTCCGAGCGTGAGCGTCAGAGCATGAGCGTCAGAGCGTGAGCGTCCGAGCATGAGCGTCAGAGCGTGAGCGTCCGAGCGTGAGCGTCTGAGCGTGAGCGTCAGAGCGTGAGCGTGAGCATCAGAGCGTGAGCGTCAGAGCCTGAACGTCAGAACGTGAGCGTGAGCGTCAGCCTGAGCGTCAGAGCGTAAGCGTCCGAGCGTGAGCGTCAGAGCCTGAGCGTCAAAGCGTGAGCGTCAAAGCGTGAGCGTCAGAGCGTGAGCGTCCGAGCATGAACGTCAGAGCGTAAGCGTCAGAGCGTCCGAGCGTGAGCGTCAGAGCGTCCGAGCGTGAGCGTCAGAGCGTGAGCGTCAGTGCGTGAGCGTGAGCGTCAGAGCATGAGCGTGAGCATCAGAGCGTGAGCTTCAGAGCATGAGCGTCCGAGCGTTGGAGCGTGAGGGTCCGAGAGTGAGCGTCAGAGCGTGAGAGAGAGCGTGAACGCGTGAGCGTCCGAGCGTGAGCGTCAGAGAGTGAGCGTCAGAGCCTGAGCGTGAGCGTCAGAGCGTGAGCGTCAGAGCCTGAGAGTCACAGCTTGAGCGTCAGAACGTGAGCGTGAGCGTCAGCCTGAGCATCAGAGCGTGAGCGTCTGAGCGTGAGCGTCAGAGCCTGAGCGTCAGAGCGTGAGCGTCTGAGCATGAGCGTCAGAGCGTGAGCGTCAGAGCATGAGCGTCAGAGCGTGAGCGTCAGAGCGTGAGCGTGAGTGTCAGAGCGTGAGCATGAGCATCAAAGCGTGAGCGTCAGAGCGTGAGTGTCTGAGCGTGAGCATCAGAGCCTGAGCGTCAGAGCGTGAGCGTCAGAGCGTAAGCGTCAGAGCGTAAGCGTCAGAGCGTGAGCATCAGAGCATGAGCATGAGCGTCCGAGCGTGAGCGTCCGAGCGTGAGCGTTAGAGCGTGAGCGTGAGCATCATAGTGTGAGCGTCAGAGCGTGAGCGTGAGCATCATAGCGTGAGCGTCAGAGCGTGAGGGTCAGAGCGTGTGTGTCAGAGCGTGAGCATGAGCGTCAGAGCCTGAGCGTCCGAGCGTGAGCGTCAGAGCATGAGCATGAGCGTCCGAGCCTTTATGTCAGAGCGTTAGCGTCAGAGCGTGAGCGTCAGAGCGTGTGCGTCAGAGCGTGAGCGTAAGCGTCTGAACGTGAGCGTCAGAGCGTGAGCGTCCGAGCGTGAGCGTGCAAGTGTGGCATTGCGTCAGCGTCATTGCGTGAGCGTCCAAGCGTGAGCGTCAGAGCGTGAGCGTGAGCATCCGAGCGTGAGCGTCAGAGCGTGAGCGTCCGACCGTGAGCGTCAGAGCGTGAGCGTGAGCATCAGAGCGTGAGTGTCAATGCTTGAGCGTCCGAGAGTGAGAGTCAGAGTGAGCGTCAGAGCGTGAGTGTCTGAGCGTGAGTGTCTGAGCGTGAGCATGAGAGCGTGAGCGTCTGAGCGTGAGCGTCTGAGCGTGAGCGTCGGAGCGTGAGCGTAAGAGCGTGAGGGTCCGAGCGTGAGCGTCCGAGCGTGAGCGTCAGAGCGTGAGCGTCCGAGCGTGAGCGTCAGAGCGTGAGCATGAGCGTCCGAGCTTGAGTGTCAAAGCGTGAGCGTCAGAGCGTGAGCGTCTGAGCCTGAGCGTGAGCGTCCAAGCGTGAGCGTCCAAGCGTGAGCGTGAGCATCAGAGCGTGAGCGTCTGAGCCTGAGCGTGAGCATCCGAGCGTGAGCGTCAGAGCGTGAGACTGAGCGTCAGAGCCTGAGCGTCAGAGCCTGAGCGTCAGAGCGTGAGCGTTAGCCTGAGCGTCAGAGTGTAAGTGTCAGAGCGTGAGCGTCAGAGCGTGATCGTGAGCGTCAGAGCCTGAGCGTCAGAGCGTGAGCGTCAGAGCGTGAGCGTGAGCGTCTGACCGTGCGCGTCAGAGCGTGAGCATCAGAGCGTGCGCGTCAGAGCGTGAGCGTCCGAGAGTGAGCGTCAGAGCGTGAGCGTGAGCATCCAAGCGTGAGCGTCAGAGCGTGAGCATGAGCGTCCGAGCGTGAGCGTCAGAGCATGAGCGTCAGAGCGTGAGCATCAGAGCGTGAGCGTGAGCGTCAGAGCGTGAGCGTCAGAGCATGAGCGTCCGAGCGTCAGAGCATGAGCGTCTGAGAGTGAGAGTGAGCGTCAGAGCGTAAGCGTCAGAGCGTAAGCGTCTGAGCGTGAGCATCAGAGCGTGAGCATGAGCGTCAAAGCGTGAGCGTCAGCCTGAGCGTCAGAGCGTGAGTGTTCGAGCGTGAGCATCAGGGCCTGAGCGTCAGAGCGTGAGCGTCAGAGCGTAAGCGTCAGAGCGTAAGCGTCAGAGCGTGAGCATCAGAGCATGAGCATGAGCGTCCGAGCGTGAGCGTCCGAGCGTGAGCGTCAGAGCATGAGCCCGAGCATCATAGCGTGAGCGTCAGAGCGTGAGCGTGAGCATCATAGCGTGAGCGTCAGAGCGTGAGGGTCAGAGCGTGTGTGTCAGAGCGTGAGCATGAGCGTCAGAGCCTGAGCGTCCGAGCGTGAGCGTCAGAGCATGAGCATGAGCGTCTGAGCCTTAACGTCAGAGCGTTAGCGTCAGAGCGTGAGCGTCAGAGCGTGAGCGTCCGAGCGTGAGCGTGCAAGTGCGGCATTGCGTCAGCGTCATTGCGTGAGCGTCATTGCGTGAGCGTCAGAGCGTGAGCGTGAGCATCCGAGCGTGAGCGTCAGAGCGTGAGCGTCCGACCGTGAGCGTCAGAGCGTGATCGTGAGCGTCAGAGCCTGAGCGTCAGAGCGTGAGCGTCCGAGCGTGAGCGTCAGAGCGTAAGCGTCAGAGCGTGAGCGTCAGAGCATGAGCGTGAGCGTCAGAGCGTGAGCGTCAGAGCGTGAGTGTCTGAGCGTGAGCGTCAGCCTGAGCATGAGAGCGTGAGCGTCCGAGCGTGAGCGTAAGTGTCAGAGCGTGAGCGTCAGAGCCTGAGCTTCAGAGCGTGAGCGTCCGAGCGTGAGCGTCAGAGCGTAAGCGTCAGATCATGAGCGTGAGCGTCAGAGCGTGAGCGTGAGCGTCAGAGCGTGAGCGTGAGCGTCAGATCGTGAGCGTGCGAGTGTCAGAGCGTGAGCGTCCGAGAGTGAGCGTCAGAGTGTGAGAGTGAGCGTCTGAGCGTGAGCGTCCGAGCGTGAGCGTCAGAGCATGAGCGTGAGCGTCAGAGCGTGAGCGTCTGAGCGTGAGCGTCAGCCTGAGCGTCAGAGCGTGAGCGTCCTAGCGTGAGCGTGAGCGTCAGAGCGTGAGCGTCAGAGCCTGAGCTTCAGAGTGTGAGCGTCCGAGCGTGAGCATCAGAGCGTAAGCGTCAGAGCATGAGCGTGAGCGTCGGAGCGTGAGCGTCAGAGCGTCGGAGCGTGAGCGTGAGCGTCAGAGCGTGAGCGTGAGTGTCAGAGCGTGAGAATCTGAGTTTGAGCGTCAGAGCGTGGGTGTCAGAGCGTGAGCGTCAGAGCGTGAGCGTCCGAGCGTCAGAGCGAGAGCGTCCGAGAGTGAGCGTCAGAGTGTGAGAGTGAGCGTCTGAGCGTGAGCGTACGAGAGTGAGCGTCCGAGCGTGAGCATGAACGTCACAGCGTGAGCGTCACAGCGTGAGCGTCAGAGCATGAGCATCAGAGTGTGAGCGTGAGCGACATAGCGTGAGCGTGAGCGACATAGCGTGAGCGTCTGAGTGTGAGCATCTGAGCGTGAGCGTCAGAGCGTGAGCGTCAGAGCGTGAGCGTCCGAGCGTCAGAGCGAGAGCGTCCGAGAGTGAGAGTGAGCGTCTGAGCGTGAGCGTCCGAGAGTGAGCGTCCGAGCGTGAGCGTGAACGTCAGAGCGTGAGCGTCACAGCGTGAGCGTCACAGCGTGAGCGTCAGAGCGTGAGCATCAGAGCGTGAGCGTGAGCGTCAGAGCGTGAGCGTCTGAGCGTGAGCGTCTGAGCGTGGGCGTCTGAGCGTGAGTGTCAGAGCGTGAGCGTGAGCGTCTGAGCGTCAGAGCGTGAGCGTCTGAGCGTGAGCGCGTGAGCGTCAGAGCGTGAGCGTCAGAGCATGAGCGTCAGAGCATGAGCATGAGCGTCTGAGCGTGAGCGTCAGAGCGTGAGCGTGAGCGTCAGAGCGTGAGCGTCAGAGCTTGAGAGTGAGCGTCAGAGCGTGAGCGTCAGAGCGTGAGCGTGAGCGTCTGAGCGTGAGCGTCAGAGCTTGAGAGTGAGCGTCAGAGCGTGAGCGTCAGAGCGTGAGCGTGAGCGTCAGAGCGTGAGCGTCCGAGCCTGAGCGTCAGAGCGTGAGCGTCAGAGCCTGAGCGTCAGAGCGTGAGCGTCCGAGCATGAACGTCAGAGCGTGAGCGTCCGAGCGTGAGCATCAGAGCGTAAGCGTCAGAGCGTGAGCGTCAAAGCCTGAGCGTGAGCGTCCGAGCGTGAGCGTCCGAGCGTGAGCGTCAGAGCGTGAGCGTCAGAGCGTGAGCCTGAGCGTCTGACCGTGCGCGTCAGAGCGTGAGCATCAGAGCGTGCGCGTCCGAGCGTGAGCGTCAGAGCGTGAGCGTGAGCATCCAAGCGTGAGTGTCAGAGCGTGAGCATGAGCGTCCGAGCGTGAGCGTCAGAGCATGAGCGTCAGAGCGTGAGCGCCAGAGCGTGAGCGTCAGAGCGTGAGCGTGAGCGTCAGAGCATGAGCGTCCGAGCGTCAGAGCAAGAGCGTCTGAGAGTGAGCGTCAGAGCGTGAGAGTGAGCGTCAGAGCGTTAGCGTCAGAGCGTAAGCGTCAGAGCGTGAGCGTCCGAGCGTGAGCGTCTGAGCGTGAGCATGAGCGTCAACGCGTGAGCGTCAGCCTGAGCGTCAGAGCGTGAGTGTCCGAGTGTGAGCATCAGAGCCTGAGCGTCAGAGCGTGAGCGTCAGAGCGTAAGCGTCAGAGCGTGAGCGTCAGAGCGTGAGCGTCACAGCGTGAGCGTGAGCATCATAGCGTGAGCGTCAGAGCGTGAGGGTCAGAGCGTGTGTGTCAGAGCGTGAGCATGAGCGTCAGAGCCTAAGCGTCCGAGCGTGAGCGTCAAAGCATGAGCATGAGCGTCCGAGCCTTAACGTCAGAGCGTTAGCGTCAGAGCGTGAGCGTCAGAGCGTGTGCGTCAGAGCGTGAGCGTCAGAGCGTGTGCGTCAGAGCGTGAGCGTCAGAGCATGAGCATGAGCGTCCGAGCCTTAACGTCAGAGCGTTAGCGTCAGAGCGTGAGCGTCAGAGCGTGTGCGTCAGAGCGTGAGCGTAAGCGTCTGAACGTGAGCGTCAGAGCGTGAGCATCCGAGCGTGAGCGTGCAAGTGCGGCATTGCGTCAGCGTCATTGCGTGAGCGTCCAAGCGTGAGCGTCAGAGCGTGAGCGTGAGCATCCGAGCGTGAGCGTCAGAGCGTGAGCGTCAGAGCGTGAGCGTCCGACCGTGAGCGTCAGAGCGTGAGCGTGAGCGTCAGAGCGTGAGCTTGAGCGTCAGAGCGTGAGCGTCAATGCTTGAGCATCCGAGAGTGAGAGTCAGAGTGAGCGTCAGAGCGTGAGTGTGTGAGCGTGAGTGTCTGAGCGTGAGCGTGAGAGCGTGAGCGTCCAAGCGTGAGCGTCAGAGCGTGAGCGTCCGAGCGTGAGCGTCAGAGTGTGAGCATGAGCGTCCGAGCATGAGCGTCTAAGCGTGAGCGTCAAAGCGTGAGCGTCAATGCTTGAGCATCCGAGAGTGAGAGTCAGAGTGAGCGTCAGAGCGTGAGTGTCTGAGCGTGAGTGTCTGAGCATGAGCGTGAGAGCGTGAGCGTCCGAGCGTGAGCGTCCGAGCGTGAGCGTCAGAGCGTGAGCGTCCGAGCGTGAGCGTCAGAGTGTGAGCATGAGCGTCCGAGCGTGAGCGTCCAAGCGTGAGCGTCCAAGCGTGAGCGTGAGCATCAGAGCGTGAGCGTGAGCGTCTGAGCCTGAGCGTGAGCATCCGAGCGTGAGCGTCCAAGCGTCAGACTGAGCGTCAGAGCCTGAGCGTCAGAGCGTGAGCGTTAGCCTGAGCGTCAGAGCGTAAGTGTCAGAGCGTGAGCGTCAGAGCGTGAGCGTCCGAGCGTGAGCGTCAGAGCGTAAGCGTCAGAGCGTGAGCGTCAGAGCATGAGCGTGAGCGTCAGAGCGTGAGCGTCAGAGCGTGAGTGTCTGAGCGTGAGCGTCAGCCTGAGCGTGAGAGCGTGAGCGTCCGAGCGTGAGCGTGAGCGTCAGAGCCTGAGCTTCAGAGCGTGAGCGTCCGAGCGTGAGCGTCAGAGCGTAAGCGTCAGATCATGAGCGTGAGCGTCAGAGCGTGAGCGTCAGAGCGCGAGCGTGAGCGTCAGATCGTGAGCGTGCGAGTGTCAGAGCGTGAGCGTCCGAGAGTGAGCGTCAGAGTGTGAGAGTGAGCGTCTGAGCGTGAGCGTCCGAGCGTGAGCGTCAGAGCATGAGCGTGAGCGTCAGAGCGTGAGCGTCTGAGCGTGAGTGTCAGCCTGAGCGTCAGAGCGTGAGCGTCCTAGCGTGAGCGTGAGCGTCAGAGCGTGAGCGTCAGAGCCTGAGCTTCAGAGTGTGAGCGTCCGAGCGTGAGCATCAGAGTGTGAGCGTCCGAGCGTGAGCATCAGAGCGTAAGCTTCAGAGCATGAGCGTGAGCGTCGGAGCGTGAGCGTCAGAGCGTGAGCGTGAGTGTCAGAGCGTGAGCGTCTGAGCGTGAGCGTCAGAGCGTGAGTGTCAGAGCGTGAGCGTCAGAGCGTGAGTGTCAGAGCGTGAGCGTCAGAGCGTGAGCGTCCGAGCGTCAGAGCGAGAGCGTCCGAGAGTGAGCGTCAGAGTGTGAGAGTGAGCGTCTGAGCGTGAGCGTCCGAGAGTGAGCGTCCGAGCGTGAGCGTGAACGTCAGAGCGTGAGCGTCACAGCGTGAGCGTCAGAGCGTGAGCATCAGAGCGTGAGCGTGAGCGACATAGCGTGAGCGTCTGAGCGTGAGCGTCAGAGTGTGAGCATCTGAGTGTGAGCATCTGAGCATGAGCGTCAGAGCGTGAGTGTCAGAGCGTGAGCGTCAGAGCGTGAGCGTCCGAGCGTCAGAGCGAGAACGACCAAGAGTGAGCGTCAGAGTGTGAGTGAGCGTCTGAGCGTGAGCGTCCGAGAGTGAGCGTCCGAGCGTGAGCGTGAACGTCAGAGCGTGAGCGTCACAGCGTGAGCGTCCGAGCGTGAGCGTCAGAGCGTGAGCATCAGAGCGTGAGCGTGAGCGACATAGCGTGAGCATCTGAGCGTGGGCGTGTGAGCGTCAGAGCGTGAGAGTCTGAGCGTGAGCGTCAGGGCGTGAGCGTCAGAGCATGAGCGTCAGAGCATGAGCATGAGCGTCTGAGCGTGAGCGTGAGCGTCAGAGCGTGAGCGTCAGAGCGTGAGCGTAAGCGTCAGAGCGTGAGCGTCCTAGCGTCAGAGCGTGAGCGTCAGAGCTTGAGAGTGAGCGTCAGAGCGTGAGCGTCAGAGCGTGAGCATCAGAGCGTGAGCGTGAGCGACATAGCGTGAGCGTCAGAGCGTGAGCGTCTGAGCGTGGGCGTCTAAGCGTGAGCATCAGAGCGTGAGCGTCTGAGCGTCAGAGCGTGAGCGTCTGAGCGTGAGCGCGTGAGCGTCAGAACGTGAGCGTCTGAGCATGAGCGTCAGAGCATGAGCGTGAGCGTCTGAGCGTGAGCGTCAGAGCATGAGCGTGAGCGTCAGAGCGTGAGCGTGAGCGTCCTAGCGTCAGAGCGTGAGCGTCAGAGCTTGAGAGTGAGCGTCAGAGCGTGAGCGTCTGAGCGTGAGCGTCTGAGCATGAGCGTCAGGGCGTGAGCGTCAGAGCGTGAGCGTGAGCATCAGAGCGTGAGCGTCCTAGCGTCAGAGCTTGAGAGTGAGCGTCAGAGCGTGAGCGTCTGAGCGTGAGCGTCTGAGCATGAGCATCAGAGCGTGAGCGTCTGAGCGTGAGCGTCTGAGCCTGAGCGTCTGAGCGTTAGAGCGTCAGAGCGTGAGCGTCAGAGCGTGAGCGTCTGAGCCTCAGCGTCAGAGCGTGAGTGTCAGAGCGTGAGTGTCAGAGCGTGAGCGTCCGAGCGTCAAAGCGAGAGCGTCCGAGAGTGAGCGTCAGAGTGTGAGAGTGAGCGTCTGACCGTGAGCGTCCGAGAGTGAGCGTCCGAGCGTGAGCGTGAACGTCAGAGCGTGAGCGTCACAGCGTGAGCGTCACAGCGTGAGCGTCCGAGCGTGACCGTCAGAGCGTAAGCGTCAGAGCGTGAGCATCAGAGCGTGAGCGACATAGCGTGACCGTCTGAGCGTGAGCGTCAGAGTGTGAGCGTCAGAGCGTGAGTGTCAGAGCGTGAGCGTCAGAGCGTGAGCGTCCAATCGTCAGAGCGAGAGCGTCCGAAAGTGAGCGTCAGAGTGTGAGAGTGAGCATCTGAGCGTGAGCGTCCGAGTGTGAGCGTCCGAGCGTGAGCGTGAACGACAGAGCGTGAGCGTCACAGCGTGAGCGTCCGAGCGTGAGCGTCAGAACGTGAGCATCAGAGCGTGAGCGTGAGCGACATAGCGTGAGCGTCAGAGCGTGAGCGTCTGAGCGTGGGCGTCAGAGCGTGAGCGTCAGAGCGTGAGCGTCTGAGCGTGAGCGTGAGCATCTGAGCGTGAGCGCCTGAGCGTCAGAGCATGAGCGTCAGAGCATGAGCGTGAGCGTCAGAGCATGAGCGTCAGAGCATGAGCGTGAGCGTCTGAGCGTGAGCGTCAGAGCGTGAGCGTCCGAGCGTCAGAGCGTGAGCGTCAGAGCGTGAGCGTGAGCGTCCTAGCGTCAGAGCGTGAACGTCAGAGGTTGAAAGTGAGCGTCAGAGCGTGAGCGTCAGAGCGTCCGAGCATGAGCGTCAGAGCGTCCGAGCGTGAGCGTCAGAGCGTGAGCGTCAGTGCGTGAGCGTGAGCATCAGAGCGTGAGCATGAGCTTCAGAGCGTGAGCGTCCGAGCGTTAGAGCGTGAGCGTCCGAGAGTGAGCGTCAGAGCGTGAGAGAGAGCGTGAACGCGTGAGCGTCCGAGCGTGAGCGTCAGAGCGTGAGCGTGAGCATCAGAGCGTGAGCGTCAGAGTCTGAGCGTCAGAGCCTGAGCGTCAGAACGTGAGCGTGAGCGTCAGCCTGAGCATCAGAGCGTGAGCGTCTGAGCGTGAGCGTCAGAGCCTGAGCGTCAGAGCGTGAGCGTCCGAGCATGAGCGTCAGAGCGTGAGCGTTCGAGCGTGAGCGTCAGAGTGTAAGCGTCAGAGCGTGAGCGTCAAAGCCTGAGCGTGAGCGTCCGAGCGTGAGCGTCAGGGCATGAGCATGAGCGTCCAAGCGTGAGCGTCAGAGCGTGAGCGTCAGAGCCTGAGCGTCAGAACGTGAGCGTCAGCCTGAGCGTCAGAGCTTGAGCGTCCGAGCGTGAGCGTCAGAGCCTGAGCGTCCGAGCGTGAGCGTCCGAGCATGAGCGTCAGAGCGTGAGCGTCCGAGCGTGAGCGTCCGAGCGTGAGCGTGAGCATCAGAGCGTGAGCGTCAGAGCCTGAGCGTCAGAACGTGAGCGTGAGTGTCAGGCTGAGCGTCAGAGCGTAAGCGTCCGAGCGTGAGCGTCAGAGCCTGAGCGTCAGAGCGTGAGCGTCAGAGCGTGAGCGTCCGAGCGTGAACATCAGAGCGTAAGCGTCAGAGCGTCCGAGCGTGAGCGTCAGAGCGTCCGAGCGTGAGCGTCAGATCGTGAGCGTCAGTGCGTGAGCGTCAGAGCGTGAGCGTGAGCATCAGAGCGTGAGTGTGAGCTTCAGAGCGTGAGCGTCCGAGCGTTAGAGCGTGAGCGTCCGAGAGTGAGCATCAGAGCGTGAGAGAGAGCATGAACGCGTGAGCATCCGAGCGTGAGCGTCAGAGAGTGAGCGTCAGAGCGTGAGCGTCAGAGCCTGAAAGTCAGAACCTGAGCGTCAGAACGTGAGCGTGAGCGTCAGCCTGAGCATCAGAGCGTGAGCGTCTGAGCGTGAGCGTCAGAGCCTGAGCGTCAGAGCGTGAGCGTCTGAGCATGAGCGTCTGAGCATGAGCGTCAGAGCGTGAGCATGAGCTTCAGAGCGTGAGCGTCCGAGCGTTAGAGCGTGAGCGTCCGAGAGTGAGCGTCAGAGTGTGAGAGAGAGCGTGAACGCGTGAGCGTCCGAGCGTGAGCGTCCGAGCGTGAGCGTCAGAGCGTGAGCGTGAGCATCAGAGCGTGAGCGTCAGAGTCTGAGCGTCAGAGCCTGAGCGTCAGAACGTGAGCGTGAGCGTCAGCCTGAGCATCAGAGCGTGAGCGTCTGAGCCTGAGCGTCAGAGCCTGAGCGTCAGAGCGTGAGCGTCCGAGCATGAGCGTCAGAGCGTGAGCGTTCGAGCGTGAGCGTCAGAGTGTAAGCGTCAGAGCGTGAGCGTCAAAGCCTGAGCGTGAGCGTCCGAGCGTGAGCGTCAGGGCATGAGCATGAGCGTCCAAGCGTGAGCGTCAGAGCGTGAGCGTCAGAGCCTGAGCGTCAGAACGTGAGCGTCAGCCTGAGCGTCAGAGCTTGAGCGTCCGAGCGTGAGCGTCAGAGCCTGAGCGTCAGAGCGTGAGCGTCCGAGCATGAGCGTCAGAGAGTGAGCGTCCGAGCGTGAGCGTCCGAGCGTGAGCGTCAGAGCGTGAGCGTGAGCATCAGAGCGTGAGCGTCAGAGCCTGAGCGTCAGAACGTGAGCGTGAGTGTCAGGCTGAGCGTCAGAGCGTAAGCGTTCGAGCGTGAGCGTCAGAGCCTGAGCGTCAGAGCGTGAGCGTCAGAGCGTGAGCGTCCGAGCGTGAACATCAGAGCGTAAGCGTCAGAGCGTCCGAGCGTGAGCGTCAGAGCGTCCGAGCGTGAGCGTCAGAGCGTGAGCGTCAGAGCGTGAGCGTCAGTGCGTGAGCGTGAGCGTCAGAGCGTGAGCGTGAGCATCAGAGCGTGAGTGTGAGCTTCAGAGCGTGAGCGTCCGAGCGTTAGAGCGTGAGCGTCCGAGAGTGAGCATCAGAGCGTGAGAGAGAGCGTGAACGCGTGAGCGTCCGAGCGTGAGCGTCAGAGAGTGAGCGTCAGAGCGTGAGCGTCAGAGCCTGAGAGTCAGAACCTGAGCGTCAGAATGTGAGCGTGAGCGTCAGCCTGAGCATCAGAGCGTGAGCGTCAGAGCGTGAGCGTCAGAGCCTGAGCGTCAGAGCGTGAGCGTCTGAGCATGAGCGTCTGAGCATGAGCGTCAGAGCGTGAGCATGAGCTTCAGAGCGTGAGCGTCCGAGCGTTAGAGCATGAGCGTCCGAGAGTGAGCGTCAGAGCGTGAACGCGTGAGCGTCCGAGCGTGAGCGTCCGAGCGTGAGCGTCAGAGCGTGAGCGTGAGCATCAGAGCGTGAGCGTCAGAGTCTGAGCGTCAGAGCCTGAGCGTCAGAACGTGAGCGTGAGCGTCAGCCTGAGCATCAGAGCGTGAGCGCCTGAGCGTGAGCGTCAGAGCCTGAGCGTCCGAGCGTGAGCGTCAGGGCATGAGCATGAGCGTCCAAGCGTGAGCGTCAGAGCGTGAGCGTCAGAGCCTGAGCGTCAGAACGTGAGCGTCAGCCTGAGCGTCAGAGCTTGAGCGTCCGAGCGTGAGCGTCAGAGCCTGAGCGTCAGAGCGTGAGCGTCCGAGCATGAGCGTCCGAGCGTGAGCGTCCGAGCGTGAGCGTCAGAGCGTGAGCGTGAGCATCAGAGCGTGAGCGTCAGAGCCTGAGCGTCAGAACGTGAGCGTGAGTGTCAGGCTGAGCGTCAGAGCATAAGCGTCCGAGCGTGAGCGTCAGAGCCTGAGCGTCAGAGCGTGAGCGTCAGAGCGTGAGCGTCCGAGCGTGAACGTCAGAGCGTAAGCGTCAGAGCGTCCGAGCGTGAGCGTCAGAGCGTCCGAGCGTGAGCGTCAGAGCGTGAGCGTCAGTGCGTGAGCGTGAGCATCAGAGCGTGAGCGTGAGCATCAGAGCGTGAGTGTGAGCTTCAGAGCGTGAGCGTCCGAGCGTTAGAGCGTGAGCGTCCGAGAGTGAGCATCAGAGCGTGAGAGAGAGCGTGAACGCGTGAGCGTCCGAGCGTGAGCGTCAGAGAGTGAGCGTCAGAGCGTGAGCGTCAGAGCGTGAGCGTCAGAACCTGAGAGTCAGAGCCTGAGCGTCAGAACGTGAGCGTGAGCGTCAGCCTGAGCATCAGAGCGTGAGCGTCTGAGCGTGAGCGTCAGAGCCTGAGCGTCAGAGCGTGAGCGTCTGAGCATGAGCGTCAGAGCGTGAGCGTCCGAGCGTGAGCGTCAGAGTGTAAGCGTCAGAGCGTGAGCGTCAAAGCCTGAGCGTGAGCGTCCGAGCGTGAGCGTCAGGGCATGAGCATGAGCGTCCGAGCGTGAGCGTCCGAGCGTGAGCGTCAGAGCGTGAGCGTCAGAGCCTGAGCGTCAGAACGTGAGCGTCAGCCTGAGCGTCAGAGCGTGAGCGTCCGAGCGTGAGCGTCAGAGTCTGAGCGTCAGAGCGTGAGCGTCAGAGCGTGAGCGTCCGAGCATGAGCGTCAGAGCGTGAGCGTCCGAGTGTGAGCGTCAGAGCGTGAGCGTGAGCATCAGAGCGTGAGCGTCAGAGCCTGAGCGTCAGAGCCTGAGCGTCAGAACGTGAGCGTGAGCGTCAGCCTGAGCGTCAGAGCATGAGCGTCCGAGCGTGAGCGTCAGAGCGTGAGCGTCGGAGCGTGAGCGTCAGAGCGTGAGCGTGAGTGTCAGAGCGTGAGCGTCTGAGTGTGAGCGTCAGAGCGTGAGTGTCAGAGCGTGAGCGTCAGAGCGAGAGCGTCTGACAGTGAGCGTCAGAGTGTGAGAGTGAGCGTCTGAGCGTGAGCGTCCGAGAGTGAGCGTCCGAGCGTGAGCGTGAACGTCAGAGCGTGAGCGTCACAGCGTGAGCGTCAGAGCGTGAGCGTCTCAGCGTGAGCATCAGAGCGTGAGCGTGAGCGACATAGAGTGAGCGTCTGAGCGTGAGCGTCAGAGTGTGAGCATCTGAGCGTGAGCGTCAGAGCGTGAGTGTCAGAGCGTGAGCGTCCGAGCGTCAGAGCGAGAGCGTCCGAGAGTGAGCGTCAGAGTGTGAGAGTGAGCGTCTGAGCGTGAGCGTCCGAGAGTGAGCGTCCGAGCGTGAGCGTTAACGTCAGAGCGTGAGCGTCAGAGCGTGAGCGTCACAGCGTGAGCGTCCGAGCGTGAGCGTCAGAGCGTGAGCATCAGAGCGTGAGCGTGAGCGACATAGCGTGAGCGTCTGAGCGTGAGCGTCAGAGCGTGAGCGTCTGAGCGTGGGCGTCTGAGCGTGAGCGTCAGAGCGTGGGCGTCTGAGCGTGGGCGTCTGAGCGTGAGCGTCAGAGCGTGAGCGTGAGCGTCTGAGCGTCAGAGCGTGAGCGTCTGAGCATGAGCGCGTGAGCGTCAGAGCGTGAGCGTCTGAGCATGAGCGCGTGAGCGTGAGCGTCAGAGCGTGAGCGTGAGCGTCAGAGCGTGAGCGTCAGAGCGTGAGCGTGAGCGTCAGAGCGTGAGCGTCAGAGCGTGAGCGTCAAAGCATGAGCGTCAGAGCATGAGCGTGAGCGTCAGAGCGTGAGCGTCAGAGCGTGAGCCTGAGCGTCAGAGCGTGAGCGTCCTAGAGTCAGAGCGTGAGCGTCAGAGCTTGAGAGTGAGCGTCAGAGCGTGAGCATGAGCGACATAGCATGAGCGTCTGAGCGTGAGCGTCAGAGCGTGAGCGTCTGAGCGTGGGCGTCTAAGCGTGAGCGTCTGAGCGTCAGAGCGTGAGCGTCTGAGCGTGAGCGTGTGAGCGTCAGAGCGTGAGCATCTGAGCATGAGCATCAGAGCATGAGCGTGAGCGTCTGAGCGTGAGCGTCAGAGCATGAGCGTGAGCGTCAGAGCGTGAGCGTGAGCGTCAGAGCGTGAGCGTGAGCGTCCTAGCCTCAGAGCATGAGCGTCAGAGCTTGAGAGTGAGAGTCAGAGCATGAGCGTGAGCGTCAGAGCGTGAGCGTGAGCGTCAGAGCGTGAGCGTGAGCGTCCTAGCGTCAGAGCGTGAGCGTCAGAGCTTGAGAGTGAGCGTCAGAGCGGGAGCGTCAGAGCGTGAGCGTCAGAGCGTGAGCGTGAGCGTCAGAGCGTGAGCGTGAGCGTCCTAGCGTCAGAGCGTGAGAGTGAGCGTCAGAGCGTGAGCGTCTGAGCGTGATCGTCTGAGCATGAGCATCAGAGCGTGAGCGTCTGAGCGTGAGCGTCTGAGCCTGAGCGTCTGAGCGTTAGAGCGTCAGAGCGTGAGCTTCAGAGCGTGAGAGTCTGAGCCTGAGCGTCAGAGCGTGAGTGTCAGAGCGTGAGCGTCAGAGCGTGAGCGTCCGAGCGTCAGAGCGAGAGCGTCCGAGAGTGAGCGTCAGAGTGTGAGAGTGAGCGTCTGACCGTGAGCGTCCGAGAGTGAGCGTCCGAGCGTGAGCGTGAATGTCAGAGCGTGAGCGTCACAGCGTGAGCGTCACAGCGTGAGCGTCCGAGCGTGAGCGTCAGAGCGTGAGCATCAGAGCGTGAGCGTCAGAGCTTGAGAGTGAGCGTCAGAGCGTGAGCGTCAGAGCATGAGCGTGAGCGTTAGCATCAGAGCGTAAGCGTGAGCGTCCTAGCGTCAGAGCGTGAGCGTCAGAGCTTGAGAGTGAGCGTCTGAGCGTGAGCGTCTGAGCATGAGCGTCAGGGCGTGAGCGTCAGAGCGTGAGCGTGAGCGTCAGAGCGTGAGCGTGAGCGTCCTAGCGTCAGAGCTTGAGAGTGAGCGTCAGAGCGTGAGCGACATAGCGTGAGCGTCAGAGTGTGAGTGTCTGAGTGTGAGCGTCAGAGCGTGAGTGTCAGAGCGTTAGAGCGTCAGAGCGTGAGCGTCAGAGCGTGAGTGTCAGAGCGTGAGCGTCAGAGCGTGAGTGTCCAAGCGTCAGAGCGAGAGCGTCCGAGAGTGAGCGTCAGAGTGTGAGAGTGAGCGTCTGACCGTGAGCGTCCGAGCATGAGCGTGAACGTCAGAGCGTGAGCGTCACAGCGTGAGCGTCCGAGCGTGAGCATCAGAGCGTGAGCGTGAGCGACATAGCGTGAACGTCTGAGCGTGAGCGTCAGAGTGTGAGCGTCTGAGCGTGAGCGTCAGAGCGTGAGTGTCAGAGCGTGAGCGTCAGAGCGTGAGCGTCCGAGCGTCAGAGCGAGAGCGTCTGAGAGTGAGCGTCAGAGTGTGAGCGTGAGCGTCCTAGAGTCAGAGCGTGAACGTCAGAGCTTGAGAGTGAGCGTCAGAGCGTGAGCGTCCTAGAGTCAGAGCGTGAACGTCAGAGCTTGAGAGTGAGCGTCAGAGCGTGAGCGTCTGAGCGTGAGCGTTTGAGCATAAGCGTCAGAGCGTGAGCATCAGAGCGTGAGCGTGAGCGTCAGAGCGTGAGCGTCGGAGCGTGAGTGTCAGAGCGTGAGCGTCTGAGCGTGAGCGTCTGAGCGTGAGTGTCAGAGCGTGAGCGTCCGAGCGTGAGCGTCCGAGCGTCAGAGCGAGAGCGTCCGAGAGTGAGCGTCATAGTGTGAGAATGAGCGTCTGAGCGTAAGCGTCCGAGAGTGAGCGTCCGAGCGTGAGCGTGAACGTCAGAGCGTGAACGTCACAGCATGAGCGTCACAGCGTGAGCGTCCGAGCGTGAGCGTCGGAGCGTGAGCGTCTGAGCGTGAGCGTCAGAGCGTGAGCGTCTGAGCGTGGGCGTCTGAGCGTGAGCGTCAGAGCGTGAGCATGAGTGTCTGAGCGTGAGAGTCTGAGCGTGAGCGCGTGAGCGTCAGAGCGTGAGCGTCAGAGCATGAGCGTCAGAGCATGAGCATGAGAGTCTGAGCGTGAGCGTCAGAGCGTGAGCGTGAGCGTCAGAGCGTGAGCGTCCTAGCGTCAGAGCGTGAGCGTCAGAGCTTGAGAGTGAGCGTCAGAGCGTGAGCGTCTGAGTATGAGCGTCAGGGCGTGAGCGTCAGAGCGTGAGCGTGAGCGTCAGAGCGTAAGCGTCAGAGCGTAAGCGTCAGATCATGAGCGTGAGCGTCAGAGCGTGAGCGTGAGCGTCAGAGCGTGAGCGTGAGCGTCAGATCGTGAGCGTGCGAGTGTCAGAGCGTGAGCATCCGAGAGTGAGCGTCAGAGTGTGAGAGTGAGCGTCTGAGCGTGAGCGTCCGAGCGTGAGCGTCAGAGCATGAGCGTGAGCGTCAGAGCGTGAGCGTCTGAGCGTGAGCGTCAGCCTGAGCGTCAGAGCGTGAGCGTCCTAGCGTGAGCGTGAGCGTCAGAGCGTGAGCGTCAGAGCCTGAGCTTGAGAGTGTGAGCGTCCGAGCGTGAGCATCAGAGCGTAAGCGTCAGAGCATGAGTGTGAGCGTCGGAGCGTGAGCGTCAGAGCGTGAGCGTCGGAGCGTGAGCGTCAGAGCGTGAGCGTGAGTGTCAGAGCGTGAGCGTCTGAGTGTGAGCGTCAGAGCGTGAGTGTCAGAGCGTGAGCGTCAGAGCGTGAGCGTCAGAGCGAGAGCGTCTGAGAGTGAGCGTCAGAGTGTGAGAGTGAGCGTCTGAGCGTGAGCGTCCGAGAGTGAGCGTCCGAGCGTGAGCGTGAACGTCAGAGCGTGAGCGTCACAGCGTGAGCGTCAGAGCGTGAGCGTCACAGCGTGAGCATCAGAGCGTGAGCGACATAGAGTGAGCGTCTGAGCGTGAGCGTCAGAGTGTGAGCATCTGAGCGTGAGCGTCAGAGCGTGAGTGTCAGAGCGTGAGCGTCAGAGCGTGAGCGTCCGAGCGTCAGAGCGAGAGCGTCCGAGAGTGAGCGTCAGAGTGTGAGAGTGAGCGTCTGAGCGTGAGCGTCCGAGAGTGAGCGTCCGAGCGTGAGCGTTAACGTCAGAGCGTGAGCGTCAGAGCGTGAGCGTCACAGCGTGAGCGTCCGAGCGTGAGCGTCAGAGCGTGAGCATCAGAGCGTGAGCGTGAGCGACATAGCGTGAGCATCTGAGCGTGAGCGTCAGAGCGTGAGCGTCTGAGCGTGGGCGTCTGAGCGTGAGCGTCAGAGCGTGGGCGTCTGAGCGTGGGCGTCTGAGCGTGAGCGTCAGAGCGTGAGCGTGAGCGTCTGAGCGTCAGAGCGTGAGCGTCTGAGCATGAGCGCGTGAGCGTCAGAGCGTGAGCGTCTGAGCATGAGCGCGTGAGCGTGAGCGTCAGAGCGTGAGCGTGAGCGTCAGAGCGTGAGCGTCAGAGCGTGAGCGTGAGCGTCAGAGCGTGAGCGTCAAAGCATGAGTGTCAGAGCATGAGCGTGAGCGTCAGAGCGTGAGCGTCAGAGCGTGAGCCTGAGCGTCAGAGCGTGAGCGTCCTAGAGTCAGAGCGTGAGCGTCAGAGCTTGAGAGTGAGCGTCAGAGCGTGAGCATGAGCGACATAGCATGAGCGTCTGAGCGTGAGCGTCAGAGCGTGAGCGTCTGAGCGTGGGCGTCTAAGCGTGAGCGTCTGAGCGTGAGCGTCTGAGCGTCAGAGCGTGAGCGTCTGAGCGTGAGCGTGTGAGCGTCAGAGCGTGAGCATCTGAGCATGAGCATCAGAGCATGAGCGTGAGCGTCTGAGCGTGAGCGTCAGAGCATGAGCGTGAGCGTCAGAGCGTGAGCGTGAGCGTCAGAGCGTGAGCGTGAGCGTCCTAGCCTCAGAGCATGAGCGTCAGAGCTTGAGAGTGAGAGTCAGAGCATGAGCGTGAGCGTCAGAGCGTGAGCGTGAGCGTCAGAGCGTGAGCGTGAGCGTCCTAGCGTCAGAGCGTGAGCGTCAGAGCTTGAGAGTGAGCGTCAGAGCGGGAGCGTCAGAGCATGAGCGTGAGCGTCAGAGCGTGAGCGTGAGCGTCAGAGCGTGAGCGTGAGCGTCCTAGCGTCAGAGCGTGAGAGTGAGCGTCAGAGCGTGAGCGTCTGAGCGTGATCGTCTGAGCATGAGCATCAGAGCGTGAGCGTCTGAGCGTGAGCGTCTGAGCCTGAGCGTCTGAGCGTTAGAGCGTCAGAGCGTGAGCTTCAGAGCGTGAGAGTCTGAGCCTGAGCGTCAGAGCGTGAGTGTCAGAGCGTGAGCGTCAGAGCGTGAGCGTCCGAGCGTCAGAGCGAGAGCGTCCGAGAGTGAGCGTCAGAGTGTGAGAGTGAGCGTCTGACCGTGAGCGTCCGAGAGTGAGCGTCCGAGCGTGAGCGTGAACGTCAGAGCGTGAGCGTCACAGCGTGAGCGTCCGAGCGTGAGCGTCAGAGCGTGAGCATCAGAGCGTGAGCGTCAGAGCTTGAGAGTGAGCGTCAGAGCGTGAGCGTCAGAGCATGAGCGTGAGCGTTAGCGTCAGAGCGTGAGCGTGAGCATCCTAGCGTCAGAGCGTGAGCGTCAGAGCTTGAGAGTGAGCGTCTGAGCGTGAGCGTCTGAGCATGAGCGTCAGGGCGTGAGCGTCAGAGCGTGAGCGTGAGCGTCAGAGCGTGAGCGTCCTAGCGTCAGAGCTTGAGAGTGAGCGTCAGAGCGTGAGCGACATAGCGTGAGCGTCAGAGTGTGAGTGTCTGAGCGTGAGCGTCAGAGCGTGAGTGTCAGAGCGTTAGAGCGTCAGAGCGTGAGCGTCAGAGCGTGAGTGTCAGAGCGTGAGCGTCAGAGCGTGAGTGTCCGAGCGTCAGAGCGAGAGCGTCCGAGAGTGAGCGTCAGAGTGTGAGAGTGAGCGTCTGACCGTGAGCGTCCGAGAGTGAGCGTCAGAGCGTGAGCGTCCGAGCGTGAGCATCAGAGCGTGAGCGTGAGCGACATAGCGTGAACGTCTGAGCGTGAGCGTCAGAGTGTGAGCGTCTGAGCGTGAGCGTCAGAGCGTGAGTGTCAGAGCGTGAGCGTCAGAGCGTGAGCGTCCGAGCGTCAGAGCGAGAGCGTCTGAGAGTGAGCGTCAGAGTGTGAGCGTGAGCGTCCTAGAGTCAGAGCGTGAACGTCAGAGCTTGAGAGTGAGCGTCAGAGCGTGAGCGTGAGCGTCCTAGAGTCAGAGCGTGAACGTCAGAGCTTGAGAGTGAGCGTCAGAGCGTGAGCGTCTGAGCGTGAGCGTTTGAGCATGAGCGTCAGAGCGTGAGCATCAGAGCGTGAGCGTGAGCGTCAGAGCGTGAGCGTCGGAGCGTGAGTGTCAGAGCGTGAGCGTCTGAGCGTGAGCGTCCGAGCGTGAGCGTCCGAGCGTCAGAGCGAGAGCGTCCGAGAGTGAGCGTCATAGTGTGAGAATGAGCGTCTGAGCGTGAGCGTCCGAGAGTGAGCGTCCGAGCGTGAGCGTGAACGTCAGAGCGTGAACGTCACAGCATGAGCGTCACAGCGTGAGCGTCCGAGCGTGAGCGTCGGAGCGTGAGCGTCTGAGCGTGAGCGTCAGAGCGTGAGCGTCTGAGCGTGGGCGTCTGAGCGTGAGCGTCAGAGCGTGAGCATGAGTGTCTGAGCGTGAGCGTCTGAGCGTGAGCGCGTGAGCGTCAGAGCGTGAGCGTCAGAGCATGAGCGTCAGAGCATGAGCATGAGAGTCTGAGCGTGAGCGTCAGAGCGTGAGCGTGAGCGTCAGAGCGTGAGCGTCCTAGCGTCAGAGCGTGAGCGTCAGAGCTTGAGAGTGAGCGTCAGAGCGTGAGCGTCTGAGCGTGAGTGTCTGAGTATGAGCGTCAGGGCGTGAGCGTCAGAGCGTGAGCGTGAGCGTCAGAGCGTAAGCGTCAGAGCGTAAGCGTCAGATCATGAGCGTGAGCGTCAGAGCGTGAGCGTGAGCGTCAGAGCGTGAGCGTCAGATCGTGAGCGTGCGAGTGTCAGAGCGTGAGCATCCGAGAGTGAGCGTCAGAGTGTGAGAGTGAGCGTCTGAGCGTGAGCGTCCGAGCGTGAGCGTCAGAGCATGAGCGTGAGCGTCTGAGCGTGAGCGTGAGCGTCCTAGCGTCAGAGCGTGAGCGTCAGAGCTTGAGAGTGAGCGTCAGAGCGTGAGCGTCAGCCTGAGCGTCAGAGCGTGAGTGTCCGAGCGTGAGCATCAGAGCCTGAGCGTCAGAGCATGAGCGTCAGAGCGTAAGCGTCAGAGCGTAAGTGTCAGAGCGTGAGCATCAGAGCATGAGCATGAGCGTCCGAGCGTGAGCGTCCGAGCGTGAGCGTGAGCATCATAGCGTGAGCGTCAGAGCGTGAGCGTGAGCATCATAGCGTGAGCGTCAGAGCGTGAGGGTCAGAGCGTGTGTGTCAGAGCGTGAGCATGAGCGTCAGAGCCTGAGCGTCCGAGCGTGAGCGTCAGAGCATGAGCATGAGCGTCCGAGCCTTAACGTCAGAGCGTTAGCGTCAGAGCGTGAGCGTCAGAGCGTGTGCGTCAGAGCGTGAGCGTAAGCATCTGAACGTGAGCGTCAGAGCGTGAGCGTCCGAGCGTGAGCGTGCAAGTGCGGCATTGCGTCAGCGTCATTGCGTGAGCGTCCAAGCGTGAGCGTCAGAGCGTGAGCGTGAGCGTCAGAGCGTGAGCGTCAGAGCATGAGCGTCCGACCGTGAGCGTCAGAGCGTGAGTGTCAATGCATGAGCGTCCGAGAGTGAGAGTCAGAGTGAGCGTCAGAGCGTGAGTGTCTGAGCGTGAGTGTCTGAGCGTGAGCGTGAGAGCGTGAGCGTCTGAGCGTGAGCGTCGGAGCGTGAGCGTAAGAGCGTGAGGGTCCGAGCGTGAGCGTCCGAGCGTGAGCGTGAGCGTCAGAGCGTGAGCGTCCGAGCGTCAGCGTCAGAGTGTGAGCATGAGCGTCCGAGCGTGAGCGTCAAAGCGTGAGCGTCAGAGCGTGAGCGTGAGCGTCTGAGCCTGAGCGTGAGCGTCCAAGCGTGAGCGTCCAAGCGTGAGCATCAGAGCGTGAGCGTCTGAGCCTGAGCGTGAGCATCCGAGCGTGAGCGTCCAAGCGTGAGACTGAGCGTCAGAGCCTGAGCGTCAGAGCGTGAGTGTTAGCCTGAGCGTCAGAGCGTAAGTGTCAGAGCGTGAGCGTCAGAGCGTGATCGTGAGCGTCAGAGCCTGAGCGTCAGAGCGTGAGCGTCCGAGCGTGAGCGTAAGCGTCAGAGCGTGAGTGTCTGAGGGTGAGCGTCAGCCTGAGCGTGAGAGCGTGAGCGTCCGAGCGTGAGCGTGAGCGTCAGAGCGTAAGCGTGAGCGTCAGAGCCTGAGCTTCAGAGCGTGACCGTCCGAGCGTGAGCGTCAGAGCGTAAGCGTCAGATCATGAGCCTGAGCGTCAGAGCGTGAGCGTGAGCGTCAGAGCGTGAGCGTCAGATCGTGAGCGTGCGAGTGTCAGAGCGTGAGCGTCCGAGAGTGAGCGTCAGAGTGTGAGAGTGAGCGTCTGAGCGTGAGCGTCAGAGCATGAGCGTGAGCGTCAGAGCGTGAGCGTCTGAGCGTGAGCGTCAGCCTGAGCGTCAGACCGTGAGCGTCCTAGTGTGAGCGTGAGCATCAGAGCGTGAGCGTCTGAGCCTGAGCGTGAGCATCCGAGCGTGAGCGTCCAAGCGTGAGACTGAGCGTCAGAGCCTGAGCGTCAGAGCGTGAGCGTTAGCCTGAGCGTCAGAGCGTAAGCGTCAGAGCCTGAGCGTCAGAGCGTGAGCGTCCGAGCGTGAGCGTAAGCGTCAGAGCGTGAGCGTCAGAGCATGAGCGTGAGCGTCAGAGCATGAGCGTCAGAGTGTGAGTGTCTGAGCATGAGCGTCAGCCTGAGCGTGAGAGCGTGAGCGTCCGAGCGTGAGCGTCAGAGCGTGAGCGTGAGCGTCAGAGCCTGAGCTTCAGAGAGTGAGCGTCTGAGCGTGAGCGTCAGAGCGTAAGCGTCAGAGCGTAAGCGTCAGATCATGAGCGTGAGCGTCAGAGCGTGAGCGTGAGCGTCAGAGCGTGAGCGTCAGATCGTGAGCGTGCGAGTGTCAGAGCGTGAGCATCCGAGAGTGAGCGTCAGAGTGTGAGAGTGAGCGTCTGAGCGTGAGCGTCCGAGCGTGAGCGTCAGAGCATGAGCGTGAGCGTCAGAGCGTGAGCGTCTGAGCGTGAGCGTCAGCCTGAGCGTCAGAGCGTGAGCGTCCTAGCGTTAGCGTGAGCGTCAGAGCGTGAGCGTCAGAGCCTGAGCTTCAGAGTGTGAGCGTCCGAGCGTAAGCATCAGAGCGTAAGCGTCAGAGCATGAGCGTGAGCGTCGGAGCGTGAGCGTGAGCGTCAGAGCGTGAGCGTCGGAGCGTGAGCGTCAGAGCGTGAGCGTGAGTGTCAGAGCGTGAGCGTCTGAGTGTGAGCGTCAGAGCGTGAGTGTCAGAGCGTGAGCGTCAGAGCGAGAGCGTCTGAGAGTGAGCGTCAGAGTGTGAGAGTGAGCGTCTGAGCGTGAGCGTCCGAGAGTGAGCGTCCGAGCGTGAGCGTGAACGTCAGAGCGTGAGCGTCACAGCGTGAGCGTCAGAGCGTGAGCGTCTCAGCGTGAGCATCAGAGCGTGAGCGTGAGCGACATAGAGTGAGCGTCTGAGCGTGAGCGTCAGAGTGTGAGCATCTGAGCGTGAGCGTCAGAGCGTGAGTGTCAGAGCGTGAGCGTCCGAGCGTCAGAGCGAGAGCGTCCGAGAGTGAGCGTCAGAGTGTGAGAGTGAGCGTCTGAGCGTGAGCGTCCGAGAGTGAGCGTCCGAGCGTGAGCGTTAACGTCAGAGCGTGAGCGTCAGAGCGTGAGCGTCACAGCGTGAGCGTCCGAGCGTGAGCGTCAGAGCGTGAGCATCAGAGCGTGAGCGTGAGCGACATAGCGTGAGCGTCTGAGCGTGAGCGTCAGAGCGTGAGCGTCTGAGCGTGGGCGTCTGAGCGTGAGCGTCAGAGCGTGGGCGTCTGAGCGTGGGCGTCTGAGCGTGAGCGTCAGAGCGTGAGCGTGAGCGTCTGAGCGTCAGAGCGTGAGCGTCTGAGCATGAGCGCGTGAGCGTCAGAGCGTGAGCGTCTGAGCATGAGCGCGTGAGCGTGAGCGTCAGAGCGTGAGCGTGAGCGTCAGAGCGTGAGCGTCAGAGCGTGAGCGTGAGCGTCAGAGCGTGAGCGTCAGAGCGTGAGCGTCAAAGCATGAGCGTCAGAGCATGAGCGTGAGCGTCAGAGCGTGAGCGTCAGAGCGTGAGCCTGAGCGTCAGAGCGTGAGCGTCCTAGAGTCAGAGCGTGAGCGTCAGAGCTTGAGAGTGAGCGTCAGAGCGTGAGCATGAGCGACATAGCATGAGCGTCTGAGCGTGAGCGTCAGAGCGTGAGCGTCTGAGCGTGGGCGTCTAAGCGTGAGCGTCTGAGCGTCAGAGCGTGAGCGTCTGAGCGTGAGCGTGTGAGCGTCAGAGCGTGAGCATCTGAGCATGAGCATCAGAGCATGAGCGTGAGCGTCTGAGCGTGAGCGTCAGAGCATGAGCGTGAGCGTCAGAGCGTGAGCGTGAGCGTCAGAGCGTGAGCGTGAGCGTCCTAGCCTCAGAGCATGAGCGTCAGAGCTTGAGAGTGAGAGTCAGAGCATGAGCGTGAGCGTCAGAGCGTGAGCGTGAGCGTCAGAGCGTGAGCGTGAGCGTCCTAGCGTCAGAGCGTGAGCGTCAGAGCTTGAGAGTGAGCGTCAGAGCGGGAGCGTCAGAGCGTGAGCGTCAGAGCGTGAGCGTGAGCGTCAGAGCGTGAGCGTGAGCGTCCTAGCGTCAGAGCGTGAGAATGAGCGTCAGAGCGTGAGCGTCTGAGCGTGATCGTCTGAGCATGAGCATCAGAGCGTGAGCGTCTGAGCGTGAGCGTCTGAGCCTGAGCGTCTGAGCGTTAGAGCGTCAGAGCGTGAGCTTCAGAGCGTGAGAGTCTGAGCCTGAGCGTCAGAGCGTGAGTGTCAGAGCGTGAGCGTCAGAGCGTGAGCGTCCGAGCGTCAGAGCGAGAGCGTCCGAGAGTGAGCGTCAGAGTGTGAGAGTGAGCGTCTGACCGTGAGCGTCCGAGAGTGAGCGTCCGAGCGTGAGCGTGAATGTCAGAGCGTGAGCGTCACAGCGTGAGCGTCACAGCGTGAGCGTCCGAGCGTGAGCGTCAGAGCGTGAGCATCAGAGCGTGAGCGTCAGAGCTTGAGAGTGAGCGTCAGAGCGTGAGCGTCAGAGCATGAGCGTGAGCGTTAGCATCAGAGCGTGAGCGTGAGCGTCCTAGCGTCAGAGCGTGAGCGTCAGAGCTTGAGAGTGAGCGTCTGAGCGTGAGCGTCTGAGCATGAGCGTCAGGGCGTGAGCGTCAGAGCGTGAGCGTGAGCGTCAGAGCGTGAGCGTGAGCGTCCTAGCGTCAGAGCTTGAGAGTGAGCGTCAGAGCGTGAGCGACATAGCGTGAGCGTCAGAGTGTGAGTGTCTGAGTGTGAGCGTCAGAGCGTGAGTGTCAGAGCGTTAGAGCGTCAGAGCGTGAGCGTCAGAGCGTGAGTGTCAGAGCGTGAGCGTCAGAGCGTGAGTGTCCAAGCGTCAGAGCGAGAGCATCCGAGAGTGAGCGTCAGAGTGTGAGAGTGAGCGTCTGACCGTGAGCGTCCGAGCATGAGCGTGAACGTCAGAGCGTGAGCGTCACAGCGTGAGCGTCCGAGCGTGAGCATCAGAGCGTGAGCGTGAGCGACATAGCGTGAACGTCTGAGCGTGAGCGTCAGAGCGTGAGCGTCTGAGCGTGAGCGTCAGAGCGTGAGTGTCAGAGCGTGAGCGTCAGAGCGTGAGCGTCCGAGCGTCAGAGCGAGAGCGTCTGAGAGTGAGCGTCAGAGTGTGAGCGTGAGCGTCCTAGAGTCAGAGCGTGAACGTCAGAGCTTGAGAGTGAGCGTCAGAGCGTGAGCGTCCTAGAGTCAGAGCGTGAACGTCAGAGCTTGAGAGTGAGCGTCAGAGCGTGAGCGTCTGAGCGTGAGCGTTTGAGCATGAGCGTCAGAGCGTGAGCATCAGAGCGTGAGCGTGAGCGTCAGAGCGTGAGCGTCGGAGCGTGAGTGTCAGAGCGTGAGCGTCTGAGCGTGAGCGTCTGAGCGTGAGTGTCAGAGCGTGAGCGTCCGAGTGTGAGCGTCCGAGCGTCAGAGCGAGAGCGTCCGAGAGTGAGCGTCATAGTGTGAGAATGAGCGTCTGAGCGTAAGCGTCCGAGAGTGAGCGTCCGAGCGTGAGCGTGAACGTCAGAGCGTGAACGTCACAGCATGAGCGTCACAGCGTGAGCGTCCGAGCGTGAGCGTCGGAGCGTGAGCGTCTGAGCGTGAGCATCAGAGCGTGAGCGTCTGAGCGTGGGCGTCTGAGCGTGAGCGTCAGAGCGTGAGCATGAGTGTCTGAGCGTGAGAGTCTGAGCGTGAGCGCGTGAGCGTCAGAGCGTGAGCGTCAGAGCATGAGCGTCAGAGCATGAGCATGAGAGTCTGAGCGTGAGCGTCAGAGCGTGAGCGTGAGCGTCAGAGCGTGAGCGTCCTAGCGTCAGAGCGTGAGCGTCAGAGCTTGAGAGTGAGCGTCAGAGCGTGAGCGTCTGAGTATGAGCGTCAGGGCGTGAGCGTCAGAGCGTGAGCGTGAGCGTCAGAGCGTAAGCGTCAGAGCGTAAGCGTCAGATCATGAGCGTGAGCGTCAGAGCGTGAGCGTGAGCGTCAGAGCGTGAGCGTGAGCGTCAGATCGTGAGCGTGCGAGTGTCAGAGCGTGAGCATCCGAGAGTGAGCGTCAGAGTGTGAGAGTGAGCGTCTGAGCGTGAGCGTCCGAGCGTGAGCGTCAGAGCATGAGCGTGAGCGTCAGAGCGTGAGCGTCTGAGCGTGAGCGTCAGCCTGAGCGTCAGAGCGTGAGCGTCCTAGCGTGAGCGTGAGCGTCAGAGCGTGAGCGTCAGAGCCTGAGCTTCAGAGTGTGAGCGTCCGAGCGTGAGCATCAGAGCGTAAGCGTCAGAGCATGAGTGTGAGCGTCGGAGCGTGAGCGTGAGCGTCAGAGCGTGAGCGTCGGAGCGTGAGCGTCATAGCGTGAGCGTGAGTGTCAGAGCGTGAGCGTCTGAGTGTGAGCGTCAGAGCGTGAGTGTCAGAGCGTGAGTGTCAGAGCGTGAGCGTCAGAGCGAGAGCGTCTGAGAGTGAGCGTCAGAGTGTGAGAGTGAGCGTCTGAGCGTGAGCGTCCGAGAGTGAGCGTCCGAGCGTGAGCGTGAACGTCAGAGCGTGAGCGTCACAGCGTGAGCGTCAGAGCGTGAGCGTCACAGCGTGAGCATCAGAGCGTGAGCGACATAGAGTGAGCGTCTGAGCGTGAGCGTCAGAGTGTGAGCATCTGAGCGTGAGCGTCAGAGCGTGAGTGTCAGAGCGTGAGCGTCAGAGCGTGAGCGTCCGAGCGTCAGAGCAAGAGCGTCCGAGAGTGAGCGTCAGAGTGTGAGAGTGAGCGTCTGAGCGTGAGCGTCCGAGAGTGAGCGTCCGAGCGTGAGCGTTAACGTCAGAGCGTGAGCGTCAGAGCGTGAGCGTCACAGCGTGAGCGTCCGAGCGTGAGCGTCAGAGCGTGAGCATCAGAGCGTGAGCGTGAGCGACATAGCGTGAGCATCTGAGCGTGAGCGTCAGAGCGTGAGCGTCTGAGCGTGGGCGTCTGAGCGTGAGCGTCAGAGCGTGGGCGTCTGAGCGTGGGCGTCTGAGCGTGAGCGTCAGAGCGTGAGCGTGAGCGTCTGAGCGTCAGAGCGTGAGCGTCTGAGCATGAGCGCGTGAGCGTCAGAGCGTGAGCGTCTGAGCATGAGCGCGTGAGCGTGAGCGTCAGAGCGTGAGCGTGAGCGTCAGAGCGTGAGCGTCAGAGCGTGAGCGTGAGCGTCAGAGCGTGAGCGTCAGAGCGTGAGCGTCAAAGCATGAGTGTCAGAGCATGAGCGTGAGCGTCAGAGCGTGAGCGTCAGAGCGTGAGCCTGAGCGTCAGAGCGTGAGCGTCCTAGAGTCAGAGCGTGAGCGTCAGAGCTTGAGAGTGAGCGTCAGAGCGTGAGCATGAGCGACATAGCATGAGCGTCTGAGCGTGAGCGTCAGAGCGTGAGCGTCTGAGCGTGGGCGTCTAAGCGTGAGCGTCTGAGCGTGAGCGTCTGAGCGTCAGAGCGTGAGCGTCTGAGCGTGAGCGTGTGAGCGTCAGAGCGTGAGCATCTGAGCATGAGCATCAGAGCATGAGCGTGAGCGTCTGAGCGTGAGCGTCAGAGCATGAGCGTGAGCGTCAGAGCGTGAGCGTGAGCGTCAGAGCGTGAGCGTGAGCGTCCTAGCCTCAGAGCATGAGCGTCAGAGCTTGAGAGTGAGAGTCAGAGCATGAGCGTGAGCGTCAGAGCGTGAGCGTGAGCGTCAGAGCGTGAGCGTGAGCGTCCTAGCGTCAGAGCGTGAGCGTCAGAGCTTGAGAGTGAGCGTCAGAGCGGGAGCGTCAGAGCATGAGCGTGAGCGTCAGAGCGTGAGCGTGAGCGTCAGAGCGTGAGCGTGAGCGTCCTAGCGTCAGAGCGTGAGAGTGAGCGTCAGAGCGTGAGCGTCTGAGCGTGATCGTCTGAGCATGAGCATCAGAGCGTGAGCGTCTGAGCGTGAGCGTCTGAGCCTGAGCGTCTGAGCGTTAGAGCGTCAGAGCGTGAGCTTCAGAGCGTGAGAGTCTGAGCCTGAGCGTCAGAGCGTGAGTGTCAGAGCGTGAGCGTCAGAGCGTGAGCGTCCGAGCGTCAGAGCGAGAGCGTCCGAGAGTGAGCGTCAGAGTGTGAGAGTGAGCGTCTGACCGTGAGCGTCCGAGAGTGAGCGTCCGAGCGTGAGCGTGAACGTCAGAGCGTGAGCGTCACAGCGTGAGCGTCCGAGCGTGAGCGTCAGAGCGTGAGCATCAGAGCGTGAGCGTCAGAGCTTGAGAGTGAGCGTCAGAGCGTGAGCGTCAGAGCATGAGCGTGAGCGTTAGCGTCAGAGCGTGAGCGTGAGCATCCTAGCGTCAGAGCGTGAGCGTCAGAGCTTGAGAGTGAGCGTCTGAGCGTGAGCGTCTGAGCATGAGCGTCAGGGCGTGAGCGTCAGAGCGTGAGCGTGAGCGTCAGAGCGTGAGCGTGAGCGTCCTAGCGTCAGAGCTTGAGAGTGAGCGTCAGAGCGTGAGCGACATAGCGTGAGCGTCAGTGTGTGAGTGTCTGAGCGTGAGCGTCAGAGCGTGAGTGTCAGAGCGTTAGAGCGTCAGAGCGTGAGCGTCAGAGCGTGAGTGTCAGAGCGTGAGCGTCAGAGCGTGAGTGTCCGAGCGTCAGAGCGAGAGCGTCCGAGAGTGAGCGTCAGAGTGTGAGAGTGAGCGTCTGACCGTGAGCGTCCGAGAGTGAGCATCAGAGCGTGAGCGTCCGAGCGTGAGCATCAGAGCGTGAGCGTGAGCGACATAGCGTGAACGTCTGAGCGTGAGCGTCAGAGTGCGAGCGTCTGAGCGTGAGCGTCAGAGCGTGAGTGTCAGAGCGTGAGCGTCAGAGCGTGAGCGTCCGAGCGTCAGAGCGAGAGCGTCTGAGAGTGAGCGTCAGAGTGTGAGCGTGAGCGTCCTAGAGTCAGAGCGTGAACGTCAGAGCTTGAGAGTGAGCGTCAGAGCGTGAGCGTGAGCGTCCTAGAGTCAGAGCGTGAACGTCAGAGCTTGAGAGTGAGCGTCAGAGCGTGAGCGTCTGAGCGTGAGCGTTTGAGCATAAGCGTCAGAGCGTGAGCATCAGAGCGTGAGCGTGAGCGTCAGAGCGTGAGCGTCGGAGCGTGAGTGTCAGAGCGTGAGCGTCTGAGCGTGAGCGTCTGAGCGTGAGTGTCAGAGCGTGAGCGTCCGAGCGTGAGCGTCCGAGCGTCAGAGCGAGAGCGTCCGAGAGTGAGCGTCATAGTGTGAGAATGAGCGTCTGAGCGTGAGCGTCCGAGAGTGAGCGTCCGAGCGTGAGCGTGAACGTCAGAGCGTGAACGTCACAGCATGAGCGTCACAGCGTGAGCGTCCGAGCGTGAGCGTCGGAGCGTGAGCGTCTGAGCGTGAGCGTCAGAGCGTGAGCGTCTGAGCGTGGGCGTCTGAGCGTGAGCGTCAGAGCGTGAGCATGAGTGTCTGAGCGTGAGCGTCTGAGCGTGAGCGCGTGAGCGTCAGAGCGTGAGCGTCAGAGCATGAGCGTCAGAGCATGAGCATGAGAGTCTGAGCGTGAGCGTCAGAGCGTGAGCGTGAGCGTCAGAGCGTGAGCGTCCTAGCGTCAGAGCGTGAGCGTCAGAGCTTGAGAGTGAGCGTCAGAGCGTGAGCGTCTGAGCGTGAGCGTCTGAATGTGAGCGTCAGGGCGTGAGCGTCAGAGCGTGAGCGTGAGCGTCAGAGCGTAAGCGTCAGAGCGTAAGCGTCAGATCATGAGCGTGAGCGTCAGAGCGTGAGCGTGAGCGTCAGAGCGTGAGCGTCAGATCGTGAGCGTGCGAGTGTCAGAGCGTGAGCATCCGAGAGTGAGCGTCAGAGTGTGAGAGTGAGCGTCTGAGCGTGAGCGTCCGAGCGTGAGCGTCAGAGCATGAGCGTGAGCGTCAGAGCGTGAGCGTCTGAGCGTGAGCGTCAGCCTGAGCGTCAGAGCGTGAGCATCCTAGCGTGAGCGTGAGCGTCAGAGCGTGAGCGTCAGAGCCTGAGCTTCAGAGTGTGAGCGTCCGAGCGTGAGCATCAGAGCGTAAGCGTCAGAGCATGAGTGTGAGCGTCGGAGCGTGAGCGTGAGCGTCAGAGCGTGAGCGTCGGAGCGTGAGCGTCAGAGCGTGAGCGTGAGTGTCAGAGCGTGAGCGTCTGAGTGTGAGCGTCAGAGCGTGAGTGTCAGAGCGTGAGTGTCAGAGCGTGAGCGTCAGAGCGTGAGCGTCAGAGCGAGAGCGTCTGAGAGTGAGCGTCAGAGTGTGAGAGTGAGCGTCTGAGCGTGAGCGTCCGAGAGTGAGCGTCCGAGCGTGAGCGTGAACGTCAGAGCGTGAGCGTCACAGCGTGAGCGTCAGAGCGTGAGCGTCACAGCGTGAGCATCAGAGCGTGAGCGACATAGAGTGAGCGTCTGAGCGTGAGCGTCAGAGTGTGAGCATCTGAGCGTGAGCGTCAGAGCGTGAGTGTCAGAGCGTGAGCGTCAGAGCGTGAGCGTCCGAGCGTCAGAGCGAGAGCGTCCGAGAGTGAGCGTCAGAGTGTGAGAGTGAGCGTCTGAGCGTGAGCGTCCGAGAGTGAGCGTCCGAGCGTGAGCGTTAACGTCAGAGCGTGAGCGTCAGAGCGTGAGCGTCACAGCGTGAGCGTCCGAGCGTGAGCGTCAGAGCGTGAGCGTCAGAGCGTGAGCATCAGAGCGTGAGCGTGAGCGACATAGCGTGAGCGTCTGAGCGTGAGCGTCAGAGCGTGAGCGTCTGAGCGTGGGCGTCTGAGCGTGAGCGTCAGAGCGTGGGCGTCTGAGCGTGGGCGTCTGAGCGTGAGCGTCAGAGCGTGAGCGTCTGAGCGTCAGAGCGTGAGCGTCTGAGCATGAGCGCGTGAGCGTCAGAGCGTGAGCGTCTGAGCATGAGCGCGTGAGCGTGAGCGTCAGAGCGTGAGCGTCAGAGCGTGAGCGTGAGCGTCAGAGCGTGAGCGTCAGAGCGTGAGCGTGAGCGTCAGAGCGTGAGCGTCAGAGCGTGAGCGTCAAAGCATGAGTGTCAGAGCATGAGCGTGAGCGTCAGAGCGTGAGCGTCAGAGCGTGAGCCTGAGCGTCAGAGCGTGAGCGTCCTAGAGTCAGAGCGTGAGCGTCAGAGCTTGAGAGTGAGCGTCAGAGCGTGAGCATGAGCGACATAGCATGAGCGTCTGAGCGTGAGCGTCAGAGCGTGAGCGTCTGAGCGTGGGCGTCTAAGCGTGAGCGTCTGAGCGTGAGCGTCTGAGCGTCAGAGCGTGAGCGTCTGAGCGTGAGCGTGTGAGCGTCAGAGCGTGAGCATCTGAGCATGAGCATCAGAGCATGAGCGTGAGCGTCTGAGCGTGAGCGTCAGAGCATGAGCGTGAGCGTCAGAGCGTGAGCGTGAGCGTCAGAGCGTGAGCGTGAGCGTCCTAGCCTCAGAGCATGAGCATCTGAGCTTGAGAGTGAGAGTCAGAGCATGAGCGTGAGCGTCAGAGCGTGAGCGTGAGCGTCAGAGCGTGAGCGTGAGCGTCCTAGCGTCAGAGCGTGAGCGTCAGAGCTTGAGAGTGAGCGTCAGAGCGGGAGCGTGAGAGCATGAGCGTGAGCGTCAGAGCGTGAGCGTGAGCGTCAGAGCGTGAGCGTGAGCGTCCTAGCGTCAGAGCGTGAGAGTGAGCGTCAGAGCGTGAGCGTCTGAGCGTGATCGTCTGAGCATGAGCATCAGAGCGTGAGCGTCTGAGCGTGAGCGTCTGAGCCTGAGCGTCTGAGCGTTAGAGCGTCAGAGCGTGAGCTTCAGAGCGTGAGAGTCTGAGCCTGAGCGTCAGAGCGTGAGTGTCAGAGCGTGAGCGTCAGAGCGTGAGCGTCCGAGCGTCAGAGCGAGAGCGTCCGAGAGTGAGCGTCAGAGTGTGAGAGTGAGCGTCTGACCGTGAGCGTCCGAGAGTGAGCGTCCGAGCGTGAGCGTGAACGTCAGAGCGTGAGCGTCAGAGCGTGAGCGTCACAGCGTGAGCGTCCGAGCGTGAGCGTCAGAGCGTGAGCATCAGAGCGTGAGCGTCAGAGCTTGAGAGTGAGCGTCAGAGCGTGAGCGTCAGAGCATGAGCGTGAGCGTTAGCGTCAGAGCGTGAGCGTGAGCGTCCTAGCGTCAGAGCGTGAGCGTCAGAGCTTGAGAGTGAGCGTCTGAGCGTGAGCGTCTGAGCATGAGCGTCAGGGCGTGAGCGTCAGAGCGTGAGCGTGAGCGTCAGAGCGTGAGCGTGAGCGTCCTAGCGTCAGAGTTTGAGAGTGAGCGTCAGAGCGTGAGCGACATAGCGTGAGCGTCAGAGTGTGAGTGTCTGAGCGTGAGCGTCAGAGCGTGAGTGTCAGAGCGTTAGAGCGTCAGAGCGTGAGCGTCAGAGCGTGAGTGTCAGAGCGTGAGCGTCAGAGCGTGAGTGTCCGAGCGTCAGAGCGAGAGCGTCCGAGAGTGAGCGTCAGAGTGTGAGAGTGAGCGTCTGACCGTGAGCGTCCGAGAGTGAGCGTCAGAGCGTGAGCGTCACAGCGTGAGCGTCCGAGCGTGAGCATCAGAGCGTGAGCGTGAGCGACATAGCGTGAACGTCTGAGCGTGAGCGTCAGAGTGTGAGCGTCTGAGCGTGAGCGTCAGAGCGTGAGTGTCAGAGCGTGAGCGTCAGAGCGTGAGCGTCCGAGCGTCAGAGCGAGAGCGTCTGAGAGTGAGCGTCAGAGTGTGAGCGTGAGCGTCCTAGAGTCAGAGCGTGAACGTCAGAGCTTGAGAGTGAGCGTCAGAGCGTGAGCGTGAGCGTCCTAGAGTCAGAGCGTGAACGTCAGAGCTTGAGAGTGAGCGTCAGAGCGTGAGCGTCTGAGCGTGAGCGTTTGAGCATGAGCGTCAGAGCGTGAGCATCAGAGCGTGAGCGTGAGCGTCAGAGCGTGAGCGTCGGAGCGTGAGTGTCAGAGCGTGAGCGTCTGAGCGTGAGTGTCAGAGCGTGAGCGTCCGAGCGTGAGCGTCCGAGCGTCAGAGCGAGAGCGTCCGAGAGTGAGCGTCATAGTGTGAGAATGAGCGTCTGAGCGTGAGCGTCCGAGAGTGAGCGTCCGAGCGTGAGCGTGAACGTCAGAGCGTGAACGTCACAGCATGAGCGTCACAGCGTGAGCGCCCGAGCGTGAGCGTCAGAGCGTGAGCGTCTGAGCGTGAGCGTCAGAGCGTGAGCGTCTGAGCATGGGCGTCTGAGCGTGAGCGTCAGAGCGTGAGCATGAGTGTCTGAGCGTGAGCGTCTGAGCGTGAGCGCGTGAGCGTCAGAGCGTGAGCGTCAGAGCATGAGCGTCAGAGCATGAGCATGAGCGTCTGAGCGTGAGCGTCAGAGCGTGAGCGTGAGCGTCAGAGCGTGAGCGTCCTAGCGTCAGAGCGTGAGCGTCAGAGCTTGAGAGTGAGCGTCAGAGCGTGAGCGTCTGAGCGTGAGCGTCTGAGTATGAGCGTCAGGGCGTGAGCGTCAGAGCGTGAGCGTGAGCGTCAGAGCGTGAGCGTCCTAGCGTCAGAGCTTGAGAGTGAGCGTCAGAGCGTGAGCGTCTGAGCGTGAGCATCTGAGCATGAGCATCAGAGCGTGAGCGCCTGAGCGTGAGCGTCTGAGCGTTAGAGCGTCAGAGCGTGAGCGTCAGAGTGTGAACGTCTGAGCGTGAGCGTCAGAGCGTGAGTGTCAGAGCGTGAGCGTCAGAGCGTGAGCGTCCGAGCGTCAGAGCGAGAGCGTCCGAGAGTAAGCGTCTGAGCATGAGCGTCAGAGCGTGAGCATCAGAGCGTGAGCGTCAGAGCGTGAGCATGAGCGTTAGAGTGTGAGCGTCAAAGCGTGAGTGTGAGCGTTAGAGGGTGAGAGTCTGAGCATGAGCGTCAAAGCGCTAGCGTCTGAGCGTGAGCGTCCGAGCGTGAGCGCGAGCGTCTGAGCATGAGCATCAGAGCGTGAGCATCCGAGCGTGAGCGTCAGAGCGTGAGCGTGAGCGTCAGAGCGTGAGCGTCCGAGCGTGAGCATGAGCGTCAGAGCGTGAGCGTCAGAGCGTGAGCATGAGCGTCAGAGCGTGAGCGTCAGAGCGTGAGCGTGTGAGCGTCAGAGCATGAGCGTGAGCGTCAGCGTGAGTGTCAGAGCGTGAGCGTCAGCGTCAGAGCGTGAGCGTCTGAGCGTGAGCACGTGAGCGTCAGAGCGTGAGCGTCAGAGCGTGAACGTCCGAGCGTCAGAGCGTGAGCGTCAGAGCGTGAGCGTCAGAGCATGAGCGTGAGCGTCAGAACATGAGCGTGAGCGTCAAAGCGTGAGCATGAGCGTTAGAGTGTGAGCGTCAAAGCGTGAGTGTGAGCGTTAGAGGGTGAGCGTCTGAGCGTGAGCGTCTGAGTGTGAGCTTCAGCGTCAGAGCTTGAGCGTCTGAGTGTGAGCGTCAAAGCGTGAGCATGAGCGTTAGAGTGTGAGCGTCAAAGCGTGAGTGTGAGCGTCTGAGTGTGAGCGTCAAAGCGTGAGTGTGAGCGTTAGAGGGTGAGCGTCTGAGCATGAGCGTCAAAGCGCTAGCGTCTGAGCGTGAGCGTCCGAGCGTGAGCGCGAGCGTCTGAGCATGAGCATCAGAGCGTGAGCATCCGAGCGTGAGCATCAGAGCGTGAGCGTGAGCGTCAGAGCGTGAGCATGAGCGTCAGAGCGTGAGCGTCAGAGCGTGAGCGTGAGCGTCAGAGCGTGAGCATGAGCGTCAGAGCGTGAGCATGAGCGTCAGAGCGTGAGCGTCAGAGCGTGAGCGTGTGAGCGTCAGAGCATGAGCGTGAGCGTCAGCGTGAGTGTCAGAGCGTGAGCGTCAGCGTCAGAGCGTGAGCGTCTGAGCATGAGCACGTGAGCGTCAGAGCGTGAGCGTCAGAGCGTGAACGTCCGAGCTTCAGAGCGTGAGCGTCAGAGCGTGAGCGTCAGAGCATGAGCGTGAGCGTCTGAGCGTGAGCGTCAGAGCGTGAGCGTCCGAGCGTCAGAGCATGAGCGTGAGCGTCAGAGCGTGAGCGTGAGCGTCCTAGCGTCAGAGCGTGAGCGTCAGAGCTTGAGAGTGAGCGTCTGAGCGTGAGCGTCTGAGCATGAGCGTCAGAGCGTGAGCGTCAGAGCGTGAGTGTGAGCGTCAGAGCGTGAGCGTCCTAGCGTCAGAGCGTGAGAGTCAGAGCTTGAGAGTGAGCGTCAGAGCGTGAGCGTCTGAGCGTGAGCGTCTGAGCATGAGCATCAGAGCGTGAGCGTCTGAGCGTGAGCGTCTGAGCCTGAGTGTCTGAGCGTTAGAGCGTCAGAGCGTGAACGTCAGAGCGTGAGCGTCAGAGCGTGAGCGTGAACGCGTCAGAGCGTGAGCATCTGAGCCTGAGCGTCTGAGTGTGAGCTTCAGCATCAGAGCTTGAGCGTCTGAGTGTGAGCGTCAAAGCGTGAGCATGAGCGTTAGAGTGTGAGCGTCAAAGCGTGAGTGTGAGCGTTAGAGGGTGAGCGTCTGAGCGTGAGCGTCTGAGTGTGAGCTTCAGCGTCAGAGCTTGAGCGTCTGAGTGTGAGCGTCAAAGCGTGAGCATGAGCGTTAGAGTGTGAGCGTCAAAGCGTGAGTGTGAGTGTCTGAGTGTGAGCGTCAAAGCGTGAGCATGAGCGTTAGAGTGTGAGCGTCAAAGCGTGAGTGTGAGCGTTAGAGGGTGAGCGTCTGAGCATGAGCGTCAAAGCGCTAGCGTCTGAGCGTGAGCGTCCGAGCGTGAGCGCGAGCGTCTGAGCATGAGCATCAGAGCGTGAGCATCCGAGCGTGAGCGTCAGAGCGTGAGCGTCCGAGCGTGAGCATGAGCGTCAGAGCGTGAGCGTCAGAGCGTGAGCATGAGCGTCAGAGCGTGAGCATGAGCGTCAGAGCGTGAGCGTCAGAGCGTGAGCGTGTGAGCGTCAGAGCATGAGCGTCAGCGTGAGTGTCAGAGCGTGAGCGTCAGCGTCAGAGCGTGAGCGTCTGAGCAAGAGCACGTGAGCGTCAGAGCGTGAGCGTCAGAGCGTGAGCGTCAGAGCGTGAACGTCCGAGCGTCAGAGCGTGAGAGTGAATGCGTCAGAGCGTGAGCATCTGAGCGTGAGCGTCTGAGTGTGAGCTTCAGCGTCAGAGCGTGAGCGTCTGAGTGTGAGCGTCAAAGCGTGAGCATGAGCGTTAGAGGGTGAGCATCTGAGCATGAGCGTCAAAGCGTGAGCGTCTGAGCGTGAGCGTCCGAGCGTGAGCGTCTGAGCATGAGCATCAGAGCGTGAGCATCCGAGCGTGAGCGTCAGAGCGTGAGCGTCAGAGCATGAGCGTCCGAGCGTGAGCATGAGCGTCAGAGCGTGAGCATGAGCGTCAGAGCGTGAGCGTGTGAGCGTCAGAGCATGAGCGTGAGCGTCAGAGCGTGAGCGTCAGGGTCAGAACGTGAGCGTCTGAGCATGAGCGCGTGAGCGTCAGAGCGTGAGCGTCCGAGCGTGAGCGTCTGAGCGTGAGCATCTGAGCGTGAGCGTCTGAGCATGAGCATCAGAGCGTGAGAATTAGAGCGTGAGCGTCTGAGCATGAGCGTCTGAGCATGAGCGTCAGAACGTGAGCGTGAGCGTCAGAGCATGAGCGTCCGAGCGTCCGAGCGTGAGCGTCAGAGCGCGAGCGTGAGCATCAGAGCGTAAGTATGAGCGTCTGAGCATGAGCGTGTGAGCGTCAGAGCGTGAGCGTCAGAGTGAGCGTCTAAGCGTGAGCGCGTGAGCTTCAGAGCGTGAGCGTGAGCGTCTGAGCGTGAGCGTCAGAGCATGAGCGTCTGAGCGTGGGCGTCTGAGCGTGTGCGCTTGAGCATCAGAGCGTGAGCGTCTGAGCGTGAGCATCAGAGCGTGAGCGTCTGAGCGTGAGCGCCCGAGCGTGAGCGTCAGAGCGTGAGCATCTGAGCGTGAGCGCGTGAGCATCAGAGCGTGAGCGACAGAGCGTGAGCGTGAGCGTCTGAGCGTGAGCGTCAGAGCGTGAGCGTCCGAGCGTCAGAGCGTGACCATCAGAGCGTGAGTGTCCGAGCGTCAGAGCGTGAGCATCAGAGCGTGAGTGTCAGAGCGTGAGCGTCAGAGCGTGAGCGTGTGCGTCTGAGCGTGAGCGTCTGAGCGTGAGCGTCTGAGCGTGAGCATCAGAGCATGAGCATCAGAGCGTGAGCGTCAGAGCGTGAACGTCTGAGCGTGAGCGTCTGAGCGTCAGAGCATCAGAGCGTGAGCGTGAACGCGTCAGAGCGTGAGCGCCTGAGCGTGAGCGTCTGACCGTGAGCTTCAGTGTCAGAACGTGAGCGTCTGAGTGTGTGTCAAAGCGTGAGCATGAGCATTAGAGTGTGAGCGTCAAAGCGTGAGTGTGAGCGTTAGAGCGTGAGCGTCAAAGCGTGAGCGTCTGAGCGTGAGCGTCCGAGCGTGAGTGTGAGCATCTGAGCGTGAGCGTGAGCGTCTGAGCATGAGCATCAGAGCGTGAGCATCAGAGCGTGAGCATCCGAGCGTGAGCGTCAGAGCGTGAGCGTGAGCATCAGAGCGTGAGCGTCAGAGCGTGAGCATGAGCGTCAGAGCGTGAGCATCAGAGCGTGAGCATGAGCGTCAGAGCGTGAGCGTCAGTGTGAGCGTGAGCGTCTGAGCGTGAGCGTCAGAGCGTGAGCGTCAGTGTGAGCGTGAGCGTCTGAGCGTGAGCGTCAGAGCGTGAGCGTCAGAGCGTGAGCGTGAGCATCTGAGCGTGAACGTCAGAGCGTGAGCATCTGAGCGTGAGCGTGAGCGTCTGAGCATGAGCATCAGAGCGTGAGCATCAGAGCGTGAGCGTCTGAGCATGAGCGTCTGAGCATGAGCGTCAGAACGTAAGCGTGAGCGTCAGAGCATGAGCGTCAGAGCGTGAGCGTGAGCGTGTGAGCGTCAGAGCGTGAGCGTCTGAGCGTGAGCGTCCGAGCGTGAGCGTCAGAGCGTGAGCGTGAGCGTCTGAGCGTGAGCGCCAGAGCGTGAGTTTCTGAGCGTGAGCGTCTGAGCGTCAGAGCGTGAGCGTGAGTGTCTGAGCGTGAGCGTCAGTGTGAGCGTCAGAGCGTGAGCGTCAGAGCGTGAGCGTGAGCTTCAGAGCGTGAGTATGAGCATCTGAGCATGAGCGTGTGAGCATCAAAGCGTGAGCGTGAGCGTCAGAGCGTGAGCGTGAGTGTCAGAGCGTGAGCGTCTGAGCGTGAGCGCGTGAGCATCAGAGCGTGAATGTCAGAGCGTGAGCATCAGAGCGTGAGCATCAGCGTCTGAGCGTGAGCGTCAGAGCGTGAGCGTCAGAACATGAGTGTCCAAGCGTCAGAGCGTGAGCGTGAGCGCGTCAGAGCGTGAGCGTCTGAGTGTGAGCTTCAGCGTCAGAGCGTGAGCGTCTGAGTGTGAGCGTCAAAGCGTGAGCGTGAGCATTAGAGTGTGAGCGTCAAAGCGTGAGCGTGAGCGTTAGAGCGTGAGCGTCCGAGCATGAGCGTCAAAGCGTGAGCGTCTGAGCGTGAGCGTCCGAGCGTGAGCATGAGCGTCTGAGCGTGAGCGTGAGCGTCTGAGCATGAGCATCTGAGCATCTGAGCGTGAGCGTGAGCGTATGAGCGTCTGAGCATGAGCATCAGAGTGTGAGCGTCAGAGCGTGAGGGTGAGCGTCTGAGCGTGAGCGTCTGAGCGTCAGCGTCAGAGCTTGAGCGAGAGCGTGTGAGCGTCAGAGCGTCTGAGGGTGAGCATCAGCATCAGAGCGTGAGCGTCAGAGCATGAGCGTCTGAGTGTGAGCGTCTGAGCATGAGCATCAGAACGTGAGCATCAGAGCGTGAGCGTCTGAGCGTAAGCGTCAGAGCGTGAGCGTGAGCATCTGAGCGTGAGCGTCAGAGCGTGAGCGTCCGAGCTTCAGAGCGTGAGCGTGTGAGCATCAGAGCGTGAGCGTCTGAGCGTGAGCATGAGCATCTGAGCGTGAGCATGAGCATCTGAGCATGAGCATCAGAGCATGAGCATCAGAGCGTGAGCGTCCGAGCGTTGGCGTCCGAGCGTGAGCGTCAGAGCGTGAGCGTGAGCGTCTGAGCGTGAGCGTCAGAGTGTGAGCGTCTGAGCGTGAGTGTCAGAGCGTGAGCGTGAACGTCTGAGTGTGAGAGCGTGAGCGTGAGCGCCTGAGCGTCAGCGTCAGAGCGTAAGCATCTGAGCGTAAGCATCTGAGCGTGAGCATCTGAGCGTGAGTGTCAGAGCGTGAGCGTCAGCATGAGCGTCAGAGCGTGAGTATGAGTGTCTGAGCGTGAGCGTGTGAACGTCAGAGCGTGAGCGTCAGAGTGAGCGTCAGAGCGTGAGCATGAGCATCAGAGCGTTAGCGTCTGAGCGTGAGCATCTGAGCGTGAGCGTCAGAGCGTGAGCGTCCGAGCATGAGAGTCTGAGCGTGAGCGTCAGAGCGTGAGCGTGAGCATCTGAGCTTGAGCGTGAGCGTCTGAGCATGAGCATCAGAGCGTGAGCATCAGAGCGTGAGCGTTCGAGCATGAGCGTCAGAGCGTCAGAGCATCAGAACGTCAGAGCGTGAGCGTCTGAGCGTGAGCGTCAGAACATGAGCATGAGCGTCAGAACGTGAGTATGAGCGTCTGAGCGTGAGCGTGTGAGCGACAGAGCGTGAGCGACAGAGCGTGAGCGTCTGAGCGTGAGCGTGTGAGCATGAGCGTCCGAGCGAGAGCGTGAGCGTCTGAACGTGAGCGTCTGAGCATGAGCATCTGAGCGTGAGCGTCTGAGCGTGAGCGTCTGAGCATGAGCATCAGAGTGTGAGCGTCAGAGCGTGAGCGTCCGAGCGTGAGCGTCCGAGCGTGAGCATCAGTGCTCGAGCGTCAGAGCGTGAGCGTCCGAGCGTGTGAGTGTCAGAGCGTGAGCGTCTGAGGGTGATCGTCAGCGTCAGAGTGTGAGCATCAGAGCGTGAGCGTCTGAGCGTGAGCGTCAGAGCGTGAGCGTGAGCGTCCGAGCATGAGCGTCAGAGCGTGAGCGTCCGAGCGTGAGCGTCCGAGCGTGTGAGTGTCAGAGCGTGAGCGTCTGAGCGTGAGCGTGAGCGTCCGAGCATGAGCATCTGAGAGTGAACGTCTGAGCGTGAGCGTCAGAGCGTGAGCGTCTGAGCGTGAGCGCCTGAGCGTGAGCGTCAGAGCGTGAGCGTCCGAGCGTGTGAGTATCAGAGCGTGAGCGTCTGAGGGTGATCGTCAGCGTCAGAGCGTGAGCATCAGAGCGTGAGCGTCAGAGCGTGAGCGTCCGAGCGTGTGAGCGTCCGAGCATGAGCGTCAAAGCGTGAGCGTCCGAGCGTGAGCGTCCGAGCGTGTGAGTGTCAGAGCGTGAGCATCTGAGGGTGAGCGTCAGCGTCAGAGTGTGAGCATCAGAGCGTGAGCGTCTGAGCGTGAGCGCCTGAGCGTGAGCGTGAGCATCCGAGCATGAGCGTCTGAGAGTGAACGTCTGAGCGTGAGCGTCAGAGCGTGAGCGTCCGATCGTGAGCGTCCGAGCGTGTGAGTGTCAGAGCGTGAGCGTCTGAGGGTGATCGCCAGCGTCAGAGCGTGAGCATCAGAGCGTGAGCGTCAGAGCGTGAGCGTCCGAGCGTGTGAGTGTCAGAGCGTGAGCGTCCGAGGGTGATCGTCAGCGTCAGAGCGTGAGCATCAGAGCGTGAGCGTCTGAGCGTGAGCGCCTGAGCGTGAGCGTCAGAGCGTGAGCGTCCGAGCATGAGCGTCAGAGCGTGAACGTCTGAGCGTGAGTGTCAGAGCGTGAGCGTCCGAGCGTGAGCGTCCGAGCGTGTGAGTGTCAGAGCGTGAGCGTCTAAGAGTGAACGTCTGAGCGTGAGCGTCAGAGCGTGAGCGTCCGAGCGTGAGCGTCCGAGCGTGTGAGTATCAGAGCGTGAGCGTCTGAGGGTGATCGTCAGCGTCAGAGCGTGAGCATCAGAGCGTGAGCGTCAGAGCGTGAGCGTCTGAGCGTGTGAGCGTCCGAGCATGAGCGTCAAAGCGTGAGCGTCCGAGCGTGAGCGTCCGAGCGTGTGAGTGTCAGAGCGTGAGCGTCTGAGGGTGAGCATCAGCGTCAGAGTGTGAGCATCAGAGCGTGAGTGTCTGAGCGTGAGCGCCTGAGCGTGAGCGTGAGCGTCCGAGCATGAGCGTGAGCGTCCGAGCATGAGCGTCTGAGAGTGAACGTCTGAGCGTGAGCGTCTGAGCGTGAGCGTCCGAGCGTGAGCGTCCGAGCGTGTGAGTGTCAGAGCGTGAGCGTCTGAGGGTGATCGTCAGCGTCAGAGCGTGAGCATCAGAGCGTGAGCGTCAGAGCGTGAGCGTCCGAGCGTGTGAGTGTCAGAGCGTGAGCGTCCGAGGGTGATCGTCAGCGTCAGAGCGTGAGCGTCTGAGCGTGAGCGTCTGAGCGTGAGCGCCTGAGCGTGAGCGTCAGAGCGTGAGCGTGAGCGTCCGAGCATGAGCGTCAGAGCGTGAACGTCTGAGCGTGAATGTCAGAGCGTGAGCGTCCGAGCGTGAGCGTCCGAGCGTGTGAGTGTCAGAGCGTGAGCGTCCGAGGGTGATCGTCAGCGTCAGAGCGTGAGCATCAGAGCGTGAGCGTCTGAGCGTGAGCGCCTGAGCGTGAGCGTCAGAGCGTGAGCGTGAGCGTCCGAGCATGAGCGTCTGAGCGTGAACGTCTGAGCGTGAGTGTCAGAGCGTGAGCGTCCGAGCGTGAGCGTCCGAGCGTGTGAGTGTCAGAGCGTGAGCGTCTGAGGGCGATCGTCAGCGTCAGAGCGTGAGCATCAGAGCGTGAGAGTCTGAGCGTGAGCGTCCGAGCGTGAGCGTCCGAGCGTGTGAGTGTCAGAGCGTGAGCGTCTGAGGTTGAGCGTCAGCGTCAGAGCGTGAGCATCAGAGCGTGAGCGTCTGAGCGTGAGCGTCAGAGCGTGAGCGTCCGAGCGTGAGCATCCGAGCGTGTGAGTGTCAGAGCGTGAGCGTCTGAGGTTGAGCGTCAGAGCGTGAGCATCAGAGCGTGAGCGTCTGAGCGTGAGCGTGAGCGTCCGAGCATGAGTGTCAGAGCGTGAACATCTGAGCGTGAACATCTGAGCGTGAGCGTCAGAGCGTGAGCGTCCGAGCGTGAGCGTCTGAGGGTGAGCGTCTGAGGGTGTGAGGGTGAGCGGGTGAGGGTGAGCGTGTGAGGGTGAGCCGCTAACGGCCGTCATCTTGTTCTGAAATCCCGCGTCGCTGATTGGCCGCGGCCTGACCAATCAGCGACGTGGGATTTCCTGGACAGACAGACAGACAGAAAGACAGACAGACAGACCGGATAAGACAATTATATATATTAGATACTTCTGGGATGATTATAAATATTATCAAACAAAAAGCCGGCTAATGGCCCTTGATACATGCATAGTTTCTTGTAGTGCTCAAGAGGTGTCCAATAGTGAGTATATATAATATATTCCACAAATGGGTATATCTCACAAACCCCAGACCAAAAACAGAGAATTCAATGTAAAGTGCCCAGAAAAGTGCAGAAATACATTTTTTAGCAATGTGTGTCCAAAAAAGGGGGAAGGAACACAGTATGTATAGTCATCTACATCCAGATAATCCTATAAGTCCAACCAGTCAGTTAGTCAAAAGGAGTTGAGTCCAAAGCATGCCCCTTAGGTACAGCATTGATTCGCTGGCTGGACCTGTGCAAATGCGCAAGGGAAAAAGAAAGGGAGAGGTGGAAGGGAGGGAGAAGGGGAGGAGTGATGGTCGGGCAGTAAGATAGCCGTACGCGTGTCGCCACACAAGGTGGCTTCCTCAGCGGCCTGTAAAGAATGTGTGCCATGCACTCCCATATATGTGTATCAACAAATTAATTAGGATTAGACAGCTGGAAGACTCACCTGTGCTTCGGGGGAAGACAGGAGCGGCTGGCGGAAGCACTCATTCTGTGCCAGAAGTAAAGGAAAGTTCTTGTGCAGCCGCAATATGCGATCCCGCATAGTCACAGTGGGAAAACTGTTTTGCACATGTGCGGCTCACCATCTCTGTATATCCTATTGTGCCGATTGAAGACAAGATGTAAATGCGCACAATATGTGGGTCTGGAAAGCATACAAACCAATATTAGGCGGTGTGACATCACTAACGCCCTCCTTCGTTGTGAGTCCAAATGGATCTTTAATCTCCAGAGCTTGGCCCCTCATGGACTTAATGGAGAACTATTATTTACGGGTTTTTACAAACAACTTTGACGCTCCACTATGAGTAATTTGCCACTTTTTGATGTGCTACGATCCTTCTTTTTTTTTTCTTTGCTGTACATATCTTAGTTGGTAATTGTACTATTTTTGGTTACCCCGATAGGATTTCAGAATTGGCGGTACCACGTTATAACATCTCCTTTTTTTTTTTGCTATTTAGAATCAAATAGAATGCACTACAGCCTGGGGGGGTTCTTCATCACAGATCAGGTTTCTATTGGAGTGGGGTAACTAATGCATACAATACTTGGACATAAATAATGATGAATAAAAACATTTTCTCTTCTTTAAATCATACAAGTTATGCTGGCACGGTTTATGCTACATGATGTACACCATCATATATGCCTCATCCTTTGATTAGTACATGACATTTAATCTTCACTTTGTTCTAAACATCCTATTTTGTAGCACTCTCTTCTCATTGTTTGGCACCTGAAGACTGTAGTTTTCTTATATTACTTGATATATACCATTCATTTGTCCCTGCTGGCTCCCTAATCCCCCTATGGTCCCTTTCTATCCGGCTATGTGTGCAGGCTTAGAAACATGGGCTGCATTGTAACCTGCTAATTGCAGGCGCGGTGTTTCCCATCACCATGATGATGAAGTTTACATAGGGAGATTAATCTTTCTCTAGTACAGCTACTCGCAGGCGCTGAGCCGTGCATTCAGGAAACATCTTAATGCGGCTGCGCAGGGTCGCATATTGCGGCTGCGCATTTACATCTTGTCTTCAATTGGCACAACTACAGCCTAAAGAAAAGAGAACCAGGGGATACAAGACTTGGTCCCCCACATACAAACGAGAAACTCGACACAACAAGAGACGTTAAGGACAAATATGGCTCAATCTCCCAAAATGGATACAGGTAACTTACAAATCATTAACTTATCTGAGTATCCTTTATCGGATCTGGAAAAATCAGTATTAACACGGGGATTATCTTTCTCCCCAATGAAAATCCTCAACAAATTCGAAGTGATCAAGGATTTTTAATTGTTTTGTCGGCAACTAACCTTTAAACTTTTGTACCATCAGCCTTCACTTTTAGACAGTATGCCCCTGGACGAGAGACACACTTTTCAGGATCTGTTGGAGCTCCTAGACAAGAATGAGAGACCAAACTTGAGGACAAGATTTGTGGGGAGAACGCCCTCGCAAGCTACACGATCCTTTTCTCTGTTTCCAGTGGTGCAAATTTTCTTCGACAGCACATGCAGAGATATCCGCAATCTAAGAATTGATCGGCACAAAAGAAACAACCTCAACAAAAAAGAGAGGGAGGCCGTAAGTAAACTGAAAACAAACCAGGAATTTATCACCCGGGAGGCAGATAAAGGAGGTAATATTGTCTTATGGTCGAATACCATGTGTGTTAGAAAAGCTAAACGTCAATTACAAAATTTGACATGCTATCATTTGTTACCCTCTGATCCCACTTCCTTTTTAAAGGACAAATTGGACTCCCTGATCAGCCTGGCCTTTAATAAAAACATCATAAACAAAAAGGAAGCAGACTTCCTCACTACGCGTTGTCCAAGAGTACCGACAAAAGTGCATAAGTCGTTACAGGAACCTCCAGGTAGGCCAGTTGTTTCAGGTATTGGGGGCCTTTTTGAACACCCCTGTATTTATCTTGATTTTTTTTTTCAACCTTTAGCCCTGGCCTTGAAGTAATTTGTGAGAGACTCAGCCCATTTCATTCAGCATCTAAATGGACTCGTCATCCCAGATAACACGATCCTAGTAACTTTGGATGTCAAATCCTTATATACCAGCATTTCCCACGATTTGGGCATTCGTGCGGTGAGTTATTTTTGGACCAGCCTCCTACAGGAGATCGTAGACATGATGCTTTCATTCTGGAGCTGTTATTTTTTGTGCTTGATAAAAATTATTTCACTTTTGATAGAAATTTTTACAGGCAAATCTCTGGTACCGCCATGGGTGCACGGTGTGCACCCTCTTATGCAGAAGTATATCTTGGATGGTGGGAAGCGACTTTGGTTTACCTACATGAACATTTCAGGAAAAAAATCTTCACCTGGCTCAGGTATATCGACAATGTAATTTTTCTATGGACGGGGACAGAACAAGAGTGTGTGACATTTATTGACGAGCTTAACAACAATGTCCTTAACATCAGACTAACCTCCAATCTTTATCACACAGAGGTTGATTTCCTGGATCTAAAGTTGATTAAAAATGGTTCCCAGATCTCCACTACCCTCTTCAGAAAACCGACTGTGACGATCAATTTATTACACTATACAAGCTTCCACCCATCACATCTTCACAATGGTATCCCAAAAGGCCAGTTTTTGCGCCTAAGAAGAAATTGCAGCAACATGGTTGACTTCAAACGGGAGTCGAAGGACCTAACCCAACACTTTATAAAAAGAGTATATCCACGAAAGGTTGTGTCAGATGCATATTTACAGGCAAGAGACAGGGATCGCCAGGAACTGCTACGCATACAGGTGCGTGACCTCATAACACCTCTCAGTCTTATCATAACCTTTAATAATCAGTGGCAAGATGTTTGAGATATTCTTACAAAAAATTGGGGTATTCTTCTAAGCAAACCTAAGCTGGGTCCACATATTGCAGCCACTCCCAGCATGGTCGCTCGTAGAGCTAGGAACCTGAAAGACAACCTCTGCAATAGTCATTACAAACGCCGCTCCATCAGGCTCGGGGTTGGCAGAAGGGTTGTTGGTACTTACCCATGTGGCGGCTGCAATATTTGCCAGTTCACTATTTCACAGGAGGCAATTGACTTACCCATTTTCCCTTATCAGATTCCATCTAAGTAGTATTTCAATTGCAGATGTAGAAATCTGGTTTATGCCATTATCTGCAGTTGCCCGAAAATCTATATTGGACAGACAACTCAGGAAATGAGAAAGAGAATTCGATAGCATCTCTCGAATGTGTCCACGGCCAAGAGGGACCGAGAAAAAGAAAAGTCTTTGAAATCAGTTGCCTCGCATTTCTTGGATTGTCACAATAGTAACATTTCCGGAATGCAGGTAATGGGTCTGGAAAGCATAGAAACCAATATTAGGGGGGGGGGGTGACATCACTAATGCCCTCCTTCGTTGTGAGTCCAAATGGATCTTTAATCTCCAGAGCTTGGCCCCTCATGGACTTAATGGAGAACTATTATATACGGGTTTTACAAACAACTTCGACCCTCCACTATGAGTAATTTGCCACGTTTTGATGTGCTCTGATCCTTCCTTTTTTTTTTCTTTGCTGTACATATCTTAGTTGTATTATTTTTGGTTACCCCGATAGGATTTCAGAATTGGTGGTACCACGTTATAACATCCGTTTGGGAGTTTTTCCAATAGGCCATGATGTCAGCATTGGAGATCCAACAGCAACATCACGTAGACAAATGCCAGACTCACAGTCACCAAACACGGCTGGACTTGGCTGTTTGACAAAAATGACTACGCTACAAGTATTTCTGCTCCCAGATGGGATCTCTAAGGACGCTTAACCCCCTCTCTCATCTCCTTTTTTTTTGGCTATTTAGATTCAAATAGAATGTCCTACAGCCGGGGGGGGTGGTTCTTCATCATGGATCAGGTTTCTATTGGAGTAGGGTAACTAATGAATACAATACTTGGACATAAATAATGATGAATAAAAACATTTTCTCTTCTTTAAATCATACAAGTTATGCTGGCACAGTTTATTCTACGTGATGTACACCATCAGATATGGCTCATCCTTTGATTAGTGCATGACATTTAATCTTCAATTTGTTCTAAACATCCTATTTTGTAGAGCTCTCTTCTCATTGAGAGCTATGTTTGGCACCTGAAGACTGTAGTTTTCTTATATTACTTGATATATATCATTCATTTGTCCCTGCTGGCTCCCTAATCCCCCTATGGTCCCTTTATATCCCGCTATCTGTGCAGGCTTAGAAACATGGGCTGCATTGTAGACTGCTAATTGCAGGCTCAGTGTTTCCCATCACCATTGGTGTGAAGTTTAGATAGGGAGATTAATCTTTCTCTAGTACAGCTACTCTCAGGCGCAGAGCCGCGCATTTAGAAGTCAACGTCTTAATGCGGCTGCGCGGGGCCGCATAATGCGGCTGCGCATTTACATTTTGTCTTTAATCGGCACAATAAGATATACACAGGAGCTGAGCCGCGCATGTGCAAAACAGTTTTTCCACTGCAACTGCGTGGGACCGCATATTGCGGCTGCACAAGAATTTTCCTTTACTTCCGGCACAGAAGGAGTGCTTCTGCCCGCCGCTCCTGTCTTCACCCATAGCATGGGTGAGTCTTCCAGCTGTCTAATCCTAATTAATTTGTTGATACATATATATGGCAATGCAGGGCACACATTCTTTACAAGGCCCTGAGGAAGCCACCATGTGTGGCGACGTGCGTAGGGCTATCTTACTGCCCGATCGTCATTCCTCCCCTTCTCCCTTCCTTCCACCTCTCCCCTTCTTTTTCCCTTGTGCACAGGCCCAGCCATCGAATCAATGTTGTACCTAAGGGGCATGCTTTGGACTCAACTCCTTTTGACTAACTGACTGGTTGGACTTAGAGGATTATCTGGATGTAGGTGACTATACATACTGCTTTCCTTTTCCTTCCCCCTTTTTTTGACCATGCATTTGACGCGCCCCCTGGGCCGTGTGTGTGTGGGGATACCCGGAACCGGACCCTTTGTGGATGCTGAGGGTTGCAGTCCTTGCGTGGAGGGGACCCGGTCCCGTGGCTCAGGGTGGTCAACCCAAATGGCAATCTATATGATGAATATCCGACTACGCCACCCGTGGATTGCAGTCAGAGTGAACCGCCGCTGCAGGGCAGACCGCTGAAGCTGGTGTTGTGGGTGCAGCAGAGGGTCGTATAACTCCCCACGGGAGGAGTACAGCCTCAGGGCAGTAAATGGGGATGTTGGTGGTGATGGTGCACGGGAGCAGCAGTAACCACACGGAGTCTGTCTGTCACGGGTGTGTCGCCACGAAGATCGTCACGAGTACACAGCCTGACTTCTCGCAGCTGACTTGTTGGTGCTTTGTGTTTTTCGGCAGTGAGGGAGTTAATTCTCTCTCTCTCTGTGCTAGACGAGGTCCAGCCTCGCCCAGCTGCAATCAATACTGCTGTAGTGAGACTCCTTCAAATGCCTGCTGGTCTGTTTGGGAAGTGTCGGTGAAAGCATTTCATTCAGACTAACAGAGCGGATGGTGGTGTTTGGAGTTTCTGAGATAAGTGTATTTGGAGTGTTTTTTCCCTTCCTCGCTTTATCATTTATCTCCTTTCCCGTTGGTGTTCCCTCTGTTGTAGTTGTGTAGTTGTTGTATGCAAGGTGGTTTTGGTTTTTCCCTTGTACTGTCTCGTTCGTCTAAGTACTGTGTGTGGGCATATTATTACTTGTCCCCTTTTGTTGTGATCGGGGTCCTTCTCAGGACTAGATTTCTTAGGTGCAGGGATCCTCAGGAGGTAGGGGTTACGCTGGCGGCCTGGACCTCTGTACCTTTAACAGTACCTCCAGGTTGAGGGACTAGTCAGGGCCCCAGCTTAGGGTCAGCTTAGGCCCCCTACCTCCAGTATACAGAGACAGCGTGACATTTTCACCGACCCACTTAGTTTTTCTCCAGCTACCATGGATCCAGTAGCCGGTCTAGCTCGGCAGTTGCAGAGTTTGTCCATGGAGCTGGCGGACGTTAGGTCCAAGGTTTTGCATCCTCAGGAGCAAGCCGGACCAGAACCTAAAGTAGCTCTCCCTGACAGGTTCACTGGGGGGCGGGACAAGTTTTTTGTTTTCCGGGAGGCATGCAAGTTGTTCTTTCGGCTGCGGCCTCGGTCATCGGGGAGTGAAGAACAAAGGGTGGGAATTGTCATCTCGCTCCTACAAGGGGACCCACAATCTTGGGCGTTCTCTCTTCCCCCGGGCTCCCCGGCTCTCCAGTCAGTGGATAGGTTTTTCGCTGCTCTGGGACTCGTATATGATGACCCAGATCGGATCTCCCTTGCTGAGTCTAAGTTACGTTGGATCCAGCAGGGAGATCGTCCGGCGGAGGAATTCTGTTCGGAGTTCCGTAGGTGGGCCACGGACACCCAGTGGAATGACCCGGCTCTTAGGAGCCAGTTTTGTCATGGTTTATCCGACAAATTACAGGATGTGTTGGCACAGTATGACTCTCCCGCGTCACTGGAAGCCGCTATGGCCCTTGTTATTCGCGTTGACAGACGGCTTCGGGAGAGGTGCGGGATAACTCTACCCCCTGTGATGACTCCACCTCCTACAAGGTCCCCTCATATGGTGGTTCCCCTGGTCAGTCCAGAGGAGCCTATGCAAATAGGAGGGACATCATTTCGGGGGAGGGGACCGGTGGTGCGCCATGAGACAGGAAGGTGTTTCTTCTGCGGGAGAAAGGGACATTTTATTGGGGGGTGTCCATCCCGTCCCTTGCAGAGTGAAGAGTCGTCGGAAAACTGTTGATCCCAGGTTGTGTGGTGGACGGCAATCTGGGAGTAGGTATTTCATCCCTAGGTTCGTCTCAGTTTCTCGTACCGGCGGAGGTGGTGGTGGGTACGAGAACTGAGAGGATATCTGTTCTTCTGGATAGTGGGGCCGGGGCTAATCTGGTTGATGCTCGGTTTGCCCGGGTTCAAGGTATGCGATTGAGTGAGTTGGCTAAACCCATCCCCATATTCTCGATCGATGCCAGGCCTCTCGGTCAGGGAAGTTTTTTGCAAGCTGTGCATGACGTAAAACTTCAAGTGGGGGCGATACATAAAGAACTGTTGTCTTGCTACGTGTTGGAGGGTCTTCCCACTCCTATAGTGTTGGGCCTTCCTTGGTTAGCTAAGCATAACCCGGTTATTAATTGGCAAACCAGAGAGATAAGCCAATGGAGTAAATTCTGTAATAAAAACTGCATGAACACGGTCATCGGTGCGGTTACTCCTTGGGTCTTACCTCCATTTCTGGCGGACTTTGAGGATGTATTCTCGGAGAAAGGGTGTCAGGAACTACCTCCTCATCGCGAGTATGACTGTTCTGTAAAACTGCTCCCTGAGGCCAAGTTACCTAAAGCTAGGTTGTATAACCTTTCTGGTCCTGAGAGGCAGGCCATGAAGGATTATATTTCAGAAAGTCTGGCTAAGGGGCATATTAGACCTTCATCTTCACCGGTGGCTGCGGGGTTCTTCTTTGTTAAGAAGAAAGATGGAGGCCTACGCCCTTGCCTGGATTTCCGTGAACTTAATCGGATTACGGTCCGAGATCCGTATCCGCTCCCACTTATTCCCGATCTCTTTAATCAGATCGTGGGCGCCAAATGGTTCTCTAAGTTGGATCTCAGGGGGGCGTACAATCTGATTAGGATGAAGGAGGGGGATGAGTGGAAGACGGCGTTTAACACTCCGGAGGGGCATTATGAGAACCTTGTCATGCCATTCGGTCTGACTAATGCCCCGGCGGTGTTCCAACACTTTGTTAATGACATTTTTCGCCGCCTGGTGGGACAGTTTGTTGTCATATATCTGGATGATATCTTAATTTACTCGCCAGATCTGGTGTCTCATCAGGAGCACGTTAGGCAGGTGTTACAGATCTTGCGGGATAATAAACTGTATGCCAAATGGGAAAAGTGTGTGTTCGCCGTACAGGAACTCCAGTTTTTAGGCTTCCTGGTTTCAGCGTCCGGTTTTCGTATGGACCCTGGGAAAGTGAGGGCAGTTCTTGAGTGGGATCGGCCAGAGAATCTTAAGGCACTACAACGTTTCCTGGGGTTTGCTAATTATTACCGGAAGTTCATTCGTAATTTCTCGTCCATGGTTAAGCCTCTCACAGACATGACTAAAAAGGGGACGGATTTTTCTAGGTGGTCTGACAAGGCTTGTCAAGCATTCTCCTCCTTGAAAAAATGTTTTGCCTCGGCACCCATACTCATTCAACCTGATGCGTCACAGCCATTCATTGTAGAGGTAGACGCTTCCGAGGTAGGGGTGGGAGCAGTATTGTCACAGGGTTCGTCCCCTGGTAAGTGGCATCCGTGCGCCTTTTTCTCTAAAAAATTGTCGTCCGCTGAGAGGAATTACGATGTCGGCAATAGGGAACTCTTGGCCATTAAGTTAGCTTTTGAGGAGTGGCGTCATTTTTTGGAGGGGGCAGTCCATCCGGTCACCGTCATCACCGATCACAAGAACCTGCTATATCTGGAGTCCGCGAAACGTCTGAATCCCAGACAAGCTAGGTGGTCATTGTTTTTTACCAGGTTTAATTTTGTCGTTACATATCGTCCTGGGTCAAAAAATGTAAAGGCGGATGCCTTATCTCGTAGTTTCCCTGGGGCCGGGAATACGGACGACCCGATTCCTATCCTTCAGGAGGGGGTGGTGGTTTCGGCAGTATGCTCTGAGCTGGAGGAGGAGGTATTGGAGGCTCAGGGGGACGCCCCTGTTGGACCTCCGGGGAGACTGTTTGTTCCAGATCAGTTGCGACAAAAGGTGATCGAGGCACACCATAACTCAGTTTTTGCAGGACACCCGGGGAGTAAAGCAACTGTGGATCTCCTCTCGCGTCGGTTTTGGTGGCCTAACTTACATAAGGAGGTGGTAACTTTTGTCGCGTCCTGTGGGGTTTGTGCGCGCTCTAAGACCTCACATACCCGTCCGTCTGGGGCCCTCTTACCTTTGAAGATCCCGGAGCGTCCTTGGACTCATCTGTCTATGGACTTTATTACGGACCTCCCTCCGTCTTCGGGTAAAACGGTCATACTCGTTGTAGTGGACAGGTTCAGCAAGATGGCACATTTTATCGCTCTTCCGGCTCTCCCTAATGCTAAAACTCTTGCGCAGGTGTTCATTGGGGAGATTGTGAGGCTTCACAGGGTACCCTCCGAGGTGGTGTCTGATCGGGGGTCTCAGTTTGTGTCCAAGTTCTGGAAGGCGTTTTGTGCACGGCGGGGGATGCATTTGTCATTCTCATCGGCTTTTCATCCTCAGACCAATGGTCAGACGGAACGTATGAACCAGAGCTTGGAGACATATCTCCGGTGTTTTGTGTCAGAGAACCAGGAGGACTGGGCTTCTTTCTTACCTCTGGCAGAGTTTGCTCTTAATAATAGGCGGAGCGAGTCCACTGGTAAGTCCCCGTTTTTTGGGGCATATGGTTTTCACCCCCAGTTTTGTACTTTCAGTAGGGGGGGCTCTTCGGGGGTTCCTGAGGAGGAACGATTTTCCTCATCACTCGCTTCAGTATGGAGAGGGGTGCTGAAGAATCTGAATACTATGGGGAACCGATACAAACGTATGGCTGATAGGAGGAGAGTGTCTGGTCCGGACCTAAGTGTGAACGATCGGGTATGGTTGTCTACCAGGAATATTAAACTTAAGGTTCCCTCCTGGAAACTGGGTCCCAGGTTCATCGGGCCGTACAGAATCAGTTCTATTATTAATCCGGTGGCATTCCGTCTTGACCTCCCCCCTACGTTTAAAATTCACAACGTGTTCCACAGATCGTTGCTTAAGAGGTATGTGGCGCCGGTGGTACCGTCACCTTTACCTCCCCCTCCAGTGGTGGTCAATGGTAACTTGGAGTTCCAGGTATCGAGGGTCATCGATTCACGCTTTAATCGCCGGTCCCTTCAGTACCTGGTTCATTGGAAAGGGTATGGTCCTGAGGAGAGGATGTGGGTTCCTGCGTCGGATATTAACGCAGACCGATTAGTTCGGGCCTTCCACACGACTCACCCGGATAAACCTGGCCCTGAGGGTCCGGAGGCCCCTCGTAGAAGGGGGGGTACTGTCACGGGTGTGTCGCCACGAAGATCGTCACGAGTACACAGCCTGACTTCTCGCAGCTGACTTGTTGGTGCTTTGTGTTTTTCGGCAGTGAGGGAGTTAATTCTCTCTCTCTCTGTGCTAGACGATGTCCAGCCTCGCCCAGCTGCAATCAATACTGCTGTAGTGAGACTCCTTCAAATGCCTGCTGGTCTGTTTGGGAAGTGTCGGTGAAAGCATTTCATTCAGACTAACAGAGCGGATCGTGGTGTTTGGAGTTTCTGAGATAAGTGTATTTGGAGTGTTTTTCCCTTCCTCGCTTTATCATTTATCTCCTTTCCCGTTGGTGTTCCCTCTGTTGTAGTTGTGTAGTTGTTGTATGCAAGGTGGTTTTGGTTTTTCCCTTGTACTGTCTCGTTCGTCTAAGTACTGTGTGTGGGCATATTATTACTTGTCCCCTTTTGTTGTGATCGGGGTCCTTCTCAGGACTAGATTACTTAGGTGCAGGGATCCTCAGGAGGTAGGGGTTACGCTGGCGGCCTGGACCTCTGTACCTTTAACAGTACCTCCAGGTTGAGGGACTAGTCAGGGCCCCAGCTTAGGGTCAGCTTAGGCCCCCTACCTCCAGTATACAGAGACAGCGTGACACTGTCATGCAATTCAGGGTCTTTACTGTTGACAGTATTAAGGGACCCGTCCGGAGTACAGGTTAACAATGGAGGCCTGGTCATTCTGAGAGCAACTGGGAAATCCCGCTGGTGAGGGGGAGTTTGTAGGCCTACCTTGCTGACTTCACTCTTTCTTGGCTATCCCGCTGTAGTGTGGTGGTAGCCCATGTCTCTGAGTGTACCGTGTTGTTCTCACCTGTATGACTGGCGACTCGGGCCTTCCATACTTCTCACCCCTCCGGGGCAGTAGTGGTCCCTCTCGTGTGGCTGAGCCTCTGGGCTTCCTTGGGCCAGAGGACTTGAAGTCCCTTGCGTGGTTGTTTTCTGCTGCTGGGCTTAGAACCCTCACAGCCTCGGACTCCAGTGTCCAGCCTTGTAGTCTCTAGCCAGGTCGAGCTTCTGCTAGCTCCCCTCCTGGCCTCGTGTTCCTCCTCTGCCTACAGGGACTCCTCAGCCTGCTGCTGACCTGTCCCTGTCCCTCTCTGGACTCTGTCTGGAACTTCCCTCTGGCTGGACTCCCTAACCCCGCCCTAGATCCAGTTTATAAAGGGCAGGTTTCTCCCCTCCCTGGACTGAGGCAGGAGGTGCTGCATGCTAATTGTCCCCAACCAGGGAACCTCCGACCTGCTCTCAGACATGACATTTCTGCCACTGTGCACCAGACCTGGGGTGCCACATTCCCCCCTAGTGAAATTTAGTACTCCGGGACTAAACACATTTTTGAAACATAACATAACAGGGTATAAACAATAATACAGCAACATATGTACAAGAAGTTTAGTCTTTAGAGGCCACGGTGCGTCCGTGACCAGGTGTCCTTGTCACCCAAGATGCACTTTGAGGGACCCGTCCCAAACCCTCCACGTAGGCCCTGAGGTGGCTACAGGGCTTTGATGATCCCGAGCTGGACCACGTCTTCAGCCACCTCCACAGGTTTTGTGTTCTGTGGTCGTCTTCAAAAGAGGGCACCTTACCAGGTGCAACTATGGACAAGGTACAGTTCCGGTTATTCATTGTCCATAACCTGTTAGTCCATGAACCCTGTCGGGTAACTAGAAAAACATAATTAGTAACCAGGCAACAAACATAAAACATTTGCAATTTACAGGTAGATATATACTTTGCATTTAGACTCTCCAGCGAGCGGGCATTTGACCTTTAGTGCTCCTGGTGGACCTACGTAACCCACTGTCTGGTGGTACTCTATTCGTGTCCCCTGTTTCCACCCCCTGTGTACTGGGTGTGCTCGTGTCTGCACTAGAGGTGTTTGCAGATGTTACGGGTAGGTTGGGCATCTTTCTGCGTACTCTTTGGCTCACCACGGGCATGGCAGGTTCACTACTAGCAGAGGGTTGATTCTCCTGGGCTGCTGGTATGGAATCTTCTGCCTCCGGGGCCGGTTGCTCTCCCAACTCTACTTGCTCTTCTGCAGGCCCTTGAGGGTCTGGCTGGAGAAAGGTAAGGACGGGTACCACTATAGCATTGTTGATTTGTGTCCAGGACCGGGGAAATTCTCCGAGCACTGTATTGACCATTTCTTCCCTTTCCTCTGCGGGTTGAGGGCTATCTTGGTCTTCATCAGCACCTTTCAGCTGCTCGGGACACTTCTTCACGTGGTCTCTGGAGACAGTGGCTGTGGTCTCTCCTCCATCCTTACTGATGACACATACCTTTGGGTTTTCATGGCTTGAGGGCAGTATGGTGTACGGGTCTTCCTCCCACTGGTCGTCCAACTTGTGGAGCCGTCTCTTCCTCTTCAAGACCTGCTCTCCAGGTGCCAGGGGAGCAGCAGGAGCATGCTGATTGTAATTCCTCTCTTGCCTCTCCCTTGCTTGAGACAGACTTCGCTCAACACCCTCCTGTACTTTCCAGTACTGTTGCTGTCATTCTGTGTCCCAGTCTGCTTCTGGTGAGGTGTCCTCGGGTGTCAGGACTCCCATCTCCAGGTCAATTGGCAGCTTACCAGGTCTTTCTCTCATTAGGTAAGCTGGGGTGCAGTTGGTAGAACCCACTGGGATATGATTATACAAGTCCACCAGATCTGGCAGCTTCTCAGGCCACAGGCTGCGTTCCTCCAGGGGCAACGTCTTGAGCAGGTCTATTACTACTTGATTCATTTTCTCACACATACCGTTGGTTTGGGAGTGGTAAGGTGTTGTCCTTATCTTCTTGCAGCCATACAGGTTGCAGAATTCCTGGAAAACTTCGGCCTCGAACGTTTGGCCTTGATCAGTCAACACTTGCTCTGGATACCCGTGTGGGTGGCAGAAATGCTGCTGAAAGGCTCTGGTGGCCATCTGAACTGTTAAGTCTTTGACAGGGACCACCACTAGGAACCGGGAGTAGTGATCTACGATTGTGAGGGCGTAGACGTATCCCGATCTGCTTGGAGCCAGCTTTACGTGGTCCAGGGCCACCAGCTCAAGGGGCTGCTTTGTGATGATGGGCTGCAGGGGAGTCTTCTGGCTGGCGCGTTCCTTCCTCCTTAGGTTGCACGGGCCACAGTCTCTGCACCATCTCTCTATAGCCCCTCTCATGCCTACCCAGAAGAACCGCTCACGCAACAGGAACTCCAGTTTCTTCCATCCAAAGTGCCCTGCCCCGTCATGGTATGCTTCCAGGACCATAGCCGCATCCTGCCTTGGGACCACTACCTGCCAAGTCAGCTCGTGTGTTCGAGAGTTGACGGTCCTGCGGCACATCCTCCCCTCGTAGAGAAACAGCTTGCTCCTCTCCTTCCACAGCTGTTTGGTCTCTTCTGGAGCATCCAGATCAAGGTGGGCATCAGCCTGGGTCAGCATTTCTTTTACCAGGCGGACTGCGGGGTCACTATCTTGTGTCTCTGCCCAGCCGTGGTGGGGTAAGGGATTGAACGTAGTGGTGGCAGAGCACCTATCCTTTATGCAGTGGGAACACTGGGTGATCCAATGACGGTGGAATGCAGGAAGTTCAATTTCTTCCAGTTCTTCTGGATCCTCTCCCCCGTCCTGCAAGTGAGGCATTCTGGACAATGCATCTGCGTTGGCATTTGCGCGCCCTGTCCGGTACTTGATGGTAAATTCAAAATTGGACAGCCGGGCCATCCATCTCTGCTCTAGGGCACCAAGTCTTGCAGTGTCCAGGTGTGTCAACGGGTTGTTGTCCGTGTACACAGTGAACTTAGAAGAAGCCAGGTAATGCTTGAAGCGTTCGGTGACCGCCCACACCACTGCCAGGAACTCTAGCTTGAAGGAGCTGTAATTCTCAGGGTTTCTCTCTGTGGGTCTCAGATTTCAGCTAGCATAACCAATTACCCGTTCTCTGCCCTGCTGGATCTGGGACAGTACGGCTCCTAGCCCCACGTTACTGGCATCGGTGTGGAGGATAAAAGGCTGGCCGTAATCAGGGTAGGCCAGGATCTTATCCCTCGTGAGGGCCATCTTCAGCTGGCGGAAAGACTCCTCCTGCAGCTTGTCCCACTTAAAGGGCGGCTTCTGACTTTTAGTCTTTGACTGACCTAACAGGAGGTCCTGCATAGGGGCTACCATTTTGGTGAACCCGGAGATGAATCTTCGGTAGTAGCCTACCAACCCGAGGAACTGCCGCACTTCCTTTATGCTGGAGGGTCTTGGCCAGTCCTTAATCACCGTGATCTTGTCAGGGTCTGGGGCTACTCCGTCAGCACTCACCACATGTCCCAGGTACTGTACTTTTGGCTTCAGTAGATGACACTTGGAGGGTTTTACCTTTAGGCCGAAGCCTGCCAGGGCATCGAACACCTCTGCCAGGTGCTTTAGATGGTCCTCATAGGTCTTGGAATACACGATGACATTGTCCAGGTAGAGTAGGACCGTTTCGAGATTCCTGTGCCCCAGGCAGCACTCCATCAGCCTCTGGAAGGTCCCTGGTGCGTTGCAGAGTCCGAACAGCATACAGTTGAATTCACTGAGACCCATCGGGGTGGTGAAGGCGGTCTTCTCGTTGTCTGTCTCTGCTACAGGAACCTGCCAGTACCCGCTAGTGAGATCCAAAGTAGAGAAGAAGTTAGCAGATTTTAATGCAGCCAAAGACTCCTCTATCCTAGGTAACGGGTACGCATCTTTGTGTGTTATTCTGTTGACCTTTCTATAATCTACACACATCCTCATCGTGCCATCTTTCTTTTTTACAAGAACTAGAGGAGCTGCCCAGGGGCTAAAGCTATCCCTGATCACCCCAGCCTCCTTCATTTTTCGTAACAAACCCTTGGCATTCTGATAGTGTGCAGGGGGTACAGGCCAGTATCTCTCTTTTATGGGTGGATGGTCTCCTGTGGCGATTTGGTGTTCTACCCCCTTTACTTGCCCAAAGTCTAGCGGGTGTTTGCTAAAAACCTTTTCGTACTCCTGAACCACCCGGTAGATTCCCTGTTTTTGGTGTGAGGGAGTGGAGTCGGTGCCCACATGCAGTTTCTGACACCAGTCCTCCATCTGTTTCTTGGAGCCATTACCCTCCTCTGGTTGAGATGGAGGCAAGGGTTCCACGGCCTTTACAGAGTTCTGGTTAATGGTGAACAATTTGGCTAGAGTGGCATACCGGGGCAAGTATACTTCTCTTTCCCCAATGTTTAGGATGTGGACGGGTACCCTCCCATTGCGTACATCAACCACCCCCCGTGCTGTCAAAATGGTGGGCCTACTGTCCGAGTAAACGGGTTCTACCATAGCTTGGTAGTCTCTACCTCTTAACCCGATTGCAGTCCGGCACCAGATCATCATTTCACTTTTTGGGGGCATGGCGATAGGGAACGGGTTACTCATCCTAACACTACCAATCTCACCACAAGACAGTTCTACCTGTTGCCGCTTCATCAGGACTCTGATCTCTTTTTGTAAGACACGTTTCTGGCTGGAGCTGACATTCATTGCAACCTGCTGTAGGATAACAATTATCTCTGAAAGACAATTTTCGATAACGTTAGTACCCAAGGTTATTTTAGGGTGACTTTCACGACGGTCAATGTCCACAATAATCAGTCCTTGCGCCAGCAGTTCAACTTTACCAATTTTGATGGTCACCTCCTTGAACCCCACTTGTGGCACGAGCTGACCATTGCTAGCGATGATGCTCAAGTCATTATCTGGGTAGCGGGTAATATCCGTGTCATTCCAGTACCGCTTGAAAAGTACATAGGGGATGGTAGTTACCTGTGACCCGGTGTCCAACAGTGCACTCATGGGAATGCCATCCAGTACCACAGGCAAAACCGGTCATCCCCCCACGCCAGTTTGACGGGCCTGATGATCTTATGCCTGGGGGTTGGCCCTCTGCCCCAGGTTTTGCCCGTTTAAATTACAGTACCTCGGAATATGTCCTGGCTGGCTGCAGTGGCGGCAGATGGGTTGTCCTTCCTGGTCGTAGCGATCCGTTGGCTTCCTTCTGGATGGTGGGATCCTCTTCTGTTGGTGCCACGGGACGTCCTCCGGACTGGTAGCCAGCTGGATCTTTCCTGGAGAGGATACCTGCAATGACTGCACAGTCCTGGTTAGTGCGGCAACGCTTTTGGTCAGTTCTTGAACCTGATGGTGCAGGTCTGTAGAAGGGGTACTATTCATAGTCTGTGCATTAGCTCCTGCAGGTTCTGTAGACTGAGGAGCCGCCTCCTGGTAATAGGTGATAGCGGGGCGCCTGGAGGCCGCAAAGCCACCGGGTGCGGGTTCTCGGAGTACCCGGATGGCTTTGTCCTTAAACTGTGCAAGTCCAACTCAGGGTTCTGCAGGGCCATCAGGAGTAACTGGGTTCGGTGGGCATTGGACAGTAGACCCTCAGTGAACTGTTCAGTCAGCAGTTTATCGGCATTCCTCACACTGTCAGGGTCTGCCTGCTTAATGGCTCCCAGGGCCTCCTGTAGATTCAAAGCATAGTCCCTTATACTGTCTTGGGCCCGCTGCTTGCACCCATAAAATCTCATTTTGATCTCTGCGGAGGAGCGGGTATCAAAAGTGTCCTTTAGACGGGCTAAAATCTCCTTCACGGCCCCCTTGTCCCTGACTGACCAGGACTTTACTTCTCGTTGGGCCGCGCCGGTTATCAGTATGGTCACTTTTTGTTCCTCCGTCAGGCGGTATACCTTGAATAGGCTATACAGTCTCTCTTTAAAGTCGCTCAGGGTATGCGACTCCCCTGAGTACTGGGGTAACCAGGCCGCTCGGGGGATATAAGGCATCGTGAACGGCATTATTGCAGCAGCAGCCGCGCTAGCGGTGACAGTTCCCTCTGCTTCCGTCATCCTCTTCCTCCCTAGTCAACCGTGGCCTACCTTCCATTGATTTTCTTCTGTAGGCCACGGCTCCGCAGGCGATCGTCGGGGTGGAGGACCTTGCGTCGCATCCTGGTGACGTCAGCGTCCGCTCGGCTCCTTTCAGGACCTTGCGCAGAGTCCGTGCGTAAGGCGGGGCTCCAGATCTCGCGCGCTTTCGTCGTCCATGCCCCTCTTCTTCCTGCGTGGCGTCCCAGAAATGGCGCCCGATGGCGGGAAAATGGCTGCGGATGGCGGGAAACGGCTGCGGATGGCGGGAAACGGCTGCGGATGGCGGGAAACTCCACCAAGGTAATTATTACAGTATTTCTTCAGGCACGCAGTACCCGTTGGTGGCGGGCACGAAATCCTGCCGACTACGCCAAAGTTGACACCCCCCTGGGCCGTGTGTGTGTGGGGATACCCGGAACCGGACCCTTTGTGGATGCTGGGGGTTGTAGTCCTTGCGTGGCGGGGACCCGGTCCCGTTGCTCAGGGTGGTCAACCCAAATGGCAGTCTATATGCTGAATGTCCGACTACGCCACCTGTGGATTGTGGTCAGAGTGAACCGCCGCTGCAGGGCAGACCGCTGAGGCTGGTGTTGTGGGTGCAGCAGAGGGTCGTATAACTCCCCACGGGAGGAGAATAGCCTCAGGGCAGTAAATGGGGATGTTGGTGGTGATGGTGCGCGGGAGCAGCAGTAACCACACGGAGTCTGTCATGCAATTCAGGGTCTTTACTGTTGACAGTATTAAGGGACCCGTCTGGAGTACAGGTTAACAATGGAGGCCTGGTCAGTCTGAGAGCAACTGGGAAATCCCGCTGGTGAGGGGGAGTTTGTAGGCCTACCTTGCTGACTTCACTCTTTCTTGGCTATCCCGCTGTAGTGTGGTGGTAGCCCATGTCTCTGAGTGTACTGTGTTGTTCTCACCTGTATGACTGGCGACTCGGGTCTTCCATACTTCTCACCCCTCCGGGGCAGTAGTGGTCCCTCTCATGTGGCTGAGCCTCCGGGCTTCCTTGGGCCAGAGGACTTGAAGTCCCCTGCGTTTTGGTTTTCTGCTGCTGGGCTTAGAACCCTCACAGCCTCGGACTCCAGTGTCCGGCCTTGTAGTCTCTAGCCAGGACGAGCTTCTGCTAGCTCCCCTCCTGGCCTCGTGTTCCTCCTCTGCCTACAGGGACTCCTCAGCCTGCTGCTGACCTGTCCCTGTCCCTCTCTGGACTCTGTCTGGAACTTCCCTCTGGCTGGACTCCCTAACCCCGCCCCAGATCCAGTTTATAAAGGGCAGGTTTCTCCCCTCCCTGGACTGAGGCAGGAGGTGCTGCATGCTAATTGTCCCCAACCAGGGAACCTCCCACCTGCTCTCAGACATGACATTGCTGCCACTGTGGTGACCAGACCTGGGGTGCCACACATTGCCAAAAAATGTGTTTCTGTGCTTTTCTGGGTCCTTTACATTGAATTCTCTATTTTTCGTCTCGGGTTTGTGAGATATACCCATTTGTGGAATATATTATATATACTCACTATTGGACACCTCTTGTGTGCTACAAGAAACTATGCATGTATCAAGGGCCATTAGCCGGATTTTTGTTTGATAATATTTATAATCATCAGAAAAGTATATTGCTATAAGGGGTTTTGAGTGTACATTAGAACATCTGGAATACTGTACATTATTATATGCATAGGGGTATGGGATGTAAACTCGGATTGAGTGTTCTGGTCTGGCATTTACCCAGCAGACATCGTTTGAGCTTTTAAGCGTTTTTAGCATCTCTTTTTGTGTGATGTGCACATGTATTTATCTTTTTTTGATTAATAAAATTTACATATTTATCTTGGTGATCACTGCTTCATAGCATGTCTTCTGTTCTTGTTCTTGGTGTCATGTTATTTATGACATGCTGCAGGAAGATCCCAATTACATGATGGTGCCCTCCTTTTTTGTCTTTTACTATGTTATATATAGTATATCTGTTATGCATATATATTTAATATAAGATAATCTTACCTCAAGCAATAGAACAAAAGGACAACACGATAATTCTTATAAAAAATATAGTGGTTTATTGAATTGTCTTCTTAAAATCCTTATTGTAGAAAAAAAGAGAATATGTGAAGAAGTTCTAATAGTAGTTACATAGTTACATAGGTTGAATAAAGACCTAGGTCCATCAAGTTCAATCTTCCTCCCCCAATTGTACATTTTGTCTAATTTAACTGTAACCCACAATGTTATGTGAAATCATCCAGCCATTTTTTGAAAGCTGTTATAGTATCAGCCATTACAACGTCTTGTGGTCGGGCATTCCACAGTCTGACTGCAAAAAACCCTTTCCTGTTTAGGTGCCGGAATCGCCTTTCTTCCACCGATAATGAGTGCCCTGTGGTCCTTAGTTTGATCTTTTGGAGAAATAAGTCATGTGCTAGTCCTTTGTACTGACCACACCTATATTTATACATGTAAATGAGATCCCCTCTGAAGCGTCTTTTTTTCTAAGCTAAACAAGCTCAACTTTTTCAACCTCTCATCATTTAAGAGGCCATCGATTCATTGTAATAATCTAGTTGCCCGCCTTTGAACTGACTCTAACTTCTGAATATCCTTTTTAAAATGTAGAACCCAAAACTGGATCCCATATCTAGATGTGGCCTCACAAGTGATTTATAAAGGAGTACAGTACATTGGGATTGCAGGATTTTATCTGTTTTTATACATCCTAAAATCTTGTTTCCTTTTGCAGCTGCTGTCTGACATTGAGTACTGCTGCTCAGCTTACTTGTAACCAGAATACCCAAGTCCTTCTCCTGCTCTGTAGTCCCGAGTATACTCCCAATTAATGTATATGCAGCAATAGGATTACTCCACCCTAGGTGTATTACTCTGCATTTTTCTACATTAAACCTCATTTTCCAAGTGTTTGCTCATTAAGTCATCTTATCCAAATCGTTCTGCAATATCGTAATGTCAAGATCAGATTTTAATATCCTACATAGTTTAGTGTCGTCAGCAAAGACTGACACTTTACTCTCAATCCCATCCACAAGGTAATTAATAAAGAGGTTAAAAAGAATTGGTCCTAGCACAGATCCCTGCATTAACCTGCTGCTGACTATATCCCATTTAGAGAATGTACCATTTATGACAAATTTTTGTTTTCTGTCATTTAGCCAATTCCTTACCCATCTGAATATAGTTCCTCCACGTCCTTGCTTCTGTAGCTTCAGTATAAGGCTGTTATATCGTATAGTATCAAATGCCTTTGCAAAGTCCAGATAAATCACATCAGCCACATTTCCAAAATCCAGATTTGCGCTTACCTTCTCATAGAGCCCCAACATGTTGGTTATACATGACCTATTTTTAATTAATCCATGCTGGTTATCATTTATTATATTATTCTATGCGATAAAACTCTGCAGGTCATCTCTTATGATGCCCTCAAAAACTTTGCACACTACTGATGTCAGATTTACCGGATGGTAGTTATCTGGATCCACCTTCTTACCTTTCTTAAATATCGGTACCACATCAGCTATCCTCCAATCCTGTGGCACCACCCCTGTTACAAGAGAGCCTAAGAATATGAGATACAGCGGTCTGTCAATTACTGAGCTCAATTCCCTCAGTATCCGTGGATGAATGCCATCTCAGCCGGGGAATTTGTCAATGATTAATTTACTCAGACGCAGGCGTACTTCTTTTTGTGTTAAACTAGTTATATCAGGTACGGAACTTTGATTTTTGCCTTGTTGTAAGATTCTTGGAACATTGGTGAACATGGATGAAAAGTGCCTGTTTAATATCTCAGCCTTTTCTTTGTCCTCTATAATTATCTTGTTATTATCGTCTTTTAAGGGGCTGATACCTTCTGTTTTTTTATCTTTGGCATTGATGTATTTATAAAAAAAATTGGGATTTATTTTAATGTCGCTGGCGATTTGTTTCTCTGTAGAGTCATAAGTTTGCTAGCTTGATTTCTTTTTTACATTTCTTATTTAGATCTTTATACTCCTGAAATGTGTAACAGGTCTGGGAGGTGGAACCTCTGAGCTATTATACAAAGGGGCAGTCTTTGTAAGGAGGCAGGTGGCTCCCAGGGAAGGTGGGAAGGAAGGCACGGCAGGTGACAGCAGAGCCTCCAGGTAGGCTAGCAGGCAGGTAACAGGTGAGCGCTCACAGGTGAGCGGGCAAGAGTCTCTGGACAGGCAGGTGGTCACAGCAAGTGACGGTTAAGCCTCCAGGTAGGCTAGCAGGTGGATAGCAGGTGAGCGCTCCCAGGTGAGCGGGCAAGAGTCTCTGGACAGGCAGGTGGTCACAGCAAGTGACGGTTAAGCCTCCAGGTAGGCTAGCAGGGGGGTAGCAGGTGAGCGCTCCCAGGTGAGCGGGTAAGAGTCTCACGGCTGGCTGGCAGATGGTCATGGCAAGTGACGGCAGAGCCTCCAGGTAGGCTAGCAGGCGGGTAGCAGGTGAGCGCTCCCAGGTGAGCGGGTAAGAGTCTCACGGCTGGCTGGCAGGTGGTCACGGCAAGTGACGGCAGAGCCTCCAGGTAGGCTAGCAGGCAGGTAGCAGGTGGGCGCTCCCAGGTGAGCAGGCAGACTGATCCATAGACAGACTGGCAGGTGCTGGTAGGCAGACTGTCAGACCGCAGGAATGCAAGCAGATAGACTGGTATCAGGCATGTATCAAGCAGGAATCTGGCAGGTAACTGGCAGGTATCTGGTAACGGGACCTGAGGGCTGAAGCAGAGTTGATAGGCTTTGCAACAACATTGCTCGGGCACCTCCATTTTGGAGGAGGTGCCTTATATATGGTGAGATCCTCCGGCCATTGGCCGAGGACTCCTTAGGACGGCGCGCGCGGCCCCTTTAAGAGAGGGGGAGCGCGCGCGCGCCCTAAGCACAGTCCCCGGGAAGCAGCGCGCGCTGCCAGCAGAGCGGGAGGAAGACGCCGGGCATGGAGCGGAGAGGTGAGGGGAACGGCTAGGCAGGGACGCCAACGCTACAGTACCCCCCCTTTAGGCCCCCCTTTTTTAGGCCAGAGAGAAATTTATCAAGGACCAAACCCCTTCCAATCCACTAGAAAAAAGGTCTTTCCTCTTACCCTTTTGGTGGCTAGAATGTTCTCTACCTCAAACTCGTTTTCAGCGGAAACCGGAGCAGGAGGCGTACCTGTAGACTTGGAAAAAGAGTTAATTACCACGGGTTTGAGTAGAGATACATGGAAGGAGTTAGGAATCCGCAAGTTGGCCGGGAGTTTCAATTTATAGGCCACCGGGTTGATTTGTTTTATAACTTCCAGTGGGCCGATGAACCAAGGCCCTAACTTGTAGGAAGGAATCTTGAGCCGGACATATTTGGACGAGAGCCAGACTTTATCTCCAGGATGGAATTGTGGTGGATCCAGACGTCTTTTGTCAGCCTGTTTTTTCATCCGCTCGGATGACCGAAGAAGTGCGGATCGGGTACTCTCCCAAATGGAGGAAAATTCGCTAACGAGAGATTCCGCAGCCGGATTGTCCACCGAGGTGGAGACGGGAAACGGGATCCGAGGATGCTGACTGAAGACTACAAAAAACGGGGATTTGGTGGAAGATCACTCTCGTGATTATTGTAGGAAAATTCGGCCCATGGTAAAAGATCCACCCAATCGGAATGGTGAGCATTAACAAAGTGCCGGAGGAAACTGGTTAAAATTTGGTTGATGGCTCTACTTGGCCATTGGACTGTGGGTGATAAGCAGAAGAAAAGTCCAAGGTGACCCCCAGCAATTTACACATGGCTCGCCAAAAGCGAGAGGTGAACTGAACCCCTCGGTCGGATACAATGTGGAGAGGAAGACCATGAAGACGGAAAACATGATGGATAAAGTCTTTAGCTAACTCAGATGCAGACGGGAGACCCGGCAGGGGAATGAAGTGAGCCATCTTGGAAAAGCGGTCAGCGACCACCCAAATGACCGTGCAACCGGCAGAGACAGGGAGGTCTGTTATAAAGTCCATAGCTATATGCTGCCACGGGGCAGTAGGTGCAGGAAGAGGTAGGAGGCGGCCGGCTGGCTGGTGTCTCGGAACTTTGTTGCGGGCGCAGGACACACAGGCAGAAACAAAATCTATTATGTCCTTGTGCAGGGTAGGCCACCAGTAATGCCGGATAATAAGCTGGAGGGTCTTCTTCTGACCAGCGTGGCCAGCTAGCTTAGATGAGTGTCCCCAGTGTAGGACCTTCTCACGAACAGGTACTGTTACAAACGTCTTTCCGGGTGGAAGACGATTTAGATTCATAGGGGCCACCTGCATTACTCTGGCGGGGTCGATGATGTGCTTAGGCTCCTCCTCAAGATCAGAGACCAAAAAGGATCGGGACAAGGCATCAGCTTTGATGTTTTTGTCCGCCGGGCGAAAATGAAGAATGAAATCAAAGCGGGCGAAGAACAAGGACCACCGAGCTTGGCGCGGGTTAAGTCCCTGGGCGCTCTGGAGGTAAGCCAAGTTCTTGTGGTCCGTGTAAATTATTACCTGGTGAAGAGCCCCCTCGAGCAGGTAACACCACTCCTCCAGTGCCAGCTTAATGGCCAATAATTCTCGGTCTCCTATAGAATAATTGCGCTCAGAAGAGGAGAAGAGTTTGGAGAAGAAGCCGCAGGTTACCATGCTTCCGGAAGACGACTTTTGGGTAAGTACCGCTCCGGCTCCGGAGGAGGAAGCGTCAATCTCTAGGAAGAATTGTTTGTTGCCGTCCGGACGATGCAGCACAGAAGCGGAGGAGAAAGCTTGTTTTAAGGAAAGGAAGGCCTCCTCTGCTTCGGGCGGCCATTCACTGGGATTAGCACCCTTACGGGTGAGCGCAGAGATAGGGGCAGTCCGGGAAGAGAAGTGCGGAATGAAGAGGCGGTAGTAGTTGGCGAAGCCCAGGAACCGCTGAATAGCCTTCAACCCCTCTGGTCGGGGCCACTTCTGGATGGCAGACAGTTTCTCAGGATCCATTCCTAGGCCGGTCTGAGAGATTATGTAGCCCAGAAACGGAAGCAAGGTCTGCTCAAAGAGGCACTTCTCATATTTACCGTAGAGGTGGTTCTGCCTGAGCCTGAGCAGGACCTGACGAATGTCCCTCCGGTGAGTGAGAAGATCCGGAGAGAAGACCAAGATGTCGTCCAGGTACACCACCACGCAGGAATAGAGAAGGTCACGGAAGATGTCATTGACCAACTCTTGAAAGACGGCGGGAGCGTTACAGAGACCGAAGGGCATTACAAGGTATTCATAGTGGCGGTCCCGGGTGTTGAATGCCGTCTTCCATTCATCCCCCTGACGGATACGGACCAGATTATACCCCCCACAGAGGTCCAGCTTGGTGAAGATTCTAGCCCCCCTCAGACGGTCAAATAATTCAGGAATGAGCGGAAGGGGGTATTTATTTTTCACTGTGATCTGGTTAAGGCCTCTATAGTCTATACAGGGACGGAGTGAGCCATCCTTCTTTTTGACGAAGAAGAAGCCTGCTCCCGCCGGGGAGGTAGATTTCCGGATAAATTCCCGGGCCAGATTCTCCTCAATATATTCAGACATGGACCGGGTCTCAGCAGCGGACAAAGGGTAAATACGCCCACGGGGAGGAGTAGCGCCGGGCATCAGGTCGATTGGGCAGTCGTATGGTCTATGAGGGGGTAATGTCTCTGCTTCTCTCTTATTAAAGACGTCCGCATAAGACCAATAGGAAACCGGTAGGCCGGGTAGATTGGCTGGGGTAGGAGAAGGACGAGCAGGATGAACGGGAACTAAACAAGTCTTATGGCAGTCCTGTCCCCAGCGAAGGACTTCTCCGGTCTGCCAATCAAGCACGGGTGCATGTCTCTGGAGCCAAGGTAGGCCTAGCAAGAGGGCATGAGAGAGTCCAGGCAGAACATGGAAGAAGATGCTCTCAGAGTGCAGCATTCCCACCTGCAGAGTTATGGATTCGGTGATGAGTTGAATGGGATGTGGTAAGAGGCCCCCATCCACGGCGGCGACCGATAAGGGTACAGCCAGAGGTTTGGTGGGAATGCGGTATTTCTCTACCAGGGACTGAGAAATGAGATTTCCGGCAGCTCCAGAGTCAAGTTGAGCCAGTTCAAAATAACGGTTCTCCCCGCAGATGATAGAGACCGACAGCATCAGAGATGGAGAGGGTTTACTTTTGTCTAGGGCGACCTCTCTGAGCGATCCTAGACACAGGCGTTTCCCGACCTCTCCGGGCAGGAACGGATTCGGTGCTCCTTACTGCCACAGTAGAAGCAGCTCCCCTCGGCACGGCATAATTCTTGACGGGTTTTGACCATCTTGGTCTGGTCGACCTGCATAGGCTCGGATGAGTGCGCCTGGGGAGTAACGGAGGAAGTGACGGGTCTCTGGAAGGTAGGGGCAAGGCATGGAAACCTCCTCTCACGGGTGACCTCTTTGGTGCGCTCCTGGAACCGGATGTCAATCCGGGTGGCAAGTGTAATTAAGTCGTCGAGAGTTGTAGGAATGTCCCGACCGGCGAGTTCATCTTTAATACGGCCGGACAGACCCTCCCAGAAGATGGACACCAGGGCGTCGTTATCCCAGGCAAGCTCCGAAGCAAGGGTACGGAACCGTATGGCATATTGGCCCACGATGAGACTTCCTTGGCGGAGGCGTAGCAGAGATGAGGCGGATGAGGTCTTCCACCCTGGTTCGTCGAAGACTTTCTGGAAAGCCGTGAGAAAGGCTGGCAGGTTGGACACCAGGGGGTCTCCTCTCTCCCATAGAGGATTAAGCCAAGCCAGCGCCTCCCCCGTGAGATGGGACATGATGAAGGCTACTTTGGCTCGGTCGGTGGAAAACTGGTGTGCCAACAGTTCGAAGTGCAGAGTGAACAGGTTAATGAAGCCCCATGCCTGGCCGGGATCTCCGCCAAAATGAGGCAGGGCGGAGAGGCGGGGACCGGGAAGAGATGCCATGGTATTGATGAGCAGCGGCGGTGCCAGGGTAGTAAGTGTGCGAGTGGAGGCAGCTCCCGATGAGGCAGTCAATGTGTCCAGGCGGGAGTTAACACTACGCAGGTGACTCAGGATGGACCTCTGACGGGAGAGTTCATGACATAGGTCCGAGAGCGAGGGAGCTTGGGTGCCACCGGGTTCCATGGCCCGAGCAAACTGTAACGGATCTGGGAGGTGGAACCTCTGAGCTATTATACAAAGGGGCAGTCTTTGTAAGGAGGCAGGTGGCTCCCAGGGAAGGCGGGAAGGAAGACACGGCAGGTGACAGCAGAGCCTCCAGGTAGGCTAGCAGGCAGGTAACAGGTGAGCGCTCCCAGGTGAGCGGGCAAGAGTCTCTGGACAGGCAGGTGGTCACAGCAAGTGACGGCTAAGCCTCCAGGTAGGCTAGCAGGCGGGTAGCAGGTGAGCGCTCCCAGGTGAGCGGGTAAGAGTCTCACGGCTGGCTGGCAGGTGGTCACGGCAAGTGACGGCAGAGCCTCCAGGTAGGCACGCAGTCGGGTAGCAGGTGAGCGCTCCCAGGTGAGCGGGTAAGAGTCTCACGGCTGGCTGGCAGGTGGTCACGGCAAGTGACGGCAGAGCCTCCAGGTAGGCTAGCAGGCGGGTAGCAGGTGAGCGCTCTCAGGTGAGCGGGTAAGAGTCTCACGGCTGGCTGGCAGGTGGTCACGGCAAGTGACTGCAGAGCCTCCAGGTAGGCTAGCAGGCAGGTAGCAGGTGTGCGTTCCCAGGTGAGCGGGCAGACTGATCCATAGACAGAATGGCCGGTGCTGGTTGGCAGACTGTCGGACCGCAGGAATGCAAGCAGATAGACTGGTATCAGGCAGGTATCAAGCAGAAATCTGGCAGGTAACTGGCAGGTATCTGGTAACGGGACCTGAGGGCTGAAGCAGAATTGATAGGCTTTGCAACAACATTGCTCGGGCACCTCCATTTTGGAGGAGGTGCCTTATATATGGTGAGATCCTCCGGCCATTGGCGGGGGACTCCTTAGGATGGCGCGCGCGGCCCCTTTAAGAGAGGGGGAGCGCGCGCCCTAAGCACAGTGGCCGGGAAGCAGCGCGCGCTGCCAGCAGAGCGGGAGGAAGACGCCGGGCATGGAGCGGAGAGGTGAGGGAAACGGCGTCCCTGCCTAGCAGGAGGCAGGGACGCCGATGCTACAAAATGCTATTTCTGTATTCTTGGCCTTCAAGATTTTGAATGCCCTTTGTTTTCGTCTTATTAAACTTTGTACTGTCTTCTTTATCCATAATGGTTTCTGCGTATTCCTTGACATTTTATTACCAGAGGGTATACATTTTTTTACAGGATTCTAGTAGTATTTCCTTAAACGTGCCCTATTTATGTTCGGTATCCCCAGTTACCATGACATGGTCCCAGTCTACACGATTAAGCTTGTGGGAAATCAGAATCCATTTTGTCTTCTCAGCTCCCATTTTATGCTCTAAAATCTATCACAAAGAACTTTTAACACAGAAACCTTCCCCCTCCACATTCCAAGTCTCTGAGATTCTGGATCAAACCAGGCACTTAGACACAACTATCTCTGAATCCCACAAACCAATTCTTGCTTGTTGCAATAAAGTCCTTTCTAACAAAGGGGGTATATAAACCCCTTCTGCACTTAATTAAAGTGGAATCTTATGTTGGACACCCTTGTGTGCGTGTACTCTATTGATTCTCCAAGCTCGTTCTTTCCACCTCTAATCCGGCCTCACACATCAACTCTGGTGGGCCCATTGCACTCACAAGCTCTTCCCTTAATTTGTTGAAATTAGCTTTGTGAAAGTTCCAGGTTTTAGCATTTCCCCTCTTGAATGCTTGATTGAAGATTACATTGTAACTTACCAAATTATGGTCGCTGCTTCCCAAATGCTCACTGACCTGTAGATCTGAAATTGTATCTGGTCTATTTGACAGAACCAGATCCAGCAGATTACCTCTCCTGGTTGGTTCATCTACCAGATGAGAGAGGTAATTGTCCTAAACTGTGGATAAGAACTTGCAGGTTTTAGCACAACCAGAAGATTCTATATCCCAATGATTGTCTGGATAGTTAAAATCCCCCATAATATGGACCCTATTGTTATTTGCTGCCTTTTAAATTTTTGCAGCATTTCATCCTCTGCCTATTCAGCTATATTAGTGTGGTAATCTCATGTGGTGTACGGCAGAGGGTTATACTCCTGGCACTGTACAATGTGCCTAACGATGGTCAAGCTTTCTGTCAGGATGTGAGTTTTCCCTTCTGAAATTATACACACAAAAATTTCCACAATATAAGGTTTGCACAGGAGCTACCTCTAAGTAGAGGATGATGGTGATGGTAGTAATTTGTGCAACGGAGCCCCAATCATGAAAGAAGCCATAAGAACTTAAACAGAAGTCTCTTTACTTATGATAATGGGGCAAATTATTATTTACAAACAGTTGGGAATTCGTATACAGGGTTACACTCACGGTTGAAGATTGCTGTGTACCTGCAGACAAGCAGATCTCTGTAAACACTTGTTTCATTAAATCCGAATATTTTTTAGTATGAAGGCTGTCAGCTTCCCTTATTTTATTAGTCCCCTTTTTAAGCACAGCAGTCAGGGGGGTAGGTATCTCCTTCACCTACAAAATGGCTTCCTCTTCACAAAATGTCTCACCACCAACTGTCATCTCAATTCTTAACTACCTCACGGGATTTGGCTCCTCCCACTCTCAAGTGACTCTTACAGCTGCAGTCATTGGCTGACTGCCCAGTGGCATTTGTTCCAGAAATTTTTGCATACTAAACAGAGCTGGGTCACATGATCAAGCCGATGAAAGATTAACTCTTTTTGTGCTGCCTGTCAGCAGGTCTCACATTGTGTTTACAATGTACAGTTTACACAAAAAATCACAGCATTTGGAACACATTATACATCCAGTACCCATAGAAATGGCCACTTTGTGGGATACCACATGTCTCCCCTCTTGAAGTGTGTCATCCCCGACACATCTGCATCTGTAAAACAGAATGAAACAGCATACATGTGCACATATTCAATCCATACTGTTGCTTAAAATATTCTTGGTTTCATGAATACCTGTGAAGAAACATAAAACTATGCAACATCTGAATACAAAGGTAAAACAACATATAAACGTAATAAAATAGTCCTTTTGGTCCTGGAGTAGGCTCTTGCAGGAACAACCCCAACTAAGTGGGGAGCGGGATAACAGCTAACCCGTTATAACTTCTTTGTTTTGTCCACGTGTGCAGTCGGGGCACATAGACCATAAAGAAACTTTCTGCACCAGCTGTTTTTTGGAGGGCTAGGATACAGTGTGGCAGTAATAAGGCTCTCGTAAGCCAGGGAGTCTCTTATTACATAGTACAAGTACATCTCTATAGGAGCCACACATGCAAAGTCTCTCCAGTTTAGATAAGTAGTGACCAACTAGTCCTGGTAACGAGCGGGTAACTGTCCCTTGGTCGCTCGTTTGGATCTCCGCAGAGCAAGCACTTCCTCTTCTTCTTGGGTGGATGCAGGAGCTACAGTATGTCTGAATCCTCTAACAGAGAATAAGGCACTGGCAGAATAAACTGAAGACAGTGCTCATGAAGCAAAACAAGCGAGGTGGTGGGAATTATGGAAGTCTCTTCTGGTGCAATAAGGTTAGAAACTGATGGGACTGGAACTTCCAAGGGTATACAAATCTTGATCTGACTACAATGGGCCACCTTTTCTTGCTGAGTGTCCTCCCTGTCAATTCTGTACACTTCCACCCCTGGAAACGGGATACTGGTGATGATGTAAGGGCATGATTCCAACTGGTCATGCAGTTTGTGGGAGCGGTGGTTCTTTTTAGCCCAAACTCTGTCTCCAACTTATAAGGGTTTCCCCTTGGCCCTTGCATTGAAATCATCCTCCTGCCATTGGCAGACAGCTTTCATTCGGTCTTCCACAATTTCGTTGGCTTCTTGGAGACGTCTTTGGTGATCTGCAACCCAATCTGTCTGTGGTAGGGAATTAGAGTGATCTTCCACTTGAACATTTAAGTGAAGGTCGGAAGGCAGTTTCCCTGGATGGCCAAACATCAAGTAATATGGAGTGTAACCGGTAAAGCAGTGGGTGGTATTGTTATACAGGTAAGTTAACTCTTGGAGAAACTCAGGCCATTCTTGTCTTTCTTTAGCATGTCAATCAAAGTTTTATTCATCCTTTCACACAGTCCATTGCATTGGGGATGGTATGCAGTTGTGTGAAGTTTCTTGCAGCCATAGATTGCACACAGTTCTTGGAATAACTCTGACTCAAATGTGGAACCTTGATCTGTCAGGATCTGCTCGGGGTATCCATTAAGCCTTACAAAATGTTTCCAAAATATTGTGGTAGTGGTCCAGGCAGTCTGATCTCTGACAGGCACAGCCACAACAAATTTAGTGTAGGGGTCGATAATGGTCAGAGCATAGAGGTATCCAATACGGCTGGGTTGCAGTTTCACATGGTCAAGAGCAACAAGCTCCAGAGGATGGTGAGTTTCAATGGGATGCAGCAGGACTCTTTGTTCCATACCTTCTCAGCTACTTAGAGTACATGAGACACATTCTCTGCACCATTTCTCAATGTCTTGGCGCATTCCTATCTAATAGAAGTGTTCTTGGATGGTCATTCAGTCGTTTGGCAGCCAAAGTGTCCTGATTGGTTGTGATAGACCTCTAGGATGAGGCTGGCATCTTGTCTGGGTGCAACTACTTGAAACACTCTCATGAGTGTGGGGGTTCACGGTGCATCGAACAAGCACTTCTTTGTGGAACTGCAGATGTTTTTTCTGTCGCCATAATCGAGAAAGTTCTGGGTCTGATTGTTTGTAGCTCACAGGTAGTTTTGGGGTATAAATTCTAGTAACTTCTGTAGGGTTTTGAAAGTTCTGCTCCCCTTCTGAATTGCAGCCCAATCATGGTTCACCGTGGATCTAGGGCTACCTTCTGAAACAGTTTTTTTTTTTGGACTCTCCGCACATTTTGTTTGGCGACATAGGAGTAAGAAGGTGGGTATTTCTACGTCTTCCCACTTGTATTCGTCATAACGAGGTGTTTCTGTGGTGGGCAACCTGGGCAGGGCATCGGCATTGGCATTTGATTGGCCTGCTCGGTACTTGAGGATAAATTGGTAGTTGGCCAGGCTAGATGCCCATCTCTGCTCAAGGGCAGTCTGTAACTGGGACAATGGGTTATTGTGAAAGCGATGAAGGGGGTTGCAGCCAAGTAATACTTACATTTTTCAATGACGGCACACACTAATGCAAAAGATTCCAACTTAAACTAACTGTAATTCTGATCGTTTTTCTCGGTTGGCCGGAGGGATCTGCTGGCATAAGCTATAACTCTTTCTTTGTCATCTTGGACCTGGGCTAGCACTGCACCTAGTCCCATATTGCTGGCATCTGTATACAGGTGGAAGGAGATATTGTAGTCCGGATAAGCAAGGATCGGGGCTTCAGTTAACTTCATTTTAAGTTCTTGGAAGGACCATTGAATGGAGGGGCTTTTCTATGTCTTTCGGCACGGTTGTCCTTTTAGGAGGTCTTGTAAGAGGGCCACCTAGAGCGCTGCTCACAGGCAGAAACAGCACCAGGAGGTAATTAGAAAGAAGCTTCTATCTATCATTAAAACACATTAGCATATTTTTAAAAGTACTGGACAAACCTTTTAAGCCGGCTGCCCGGTACAATCCACTATCCAAGTGTACCCCATGGGAACAGACACCCCAGTTTACAATGCCAGCACTGATGGGCCTGGCTGCACCCTGGAATAAAAAAGTGCAAAAATGCATATATATAATATATGAGGTATTAGTCGATATTTGGCCAAAATACGTAAGCTCGTAACCCGCGTCAAGGGTCCTCATGCTTACGAGTCCCTACACTAAACACTAAAAGCAAAGCCACAATAAGAAGAATTAAAATTCCCCCCCAAAAAAGTGAAAGTCCCATAGTGGGACAAAGAATAAAAGTAGAAAAACTGTCAGAAAGTGAAAAAAAAAAAAATAAAAAATAATCCACCAAAAATAAAAATATAATGTACCCATCAATAAATATTATTATGAAAAAAAAAACAAAAAAACAATAAAAGTGCACATATATGGTATTGCGGCATCCGGAACGACCTGACCTATAAAACTGTCCCACTAGTTAACCCCTTTAGTGAACATGGTAAAAAAAATAAAATTAAAAACGAAGCAAAAACAATGCTTTATCATCATACCGCCAAACAAAAAATGGAATAACACGTGATCAAAAAGACGAATGTAAATAAAAATGGTACCGCTGAAAACATCATCTTGTCAAAAAACAAGCCGCCATACAGTTCCATGAGCCAAAAATTAAAAAAGTTATAGCTCTCAGAATAAAGCGATGAAACAAAAATTTAAATAGAAAACAAGATAAATGTGGTACCGCTGTAAACGTACTGACCCGAAGAATAAAGCTACCTTATCAATTTTACCACACGTGGAACAGCATAAAAAAATAAAAAAAATAAACAATTCCGGAATTGTTGGTTTTTGTTTATTCTGCCTCCCAAAAATCGGAATAGAAAGCGATCAAAAAATGTCACGTGCCTGAAAATGGCACCAATAAAAAGGTCAACTCATCCCACAAAAAACAAGCCATCACATGACTGTCGTCCAAAATATGGAAAAATTAGAGCTCTCAAAATATGGCGATGCAAAAACTACATTTTAGAAAAAAATGCGTCTTTTAGTGTGTGACAGCTGTCAATCATAAAAACCCAATATGATTCTGGTATCACTGTAGTCGCACCGACCTGAAGAATAAAGTCGTCTAATCACTTATCACTTATACAGCACGAGGAACATAAAAAAATAAACTCTAGGGTTAGGGTTGTGCTAGGGGTAGGGTTGGGGTTAGGCTTGGTCTAGGGTTAGGGTTGGGGCTAGGGCTAGAGTTGGGCCTAGGGTTAGGGTTGGCGTTAGGGTTGGGGTTGAGGTTAGAGTTGGGGTTGGGATTTTTTTCAAAAGTAAAAAAAAAAAAAAAAAAAAAAGATGACGATATGCCGACTAGCGTTGAGTGCAAGTGCTCGCTACTTGAGTTTGCATCGGGTGCTTGGGTACGCACTGAGTATCACGGGTAGAGATGAGCGTTGTTCTACTCGAACTGTTCGCCAATCTCAAATTCGAGCTGTTTTGGGCGGTGTTCGAGCCGTTCGGCGAACACGAACAATTTGAGAAAAATTCTGCTGTTCGAGGTTATGTTCGATAACTGTTCGTGCACCAAAATCATAACTGGATTTTTTCTCAGTAATGATGAAAATTAATGTTAATACGCAGTTTGAGTGTACAGCGGGGTGGGGGGAGGGGCAGGGGATGGATCTCTGCAGGAACAATGAAGATCTCCATTTTTTTTTCTCTTTCCCGCATTTGCAGTGGGGAGGTGCAATCTGTCAGCCTATCAGCAGCGCACACACGGAGCGAAGTGCTTTTTTTCACACAAGCAAGGGCATGTGTCATTGGCAGTGTATATCACATGTCCTTGCCCTATAAGACCAAGCCATTTTCCCCGTCGCCACCATTTTCTCACTGCTGCAGCTGCGTGTTAGACGGCACCGCTGTTGCTGTGTGCGCTATACCTTGTTAATTTCAAGCCAATTTTCGCACAAATCTACAGATAGCTTGGGAGTAGGGAATAGTTGTGATTGCAGTCCTTTTAAGGACTAGGTTACAGCATTTCCTACGACTTTTATCAGGCAGGTCTGTGCTCTTAAATAGATAGATTGTGGGAGTAAAGACTAATTGTAATTGGAGTCCTTTTCAGGACTAGGTTACATCAGTTCCTATCAGTTTTTGCCAGGCAGGTCTGTGCCAGTGCTGTGCAAGTTTTTTTCACAGCATTTGGCTGAATCTAGCAAAGCTAATCCTTTTTGGCCTATTGCAGAGTGTGTTAGTCAGTGGAGTAGCCTATCTGTGTTGCAAGATATACCACCTGTGTATAGAATACCAATTTTTTTACTGCACCTAGTGAAGTAAAATCTTTTGGGCATAGCATCATTCTATTAGTCCATCTATACTGACCTCCATCAGGTTGCAAATTGAATATAATTTTTTTCTGCATCTAGCTCTGAAAAAATATTGGGCTTCTAGCTGTGTGTGGGACTTGTTCTATTAATCCATCTATACAGACCTCCATTAGGTGGCAAACTGAATATATTTTTTTCTGCATCTACCTCTGAAAAAATATTGGGCTTCTAGCTGTGTGTGGGACTTGTTCTATTAATCCATCTATACAGACCTCCATCAGGTTGCAAACTGAATATATTTTTTTCTGCATCTACCTCTGAAAAAATATTGGGCTTCTAGCTGTGTGTGGGACTTGTTCTATTAATCCATCTATACAGACCTCCATCAGGTTGCAAACTGAATATATTTTTTTCTGCATCTACCTCTGAAAAAATATTGGGCTTCTAGCTGTGTGTGGGACTTGTTCTATTAATCCATCTATACAGACCTCCATCAGGTTGCAAACTGAATATATTTTTTTCTGCATCTACCTCTGAAAAAATATTGGGCTTCTAGCTGTGTGTGGGACTTGTTGTATTAGTCCATCTATACTGACCTCCATCAGGTTGCAAACTGAATATATTTTTTTCTGCATCTACCTCTGAAAAAATATTGGGCTTCTAGCTGTGTGTGGGACTTGTTCTATTAATCCATCTATACAGACCTCCATCAGGTTGCAAACTGAATATATTTTTTTCTGCATCTAGCTCTGAAAAAATATTGGGCTTCTAGCTGTGTGTGGGACTTGTTCTATTAATCCATCTATACAGACCTCCATCAGGTTGCAAACTGAAAATATTTTTTTCTGCATCTACCTCTGAAAAAATATTGGGCTTCTAGCTGTGTGTGGGACTTGTTCTATTAATCCATCTATACAGACCTCCATCAGGTTGCAAACTGAATATATTTTTTTCTGCATCTAGCTCTGAAAAAATATTGGGCTTCTAGCTGTGTGTGGGACTTGTTCTATTAATCCATCTATACAGACCTCCATCAGGTTGCAAACTGAATATATTTTTTTTCTGCATCTACCTCTGAAAAAATATTGGGCTTCTAGCTGTGTGTGGGACTTGTTGTATTAGTCCATCTATACTGACCTCCATCAGGTTGCAAACTGAATATATTTTTTTCTGCATCTACCTCTGAAAAAATATTGGGCTTCTAGCTGTGTGTGGGACTTGTTCTATTAATCCATCTATACAGACCTCCATCAGGTTGCAAACTGAATATATTTTTTTCTGCATCTACCTCTGAAAAAATATTGGGCTTCTAGCTGTGTGTGGGACTTGTTCTATTAATCCATCTATACAGACCTCCATCAGGTTGCAAACTGAATATATTTTTTTCTGCATCTAGCTCTGAAAAAATATTGGGCTTCTAGCTGTGTGTGGGACTTGTTCTATTAATCCATCTATACAGACCTCCATCAGGTTGCAAACTGAATATATTTTTTTCTGCATCTACCTCTGAAAAAATATTGGGCTTCTAGCTGTGTCTGGGACTTGTTCTATTAATCCATCTATACAGACCTCCATCAGGTTGCAAATTGAATATAATTTTTTTCTGTATCTAACCCAGCCAATAGTTTTGGCCTAATACCACAGTTTGGCCACTCAGCTCTGCTCGGTTCCCATCCATTGTTTTTTTGTGCAAACAACTCCAGAGTTGTGAATTAGTTAACCACCAAAATGAGTGGAAAAAGGCCTGCTGCTGGTGGAAAGGGGAATAGGCGTGTTGGGAAGGGGAAAAAAGGTTGTGTCCGTGGGGTAGGTGTTAAAGCAACAGTAACATCTGCAGAAGAAAGACCATCTTCCAGCCAAACTAAAATGTCTACTTCTTTTAGCGGACAATGTGATAAGATCCCTTTCTTACGGCCACGCCAATCGCTACAAATTCCAGATGAGGCACAAAAACAGCAGGTGCTTCAACGGATATCAAGTGCTCCTTTAAGTGGGCTCTCCTCCACATCAACTTCAACATCACAAATACTCCAGTCCTCAAAGGTGTCACCCCAATCGCACTTGCTTCCTCACAGCTCCCAAATCTCCAGCTGCCCGTCTGAGTATGAGGTAGAACAGATGGTTGAGTCTGCAGAGCTGTTTACTCATACTATAGCCTGGGAATCAGAGGTCGACTCCAGCGCTTCTGTGAATCCAGACGAGGAAATGATCTGCACTGATGCCCAGAATCTTTATGAGTCGGATCCAGGACCAGACGCAGAAGGTTCTGACCATAATGTAGACCCTCATTCCCAAACTGTAACTCCTGTTGGTGGAGACAATGAGGAAGACGATGATAAGACTCAAATACCTGATTGGAGCGACAACTTTAGTTTTTTGTCAGGGCAGGAACAGGTTGGCTCTGAGGACGACGGGTGTGATAACGCACAGGGTGATGATGATGAGGTTGGAGATCCCACTTACTGTCAACCCACAGTCAGCCAAGAGATGAGGTCAGCAGAGGAGGTGGAGGAAGATGCTAGTGACGACGAGGTCAGGTTGCGCCTTCCTGGACAGAGACGTAGTACTGGAAGCACGTCAACAACTGCATTCTCAAACACAACTCTGCCTCTCACCACAAGTCGTGGTGGCTCTTCAGGTCGCATGGGTGCTAAGCCTTGCATAGCCTGGGCATTTTTTCAGATCGATAAAGATGACCCAACTCGTGTTATCTGTAACATTTGTCAGCAAAAGCTAAGTAGAGGCCAAAAAATACATAGTTTGAGTACTTCATGCATGAACCAGCACATGGACATGAAGCATAAGTTGCAGTGGGAAGCTCAGTGTGCTACAATGCGGCCTAGCCGGCCGGGCCAACCACCGTCTGCCATATCTTGTGCATCCGCGGCCTCTTCATCCTCTGTGACTGGGGGGACAGCAGTCACACCTGTTTTGGGGCGCAGACCTGCCACCTCTTTACCCGCAACAGCCAGCGTGATTGGCAGGTCATCATTTTCTTTGGAGGTGGTAACACCAGCTGGTGTTGAGCGCTGTCCGACATCGATAGTACCACCTTTGGATCAAGGCAACCTAACATGTCCGCCTGCATCTTCCTCACAGACCGGCAGTTTGCCGGGGACACCCTTATCAACCCCGTCTAAGCACAATAGCCAGCCCTCGGTCCCTCAGATGTGGACAAGTAAAAGACAATTTCCTCCTAGCCATGAGAAAGCTAAGAGGTTGAATTTCACCATCTGCAAGCTCTTGGCTACAGAAATGCTGCCTTTCCGCCTGGTGGACACAGAGGATTTTCAAGACCTTATGTCCGTCGCAGTGCCCCAGTACCAGATGCCCAGTCGGCACTACTTCTCAAAGAAAGGTGTGCCTGCGCTCCACCAGCATGTCGCACACAACATCACCGCTTCTTTGAGAAACTCTGTGTGTGACAGGGTGCATTTCACCACAGACACTTGGACGAGTAGGCATGGACAGGGGCGTTACATGTCGCTGACTGGGCACTGGGTAACTATGGTGACAGCAGGACAAGGGGCTGCTGTCCAAGTCTTGCCGTCCCCACGAGTTGTGCGTCAATCCTCTTTATGTCAAAGTTCCTCCACTGCTTCTGCCTCCTCAACCTCCTCTCGGTCTTCCACCTGCACCCAAAGCCTGTCTGGTCATGCCACAAGCTTTCTAACTGCGCAGAAGGGATCCTGCACACCTCCTTACTATGCTGGCAGTAGGGCTCAACGTCATCAGGCGGTTTTTACATTGAAATGTCTGGGAAATGTAAGTCACACAGCTGAGGAGTTGTGGTCAGCTCTGGAGAACCAATTTCATGAATGGTTGTCTCCACTGGACCTGAAACCAGGGAAGGCCGTGTGCGACAATGCTGCAAACCTGGGTGCGGCCCTTCGCCGGGGCAATGTCACACACGTGCCTTGCATGGCTCACGTGTTGAACCTGGTTGTCCAGCAATTTTTAGCCCACTATCCCAGACTAGATGGCCTTCTGCAGAGGGCACGGTCGCTGTGTGCTCACTTCCGCCGTTCGCATCCCGCAGCTCAGCGACTTACATCTCTACAGAAGTCGTTGGGCCTGCCACTTCACCGGCTAAAATGCGATGTGCCTACCCGGTGGAATTCAACTCTGCACATGTTGCAGCGACTGTGGCAGCACCGACAAGCCCTGGTGCAATACGTTCTGACGTATAGCCTGGGCCAACGAGATTCAGAGGTGGGGCAAATCACGCTGGAGGAGTGGTCTCAGATCAGGGACCTATGCACCCTTCTGCACAGTTTTGAAATGGCGACAAAGATGTTTAGTGCTGACGATGCCATTATCAGCATGACTATTCCGGTGATTTACATGCTGAAGCACATGTTAAACAGAATTCGGAGTCAGGTGGTGGCACAAGAGGAGGTGGAGGAAGTAGAGGAGGAGGAGTTGTATGCGGAAGGGCTAACATCTGCAAGGTCCAGACGGTCGGCAGCACCAAGGCGGCAGGCATGTGAGGGTGGGGGAGATGGTTTTACCAGGGCGCATGGTAGCAGCCAAACTAGTGAGGAAGGTGCAGGAGCCCAGGAAGAAGTGGAGGACGAACTGATGAGGGAGACCTTGATCACATTTCTGTTGTGCGAGGTTGGGGGGAGAGGACAGAGGAAGGAAGCATGATTGTTACCTCGCCACCAACACAACAGGGACTTGGTGCTCCTGGATGGGCAACACACATGAGTGCCTTCTTGCTGCACTACCTGCAACATGACCCTCGAATTGTGAGAATTAGAAATAATCCTGACTACTGGGTTGCCACACTGTTAGATCCCCGGTACAAAAGTAAATTTGCAGAAATTATTCCTGCCATAGAAAGGGATGCACGCATGCAGGAGTATCAGCAGAGACTGTTGCAGAATCTTACATGTGCTTTTCCACAAAATACCAGTGGTGCACGTAGTGAATCTCACAGTTCCAACTTGCCAACCGTGGGACCGTCAAGTGTTCAGCACTCAAACCGTAACAGAACCACAGTATCTACTGGTAACATCAATTTTGCGGAATCATTTCACCACTTTTTTAGCCCATCCTTTGCAAGGCCACAGGAGACAAGAAGTCTGACACATAGTCAACGCCTAGAGACGATGGTACAGGAGTATCTCCAAGTAAACATTGAAGCCACGACTGTGTCACTGGACCCTTGCTCTTTTTGGGCTTCCAATCTGGATAAATGGCCGGAGCTAGCCACTTACGCCTTGGAGATCTTGTCATGCCCCGCAGCCAGCGTTCTGTCTGAACGTGTGTTCAGCGCTGCTGGTGGTGTGCTGACAGATAAGCGCACGCGGCTCTCCACTGATAATGTAGACAGACTCACGTTCATAAAGATGAACAAATCATGGATCCGAAACGACTTTTCTACCCCTGTGTCATCCTGGGGAGAGTAAAAGCTTGATGATTGGTTAAAATCACCCTACCAACCGTTTTAAGCTTTCAAATTACTAATCATGTTTATCTGTATCTTGGCTGGAAAATAATTTGGGCTTTGTAGCAGTGTGCAGCACTGATTCTATTAGGCCATCTATAATAAGCTCCACCAGATTTAAAATTACTAATCATGTTTATCTGTATCTTGACTGGAAATTAATTTGGGCTTTGTAGCAGTGTGCAGCACTGATCCTATTAGGCCATCTATACTAAAGCTTCACCAGATTTAAAATTAATAATAATTTTTAGCTGCATCTAGCCCGGAAAATAATTTTGGGGCTCCGAGATGCGCAAGACACATAAGTGCCTTCTTGCTGCACTACCTGCAGCATGACCCTCATATTGTCAGAATTCGAAGTAATCATGACTACTGGGTTGCCACACTCTTAGATCCCCCAAACTTTTCGGTCAACCTTTTCATTTTAATAAAGACCAAAAAAATGGTCATTTTTGAAATTATAAGCATTAGCAGGTTGTTAGAAACTGAAATCAAACAGTTTTCAACTCAAAACTTTATTCTAGGTGATGTTACATTTTCACATAGGACCCCTTGTTCGAAAGGAGCTTCTGAACTCTCTCGTCCATTGAATTTGTCAGGTTTTGGATGGTTTCTGCTTCAATTGTTTTGCATGAGGACAGAATACCCTCCCAGAGCTGTTGCTTAGATGTGAACTGCCTCCCGCCATCATAGACACTCCTTTTAATGATGCTCCAAAGGTTCTGAATGGGGTACAGGTCAGGGGAGCATGGGGGTCACACCATAAGTTTGTCCCCTTTTATGCCCATATCAGCCAGAGATGCAGATGTTTTATGTGCAGCATGAGATGGTGCATTATCATGCAGAAAAATGATCTTGCTGTGAAATACACGGTTCTTCTTCTTGAACCATGGCAGGAAGTGCTGTTTGAGAAAATCCACATACATTATGGAGTTCATCTTTAGCGCCTTCAGGGATCCTAAAGGGGCCGACAATCTCTCTCCCCATGATTCCAGCCCAAAACATTACTCCACCTCCTCCTTGTTGGCACTGTAGCCGTGTTTGCGTGGGGTGTCCATCAACCAGCCATCCTCTACTCCATCCATCTGGACCATCGAGCACTGCACGGCACTCATTCGTGAACAAAACAGTTTTGAAATCAGTCTTCATGTAATGTTTGGCCCACTGGAGCCGTTTCTGCTTGTGTGAAGTGGATAGAGGAGGTCGACAGGATGGCGTATGCACAGCTGCAAACCTCTGAAGGACCCTGCATCTTGTTGTTCGGGGGACGTTGGAGGCACAAGCAGCTTCAAAAACTTGTCTGCTGCTATGACAAGGCTTTTTTGCCGCTGCTCTTTCAACCTGACGTAATTGCCTGTAGGAAAGAGTCCTCAATTTGCCCTTATCAGCACGCACACGTGTGTACTGTGAATCAGCTACATACTTCTTGATTGCCAAGACACTTCATCCTGATCATCGCACAATGTTGATTGTAGTCATGCCTTGACCTAAACACTCCACAATTTGTTGCTTCTCAGCAGCCGACACATCCTTTTTCTTTCCCATTTTGGCAGAAAATGTAGGCTGCTTAATAATGTGAGACAACCATCTTAAGTAGTCTTGCCTTTCATTGGACACACCTGCCAAACTAATTAGCACAGGTGTCTGCAATTGCTTACAGTGATATAAAGAGCCCTGACACACATCACCATCAATGAGTTTAACTGACAAACAAACAAATTCTTCCCTTATCACTCCTAAACACTTTTTGCATAATAATTTGGAACGCAGTGTACATGTGCTTTTCCACAAAACACCAGTGGTTCACGTAGTGAATCTTACAGTTCTAACTTGCCAACCGTGGTCTGTATGGAGTTGTTCAATAAAGGGCCCAAAATTAAGATAACATAGATGGGAGAGGTCTCTATGAATAGGAATTCCTAAGTATTTGATACCCTGTGAGGGCCAGGCAAAGGGAAAGTTGGACTGGATGGAATCCTATATGGATTTGGGGAGGGAGACATCAAGGGCCTCAGACTTCGCTGCATTGATTTTAAAATTTGACCATGTAACAAAGTGATCTATTTCAGCCATAACAGCATGGATGGATATATGTGATTGAGTGATATATACTAGGACATCATCAGCAAATAGAGAGCACTTGTACTCGGTGCCTCCCACCTCAATCCACCTAATATTGGGGTTATGGCGAATTGATGAGAGCAGGTGCTCCGTCACTAGGATGTATAAGAGAGGGGACAGAGGACATCCCTGCCTTGTCCCATTGGTGATTGTGAAAGGTGATGAAAATGGTCTGATGCACCCCCTGGGCCTTGGGACACCCGGAGCCGGACCCTTTTTGGTGGATGCTGGTGGTTGTAGTCTTCGTGGCGGCGACCCGGTTCCGTGGCTCAGGGTGGTTAAACCAGTGGCGGAACTATTTATGTGGTTTTGATGTTTAAATGTCCGACTACGCCACCCGTGGATTGCGGTCAGAGTGAACCGCCGCTGCAGGGCAGACTGCTGAGGCTGGTGTTGTGGGTGCAGCAGAGCGTAGCATAACTCCCCACGGGAGGAGTATAGCCTCAGGGCAGTGTATGCGGAGGATGGGGGTGATGGTGCAGGGCAGCAGCAGTAACGACACGGAGTCAGTGATGCAGTCCAGGGCCTTTACTCACAGTTCTTATTATCCAGACCACGTCTGCAGGTAACGGCTGCCCACGTCGTACTGTGCTCACCAGGTGAGGGGCTCAGACAACTCCCAGATAACTTTGGAGCGCTTCACAGGACCCCCTTTGTGTGTCCTTTGTCTGGCCTTTCTTACCAACCCTTCTGTCCGGCTGCCTCGGGCCTCCTCTTGGTAAACTTGGCGCCAGTTTCCCTGACCCTATGTGGTGCCTTCCTAGCGGGTGTAGCGAGCGGCTGCGCCACATAAAATGTCACAGCCTCCGGTTTCTAGCTGAGGGTCGTTTCCTGCCTCCACTAGTTTCGGGGACCGGTCTCCCCCTTTGGCCTGACCCCTCCACGCAGGTGGATTCGGGCATGCGGTGGCGACTCGCCCGTCCGCACCCCTGGGATCCCTTCATTCCTCGTTCCTGGAGCCTTCTCCGCTCCTCTTCCTTCCTTCTCCCTCTTCCAGGCCTGGGCCTCTGTTACTAGGCCCGCCTCCGGAGCAGAGCTCATGCAGAGCCCCTGCTCCCTGCCACTTCTGCTCAGACTTCTCTGCACTGAACTAAGATGGTGCCCACCTTTTATACTCCCTTCTCAATGCACCCAGGAACTGCTTCCTCCCTGCTCCTGCACTACAGGTTTCCCCTTCCTCAGTGTTCCCTCCCCCCACTCCAGCCAGGGACAGGGACTGTCGTGCCCATCTCAGAGGCATATTGGTCGCCCTGCCCCACGGCAATGTGGTGTAATGCATGCAGGTGTCGGGTCCTGATCCACACTCCATCCTTACCTGAGAGTGAGATATCACACCTCTGGGTGAGGTGCAATACCTCTGTAGCAACCGAGCCCTCAGGGTGCTACAGTTCCATTTATCTTCAGCCTAGGTGACGTATTGTGATACAGGGCCGTGATTTTGGCTATATAAGGGTCCCCTAGACCCCTACCCCAAGCTTTTTAAGAGAATCATATATGGCGTGCCAGGAGACTCTATGGAATGCTTTCTCAACATCCAACGAGAGTATCTAATTACAAATTTTTAACTGCATCTAGCCCAGGAAATACTTTGTGCCTAGTAGCAGTGTCTGCTAGTCAGCGGATTATCCCGGCTGTTAAGCAAGCTACACCACCTGTAGTTTAGACACTTAATTTTTTCAAAGGAAATGCTTTGGGACCATGGGATACTCAGTGAAGAGCATCAGGAGGCACCCCAAGGCATAGGGGCTGGGACTGGCAGTAGGATGCCTTGCGGTGGACAGCCGAGCTCGATCCTTATAAAAGCTTTTTAACTGCAGCAGCTTTAGTGGACGCTACTGGAGCTGGAATTACGCGGCTGCTGGCATGAGACTTGCCCTCCAATAGATCCTTGTAAATGGATTTAAAGTGTATTCATTCAAATTAGAGAGACAATTTAAATTAAAAAGCTTAGAGCTGCCTCCACCACAGGGGGGCTCGCTCGACCCACCAGCGGACAGGCACCAGTATTGGGAGAGGGGGGCTGGCCATCAGGGTTCACCGCGGCTCTGGCACAAACCCGGCGACACGGAGGTGGCACGGGCAGGAGTGGACTGGCCGTGTCGGCTTCTCACTTTTTGGATTTTAGAAGGGCATGACATGCCTATATCTGTGTCTCCCCCTCCTTTTACTCCTCCACCTCTTTTATTTTCGCATGACTATATGTACTTGTCACTTTTCCATGTGTTAGTTATGTCTTCTGAGCAGTTTGTCAGCTTTTGAACACCTTTGAAGGTGTTTTCTATGTGTTTCTATGTGTTTTTGTTTGCCTGCCATTGGTTTTAACGGTGTTCGACGAACAGTTCGACGAACAGTTCGGCGAACACACGGGTGTTCGACGAACCGAACCGAACTCGAACACTACGGGGGTGGCTCAACACTAATCACGGGTGCTCAAGTGACATGCTCGAGTCTCCACCCCATATGCTTCGAGGCCGAAAAAAACTTGCGGGGATTGCCTGCAATGCACGAGCGATCCCCGCATATTTTTTTTTTGGGTGTCTTATAACCGTGAAACATGCGGGTGGGGACTCGAGCATGTCACTCGAACACCTGTGATACATGGTGCATACCTGAGTACCCGATGCATACTCAAGTAGCAAGCACTTGCGCTCAAGACTAATGACAACTTATTCAATATGGTGACCTAATGTTATCAAATTCTGTGTCGTACCTCTGGGTTCAAAATGTTCACTATACCCCTTGATAAAATCCTTGAGGGGTGTAGTTTCCAAAATGAGGTCACTTGTGGGGGGTTTCCACTATTTAGGCACATCAGGGGCTCTCTAAACGCGACATGGCATCCGCTCTCGATTCCGGCCAATTTTGCGTTCAAAAAGTCACACAGTGTTCCTTCCCTTCTGAACTCTGCCGTGTGCCCAAACACTGTATTTTCCCCACATATGGGGTATTGGCGTACTCAGAAGAAATTTCACAAAAGTTTTTGGAGTCCATTTTCTCCTCTTACCCTTGTGAAAATAAAAAAATTGGGGCTAAAACATCATTTTTGTGGAAAAAGTTTGATTCTTTTATTTTCACGGCTCCATGTTATAAACTTCTGTAAACCACTTGGCAGTTCAGGATGCACACAACACATCTAGATAAGTTCCCTGAGGGGTCTAGTTTCCAAAATGGTGTCACTTGTGGGGGGGGGGTTTCCACTGTTTAGGCACAACAGGGGCTCTCCAAATGCAACATGACGTCCGCTAATTATTCAAGCAAATTTTACAATCAAAAAGTCAAATGGCGCTCCTTCCCTTCCGAACCCTGCCGTGCGCCCAAACAGTGGTTTTCCCCCACATATGGGGTATCTGCATGCCCCTGGGGAAATTGCACAACAAATTTTGGGGTCCATTTTTTCCTGTTACCCCTGCAAAAATAAAAAAAATTGGGTCTAAAGTAACATTTTTGTGAAAAAAGTTAAATGTTCATTTTTTTCTTCCACATTCCAAAAATTCCTGTGAAGCACCTGAAAGGTTAATAAAGTTCTTCAATGTGGTTTTGAGCACCTTGAGGGGTGCAGTTTTTAGAATGGTGTCACTTTTGGGTATTTTCTGTCATAAAGACCCCTCAAAGTGACTTCAAATGTGATTTGGTCCCAAAAAAATGGTTTTGTAAATTTTGTTGGAAAAATGAGAAATCGCTGGTCAAATTTTAACCCTTATAGCTCCCTAATAAACAAAAAATTTGGGTTCCAAAATTGTGCTGATGTAAAGTAGACATGTGGAAAATGTTATTTATTAACTATTTTGTGTGACATATCTCTCTGATTTAAGGGCATAAAAATTCAAACATTGAAAATTGCAAAATTTTCAAATTTTTTGCCAAATTTCTGTTTTTTTCACAAATAAACACAAGTGATATCGAAGAAATTTTACCACAATATCAAGTATAATATGTCACGAAAAAACAATCTCAGAATCAGGGGGATCCGCTGAAGCGTTCCAGAGTAATTACCTCATAAAGTGACAGTGATCAGAATTGTAAAAATTGACCTGGTCATTAACGTGCAAACCACCTTGGGTTGTAAAGGGGTTAATGAGAAAAAAAATGAACTTTTTAGAATATACCAAATGGCTGCAATGAAACAAAGAGTGAAAAATGTAAAGGGGTCTGAATACTTTCCGCACCCACTGTATGTATAATGCAGTAGTTCTTACTAGTGTTGAGCGAGCATGCTCGACACTGCTCGGTACTCGCCCGAGCATCACGCTACTCGGGATGTTCGGCGAGCACCGAGAATTTCTGGGTTACTCAGGCGGGATCTCGGGTCTCCGCCCTGCATGTTTGGTGCTCTTTACAGAGCCAATGAACATGCAGGGATTGCCAGCCAGTCACTGTAATGCCGCAGCCATGTTGTTTGTGGGCATTACAGTGATTGGCTGGCCGCACAGCATCACCTCGAGTATTTAAAACCGGGCGCCGCCATCTTGGACACAGTCGCTCCGGATTAGACAGTGTAGGGACAGTGCTGCTGAGCTAGGGAGAGATTTATCCTGCGAAATAGTTAGTGCAGGGTCTGTAAAGGCTGCCAGATCAAACAAACAGTCCTTCTCAGGACTAATATCCATCCCAGATATCAGGCAGGCAGGCAGGCTGTATAGGAGATGCAGTGGTTATACCAGCAAACACTGCATTACAGTCCTGTGTGCTCCTGTTTCTGAAATTGCTGGACTTAGCTCCAGGTCTCGGGGGCCAGTAAAAATCCTTTTTTTTCATCTAAATCCTCTTTTTTTTTTCCTCCTTCACACTGTACAAATACCCGTCTTATTAACCTATTGGTGTCCCCCCCCCCCAAAAAAAAAGGTGTGTCTCTGATTTTTCAGACACAAATATATCTGTTGAAAAGAGTCTGGTATAGGCCACAGAAACAGAAGTGTGGTTTTGCAGCTCCACGGGTCAAATCTCTGTAGTATCCAGTTTTGGGCCTTTTGTATCTAAAAAAAAAACAGTTTGAGTGTGTCGCTCACTGTTCAGCCGCAAATCTATATTTTTAAAAAAGTCTGGTATACACCAGTAAATTAAAACTGTGGTTTTGCTGTTCCATGGTAAAAAATCTCTATTATCCTGTTTTTCACATTTTTTGCCTTAAAAAAAAAACAGTAGTGTCTCCTGACTGTTGTGACACAAAAATATATCTGTTGAAAATAGTCTGGTGTAGGCCCGACAAATCCCAGTGTGGTTTTGCAGTTCCACTGGTCAAATCTCTGTATTATCCAGTTTTGGGCCTTTTGTATCTAAAAAAAACCAGTTTGAGTGTGTCGCTCACTGTTCAGCCGCAAATATATCTATTTAAAATTGTCTGGTATACCCCAGTAAACAATAACTGTGGTTTTGCCATTCCACGGTAAAAAATCTCTATTATTCAGATTTTGTTTTTTTTTCCGTAAAGAAAAACAGTAATAGTTTCTCCTTGATTGTTCAGACTGTTTAAAAGAGTCGGGTGTAGGCCAGAGAAATAGAACTGTGGTTTTCCTCTTCCATGGTTCTAATCTACTTTTTATTACCCTTTTTCCCGTGATAGTGCGAGTGTAAGCTATTTTACTTCCTTTACAATGGGCAAGGTGCGTGCCAAGGGACATGGAACTGGACGTTCTGGTGATGGTGCGTGCAGAGGACGGAGCCGTGGTCAAGGTGAAAATGTGCCACAACCAACAGCCACATCTTCTCGCTCCCACTTCTTGACCGAATTACTAGGGAAGCACAGAACAACACCAGTATTTCGAACTGATCAGTGTGAACAGGTTATTAATTGGATAGCAGATAATACTTCCAGTTACCTGGGCACCACCACCTCCGGTCTGTCTTCCACACAGTCAACTCTTAGTAGCCATGAGTCTCGACCGCATACTCCCCCTCACCATGATGCACCTTCTTCCCACCATGCCAAGTGTCGTCAGACAGCAACTGATCCCACACTTGGACTCTCTGAAGAACTGTTCACTGGTCCATTTCCATATTTGTGCCCCTCGCCTGCTCCGCTTGAAGTGGTGGACAAGGAGATCCCATGTAGTGATGCCCAAATATTTGAACAGCCACGGGCACAGGAAGTCGACGCTGGCAATTTGTCACAAGAGGGGACGATGACGAGACACAATTGCCAGGAAGTGAGGAGGAGGATCGTGGTGCGCAAGAGGAAGAGGAGGAGGTGGTGGATGATCTAGTAACTGACCCAACATGGCAGGAGGACACGCAGAACGAGGCCAGCAGCACATAGGGTGAGGGAGGCAGAGTACCCCAACAGGCAGGAAGAAACAGTGTGTTGGCCGCACACAGAAGGCAGGCAACAGTTCCCCGTAACACCAACACGAGGGACGTTGCCAGTACAACCTGTAGGTCTTCCAGAGTCTGGAATTTTTTTAAAGACTCTGCTGATAACCCCCAAAAGGATATTTGTACCACCTGCCATGCCAGCATCAGCAGGGGTGACAAAACTAGCAGCCTGACTACCACCAGCATGATCAGGCACATGGCAGCAAAGCACCCGACTTTGTGGGGCAAACCCCAGGGTCCACGACCAGTGTCAGCGGGTGTCACCACTGCTTCTTCCGCTTTTGTGCGTGCAATAGAACCCCCTGTTGTTTGTGCAAGGCAATCCCCTGTCCATACTGCATGCAAAGATGCCCTCTCCTCTCAGTCTTCACTTGTTATGGCAGTTTATCAAGAAACAGCATCACCGTCCACGTCCCACGTCCCACCACAGCGTTCAATTGTCCATATCCCAGACCTTTGAACGAAAGCGGAAATTCACAGCTAATGCCCCACAGGCCACAGTCCTAAATTCGCACATTTCACGACTGCTTGCATTGGAAATGCTGCCTGTTAGGCTGGTGGAGACGGAATCCTTCCGCAACCTTATGGCGGTGGCTGTTCCTCGGTACTCGGTCCCCAGCCGACACTATTTTGCCCGGTGTGCCATCCCCGCACTACACAAGCACGTGTCCCAAAACATCTGCCGTGCCCTCAACAACACAGTTACTGGGAGAGTCCACCTGACAACGGACACGTGGACAAGTGCTTGTGGCCAGGGACGGTACATCTCCCTGACGGCACACTGGGTAAACATAGTGGAAGCCGGGACCCAGTCGGACCTTGGGACGGAACACATCCTCCCCACACAGAGGATTGCGGGCCCTATGTTAGTCAGAGTTGCCCCCCACAGTGTACAGCTCCTGCGCATCATCCTCCTCCTCCTCGTCATATTCAGCCTCCATCTCAGATATCACCACATCAGTTACAAGCTGGAAGCACTGCAGTACTGCCTCCGCCAATCGGCAACAGGCTGTGCTGAAACTCATAAGCTTAGGTGAGAAACCTCACACTGCTTGTGAGTTGTGGACAGCTGTGAAAGAGCAGGCAGATCTGTGGCTGACACCGCTGAACCTACATCCAGGCATGGTCGTGTGTGACAATGGCCGTAACCTGGTGGCGGCTCTGAGGCGAGGCGAGATCACACACGTACCATGCCTGGCTCATGTGCTTAACCTCGTGGTTCAACGGTTTCTTAAATCTTACCCCGAGTTGCCAGAACTGCTCGTCAAAGTACGCCGCCTGTCAGTTCATTTTCGCAAGTCGGCTACAGCTTCCTTGCTGTGTTGCAGCAGCGTTTGCAGCTTCCGTCACACCGACTGGTGTGTGATGTCCCCACACGTTGGAACTCTACCCTCCACATGTTGCAAAGGATTTGTGAGCAGAAGAGAGCAGTTGTGGAGTACCAGCTGCAACAAGGCCGTCGATATTTAGGTCAGACTCCACACATAAGACCTCAGGAGTGGACCTGGATGTCTGACATATGTACCATCTAGACAAACTTTGAGGAGTCCACCAAGATGGTGAGTGGCGATGACGCAATCATTAGCGTCAGCATCCCACTTGTCTGTCTTTTGCAACGCTCTCTGCAGAGAATTAAAGAGGAGGCATTGCAGCCAGAGTACGATGAGATGGATCAAGAAGCCGTAGCGGTCGATTACACACAGCCCAGCCTCATCTTATCCCAACGTGCATTGGGGGACAATGAGGGAGAGGAGGAGGAGGAGGAGGAGGAGGAGGAAGAACAGGAGCTTGTATCATGCGCTGTAGATGGTAGTACCTGTACAACGGTCATACCGTCGGTTCAGCGTGGGTGGCCTGAGGACAGGGTGGAGGAGGAGGAGGAGAGTATGGTCAGTCGTCATCTTGATGAGGACACGGAAGTCTTGCCCGTTACCAGTCTGGCACGCATGCCGACTTTATGTTACGCTGCCTTAACCGTGACCCTCACGTTGTCAAAATGTTGGGTGACAGTCATTACTGGTTGGTGACACTTTTAGACCCCCGCTACAAGGAGAACTTTCACTCTACAAAAATGGGGCAGTACCAGAAGGCCCTTGCTGCAGAACTGTTAAAAAAATTCCCATCTGAACACGCTAGCGGCAGAGGTCACAGTTCGTTGCCCAACCAAGGCGTACATGCGAGAGAGACGCAACTCCAATCCAGCATAGGCAGGGGAACAATGTCAACATTCTGGGACAGTTTTCTCAGACCCTCCCTTCGGACAGACCCTGAGGCGCGGGGTACTCTCACAAGGAGTGGAAAGTTTCAAAAGATGGTGAGGGAGTACCTTGCCGACCGTACCAGCGTCCTCCGTGATTCCTCTGTGCCTTTTAATTATTGGGTATCCAAGCTGGACACTTGTAATGAACTCGCTCTGTACGCCTTGGAGGTCCTGGCCTGCCCTGCCACTAGTGTGTTATCGGAGCGTGTTTTTAGTGCCGCTGGGGGAATTATAACTGATAAGCGCACTCGCCTGTCAACTGACAATGTTGACAAGCTGACCCTTATCAAAATGAACAAGGGCTGGATTGGGCCAGACTTCTCATCACCACCAAATGACAGCAGAGTAACATAAAGTCAAATCCACTGTGTTATTTCGGGAGGTGTATTCACATGCACCGCTTCACACCCACACATGGGTATAAGCTTCCTCATTTCGCCTGTTTTAAGTTCTTCTCCTCAGCCTCCACCACCACTATACCACCAGGGTGACCGTGGTCCGTGTTGCCATTATTGAAAGTTCCTCCGTCCTTATTTTTGTCAGCTTTTGCTTGGAAGGCATAAGCAAAGACTATGGGAGACCCACTCCCCAATAATGAGAATAATATTTTTAAGATGCTGTACTGTATGGCTCTTGTAAGGGGCATTAAAACTGTCTTGTTAAGCTACTGTGACATCCACCACTTTTCCAAGGGGCATTAAAACCGTCTTGTTAAGCTACTGTGACCTCCACCACTTTTCCAAGGGGCATTAAAACCGTCTTGTTAAGCTACTGTGACCTCCACCACTTTTCCAAGGGGCATTAAAACCATCTTGTTAAGCTACTGTGACCTCCACCACTTTTCCAAGGGGCATTAAAACCGTCTTTTTAAGCTGCTGTGACCTCCACCACTTTTCCAAGGGGCATTAAAACCATCTTGTTAAGTTACTGGGACCTCCACGTCTCTTCTGAGGGGCATTAAAAGCATCTTGTTAAACCACTCTGAACTCCACAGCTCTTCCAAGGGGCATTGAAATGTTGTTTTTAATTAACTCTAACCTCCACGACTCTTCAAACGGGCATTGCATTTCCTCCTAATATTTGGCAGCTTTTGCTTGGAAGGCATAAGCAAAGACTATGGGAGACCCACTCCCCAATAATGGGAATAATGTTTGTAATATGCTGTACTGCATGGCTCTTGTAAGGGCCATTGCAAGTTCCTCCGTCCTAATTTTTGGCAGGTTTTGCTTGGAAGGCATAAGCAAAGACTATGGGAGACCCACTCCCCAATAATGGGAATAATGTTTGTAATATGCTGTACTCCATGGCTCTTGTAAGGGGCATTGCAAGTTCCTCCGTCCTAATTTTTGGCAGGTTTTGCTTGGAAGGCATAAGCAAAGACTATTGGAGACCCACTCCCCAATAATGGGAATAATGTTTGTAATATGCTGTACTGCATGGCTCTTGAATGGGGCATTGCTACTGTGACCTCCACGTCTCTTCAAAGGAGCATTAAAAGCGTCTTCTTAAGCCACTCTGAACTCCACAGCTCTTCCAAGGGGCATTGAAATGTTGTTTTTAATTACCTCTAACCTCCATGACTCTTCCAACGGGCATTGCATTTCCTCCTAATTTTAGTCAGCTTTTGCTTTTCAATGCAAAGGCGAAAACTAAGGGGGACCCACTCCCCAATAATGGGTAGAAGGTTTTTAATACACTGTAATCCACGTCTGTTTCAAGGGGCAATGCAGTTCCTCATAATTTTTGGAAAGCCTTCCATTCACTACTTAGGCCAACAGTGTACAGGAGATCCAGTTGCTATAAATGGAAAAAATGGTTTAGTTAAGGCCCTCTGACCTCCATGTCATTTCCAAGGGGCATTGGAGTGCCTCGAAATTTTTGGTAGGCATTGCACTCACGGTATGCCCTATAACTGTGTAGCTGAACCGCTCCTTTTGTTACAGAAACATATCCTACAAGACATGTGTTGTTGACTGGCCTGATATTGATGTGAATGGTCCCTGTTCCTCCTGCTCTTTCTCCTTTGCCACCACCTCATCCATCATTTATCACTTGAAGCTTTGTTTTAACGGGAGTCATAGAACTGAGATAGTAGCAGGAAAACATCCAGAAATCCTTGGAGGAGGTAGGATATGCACCAAAACGCTGACCACCTCAGGCCTAGCCGCTACTACATACATGCGCTTGCATTCCAAGAATACAGAAGAGATGCTAACTTCTATCATCATCATCACTCTCCTCTCCTGATGGAAAAGCCAGGGCCCACCGGAGGAGTCTGGTTCTCTGGTGGGCTCGTTCAATTCTGCCCTAAAGCAGGCCATGCTAAGAAAAGTGTGTGGGGGAAGTTGACAGGAGAAATAGGGGAGGCCTGGGACCGTTCATGGACACCTGGCTGCCCCCAGGCGGCTGGGAACCGTGTGTGGACACCCGGCCGCGGGGCGGCTGTGGACCGTGTGTGGACACCCGGCCGCCCCCTGGCGGCTGGGGACCAAGCGTGGACACCCGGCCACTGGGCGGCTGGGGACTGAGTATGGATACCTCGCTGCTGATGCAGCCATGAGGTAGTGGCCAGCTTCGGCCTCCTCCAAACTAAAAGGCCCCATTTCAAGTGCAAGCTAGCAGTATGGTATTGCAGCCTAGGGGTGGGTGGGTGGCAGGCTGCACACTTACGCTTGCATTCCAAGAAAACAAAGCAGATGCTAACTTCTATCATCATCATCATGCTCCTCACCTTGGCACTCTCAACTCCCCTGATGGAGAAGCCAGGGCCCACCGGAGGAGTCTGGTTCTCTGGTGGGCTCGTCCAATGCTGCCCTAAAGCAGGCCGGGCTAAGAAAAGTGTGTGGGGGGAAGTTGACAGGAGAAATAGGGGCGGCTGGGGACCGTTTATGGACACCTAGCTGCCCCCAGGCGGCTGGGAACTGTGTGTGGACACCCGGCCGCGGGGCGGCTGTGGACCGTGTGTGGACACCCGGCCGCCCCCTGGCGGCTGGGGACCAAGCGTGGACACCCGGCCACTGGGCGGATGGGGACTGAGTATGGATACCTCACTGCCGATGCAGCCATGAGGTAGTGGCCAGCTTTGGCCTCCTCCAAACTAAAAGACCCCATTTCAAGTGCAAGCTAGCAGTATAGTATTGCAGCCTGCGGGTGGGTGGGTGGGTGGGTGGTTGGCTGCATATTTGCGCTTGCATTGCAAGGAATGGAGGAGGTACAATTGAACACTGCCCTTGGACAAGGACTTGCACGGGGATAGTTGCAAGTCTGCATCTTCTGATGCGGCAAGGATGACTTCTGATGGGCACACTTTTAGGCAGTGACCTGGGTGTCAGAGATGCTTCCAGGAGTCTTCCCCATGCTGTTCCCATGTCTTTTCAGCACTGTATGCATATGTCACACAGCACATGGCCAGATAAGGTTGTAAAATGTTACAATGACATTTCCCGGTGAATGCATTTGTCACGGTTGAAAGCAATACAAAAGTGCAAAAACGCATAAAAAATGCTATTTGCAAATATAGCCCAAGGTGTGGAGGAGTATTTTTTTGGGGGGGTTATTTATTTTACCTTATACACAAGTCTTTACCCTGGAAAGAACTTCCTTAACATATTTCACAGGAAAGCAGTTTCAGTTTCGTTTTTGAACTTTTTATTGTGAGCCCTTAAAAGTGGCTTAATACCTCTGACCACGTTGTGGACAGCAGTGACCTGGGGGTCAGAAATGCTTCCTAGGGCGATCCCCATGCTGTCCCCATGTCATTTGAGCACTGTCACTATCGTTTTGGGCACTTTTAGGCTTTTAAAAGACTGCTGGGGATGCCGCCGCAAAAATGCTTGGCAATTCAGCAGCGGCATACACCGGTACCGACAATTTAGAACAGAAAAAATAGAGCATCACACATAGATTAGATAGAAACATGTCAGTCACATATATAATAAGTACAGTGACAGTGTTGGTTACTGTACTTGTCATTTAGTGTTAAAATAAAGGATTTATTTAAAAAAAATAATAGTGTTTTCATGCACCCGTCTCTTTAAAAAAGCAGGCAGGCAATTCATCATCGGTACCCGACAATTTAGAACAGAAAGAATAGGGCATCACACATAGATTAGATACATAGAAACATATCAGTCAAATATATAATAAGTACAGTGACAGTGTTGGTTACTGTGCTTGTCATTTAGTGTTAAAATAAAGGATTTATTTATAAAAAAATTGGCGTGGGGTTCCCCGGAATTTTAGTCTCTAGCGGAGGTTAAGCAGACGGCTGGGGCAGATGTTTGAAGCCTGGGAAGGTGGTAATACCCATGGAGCTTCCCAGGCTACTAATATCAGCCCCCAGCTGAATACCTAGCCTTTACCAGCTATTAAAATGGGGGACCCCCCAAAAAAATGACGTGGGGTCCCCCCTATTTTAATAGCTCGCAAAGGCTAGGCAGACAGCTGGGGGCTGATATTAATAGCCCAGGAAGGGTGCCATGAATATTGGCCCCCTCCCAGTCTAGAAACACCAGCCGTCAGCTGCCCCAGAAATGGCGCATCAATATGTAATATGTATGACCCGAGCCTCGAGCACCCGAGCATTTTAGTGCTCGCTCATCACTACTGTTAATCAATGTTAATAGACAGTTAATAGACAGTTCCAACAAAAGAGTTCAGCTAGGGAAAAAAAGAAATAAATAAAGCTAAGTTAATAGACAGTTTCAGCGTAGAGTGGGTGGGGGGAGGGGCAGGGGATGGATCTCTGCAGAAATAATGCCGATCTCCATTTTTTTTTCTTTCCCGCATTTACAGTGGGGCGGTGCAGTCTGTCAGCCTATCAGCAGCGCACACATGCAGCGAAGTGCTTTTTTTTCCACACAAGCAAGGGCATGTGTCATTGGCTGTGTATGTCACATGTCCTTTCCCTATAAGACCCAGTCATTTTCCCCGTCACCACCATTTTCTCACTGCTGCAGCTGAGTGTAAGACGGCACCGCTGCTGCTGTGGGCGCTATACAGTATAACTGTGTGAGTTGCGAGCGAATTTCCAGCTATATAGAGAGATAGGTTTAGGGAGTAGGGACTAGTTCTAATTGCAGCCCTTTTGAGGGCTAGGTTACAGCAGTTCATAGCACTTTTTGCCAGGCAGGTCTGTGCCAGTGCTGTGCAAGTGTTTTTCACAGCATTTGGCGAAAAGTAGCTCAGCCAATCCTTTTGGGCCTGTAGCAGTGTCTGTTAGTCATTGGAGTAGCCTATCTGTGTTGCAAGCTACACAACCTCTGTATCTAATACCATTTTTTTACTGCATCTAAGCCTGCCAATCCTTTTGGGCCTGTAGCAGTGTCTGGTAGTCAGTGGAGTAGCCCATCTGAAGTAAGCTACACCACCTGTGTATCTAATAACAATTTTTTACTGCATCTAACCCAGTAAATCTTTTTGGGCATAGTAGCAGTGTCTTGTAGTCAGCGAAGTAGCCCACCTGTGAAGGAAGCTACACCGCCTGTGTATCTAATTCTAATTTTTTACTGCATCTAACCCAGGAAATCCTTTTGGGCCTAGTAGCAGTGTCTGCTAGTCAGAGGAGTAGCCCAGTTGTTAAGAAAGCTACACCGCCTGCAGATCTAATTACAAATTTTTAACTGCATCTAGCCCATGCAATACTTTGGGCCTAGTAGCAGTGTCTGCTAGTCAGCGGAGTAGCCCAGCTGTTAAGCAAGCTACACTGCCTGTAGATCTAATTACAAATTTTTAACTGCATCTAGCCCAGGCAATACTTTGGGCCTAGTAGCAGTGTCTGCTAGTCAGCGGAGTAGCCCAGCTGCTAAGCAAGCTACACCTCCTGTAGATCTAATTACAAATTTTTAACTGCATCTAGCCCAGGCAATACTTTGGGCCTAGTAGCAGTGTCTGCTAGTCAGCGGAGTAGCCCAGCTGTTAAGCAAGCTACACCACCTGTGCTTTGGACACTTAATTTTTTCAAAGGAAATGCTTCGGGCCCCCGGGACACTCGGTCAAGAGCATCGGGGAGGCGCCCCAAGGCAAAGGGGCTGGGACTGACGGTAGCACTCCTTGTGGCGGACCGCCATGCTCGATCCTTATAAAAGCTTTTTAACTGCAGCAGCTTTAGTGGATGCTACTGGAGCTGGAATTAGCGCGGCTGCTGGCACCAGCCTTCCACTCCAATAGATCCTTATAAAAGGATTTAAAGTGTACTCATTCAAATTACAGAGCCAATTTAAATTACAGAGCTTAGAACTGCCTCCACAGCGGGGGGTCTCGATCCATCAGCGGACAGGCACCAGTATTGGGAGAGGGGGCTGGCCGTCAGGGTCGACCGCAGCTCTGGCACAAACCCGGCGACACGGAGGTCGCACAGGTAGGAACAGCCTGGCCGTGTCAACTTCACACTCCAGCGTAGTCCCTCTGCCCGCTTGCACCCGTAACCTCAAAGGGATGCGCTAGCGGCTTTTTTTCCCAGGGCTGTTCCCTGCCCAGCAGGAACGTGGGGGAGCTCAGGTTGGCCTTCCACCGTACCCCCTTACCTCCCTCGCCCTCTTTCCTTCTGCTGTTCTCCATCTAACCCCTTGGCTCTGTTGTGTCCGCTCTCCCTCCAGCTCTCTCCTTCTCACAGATGGACTACCACATGTATTCACACTGTGGCGAATCTTTTGGGCCCAGGCATAAGAAGTCGTCGAGGTAATGGATAATATGTGCCCCCTTAGAAACGTCCATGACGACCCATTCAAGGAAGCAACTAAACGCCTCAAATAGTGAGCAGGATATACAGCACCCCATGGGCAAACAGCGATCTATATAGTATGCTCCTTCCCAGAAGCAGCCCAATAGGCGGACATTATTCTGAGGCACAGGTAGTAAGTAAATGGAATGCCCCCTCAATGTCTGTTTCGGCCATTAGGGTGCACCTTCCCTTGACCCGCCTGATTGCTTTGTCAAAGGAGGTACAGTATATACTACTGTACTTGGTCCCGCGTCGATGTTGTCATTAACTGACCTGCCCCTTGGATATGACAAATGGTGGATTAGTCCGAATGTACAGTACAGACCAAAAGTTTGGACACACCTTCTCATTTAAAGATATTTCTGTATTTTCTTGACTATGAAAATTGTACATTCACACTGAAGGCATCAAAACTATGAATTAATACATGTGGAATTATATACTTAACAAAAAAGAGTGAAACAACTGAAAATATGTCTTATATTCTAGGTTCTTCAAAGTAGCCACCTTTTGCTTTGATGACTGCTTTTGCACACTCTTGGCATTCTCTTGATGAGCTTCAAGAGTTAGTCACCGGAAATCGTCTTCCAACAACCTTGAAGGAGTTCCCAGAGATGCTTAGCACTTGTTGGCCCTTTTGCCTTCACTCTGCGGTCCAGCTCACCCCAAACCATCTTGATTGGGTTCAGGTCTGGTGACTGTAGAGGCCAGGTCATCTGGCGTAGCACTCCATCGCTCTCCTTATTGGTCAAATAGCCCTTACACAGCCTGGAGGTGTGTTTGGGGTTATTGTCCTGTTGAAAAGTAAATGATGGTCCAACTAAACGCAAACTGGATGGAATAGCATGCTGCTGCAAGATGCTGTGGTAGCCATGCTGGTTCAGTATGCCTTCAATTTTGAATAAATCCCCAACAGTGTCACCAGCAAAGCACCCCCACACCATCACACCTCCTCCTCCATGCTTCACGGTGGGAACCAGGCATGTAGAGTCCATCCGTTCACCTTTTCTGCGTCACACAAAGACACGGTGGTTGGAACCAAAGATCTCAAATTTAGACTCATCAGACCAAAGCACAAAAATCCTCTGGTTTAATGTCCATTCCTTGTGTTCTTTAGCCCAAACAAGTCTCTTCTGCTTGTTGCCTGTCCTTAAAAGTGGTTTCCTAGCAGCTATTTTACCATGAAGGCCTGCTGCACAAAGTCTTCTCTTAACAGTTGTTGAAGAGATGTGTCTGCTGCTAGAACTCTGTGTTGCATTGACCTGGTCTCTAATCTGAGCTGCTGTTAACCTGTGATTTCTGAGGCTGGTGACTCGGATAAACTTATCCTCAGAAGCAGAGGTGACTCTTGGTCTTCCTTTCCTGGGGCAGTCCTCATGTGAGCCAGTTTCTTTGTAGCGCTTGATGGTTTTTGCAACTGCACTTGGGGACACTTTCAAAGTTTGCCCAATTTTTCGGACTGACTGAAATGGCCACTCGTTTTTCTTTACTTAGCTGCTTTTTTCTTGCCATAATACAAATTCTAACAGTCTATTCAGTAGGACTATCAGCTGTGTATCCACCAGACTTATGCACAACACAACTGATGGTCGCTACCCCATTTATAAGGCAAGAAATCCCACTTATTAAACCTGACAGGGCACACATGTGAAGTGAAAACCATTTCCGTGGACTACCTCTTGAAGTTCATCAAGAGAATGCCAAGACTGTGCAAAGCAGTCATCAAAGCAAAAGGTGGCTACTTTGAAGAACCTAGAATATAAGACATATTTTCAGTTGTTTCACACGTTTTTGTTAAGTAAATAATTCCACATGTGTTAATTCATAGTTTTGATGCCTTCAGTGTGAATGTACAATTTTCATAGTAATGAAAATACAGAAACATCTTTAAATGAGAAGGTGTGTCCAAACTTTTGGACTGTACTGTATAAGATACGTAATAATTATTGGTTATTCAATAGTCTTTGTATATGATTTTTTTACAAGTACTGGAAAACTACTGAAAAAATGTACCTATAACTTATGTACAGAACAATGGTTAGGCATATCTCATTCAATAATACAATACTAATGTATCAGTAAAAAACATGGTAACTAGTGTTGAGCCACCCCCGTAGTGTTCGAGTTCGGTTCGGTTCGTCGAACACCCGTGTGTTCGCCGAACTGTTCGTCAAACTGTTCGTCGAACACCTTCGAACACCGTTAAAACCAATGGCAGGCAAACAAAAACACATAGAAACGCATAGAAAACACCTTCAAAGGTGTCCAAAAGCTGACAAACTGCTCAGAAGACATAACTAACACATGGAAAAGTGACAAGTACATATAGTCATGCGAAAAGAAAAGAGGTGGAGGAGTAAAAGGAGGGGGAGGACACAGATATTGGCATGTCATGCCCTTCTAAAATCCAAAAAGTGAGAAGCCGACATGGCCAGTCCGTTCCTGCCCGTGCCACCTCCGTGTCGCCGGGTTTGTGCCAGAGCCGCGGTGGACCCTGATGGTCAGCCCCCCTCTCCCAATACTGGTGCCTGTTCGCTGGTGGGTCGAGCGAGCCCCCCTGTGGTGGAGACAGCTCTAAGCTTTTTAAATTGTCTCTCTAATTTGAATGAATACACTTTAAATCCTTTTACAAGGATCTATTGGAGGGCAAGTCTCATGCCAGCAGCCGCGTAATTCCAGCTCCAGTAGCGTCCACTAAAGCTGCTGCAGTTAAAAAGCTTTTATAAGGATCGAGCTCGGCTGTCCACCGCAAGGCGTCCTACCGCCAGTTCCAACCCCTATGCCTTGGGGTGCCTCCTGATGCTCTTCACAAAGTATCCCGTGGTCCCGAAGCATTTCCTTTGAAAAAATTAAGTGTTCAAACTACAGGTGGTGTAGCTTGCTTAACAGCCGGGATAATCCGCTGACTAGCAGACACTGCTACTAGGCACAAATTTTTTCCTGGGCTAGATGCAGTTAAAAATTTGTAATTAGATACTCTCGTTGGATGCTGAGAAAGCATTCCATAGAGTCTCCTGGCACTCCATATATGATTCTCTTAAAAAGCTTGGGGTAGGGGTCTAGGGGACCCTTTTATAGCCAAAATCACGACCCTGTATCACAATACGTCACCTAGGCTGAAGATAAATGGAACTGTAGCACCCTGAGGGCTCGGTTGCTACAAAGGTATTGCACCTCACCCAGAGGTGTGATATCTCACTCTCAGGTAAGGATGGAGTGTGGATCAGGACCCGACACCTACATGCATTACACCACATTTCCGTGGGGCAGGGCGACCAATATGCCTCTGAGATGGGCACGACAGTCCCTGTCCCTGGCTGGAGTGGGGGGAGGGAACACTGAGGAAGGGGAACCCTGTAGTGCAGGAGCAGGGAGGAAGCAGTTCCTGGGTGCATTGAGAAGGGAGTATAAAAGGTGGGCACCATCTTAGTTCAGTGCAGAGAAGTCTGAGCAGAAGTGGCAGGGAGCAGGGGCTCTGCATGAGCTCTGCTCCGGAGGCGGGCCTAGTAACAGAGGCCCAGGCCTGGAAGAGGGAGAAGGAAGGAAGAGGAGCGGAGAAGGCTCCAGGAACGAGGAATGAAGGGATCCCAGGGGTGCGGACGGGCGAGTCGCCACCGCACGCCCGAATCCACCTGCGTGGAGGGGTCAGGCCAAAGGGGGAGACCGGTCCCCGAAACTAGTGGAGGCAGGAAACGACCCTCAGCTAGAAACCGGAGGCTGTGACATTTTATGTGGCGCAGCCCCTCGCTACACCCGCTAGGAAGGCACCACATAGGGTCAGGGAAACTGGCGCCAAGTTTACCAAGAGGAGGCCCGAGGCAGCCGGACAGAAGGGTTGGTAAGAAAGGCCAGACAAAGGACACACAAAGGGGGTCCTGTGAAGCGCTCCAAAGTTATCTGGGAGTTGTCTGAGCCCCTCACCTGGTGAGCACAGTACGACGTGGGCATCCGTTACCTGCAGACGTGGTCTGGATAATAAGAACTGTGAGTAAAGGCCCTGGACTGCATCACTGACTCCGTGTCGTTACTGCTGCTGCCCTGCACCATCACCCCCATCCTCCGCATACACTGCCCTGAGGCTATACTCCTCCCGTGGGGAGTTATGCTACGCTCTGCTGCACCCACAACACCAGCCTCAGCGGTCTGCCCTGCAGCGGCGGTTCACTCTGACCGCAATCCACGGGTGGCGTAGTCGGACATTTAAACATCAAAACCACATAAATTGTTCCGCCACTGGTTTGACCACCCTGAGCCACGGAACTGGGTCGCCGCCACGAAGACTACAACCACCAGCATCCACCAAAAAGGGTCCGGCTCCGGGTGTCCCAAGGCCCAGGGGGTGCATCAGAACATTTTCATCACCTTTCACAATCACCAATGGGACAAGGCAGGGATGTCCTCTGTCCCCTCTCTTATACATCCTAGTGACGGAGCACCTGCTCTCATCAATTCGCCATAACCCCAATATTAGGTGGATTGAGGTGGGAGGCACCGAGTACAAGTGCTCTCTATTTGCTGATGATGTCCTAGTATATATCACTCAATCACATATATCCATCCATGCTGTTATGGCTGAAATAGATCACTTTGTTACATGGTCAAATTTTAAAATCAATGCAGCGAAGTCTGAGGCCCTCGATGTCTCCCTCCCCAAATCCATATAGGATTCCATCCAGTCCAACTTTCCCTTTGCCTGGCCCTCACAGGGTATCAAATACTTAGGAATTCCTATTCATAGAGACCTCTCCCATCTATGTTATCTTAATTTTGGGCCCTTTATTGAACAACTCCATACAGACCACGGTTGGCAAGTTAGAACTGTAAGATTCACTACGTGAACCACTGGTGTTTTGTGGAAAAGCACATGTACACTGTGTTCCAAATTATTATGCAAAAAGTGTTTAGGAGTGATAAGGGAAGAATTTGTTTGTTTGTCAGTTAAACTCATTGATGGTGATGTGTGTCAGGGCTCTTTATATCACTGTAAGCAATTGCAGACACCTGTGCTAATTAGTTTGGCAGGTGTGTCCAATGAAAGGCAAGACTACTTAAGAAGGCTGTCTCACATTATTAAGCAGCCTACATTTTCTGCCAAAATGGGAAAGAAAAAGGATGTGTCGGCTGCTGAGAAGCAACAAATTGTGGAGTGTTTAGGTCAAGGCATGACTACAATCAACATTGTGCGATGATCAGTATGAAGTGTCTTGGCAATCAAGAAGTATGTAGCTGATTCACAGTACACACGTGTGCGTGCTGATAAGGGCAAATTGAGGACTCTTTCCTACAGTCAATTACGTCAGGTTAAAAGAGCAGCGGCAAAAAAGCCTTGTCATAGCAGCAGACAAGTTTTTGAAGCTGCTGGTGCCTCCAACGTCCCCCGAACAACAAGATGCAGGGTCCTTCAGAGGTTTGCAGCAGTGCATACGCCATCCTGTCGACCTCCTCTATCCACTTCACACAAGCAGAAACGGCTCCAGTGGGCCAAACATTACATGAAGACTGATTTCAAAACTGTTTTGTTCACGGATGAGTGCCGTGCAGCGCTCGATGGTCCAGATGGATGGAGTGGAGGATGGCTGGTTGATGGACACCCCACGCAAACACGGCTACAGCGCCAACAAGGAGGAGGTGGAGTAATGTTTTGGGCTGGAATCATAGGGAGAGAGATTGTCGGCCCCTTTAGGATCCCTGAAGGCGCTAAAGATGAACTCCATAATGTATGTGGATTTTTTCAAACAGCACTTCCTGCCATGGTTCAAGAAGAAGAACCGTGTATTTCACAGCAAGATCATTTTTTTGCATGATAATGCACCATCTCATGCTGCACATAAAACATCTGCATCTCTGGCTGATATGGGCATAAAAGGGGACAAACTTATGGTGTGACCCCCATGCTCCCCTGACCTCTACCCCATTCAGAACCTCTGGAGCATCATCAAAAGGAGTGTCTATGATGGCAGGAGGCAGTTCACATCTAAGCAACAGCTCTGGGAGGGTATTCTGTCCTCATGCAAAACAATTGAAGCAGAAACCATCCAAAACCTGACAAATTCAATGGACGAGAGAGTTCAGAAGCTCCTTTCGAACAAGGGGTCCTATGTGAAAATGTAACATCACCTAGAATAAAGTTTTGAGTTGAAAACTGTTTGATTTCAGTTTCTAATAACCTGCTAATGCTTATAATTTCAAAAATGACCATTTTTTTGGTCTTTATTAAAATGAAAAGGTTGATCGAAAAGTTTGGGGGATCTAAGAGTGTGGCAACCCAGTAGTCATGATTACTTCGAATTCTGACAATATGAGGGTCATGTTGCAGGTAGTGCAGCAAGAAGGCACTTATGTGTCTTGCGCATCTCGGAGCCCCAAAATTATTTTCCGGGCTAGATGCAGCTATAAATTATTATTAATTTTAAATCTGGTGGAGCTTAGTATAGATGGGCTAATAGGATCAGTGCTGCACACTGCTACAAAGCCCAAATTATTTTCCAGTCAAGATACAGATAAACATGATTAGTAATTTGAAAGCTTAAAACGGTTGGTAGGGTGATTTTAACCAATCATCAAGCTTTTACTCTCCCCAGGATGACACAGGGGTAGAAAAGTCGTTTCGGATCCATGATTTGTTCATCTTTATGAACGTGAGTCTGTCTACATTATCAGTGGAGAGCCGCGTGCGCTTATCTGTCAGCACACCACCAGCAGCGCTGAACACACGTTCAGACAGAACGCTGGCTGCGGGGCATGACAAGATCTCCAAGGCGTAAGTGGCTAGCTCCGGCCATTTATCCAGATTGGAAGCCCAAAAAGAGCAAGGGTCCAGTGACACAGTCATGGCTTCAATGTTTACTTGGAGATACTCCTGTACCATCGTCTCTAGGCGTTGACTATGTGTCAGACTTCTTGTCTCCTGTGGCCTTGCAAAGGATGGGCTAAAAAAGTGGTGAAATGATTCCACAAAATTGATGTTACCAGCAGATACTGTGGTTCTGTTACGGTTTGAGTGCTGAACACTTGACGGTCCCACGGTTGGCAAGTTGGAACTGTGAGATTCACTACGTGCACCACTGGTGTTTTGTGGAAAAGCACATGTAAGATTCTGCAACAGTCTCTGCTGATACTCCTGCATGCGTGCATCCCTTTCTATGGCAGGAATAATTTCTGCAAATTTACTTTTGTACCGGGGATCTAACAGTGTGGCAACCCAGTAGTCAGGATTATTTCTAATTCTCACAATTCGAGGGTCATGTTGCAGGTAGTGCAGCAAGAAGGCACTCATGTGTGTTGCGCATCCAGGAGCACCAAGTCCCTGTTGTGTTGGTGGCGAGGTAACAATCATGCTTCCTTCCTCTGTCCTCTCCCCCCAACCTTGCACAACAGAAATGTGATCAAGGTCTCCCTCATCTGATGAGTCTTCCATCAGTTCGTCCTCCACTGCTTCCTGGGCTCCTGCACCTTCCTCACTAGTTTGGCTGCTACCATGCGCCCTGGTAAAACCATCTCCCCCACCCTCACATGCCTGCCGCCTTGGTGCTGCCGACCGTCTGGACCTTGCAGATGTTAGCCCTTCCGCATACAACTCCTCCTCCTCTACTTCCTCCACCTCCTCTTGTGCCACCACCTGACTCCGAATTCTGTTTAACAATTGCTCCAGCATGTAAATCACCGGAATAGTCATGCTGATAATGGCATCGTCAGCACTAAACATCTTCGTCGCCATTTCAAAACTGTGCAGAAGGGTGCATAGGTCCCTGATCTGAGACCACTCCTCCAGCGTGATTTGCCCCACCTCCGGATCTCGTTGGCCCAGGCTATACATCAGAACGTATTGCACCAGGGCTTGTCGATGCTGCCACAGTCGCTGCAACATGTGCAGAGTTTAATTCCACCGGGTAGGCACATCGCATTTTAGCCGGTGAAGTGGCAACGACTTCTGTAGAGATGTAAGTCGCTGAGCTGCGGGATGCGAACGGCGGAAGTGAGCACACAGCGACCGTGCCCTCTGCAGAAGGCCATCTAGTCTGGGATAGTGGGCTAAAAATTGCTGGACAACCAGGTTCAACACGTGAGCCATACAAGGCACGTGTGTGACATTGCCCCGGCGAAGGGCCGCACCCAGGTGCAGCATTGTCGCACACGGCCTTCCCTGGTTTCAAGTCCAGTGGAGACAACCATTCATGAAATTGGTTCTCCAGAGCTGACTACAACTCCTCAGCTGTGTGACTCACATTTCCCAGACATTTCAAAGTAAAAACCGCCTGATGACGTTGAGCCCTACTGCCAGCATAGTAAGGAGGTGTGCAGGATCCCTTCTGCGCAGTTAGAAAGCTTGTGGCATGACCAGACAGGCTTTGGGTGCAGGTGGAAGACCGAGAGGAGGTTGAGGAGGCAGAAGCAGTGGAGGAACTTTGACATAAAGAGGATTGACGCACAACTCGTGGGGACGGCAAGACTTGGACAGCAGCCCCTTGTCCTGCTGTCACCATAGTTACCCAGTGCCCAGTCAGCGACATGTAACGCCCCTGTCCATGCCTACTCGTCCAAGTGTCTGTGGTGAAATGCACCCTGTGACACACAGAGTTTCTCAAAGAAGCGGTGATGTTGTGTGCGACATGCTGGTGGAGCGCAGGCACACCTTTCTTTGAGAAGTAGTGCCGACTGGGCATCTGGTACTGGGGCACTGCGACGGACATAAGGTCTCGAAAATCCTCTGTGTCCACCAGGCGGAAAGGCAGCATTTCTGTAGCCAAGAGCTTGCAGATGGTGAAATTCAACCTCTTAGCTTTCTCATGGCTAGGAGGAAATGGTCTTTTACTTGTCCACATCTGAGGGACCGAGGGCTGGCTATTGTGCTTAGACGGGGTTGATAAGTGTGTCCCCGGCAAACTGCCGGTCTGTGAGGAAGATGCAGGCGGACATGTTAGGTTGCCTTGATCCAAAGGTAGTGCTATCGATGTCGGACAGCGCTCAACACCAGCTGGTGTTACCACCTCCAAAGAAAATGATGACCTGCCAATCACGCTGGCTGTTGCGGGTACAGAGGTGGCAGGTCTGCGCCCCAAAACAGGTGTGACTGCTGTCCCCCCAGTCACAGAGGATGAAGAGGCCGCAGATGCACAAGATATGGCAGACGGTGGTTGGCCCGGCCGGCTAGGCCGCATTGTAGCACACTGAGCTTCCCACTGCAACTTTTGCTTCATGTCCATGTGCCGGTTCATGCATGAAGTACTCAAACTATGTATTTTTTGGCCTCTACTTAGCTTTTGCTGACAAATGTTACAGATAACACGAGTTGGGTCATCTTTATCGATCTGAAAAAATGCCCAGGCTATGCAAGGCTTAGCACTCATGCGACCTGAAGAGCCACCACGACTTGTGGTGAGAGGCAGAGTTGTGTTTGAGGATGCAGTTGTTGACGTGCTTCCAGTACTACGTCTCTGTCCAGGAAGGCGCAACCTGACCTCGTCGTCACTAGCATCTTCCTCCACCTCCTCTGCTGACCTCATCTCTTGGCTGACTGTGGGTTGACAGTAAGTGGGATCTCCAACCTCATCATCACCCTGTGCGTTATCACACCCGTCGTCCTCAGAGCCAACCTGTTCCTGCCCTGACAAAAAACTAAAGTTGTCGCTCCAATCAGGTATTTGAGTCTCATCATCGTCTTCCTCATTGTCTCCACCAACAGGAGTTACAGTTTGGGAATGAGGGTCTAAATTATGGTCAGAACCTTCTGCGTCTGGTCCTGGATCCGATTCATAAAGATTCTGGGCATCAGTGCAGATCATTTCCTCGTCTGGATTCACAGAAGCGCTGGAGTCGACCTCTGATTCCCAGGCTATAGTATGAGTAAACAGCTCTGCAGACTCAACCATCTGTTCTACCTCATACTCAGACGGGCAGCTGGAGATTTGGGAGCTGTGAGGAAGCAAGTGCGATTGGGGTGACACCTTTGAGGACTGGAGTATTTGTGATGTTGAAGTTGATGTGGAGGAGAGCCCACTTAAAGAAGCACTTGATATCCGTTGAAGCACCTGCTGTTTTTGTGCCTCATCTGGAATTTGTAGCGATTGGCGTGGCCGTAAGAAAGGGATCTTATCACATTGTCCGCTAAAAGAAGTAGACATATTAGTTTGGCTGGAAGATGGTCTTTCTTCTGCAGATGTTACTGTTGCTTTAACACCTACCCCACGGACACAACCTTTTTTCCCCTTCCCAACACGCCTATTCCCCTTTCCACCAGCAGCAGGCCTTTTTCCACTCATTTTGGTGGTTAACTAATTCACAACTCTGGAGTTGTTTGCACAAAAAAACAATGGATGGGAACCGAGCAGAGCTGAGTGGCCAAACTGTGGTATTAGTCCAAAACTATTGGCTGTGTTAGATGCAGAAAAAAATTATATTCAATTTGCAACCTGATGGAGGTCAGTATAGATGGACTAATAGAGAAAGTCTCACACACAGCTAGAAGCCCAAATATTTTTTCAGAGGTAGATGCAGAAAAAAAATATATTCAGTTTCCAACCTGATGGAGGTCAGTATGGATGGACTAATAGAGAAAGTCCCACACACTGCTAGAAGGCCAAATATTTTTTCAGAGCTAGATGCAGACAAAAAATTATTTTTAATTTGCAACCTGATGGAGGTCAGTATAGATGGACTAATAGAGAAAGTCCCACACACTGCTAGAAGGCCAAATATTTTTTCAGAGCTGGATGCAGATAAAAATTATTTTTAATTTGCAACCTGATGGAGGTCAGTATAGATGGACTAATAGAGAAAGTCCCACACACTGCTAGAAGGCCAAATATTTTTTCAGAGCTAGATGCAGAAAAAAATTATATTCAGTTTGCAACCTGATGGAGGTCAGTATAGATTGACTAATAGAACAAGTCCCACACACAGCTAGAAGCCCAAATATTTTTTCAGAGGTAGATGCAGATAAAAATTATTTTTAATTTCCAACCTGATGGAGGTCAGTATATTTGGACTAATAGAGAAAGTCCCACACACTGCTAGAAGGCCAAATATTTTTTCAGAGCTAGATGCAGACAAAAAATTATTTTCAGTTTGCAACCTGATGGAGGTCAGTATAGATGGACTAATAGAACAAGTCCCACACACAGCTAGAAGCCCAAATATTTTTTCAGAGGTAGATGCAGAAAAAAATTATATTCAGTTTGCAACCTGATGGAGGTCAGTATAGATGGACTAATAGAGAAAGTCCCACACACTGCTAGAAGGCCAAATATTTTTTCAGAGCTAGATGCAGACAAAAAATTATTTTGAATTTGCAGCGTGATGGAGGTCAGTATAGATGGACTAATAGAACAAGTCCCACACACTGCTAGAAGGCCAAATATTTTTTCAGAGCTAGATGCAGAAAAAAATTATATTCAGTTTGCAACCTGATGGAGGTCAGTATAGATGGACTAATAGAACAAGTCCCACACACTGCTAGAAGCCCAAATATTTTTTCAGAGCTAGATGCAGAAAAAAATTATATTCAATTTGCAACCAGGCAGGTCTGTGCCAGTGCTGTGCAAGTTTTTTTCACAGCATTTGGCTGAATCTAGCAAAGCTAATCCTTTTTGGCCTATTGCAGAGTGTGTTAGTCAGTGGAGTAGCCTATCTGTGTTGCAAGATATACCACCTGTGTATAGAATACCAATTTTTTTACTGCACCTAGTGAAGTAAAATCTTTTGGGCATAGCATCATTCTATTAGTCCATCTATACTGACCTCCATCAGGTTGCAAACTGAATATAATTTTTTTCTGCATCTAGCTCTGAAAAAATATTTGGGCTTCTAGCAGTGTGTGGGACTTGTTCTATTAGTCCATCTATACTGACCTCCATCAGGTTGCAAACTGAATATAATTTTTTTCTGCATCTAGCTCTGAAAAAATATTTGGCCTTCTAGCAATATGTGGGACTTTCTCTATTAGTCCATCTATACTGACCTCCATCAGGTTGCAAATTAAAAATAATTTTTATCTGCATCTAGCTCTGAAAAAATATTTGGCCTTCTAGCAGTGTGTGGGACTTTCTCTATTAGTCCATCTATACTGACCTCCATCAGGTTGCAAATTAAAAATAATTTTTATCTGCATCTAGCTCTGAAAAAATATTTGGCCTTCTAGCAGTGTATGGGACTTTCTCTATTAGTCCATCTATACTGACCTCCATCAGGTTGCAAATTAAAAATAATTTTTTGTCTGCATCTAGCTCTGAAAAAATATTTGGCCTTCTAGCAGTGTGTGGGACTTTCTCTATTAGTCCATCTATACTGACCTCCATCAGGTTGCAAACTGAATATATTTTTTTTCTGCATCTACCTCTGAAAAAATATTTGGGCTTCTAGCTGTGTGTGGGACTTGTTCTATTAGTCCATCTATACTGACCTCCATCAGGTTGCAAACTGAATACAATTTTTTTCTGCATCTACCTCTGAAAAAATATTTGGCCTTCTAGCAGTGTGTGGGACTTTCTCTATTAGTCCATCTATACTGACCTCCATCAGGTTGCAAATTAAAATAATTTTTTGTCTGCATCTAGCACTGAAAAAATATTTGGCCTTCTAGCAGTGTGTGGGACTTTCTCTATTAGTCCATCTATACTGACCTCCATCAGGTTGCAAACTGAATATTTTTTTTTTTCTGCATCTACCTCTGAAAAAATATTTGGGCTTCTAGCTGTGTGTGGGACTTGTTCTATTAGTCCATCTATACTGACCTCCATCAGGTTGCAAACTGAATATAATTTTTTTCTGCATCTAGCTCTGAAAAAATATTTGGCCTTCTAGCAGTGTGTGGGACTTGTTCTATTAGTCCATCTATACTGACCTCCATCAGGTTGCAAACTGAATATAATTTTTTTCTGCATCTAGCTCTGAAAAAATACTTGGACTTATAGCAGTGTTTGGGACTTGTTCTATTTGTCCATCTATACTGACCTCCATCAGGTTGCAAACTGAATATAATTTTTTTCTGCATCTACCTCTGAAAAAATATTTGGGCTTCTAGCTGTGTGTGGGACTTATTCTATTAGTCCATCTATACTGACCTCCATCAGGTTGCAAACTGAATACAATTTTTTTCTGCATCTACCTCTGAAAAAATATTTGGGCTTCTAGCTGTGTGTGGGACTTGTTCTATTAGTCCATCTATACTGACCTCCATCAGGTTGCAAATTGAATATAATTTTTTTCTGTATCTAACTCAGCCAATAGTTTTGGCCTAATACCACAGTTTGGCCACTCAGCTCTGCTCGGTCCCCATCCATTGTTTTTTTGTGCAAACAACTCCAGAGTTGTGAATTAGTTAACCACCAAAATGAGTGGAAAAAGGCCTGCAGCTGGTGGAAAGGGGAATAGGCGTGTTGGGAAGGGGAAAAAAGGTTGTGTCCGTGGGGTAGGTGTTAAAGCAACAGTAACATCTGCAGAAGAAAGACCATCTTCCAGCCAAACTAAAATGTCTACTTCTTTTAGCGGACAATGTGATAAGATCCCTTTCTTACGGCCACGCCAATTGCTACAAATTCCAGATGAGGCACAAAAACAGCAGGTGCTTCAACGGATATCAAGTGTTCCTTTAACTGGGCTCTCCTCCACATCAACTTCAACATCACAAATACACCAGTCCTCAAAGGTGTCATCCCAATCGCACTTGCTTCCTCACAGCTCCCAAATCTCCAGCTGCCCGTGAGTATGAGGTAGAACAGATGGTTGAGTCTGCAGAGCTGTTTACTCATACTATAGCCTGGGAATCAGAGGTCGACTCCAGCGCTTCTGTGAATCCAGACGAGGAAATGATCTGCACTGATGCCCAGAATCTTTATGAGTCGGATCCAGGACCAGACGCAGAAGGTTCTGACCATAATGTAGACCCTCATTCCCAAACTGTAACTCCTGTTGGTGGAGACAATGAGGAAGTCGATGATGAGACTCAAATACCTGATTGGAGCGACAACTTTAGTTTTTTGTCAGGGCAGGAACAGGTTGGCTCTGAGGACGACGGGTGTGATAACACACAGGGTGATGATGATGAGGTTGGAGATCCCACTTACTGTCAACCCACAGTCAGCCAAAAGATGAGGTCAGCAGAGGAGGTGGAGGAGGATGCTAGTGACGACGAGGTCAGGTTGCGCCTTCCTGGACAGAGACGTAGTACTGGAAGCACGTCAACAACTGCATCCTCAAACACAACTCTGCCTCTCACCACAAGTCGTGGTGGCTCTTCAGGTCGCATGGGTGCTAAGCCTTGCATAGCCTGGGCATTTTTTCAGATTGATAAAGATGACCCAACTCGTGTTATCTGTAACATTTGTCAGCAAAAGCTAAGTAGAGGCCAAAAAATACATAGTTTGAGTACTTCATGCATGAACCGGCACATGGACATGGAGCATAAGTTGCAGTGGGAAGCTCACTGTGCTACAATGCGGCCTAGCCGGCCGGGCCAACCACCGTTTGCCATATCTTGTGCATCCGCGGCCTCTTCATCCTCTGTGACTGGGGGGACAGCAGTCACACCTGTTTTGGGGCGCAGACCTGCCACCTCTTTACCCGCAACAGCCAGCGTGACTGGCAGGTCATCATTTTCTTTGGAGGTGGTAACATCAGCTGGTGTTGAGCGCTGTCCGACATCGATAGCACCACCTTTGGATCAAGGCAACCTAACATGTCCGCCTGCATCTTCCTCACAGACCGGCAGTTTGCCGGGGACACCCTTATCAACCCCGTCTAAGCACAATAGCCAGCCCTCGGTCCCTCAGATGTGGACAAGTAAAAGACCATTTCCTCCTAGCCATGAGAAAGCTAAGAGGTTGAATTTCACCATCTGCAAGCTCTTGGCTACAGAAATGCTGCCTTTCCGCCTGGTGGACACAGAGGATTTTCGAGACCTTATGTCCGTCGCAGTGCCCCAGTACCAGATGCCCAGTCGGCACTACTTCTCAAAGAAAGGTGTGCCTGCGCTCCACCAGCATGTCGCACACAACATCACCGCTTCTTTGAGAAACTCTGTGTGTCACAGGGTGCATTTCACCGCAGACACTTGGATGAGTAGGCATGGACAGGGGCGTTACATGTCGCTGACTGGGCACTGGGTAACTATGGTGACAGCAGGACAAGGGGCTGCTGTCCAAGTCTTGCCGTCCCCACGAGTTGTGCGTCAATCCTCTTTATCTCAAAGTTCCTCCACTGCTTCTGCCTCCTCAACCTCCTCTCGGTCCTCCACCTGCACCCAAAGCCTGTCTGGTCATGCCACAAGCTTTCTAACTGCGCAGAAGGGATCCTGCACACCTCCTTACTATGCTGGCAGTAGGGCTCAACGTCATCAGGCGGTTTTTACTTTGAAATGTCTGGGAAATGTGAGTCACACAGCTGAGGAGTTGTGGTCAGCTCTGGAGAACCAATTTCATGAATGGTTGTCTCCACTGGACCTGAAACCAGGGAAGGCCTAGTGCGACAATGCTGCAAACCTGGGTGCGGCCCTTCGCCGGAGCAATGTCACACATGTGCCTTGTATGGCTCACGTGTTGAACCTGGTTGTCCAGCAATTTTTAGCCCACTATTGTTAGAACTCTCCTGTTAGGTTTTTTCTAGTTTGCTGGTCACATGACCATTTTTGCCTATTTAATCCGGCTCCGCCCTCCTGGCCTTGCTGGACTTAATTGTATTTACTACTCCTGAGCTAGCTTGGTGCTCTGTTACCGTTCTCTGTTAGTTGTGCTAGGTTTTCGGACCTCTATGTTCTTTGTTGTGTGTTTGTCTTTGACTGCTACAATTTCTGCTAGGAGGTGTCCAACTTTATCCCAGTCCCTAGTTCTTGTAGGGATCCCTCCCTTGCATCTATAGGTCTTCGTACAGACTAGCCGAGGACTTTAGCGGGTCTGATCGCAGGATCAGGTTCCCCGTTACATCGTAGGGATCCAGTTTAGTTCTATTGTAGGGATAGATCCCCTGTCTTTCCTTAGTGCTTGTAGCAGATCATAACAGTAAGTCCAGCCCAAAAAATTTCTCTAAGGAAAGACCTCCAGTTTCCATTATGGTCTCGGTTCAAGATTTGGCTCAACGCTTGCAGGGACTCTCTCTGGAGGTGGCCGAGCTCCAACAACACGTGAGTAGCTGTTCTGGAGCACATTTGGTAGAGCCAAAGGTACGTCTGCCTGATCTATTTTTTGGTTAACAACAAGATTTTTTTTCTTTTAAAAATGCTTGTTTATTGTATTTTCGTTTAAGACCCGGATCCTCTGGTGATGAATCACAGCGCATATGGTTCATAATTTCACTTTTGCGCAAGGATCCTCAGGGATGGGCTTTTTCTCTCCAACCTAGTAATCCGTGCTTTAGATCAGTGGATAGGTTTTTTTCTGCTTTGGGTTTGTTGTACGATGATCCTGATCGTGTCTCATCTGCTGAGTCTGAATTGAGACGTTTGAGGCAGGGATCAGGTAATGTGGAAAAGTATTGTTCTCACTTCCGTCGTTGGTCTGCCCAGGTGGGGTGGAACGATTCAGCTTTGAAAAGTTTGTTTCTTGCGGGGCTAGGTGAAAGGGTTAAAGATTTGCTGATTGCTTATCCCACACCTGGAAACTTGCAGGAGGCTATGCAATTAGCTATACGGGTGGACATGAGACTGCGTGCAAGGGTTAATGAGAGCAAATCCTCTGCTATGTCAGCTCAGAGTCTTGAGAGGGTCTGTGCTGACAAAGGAGAGCCGATGGAGATTGGGGCGATGACACCCCGCTCTCAGGAAAAAGACCGCAGGCTTTCTGAAGGTTTGTGCTTCTATTGCGGAAATTCTGGTCATTTTATTAAGAACTGTGTGCTTCGTATGAGCAAAGAAAAAAAAATGGTCAGTTATGCACGTATAGCCTGTTTAAATACAAAGGGAGTATTCCTATCTGCTACTACCGCTGCTCAGGAAGAATTAATTGAATTTCGGGTATTTGTGGATTGTGGTTCTACTCTGAATGTGATTGATGGGGGATTCTTGGAAAAACTTACATTAAAACCTAAACCTTTGTCATCCCCTATTGCTGTGGTTTCTGTTGATGGCTCTCCCTTGAAGAGTGTTACTCACAAGGTCTGTGAGTTTCCCCTCACTATTAATGGTGTTCATCAAGAGAATTTGGATTTGGTAGTATTGAATAATTTGCCTTCTCCAGTAATATTGGGGTTGCCCTGGTTAAAATTGCATAATCCTGTACTGGATTGGTCTACCAATGAAATTAAGTCCTGGAGCCCTAAATGTTATGACAAGTGTTGTAACGGACGTATTGCTGCGGTGGAAAAAGGGGAATTACCTGTACCTATTCAGGATTTTTGGAGAGTTTTTTCTGAGGAGGAGTCACAAATTTTGCCTCCCCATAGAGACTATGATTGTACCATTGAATTTGTCCCTGGAGCGACTCTTCCTAAAAGTCGTTTATTTAATCTTACTATTCCTGAGAGAAAGGCTTTGGAGGAATACATACAGACAAGCTTGGCCGCCGGTCACATTAGGCTTTCCAAGTCTCCTGTGGCTGTTGGATTTTTTTTTGTTAAAAAAAAAGATGGCGGTTTACGTCCTTGTCTGGACTTTCGTGAGATTAATAAAATTACTGTACGCAATCCTTACCCACTGCCATTGATTCCTGATTTGTTTAACCAGTTAGTGGGGGCCAAGTGGTTCTCTAAAATTGATCTCCGGGGGGCATACAATTTGTTGCGCATGAAGGAGGGTGATGAATGGAAGACTGCTTTTAACACTCCTGTGGGTCATTTTGAGAATCTGGTTATGCCTTTTGGTCTTACCAATGCTCCAGCATTTTTTCAGAATCTTATTAATGACATCCTTAGACCTTTGATCGGCAAAAATGTGGTTGTGTATTTGGATGACATTCTGATTTATTCGCCTGATCTGGAGTCTCATTGGCGGAGCGTACGTGAGGTATTGCAGTTATTGATTGACAATTCGCTTTTTGCTAAGCTAGAGAAATGTGAGTTCGCTGTACAGAGAATTAGTTTTTTGGGTTACATTATCTCCAGCGAAGGTTTTGAGATGGACCCGGTTAAAGTTCAAGCTGTGCAGGAATGGCCTAGGCCTATTGGTTTGAAATCGATACAGAGGTTTTTGGGTTTCGCCAATTATTACAGAAAATTCATAAAAAATTGTTCTATTATTGTCAAACCGCTGACCGATCTCACTAGGAAAGGTGCTAATGCGGTTCAGTGGACTTCTGAGGCCATTGAAGCTTTTGTGTTTCTAAAGGAGAGGTTCACCTCTGCTCCCATCCTTATGCAGCCTGATGTGACTAAGCCGTTTTTGGTTGAGGTTGATGCTTCTTCTGTGGGGGTTGGTGCGGTGTTGTCTCAGGAAAGCAAGGATGGAGTACATCCCTGTGCCTTTTTTTCAAAAAAAATTTCTGAGACTGAACTTAATTACGATATTGGTAATCGGGAATTGCTGGCTATTAAACTCGCATTTGAACACTGGCGTCATCTCTTGGAAGGTGCTGAATTTCCCATTCAGGTTTTCACTGATCATAAAAATCTGATCTATCTTGATGCTGCTAAGCGCTTGAATGCCCGTCAAGCTAGGTGGGCACTTTTTTTCTCGCGGTTTAATTTTTCCGTTACTTACATCCCGGGTACCAAGAATGTTAAAGCGGATGCTTTGTCTCGCAGCTTTTCTCCCATGGTCAGTGCTGAAGAGGAGGAGGAGAGCATTTTACAAGAAGGTGTTGTGATTGCTGCTTTGGACTCCGTTTTGGAGGATGAGATTCTTAAAGCTCAGGAGAATGCCCCATCTAACACTCCCCTTGAGAGGTTGTTTGTGCCTAGGACCTTTAGGAGAGATTTGTTTGTTGAGTGTCATGAGTCTCGGTTGGCAGGTCATCCAGGAATTTCTGAGATCAAGAGACTTGTGTGTCGCAGTTTTTGGTGGCCTGGATGGCAGAAGGAAGTCATTAAGTGGGTGCGTCAATGTACTGTGTGTGCTAGATCTAAGTCTTCGCATGCTCCTGCTGCGGGGTTGCTTTGCCCTCTGGAGGTTCCTAGTGCACCTTGGACACATCTGGCTATGGACTTTATTACTGACCTTCCCCCCTCTGAAGGTTTCACGGTCATCTGGGTGGTCGTGGACCGTTTTAGCAAAATGTGTCACTTGGTTCCCTTCATCAAACTGCCTTGCGCTAAGACACTCGCTAAGGCCTTTGTCAAGGAAATTGTCAGACTACATGGCGTTCCTACTGACATTGTTTCTGATAGGGGACCTCAGTTCGTGGCTCGTTTTTGGAGTGCCTTTTGCGACAGGTTGGGAGTTCATTTGTCGTTTTCATCCGGATATCATCCTGAGTCTAATGGCCAGACAGAAAGAAAAAAACAGGATGTTGAGCAGTTCTTGCATTGCTTTGTGGCAGACAATCAAGAGGGGTGGTCTGAGTTTCTGCCACTTGCTGAATTTGCTCTTAACAACCATACATCCTCTTCTGCTGGGTGTTCGCCTTTTTTTTGCTGTACTGGGAGACATCCGTCTTTTGGGTCATTCTCCAAATTGGTATCGGCTGTGCCGGAGGAGGAGAGTTTTTCCGGTGATTTGGAGAGAGTTTGGACGGATGTGCGTGATAATCTTCAGGAGGCTAACAAAAAATCTAAGAGGTACTTTGATAGCAAATGTGAATAGGGTTTTGTTTGCTATTGGTGACATGGTTTGGTTGTCCTCTAAGAATCTGTGATTGAGGATTCCTTCGAAAAAATTGGGTCCCAAGTTTGTAGGGCCCTTTAAGGTGCTTCAGATAGTTAACCAATCTGCTGTTAGGTTGGAGGTTCCTACCTCCTGGAAGATTAATCCGGTGTTTCATGTTTCTCTGTTGAAAAAAGCTGATGTGTCGGTTGTTGACGCCTCTGCCACTGTTCCTCCAGTGGTGGAGGACGGGGAATATGAAATTTCCCGCATCCTAAATTCTAGACGGTATAGAGGGAGTTTGCAGTATCTCGTTGCTTGGAAGGGTTTCGGACCCGAGGATAACTCATGGGTGAGGGCGGATGATGTTTCTGCTTCCAGACTTGTCAGAGCGTTTCACAGGAGGTTTCCTGATAAGCCCGGTCCTAGGGGATCCGGAGGATCCTCTTAGAAGAGGGGGTACTGTTAGAACTCTCCTGTTAGGTTTTTTCTAGTTTGCTGGTCACATGACCATTTTTGCCTATTTAATCCGGCTCTGCCCTCCTGGCCTTGCTGGACTTCATTGTATTTACTACTCTTGAGCTAGCTTGGTGCTCTGTTACCGTTCTCTGTTAGTTGTGCTAGGTCTTCGGACCTCTATGTTCTTTGTTGTGTGTTTGTCTTTGACTGCTACAATTTCTGCTAGGAGGTGTCCAACTTTATCCCAGTCCCTAGTTCTTTATCCCAGTCCCTAGTTCTTGTAGTATCAGCAGAGACTGTTGCAGAATCTTACATGTGCTTTTCCACAAAACACCAGTGGTGCACGTAGTGAATCTCACGGTTCCAACTTGCCAACCGTGGGACCGTCGAGTGTTCAGCACTCAAACCGTAACAGAACCACAGTATCTGCTGGTAACATCAATTTTGCGGAATCATTTCACCACTTTTTTAGCCCATCCTTAGCCCATCCTTTGCAAGGCCACAGGAGACAAGAAGTCTGACACATAGTCAACGCCTAGAGACGATGGTACAGGAGTATCTCCAAGTAAACATTGAAGCCATGACTGTGTCACTGGACCCTTGCTCTTTTTGGGCTTCCAATCTGGATAAATGGCCAGAGCTAGCCACTTATGCCTTGGAGATATTGTCATGCCCCGCAGCCAGCGTTCTGGTGGTGTGCTGACAGATAAGCGCACGCGGCTCTCCACTGATAATGTAGACAGACTCACGTTCATAAAGATGAACAAATCATGGATCCGAAACGACTTTTCTACCCCTGTGTCATCCTGGGGAGAGTAAAAGCTTGATGATTGGTTAAAATCACCTCACCAACCGTTTTAAGTTTTCAAATTACTAATCATGTTTATCTGTATCTTGGCTGGAAAATTATTTGGGCTTTGTAGCAGTGTGCAGTACTGATTCTATTAGGCCATCTATACTAAGCTCTACCAGATTTAAAATTACTAATCATGTTTATCTGTACCTTGGCTGGAAAATAATTTGGGCTTTGTAGCAGTGTGCAGCACTGATTCTATTAGGCCATCTATACTAAGCTCCACCAGATTTAAAATTAATAATAATTTTTAGCTGCATGTAGCCCGGAAAATAATTTTGGGGCTCCGAGATGCGCAAGACACATAAGTGCCTTCTTGCTGCACTACCTGCAACATGACCCTCATATTGTCAGAATTCGAAGTAATCCTGACTACTGGGTTGCCACACTCTTAGATCCTCCAAACTTTTCGATCAACCTTTTCATTTTAATAAAGACCAAAAAAATGGTTTTTGAAATTATAAGCATTAGCAGGTTATTAGAAACTGAAATCAAACAGTTTTCAACTCAAAACTTTATTCTAGGTGATGTTACATTTTCACATAGGACCCCTTGTTCGAAAGGAGCTTCTGAACTCTCTCGTCCATTGAATTTGTCAGGTTTTGGATGGTTTCTGCTTCAATTGTTTTGCATGAGGACAGAATACCCTCCCAGAGCTGTTGCTTAGATGTGAACTGCCTCCCGCCATCATAGACACTCCTTTTGATGATGCTCCAGAGGTTCTGAATGGGGTAGAGGTCAGGGGAGCATGGGGGTCACACCATAAGTTTGTCCCCTTTTATGCCCATATCAGCCAGAGATGCAGATGTTTTATGTGCAGCATGAGATGGTGCATTATCATGCATAAAAATGATCTTGCTGTGGAATACACGGTTCTTCTTCTTGAACCATGGCAGGAAGTGCTGTTTGAGAAACTCCGCATACATTATGGAGTTCATCTTTACCCCTTCAGGGATCCTAAAGGGGCCGACAATCTCTCTCCCCATGATTCCAGCTCAAAACATTACTCCACCTCCTCCTTGTTGGCGCTGTAGCCGTGTTTGCGTGGGGTGTCCATCAACCAGCCATCCTCCACTCCATCCATCTGGACCATCGAGCGTTGCACGGCACTCATCCGTGAACAAAACAGTTTGGAAATCAGTCTTCATGTAATGTTTGGCCCACTGGAGCCGTTTCTGCTTGTGTGAAGTGGATAGAGGAGGTCGACAGGATGGCGTATGCACAGCTGCAAACCTCTGAAGGACCCTGCATCTTGTTGTTCGGGGGACGTTGGAGGCACCAGCAGCTTCAAAAACTTGTCTGCTGCTATGACAAGGCTTTTTTGCCGCTGCTCTTTTAACCTGACGTAATTGCCTGTAGGAAAGAGTCCTCAATTTGCCCTTATCAGCACGCACACGTGTGTACTGTGAATCAGCTACATACTTCTTGATTGCCAAGACACTTCATCCTGATCATCGCACAATGTTGATTGTAGTCATGCCTTGACCTAAACACTCCACAATTTGTTGCTTCTCAGCAGCCGACACATCCTTTTTCTTTCCCATTTTGGCAGAAAATGTAGGCTGATTAATAATGTGGGACAGCCTTCTTAAGTAGTCTTGCCTTTCATTGGACACACCTGCCAAACTAATTAGCACAGGTGTCTGCAATTGCTTACAGTGATATAAAGAGCCCTGACACACATCACCATCAATGAGTTTAACTGACAAACAAACAAATTCTTCCCTTATCACTCCTAAACACTTTCTGCATAATAATTTGGAACACAGTGTACATGTGCTTTTCCACAAAACACCAGTGGTTCACGTAGTGAATCTTACAGTTCTAACTTGCCAAACGTGGTCTGTATGGAGTTGTTCAATAAAGGGCCCAGAATTAAGATAACATAGATGGGAGAGGTCTCTATGAATAGGAATTTCTAAGTATTTGATACCCTGTGAGGGACAGGCAAAGGGAAAGTTGGACTGGATGGAATCCTGTATGGATTTGGGGAGGGAGACATCGAGGGCCTCAGACTTCGCTGCATTGATTTTAAAATTTGACCATGTAACAAAGTGATCTATTTCAGCCATAACAGCATGGATGGATATATGTGATTTAGTGATATATACTAGGACATCATCAGCAAATAGAGAGCACTTGTACTCGGTGCCTCCCACCTCAATCCACCTAATATTGGGGTTATGGCAAATTGATGAGAGCAGGTGCTCCGTCACTAGGATGTATAAGAGAGGGGACAGAGGACATCCCTGCCTTGTCCCATTGGTGATTGTGAAAGGTGATGAAAATGTTCTGATGCACCCCCTGGGCCTTGGGACACCCGGAGCCGGACCCTTTTTGGTGGATGCTGGTGGTTGTAGTCTCCGTGGCGGCGACCCGGTTCCGTGGCTCAGGGCGGTCAAACCAGTGGCGGAACTATTTATGTGGTTTTGATGTTTAAATGTCCGACTACGCCACCCGTGCATTGCTGTCAGAGTGAACCGCCGCTGCAGGGCAGACCGCTGAGGCTGGTGTTGTGGGTGCAGCAGAGCGTAGCATAACTCCCCACGGGAGGAGTATAGCCTCAGGGCAGTGTATGCGGAGGATGGGGTTGATGGTGCAGGGCAGCAGCAGTAATGACACGGAGTCAGTGATGCAGTCCAGGGCCTTTACTCACAGTTCTTATTATCCAAACTACGTCTGCAGGTAACGGCTGCCCACGTCGTACTGTGCTCACCAGGTGAGGGGCTCAGACAACTCCCAGATAACTTTGGAGCACTTCACAGGACCCCCTTTGTGTGTCCTTTGTCTGACCTTTCTTACCAACCCTTCTGTCCGGCTGCCTCGGGCCTCCTCTTGGTAAACTTGGCGCCAGTTTCCCTGACCCTATGTGGTGCCTTCCCAGCGGGTGTAGCGAGGGGCTGCGCCACATAAAATGTCACAGCCTCCGGTTTCTAGCTGAGGGTCGTTTCCTGCCTCCAATAGTTTCGGGGACCGGTCTCCCCGTTTGGCCTGATCCCTCCATGCAGGTGGATTCGGGCGTGCGGTGGCGAATCGCCCGTCCGCACCCCTGGGATCCCTTCGTTCCTCGTTCCTGGAGCCTTCTCCGCTCCTCTTCCTTCCTTCTCCCTCTTCCAGGCCTGGGCCTCTGTTACTAGGCCCGCCTCCGGAGCAGAGCTCATGCAGAGCCCCTGCTCCATGTCACTTCTGCTCAGACTTCTCTGCACTGAACTAAGATGGTGTCCACCTTTTATACTCCCTTCTCAATGCACCCAGGAACTGCTTCCTCCCTGCTCCTGCACTACAGGGTTCCCCTTCCTCAGTGTTCCCTCCCCCCACTCCAGCCAGGGACAGGGACTGTCGTGTCCATCTCAGGGGCATATTGGTCGCCCTGCCCCACGGCAATGTGGTGTAATGCATGCAGGTGTCGGGTCCTGATCCACACTCCATCCTTACCTGAGAGTGAGATATCACACCTCTGGGTGAGGTGCAATACCTCTGTAGCAACCGAGCCCTCAGGGTGCTACAGTTCCATTTATCTTCAGCCTAGGTGACGTATTGCGATACAGGGCCGTGATTTTGGCTATAAAAGGGTCCCCTAGACCCCTACCCCAAGCTTTTTAAGAGAATCATATATGGCGTGCCAGGAGACTCTATGGAATGCTTTCTCAGCATCCAACGAGAGTATCTAATTACAAATTTTTAACTGCATCTAGCCCAGGAAATACTTTGTGCCTAGTAGCAGTGTCTGCTAGTCAGCGGATTATCCCGGCTGTTAAGTAAGCTACACCACCTGTAGTTTGGCCACTTAATTTTTTCAAAGGAAATGCTTCAGGACCACGGGATACTCAGTGAAGAGCATCAGGAGGCACCCCAAGGCATAGGGGCTGGGACTGGCAGTAGGATGCCTTGCAGTGGACAGCCGAGCTCGATCCTTATAAAAGCTTTTTAACTGCAGCAGCTTTAGTGGACGCTACTGGAGCTGGAATTACGCGGCTGCTGGCATGAGACTTGCCCTCCAATAGATCCTTGTAAATGGATTTAAAGTGTATTCATTCAAATTAGAGAGACAATTTAAATTAAAAAGCTTAGAGCTGCCTCCACCACAGGGGGGCTCGCTCGACCCACCAGCGGACAGGCACCAGTATTGGGAGAGGGGGGCTGGCCGTCAGGGTTCACCGCGGCTCTGGCACAAACCCGGCGACACGGAGGTGGCACGGGCAGGAGCGGACTGGCCGTGTCGGCTTGTCACTTTTTGGATTTTAGAAGGGCATGACATGCCTATATCTGTGTCTCCCCCTCCTTTTACTCCTCCACCTCTTTTCTTTTCGCATGACTATATGTACTTGTCACTTTTCCATGTGTTAGTTGTGTCTTCTGAGCAGTTTGTCAGCTTTTGGACACCTTTGAAGGTGTTTTCTATGTGTTTCTATGTGTTTTTGTTTGCCTGCCATTGGTTTTAACGGTGTTCGAAGGTGTTCGACGAACAGTTCGACGAACAGTTCGGCGAACACACGGGTGTTCGACGAACCGAACCGAACTCGAACACTACGGGGGTGGCTCAACACTACTTAAAATGTGCCTATAATTCATGCACAGAACATCATCACTTCAGGCCACTTAACAAAGAATGATGACATTACCGAAGTGGCGTCATTAGAATCATGGATGATTTATAAGATAAGTAATAATTATTGCTTATTCAATAGACTTTGTATATGATTTTTTTACAAGTCCTGGAAAACAACTGAAAAAATGTACCAGGACAATGGTTAGGCATATCTCATTCAATAACACAATGCCAATGAATGAGTAAAAAACATGGTAACACATCAGCTTTAGATATTCTTGATTAGAACACATTATAGACCGATAACAGATTTAGAAGCTTAAAAAGTGTTACTCATACTACCTTGAGGAATAATTTTTAATACGCTAATATTTTACCTTATTATCAAAAAGGACAATGTCAATTCTTTTGATATTTCGGTCTTAAACGTAAATAATTAAAATTATGAATCTTTATTATAAATCATTACTCTGCTTTATAAAAAGACTTGTATTTCACTTACTTCTCAACTACTTTTTCTAAATTATGAGCAAATAGATCACGCACTCTCAGCAAAAACATCTAAAAAACATCAGCCTCCTCCATAACCCCTCTAGCTGTCCTTTCCATCTCCAAGAGAAGTGTGGTTTCTGCCACATTAGGCCAAAAAAAGAGTTTAATCCATTTGCTTATAATTTAGGAAAGCTCATATTAATGTAACATTCGCCTATTGTACTCCTCTAGGCTTTGAACTGGGTAGTAACATGGGCTTATGGTGAACCTAAAATTTGCTCAAAATTTTTCAATACTGGCCACAAAGCAGGGAATGTGTCAAACTCACAAATAGGTAGAATTTACCTAAACATTTCCTGCCGCTAGTAGATTGTTGATATAAGGGTCCCGCTGGTCTTTGAAAACTGTTTTGCATGACTTTTGAGCTGACCATGCACAGGTTACAGCTACCGCCAATCCCTGGCTTCACCAGTGATGATACTATGCTGCATGACTGCATTGGCCAATGACTAGTCATATCTGTCCCGATGGTATTGTTGGGATCTAATTGCCGTAGGCTACTCTAACAAGGACCAGCAGAGCAAATGGGCCTGTTGCACTGGAAATTACATTAAGATTTACAAGATAAGCAATAGTATTCCCTTCTCTGTGTCCATTTCTTAAAAATCTTATACAACTTAAAATGTGCCTATAATTCATGCACAGAACATCACTTCAGACCACTTAGCAAAGAATGATGACATTACCGAAGTGGCGTCATTAGAATCATGGATGATTTATAAGATAAGTAATAATTATTGGTTATTCAATAGTCTTTGTATATGATTTTTTTACAAGTCCTGGAAAACAACTGAAAAAATGTACCAGGACAATGGTTAAGCATATTTCATTCAATAATACAATACCAATGTATGAGTAAAAAACATGGTAACACATCAGCTTTAGATATTCTTGATTAGAACACATTATAGACCTATAACAGATTTAGAAGCTTAAAAACGGTTACTTATACTACCTTGAGGAATAATTTTTAATACCCTATTATTTTACCTTATTATCAAAAAGGATAATATCACTTCTTTTGATAATTCGGTCTTAAAGCTTAAATAATTACAATTATAAATCTTTATTGTCACTCATTACTCTGCTTTAGAAAAAGACATGCATTACATTTACTTCTCAACTACTTTTCCTAAATTGCCACATTAGGCAAAAAAAAAGGTTAATCCATTTGCTTATAATTTAGGAAAGCTCATATTAATGTAACATTCGCCTTTTGTACTCATTTAGGCTCATTTAGGCTTTGAACTGGGTAGTAACATGGGCATATGTTAAACCTATAATTTGTTTAAAATTTTTCAATATTGACCAGAAAGCAGGAAATGTGTCAGACTCACAAATAGGTAGAATTTACCTAAAAAACTTCCTCCCGCTAGCAGATTGTTGATATAATGGTCCCGCTGGTCTTTGAAAACTGGTTTGCATAACATTTGAGGTGCCCATACACAGGTTACAGCTACTGCCAATTCCTGGCTTCACCAGTAATGATACTTTTCTGCATGACTGTATTGGCCATTGACTAGTCATATCTGTCCCGATGGTATTGTTGGGATCTGATTGCAGCAGGCTACTCTAACAAGGACCAGCAGGAGAAATGGACCCGCAGCACTGGAAATTACGTGAAGATTTACAAGGTAAGTAATAATTTTGAGTATTCCCTCCTCTGTGTCCATTTCTTAAAAACCCTATGCAACTTGGGTGGCGTGGCCTGGGCTCTGGCATGGCTGGATGTGTTTGATCAGTGCTCCTGCTCCAAGGTCACGAAAAGCTCTAAAAACCGGGCTTTTTTATTATTTTAAAAAGCTGTAACCCCTAGTGACCTCTCTGTGGAGACACCGGATCATTTTCACATCGGTGTTGGCTGGGAAGAGCGAGGAGGACTTTGAGGAGACCTTGGTGCAGCGTGGCTGGAGTGGTTGCGGAGCTCCCCGCCCGGCCTGTAACGCCTGTGCCGCATCAGGTGAACCGCCGGCGTGGCTGTGAGACGTGCAGCTCCAGGAGTCCCTGGGAGATTGTACCAACTGGTCCACCAGCAATCAAGGAGAACCGGCGCGGAGGGCGGCTGCAGGGCCCGAGCTTCCTGGTGAGCACAGGACAAGAGGGCGGTGATGACATACCTGACATCGCTCCTTGAACGGTGCTGGGGTTTCCGGTTGGTGCCCGGGGTTCCGTGCCAGCGACAGACAGAGGGGGAACAGTGTGTGAGTCCTGGTGGTGGTTGTCTCTGCTTGCCCTGGAGTGCGGGAGTCTGGCGCCATCTTCCTCTGTACAGCTCCGCCCACAAAGCCCAAGGAGCGGGAGAGGCGCCATCATACTGGTGCTTCGGCTCCTGTTGCTGTTCCCTTAAGCTGAGGTCTCGGTTAACCCCCAAGTGTCTGGAGAGAAACTTGCTAAGACTTTGGCTTCATCTCATAATCATCTGAACCCTAGGAACATTCGAATTGATTATTTTTTATTCCCCTAACTACAAGTTGGGAAGCAGTCCACAGTGTCTGAGGCAATAATAAGCTGACTACGTGCTGGGCATCAACAATTTGTGGAGTGTGAGCTCCACCTGCGGGAAAAACTTGGTTACTACATTTCTACAATGCTGGGTTTATAAATTTCATAATTATGCCCAAAGCCGCATAAATATGCTGATATATTGACTTTTTCGATGCAACTAAGTGGTGTCTACAGCCGCCCGTAATCAGCCACCTTATAATGGTTCGCACAGATCAAAAAATACGGACAAAAAGCCTTCAACGTTAAACCTCTTCAACTCTGTCTACCACATCTAAGGGAGACTTGGATAAATTCCTAAAAAAAAAAATTGGGAATGCAGCAACCTTCAGACAAACAGAAAGACCGTAATGAGGAGTCTTCAGTGGCTAATGATCTCTCTGACGAAGGCCCAGGTGACTCGGACTGCGGGTCCACTTCGGAAGACTCAGCTCCTCTCTAGGTCTTATATGAAATCTTTGCTGGAATCTACTATTCAACCCTTGCTCAAGGAATTGGCTGAACTTAGATCTGATGTAAGACATATAGGGCATAAGGTTGAAACACTTGAGAACACACAGATTGACTTAATAGATGCTTCTAATACCCTTGGTGACCATATCCTAGTCCACCAGAAACATCTTAATTCCGTTTATATGGCAATAGAGGACCAGGAGAACAGGAACAGGAGAAAAAATGTGCACCTCGCGGCATCCCCTAGTCGTTTGCTCCTGAATCCCTTAAAAAGGTGTCCAAAGAAATATTCACGGCTATACTGGGTGCTGAAAGGGCGGATGCAGTTATCATCGAAAGGGTTCATAGGGCTCTTCGACCAAAACCCAAACCTAATGAACGCCCAAGGGATATAATTTGTGGTCTCCTCAGCTATGTCGACAAGGTTGCCATTTTGTCTGGAGCAAGGGAAAAATCACCCTTGACGTATGGAGACGTCAACTTTCAAATTTTCCAAGATATCTCCCCAGCTACACTGGTCAAGAGAAAAATCCTCAAACCATTGACAGATGCAATATTAGGCCAAGGTCTACGATTCAGGTGGTTGTTTCCCTTTGGAGTGGGTATCACTAAAGAAGATCGTCAGATCATCATTCGCACCCCGGAAGACCTGGAAGCAGCCTGGGAACCTTTACAAATGAACCCCATTTCCATTCCCTCGTGGATGCCACTTGACATCGGTTTGCCCATTCCACGGCTTGACAAGCCCGACGACTGGTCAAACAAAAAAAACTGACTTCACCTAAGGCCAAAAAGCAAGCGAGTGTACAACAACACACATGAATATGACTATCACCTTTCTTTAACTGGACTTCGAGACTGATTGCTCATGCTGTCCTTTTCCCCTCAGGGGTATTAGGTCATGGTGGAGTCCGCTCGTTCCTTTTTCTAGAACAACTGGAAGTTCGCGGTCTTTGGTCTCTTCTGATTTTTGGTGTGGTACTTAAAGGTGTAGGGCTGTGCCTATCGCTGACTAATTCTTTCTGGTTTATAGTTGTTAGCTAAATGTGTATAGGTCATTCTCTTGTTATACGAGAATATTACCTAATCTATATTTGTACACCACTTGGTTGCTAAGAAACTCATGTTCAACAATTGGGTCTTTACACCCCCCCCCCCCCCTGCAGAAGATGAGACTATTTATGTTTATGTATATAATTCTGTTTTGAATTTGTTTCATTCCCACTACAGGTCTATTTTGCAGATTGAGTTCACCGATGATATATCTGAATATGGCTAGTGGCGCTGGGAAAGGCTCACTCACTGTGGCGTCCCTCAACACGAAGGGACTGAATAGCCCCTCCAAACGTAGCCAGATCTTGTCCCTTCTGAATAAAGCTTACTCCCAGGTAATTTTTTTCCAGGAAACCCATTTTAAGAGGGGTAGATCTCCCAACATGTCCTTTTCTAAATACCCAACTTGGTTCCATAGCTGTCCAAGGTCGGCTTCTAAGGGGGTCAGTATAGCCTTAAAGAGGGGTCTTCCTTTCACCTAAAAAGATAGCATCATGGACTCGGAGGCCAGATATGTTTTCGTGAAGGGTTTTCTGACTAATATCCCAATTACATTTGCAAACGTTTATGCTCTGAACCAGGGACAGGTGGACTGGTTGTTCAACACTTTGGACACTCTTTCACTATTCATGGAGGGACTATTCATTTTTGGGGGAGACTTTAATTTGACGTTTCTACCAAACCTAGACTGTTCCTCAGGGAAGTCTAAAATCTCCCATAAAGACCGGAGAAAATTGATTAATAAATTGCAAACTATCCACTTATTAGATCCCTGGAGATTAGCCCACCCCAACGAAAAGGACTATACGTTTTATTCTTCCCCTCATGACACGTATCACAGAATAGATTATTTATTAGTTCAATCCTTGGCCATTAAATTGATTACTTCTGCTTCAATTGGATCCATAACACTATCGGATCATGCCCCGATCTTCCTTTCGGTTAAAATAGATTCTTTATCGCAACACACTCCCTCTTGGTGTCTGAATGAAACTCTTTTAGGTAATGCTGATAATGTTTCCCAGATTGCCTCCTCACTGCAAAGGTTCTTTAGGGAGAATAAGGTCAATGGGAAAATTACCCCCATGGTATGGGAAGCCCATAAAGCTGTCTTAAGGGGCGAACTAATTTCCCTGGGTTCCTGCATAAAAAAGAAAAGAGAAAAATAAATTTTCTCTCTTTTGCATCAAATTAATGTTTTGGAGCGTTTACATAAAAAAAACAAAAAACCGACAGCATCCGAACAGAGTTGAGAGAATTGAGAGAAAAACTAAAGGACGTACTTAATGTACGCTCAGCTAAAATGTATGAGCGTTGCAAGCAAAAAATATATGTACACGGTAACAGAGGTAGCAAGCTTACTTCCAGAATGCTAAAGGCACAGAGGGACAAATGCTTCATCAGGCAGATTCTATCTGAGGGGGGGGGGAGTAATTTCGGAATCAGAAGGGATAGCGAAAGCCTTCTGCACATATTATCACTCCCTGTATAACCTAAACCCCCATGATTCCATGTCTGACCCTCCTACAGCACTCCACCGCATACATGATTTTCTCTCTATTCTTGCGCTACCAGAGATCTCTGCTTCGGGTCATTCTGTCCTACTTGCCCCAATTTCCTCTCGTGAGGTCGAGGAAGCACTTGCCTCTACCCCTAGTGGAAAGACCCCCGGTCCAGATGGCTTCCCCATCATATATTACAAGACATTTGCGGAGGTATTCGTTCCTCATCTGGTTGAATTGTTTAACCTCTTCCTCTCAGGTTCGGTACCCCCACCACAGGCTCTAGAGGCACATATCACTGTGCTCCCTAAGGAGGGAAGAGACGGCACTATATGCAGCAGCTATTGCCCTATTTCCTTGTTGAACGCGGACCTTAAACTATGGGCAAAAATTTTAGCCAATAGAATACACTTAGTGTTGGCAGACCTAGTTCACCCTGATCAGGCTGGTTTTGTTCGTGGAAGAGAGGGAAAGGACAATTCCATTAAAGTCTTACAGGCGATTTCTTATGCCAAACACAACCGTCAGCCGCTTATATTACTCTCCACAGATGCTGAAAAGGCATTCGACCGTAACAGTTGGCGTTTTATGGCATGTGTTTTGTGGAGGTTCGCCTTTACCCCGCCTTTCATAGACGCAATCATGTCACTGTATACTTTCCCTACGGCTAGGGTCAGGGTGAATGGGATTTTATCTGCGCCCTTTAATATCAATAATGGTACCAGGCAGGGTTGCCCTCTCTCTCCTTCTTTATTTGTTCTAGTGATGGAATCTTTTATCCAAGCAATCAGACAACAGCCTGGGATTGAGGGGTTGAAGATCAACCATTTAGAGTTGAAGGCGGCTGCCTTTGCGGACGACCTCTTGCTCCTCTTGTCCAACCCAAAAATAGCAGTCCCAAAGATTTTGGAGCTTTTCTCCCTATTTGGAGAACTCTCCAACTTTAAGATCAACCTGGATAAATCTGAAGCACTGAACATATCGGCTGCCAAAAAGGACATACAAATCTTGAAGGGCCTTGCCCCTTTTAAATGGCAACAGCACAAACTGAAATATCTTGGGATATATATAACAGATGATGCCAGTACACTTTTCCAACATATTTTCTTCCCTCTGATAGATCAAACTGAAACTCTCCTACACTCCTATAATACTCCTCTCCAGTCCTGGCTCGGCAGAGTTAACGTGTTTAAGTCTTATGTTTTTCCCAAGATTTTTTATGTGATGAATATGATCCCAATTCAACTCCCGTTTCTTTTATATGCTCTCTCAATCAATTAATAGCCAAATTTGTTTGGAAATATAAAAAAGCCAGATTACCTTTGAAACTCTTGATGCGCTCAAAATGCGGGGGAGGTGTGGGTTTACCTAACTTAGTTTCTTATCACCAGGCCATTCTCCTGGCTAACTGGCTAAAATGAATAAGATGGGCGGAAAAAGGTCATGATTTGCCCATTGAAATGCAACTTTTGGGAAAACATGCATTGAAATATTTATGGACAGACTGCCCCCTTCCTAGAGAGGGACTGGGAGACATTCTCCTAGCCACTCTACAAACCAGACGTGCATTGATTCCAATCCAAGCACCATCTTGTAATTTTCTAAATAAAATACCTATGGGACTTCTACCTTACCTCTTCTCTCCGGATTTTACAGATCCTTACGATCTGTGGTCCTCCTTACCACTTAAACCCATTTCACATCTGCTTCAGTGAAAAATTCCGTGTGTTAACGGTTGGCCATTGGCTGCGGGTAAACGCCCTCTCAATTTTCTACAACACTCACATATTGCCCACTATATGAACTTGATCACAAAACTACCTCAACCCCACACTAATTGGCTTTGGCTTGAGATTCTAACAAAAGTTAATCATCTTGTTCCAAAAATTGTTTCTAAACCTTACTCAAATCTCGCAAAAATGACAGATAATGCCCCACCGATATTCTTACACTCTTGGGAATCTGAATTGAACATCCAACTCTGCCCAAAAGACAAACAAATGATATGTCTCGATTCACATGGTTTTTCACGGTGTGTGGTGTCTCAGGAAATGGCGTACAAATTGCTCTCGCGTTGGTACTACACACCGGATAAACTTTATCATTTGGGACTAACTAGTTCTCCTCAATGCTGGAGGTGTGAGGGGTCACGAGGTACTTAGCCCCATGTCTTTTGGTACTGTCCGGTTCTTCGACAATTTTGGTCTGAGGTTATGGGGATTATGCGTTTTCTCAAACTACTTGTTGCGGATTTGACAGCAGTAGAAATGCTTTTGTCCCTTTCTACAAATAACTTCCACCCTAAAAAGCATGAGTTGGCCCCATTGATGTTAGGGGCTGCGAAACAATTGATAGCACTCAAGTGGAAGCAGCAAACCCCACCAACTTTAGATGAGTGGAAATGTAAAATGAGAGACCTATTTAGGCTGGAGGAACTGGCGAGTTGGGATTCCCGGACGCATGAGAAGTTTAAGAGGATCTGGGCCCCGTGGATACAATATATAGGAGGTGCTGTTTCTTAGTCCGCGGGTGTCTGGGGGGTGCCACAGTGGTCAGTTGAGTATCAAATCCTTGTTCAGGTGTTGTGTATCACAATACTAACCTTTCACATATATAGCCAATTCTGGTAGGGTGAATTGGGAGTATGTTGCCCTTTGGTTATTGGTCTAGTGAGGGACGAAAATTGCAGATTTCTCTAATGTATACTTAATGTCGGTATAGCTCTAGAATTACTTAATTTTTAGGAATGAGCTATGCTTTATTGATAATCTCCTGTAATTGGGAATGCTTTGAACTGTTTTGATTAATATTATTTCTCTGCTTGTTAAGAGAAAATTGTTAAATACTGTATTTTCTGTATTGTGGCTGCGTGCACACGATGCATTTTTCATGCGGAATTTCCGCAGCGGAAACGCATCCAAAATGCATGGTAATCTGCACCCCACCAATGGCATTCCGCAATGTCAATGCACATGCTGCGGATTTTTCCGCAGCGTTTCTGCAGCGCTCATAAATCTGCAGCATGTTCATTAATTTTGGGGAAGCGCAGCGGAAGCGCCGCCATTGACTTGCATTGAGACGCATAGAATCCGTGTCTGTACATTTGTACAAGCGGATAATATACTTTTCAATGTTCGGATGGTACCCAGTTCTGGAGGAGAGAAGACTCTCATCCAGACCTGGGTACCATTGTACCTGTAAAAAAAAGAATAAAATAAAAAATAAAGTTTATATTCACCTGTCCGGCGACACCTGCAGCGCTTCTCCTTCCAGGACCTGAGATGACGTCACGGTCATGTGACAGCATCCTGTCTCGCGAGATGCCGGCAAGCCAGGAAGGAACCAGGAAGGAGCGCGACAGCACACGCGGCGGCATCGGAGGTAAGTATAGCTTTATTTTTTTTATTTTTACGGTCACACTGTGTAAATCCATGCCGGTTGCATGGATTTATATAGTGTGACCTAGTTGTCAAGCACTTTCCAAGTGATGCTATCGCCTGGAAAGTGATTGTCAGTCCGCATGCGGAAACACATGCGTTAACGCATGTGGATATGCATGTGAATCCGCATGTATTCCGCATGTATTCTGCAGGAAAAACGCATGCACAATCTGCATGCGTTTTTTCTGCCAGGGAGATGCAGAAATGCTGCAGAAATTTTCTGCTTCATTTCTGCATCGTGGGCACATACCCTTAGTCTGTGCATTGCAGTGATTTTGTCTTATTTACATTTAGCATCAACATGTGTCTCTGTGTTGCACAGTATTTTTCCTGTATTGCAAAATTAAAATAAAGAATTGAAAAAAAAAAAATCCTATACAACTTAAAATGTACCTATAATTCATGCACGCAACATCAACACTGCAGGCCACATAACAAAGGCTAATGGTATTACCGGAGCAGCGGCATTGGAATCATGGATGATTTATAAGATGAGCAATAATTTTTGGTTATACAACACTTTTTGTACATTATTTTTTTACAAGTCCTGGAAAACAACTTAAAAAATGTACCTATTACTTATGTACAGAACAATTGTCAGGCATATTTCATTCAATAACACAATACCAATGTATGAGAAAAAAACATGGTAACATATCAGCTTTAGAAATTCATAATTAGAACATTATAGACCTATAACAGATTTAGAAGCTTAAAAAGGGTTACTTATACTACCTTGAGGAATAATTTTTAATATCCTATTATTTTATCTTATTATCAAAAAGGACAATGTCAATTCTTTTGATATTTCGGTCTTAAAACGTAAATAATTAAATTTATGAATCTTTATTTTAACTCTTTACTCTGCTTTATAAAAAGACTTGTATTTCATTTACTTCTCAACTACTTTTTCTAAATTATGAGCAAATAGATCACGCACACTCAGCAAAAACATCTAAAAAACATCAGCCTCCTCCATAACCCCTCTAGCTGTCCTTTCCATCTCCAAGAGAAGTGTGGTTTCTGCCATATTAGGCAAAAAAAAAAGGTTAATCCATTTGCTTATAATTTAGGAAAGCTCATATTAATGTAACATTCGCCTATTGTACTCCTCAGGCTTTGGACTGGGTAGTAACATGTGCATATGTTGTACCTAAAATTTGCTCAAAATTTTTCAATACTGACCACACAGCAGGGAATGTGTCAGACTCACAAATAGGTAGAATTTACCTAAACATTTCCTGCAGCTAGCAGATTGTTGATATTATGGTCCCGCTGGTCTTTGAAAACTGTTTTGCATGACTTTTGAGCTGACCATGCACAGGTTACTGCTACCGCCAATCCCTGGCTTCACTAGTGATGATACTATGCTGCATGACTGCATTGGCCAATGACTAGTCATATCTGTCCCAATGGTATTGTTGGGATCTAATTGCAGCAGGCAACTCTAACAAGGAGCAACCAAGAGAATCACCGAACGTAGGGTCCAATTATGAGCATGACATATTTGAATCCATGAATACAAAACCTTTATTACAGAAATGGTTACAATGGCACAACAAGCACAGGAATGCCCACATTCACAATAATAAATCAAGAACTAGTACATCAAATACCAAATATGCATAAAAACAATGTCTATACAACAGATAAGAAAAATAGAAACGATGACCGCCAGGCCATATAGAACATGATGACCTGTCATATTACAACATCATGAAGAAAAGTATGAAAAAATTATTCTGTGTAGATGAAAAGAGGTGCCAATTTAGATGCGCACTACATAGTGCAATGTGCCCACCAGTTATGCAAAAAAAATATATAACACTAACATATAATATAAAGCATGTGCTAATGTTAGTGAACATGCACACCAAACGGACACAAAAATAATAATGTTGCTATGTTGCTGAATGTAAAAGCACCTAATGTGGGGCCACCTCTGAAGTAAAAAGAAGTAGTTGTAAAGGTCTCATAATGGGAGAAAAAGGAAGAAAAGCGGCATAATGTACCTGATAAGCAGTCCAGGAACTGAATGCGGAGCGCTCCCCAACACGCGTTTCGGACGCAAAGTCCTTCGTCAGGGGGTTACTTATACTACCTTGAGGAAAAAATTTTAATACCCTATTATTTTACCTTATTATCAAAAAGGACAATGTCAATTCTTTTGATATTTCAGTCTTAAAACGTAAATAATTAATATTATAAATCTTTATTTTAACTCTTTACTCTGCTTTATAAAAAGACTTGTATTTAGTTTACTTCTCAACTACTCTTTCTAAATTATGAGCAAAAAGATCACGCACACTCAGCAAAAACATCTAGAAAACATCAGCCTCCACCATAACCCCTCTAGCTGTCCTTTCCATCTCGAAGAGAAGTGTGGTTTGCTTATAATTTAGGAAAGCTCATATTAATGTAACATTCGCCTATTGTACTCGTCTAGGCTTTGAACTGGGTAGTAACATGGGCTTATGTTGAACCTAATATTTGCTCAAAATTTTTCAATACTGGCCACAAAGCAGGGAATGTGTCAAACTCACAAATAGGTAGAAGTTACCTAAACATTTCCTGCAGCTAGCAGATTGTTGATATAATAGTCCCGCAGGTCTTTGAAAACTGTTTTGCATGACTTTTAAGCTGACCATACACAGGTTACAGCTACTGCCAATCCCTGGCTTCTCCAGTGATGATACTATGCTGCATGACTGCATTGGCCAATGACTAGTTATATCTGTCCCAATGGTATTGTGGGGATCTAATTGCAACAGGCAACTCTAACAAGGACCAGCAGGACAAATGGACCAGCGGCACTGGAAATTACATGAAGATTTACAAGTTAAGTAATAATTTTGAGTATTCTACCCTCTGTGTCCATTTCTTAAAAATCCTATTCAACTTAAAATGTACCTATAATTCATGCGCGCAACATCATCACTGCAGGCCAGATAACAAAGGCTGATGGTATTACCGGAGCAGCGGCATTGGAATCATGGATGATTTATAAGATGAGCAACAATTTTTGGTTATACAACACTTTCTGTACATTATTTTTTTACAAGACCTGGAAAACAACTTAAAAAATGTACCTATTACTTATGTACAGAACAATTGTCAGGCATATTTCATTCAATAACACAATACCAATGTATGAGAAAAAAACATGGTAACATATCAGCTTTAGAAATTCATAATTAGAACATTATAGACCTATAACAGATTTAGAAGCTTAAAAAGGGTTACTTATACTACCTTGAGGAATAATTTTTAATATCCTATTATTTTATCTTATTATCAAAAAGGACAATGTCAATTCTTTTGATATTTCGGTCTTAAAACGTAAATAATTAAATTTATGAATCTTTATTTTAACTCTTTACTCTGCTTTATAAAAAGACTTGTATTTCATTTACTTCTCAACTACTTTTTCTAAATTATGAGCAAATAGATCACGCACACTCAGCAAAAACATCTAAAAAACATCAGCCTCCTCCATAACCCCTCTAGCTGTCCTTTCCATCTCCAAGAGAAGTGTGGTTTCTGCCATATTAGGCAAAAAAAAAAGGTTAATCCATTTGCTTATAATTTAGGAAAGCTCATATTAATGTAACATTCGCCTATTGTACTCCTCAGGCTTTGGACTGGGTAGTAACATGTGCATATGTTGTACCTAAAATTTGCTCAAAATTTTTCAATACTGACCACAAAGCAGGGAATGTGTCAGACTCACAAATAGGTAGAATTTACCTAAACATTTCCTGCAGCTAGCAGATTGTTGATATTATGGTCCCGCTGGTCTTTGAAAACTGTTTTGCATGACTTTTGAGCTGACCATGCACAGGTTACTGCTACCGCCAATCCCTGGCTTCACTAGTGATGATACTATGCTGCATGACTGCATTGGCCAATGACTAGTCATATCTGTCCCAATGGTATGGTTGGGATCTAATTGCAGCAGGCAACTCTAACAAGGAGCAACCAAGAGAATCACCGAACGTAGGGTCCAATTATGAGCATGACATATTTGAATCCATGAATACAAAACCTTTATTACAGAAATGGTTACAATGGCACAACAAGCACAGGAATGCCCACATTCACAATAATAAATCAAGAACTAGTACATCAAATACCAAATATGCATAAAAACAATGTCTATACAACAGATAAGAAAAATAGAAACGATGACCGCCAGGCCATATAGAACATGATGACCTGTCATATTACAACATCATGAAGAAAAGTATGAAAAAATTATTCTGTGTAGATGAAAAGAGGTGCCAATTTAGATGCGCACTACATAGTGCAATGTGCCCACCAGTTATGCAAAAAAAATATATAACACTAACATATAATATAAAGCATGTGCTAATGTTAGTGAACATGCACACCAAACGGACACAAAAATAATAATGTTGCTATGTTGCTGAATGTAAAAGCACCTAATGTGGGGCCACCTCTGAAGTAAAAAGAAGTAGTTGTAAAGGTCTCATAATGGGAGAAAAAGGAAGAAAAGCGGCATAATGTACCTGATAAGCAAGCAGTCCAGGAACTGAATGCGGAGCGCTCCCCAACACGCGTTTCGGACGCAAAGTCCTTCGTCAGGGGGTTACTTATACTACCTTGAGGAAAAAATTTTAATACCCTATTATTTTACCTTATTATCAAAAAGGACAATGTCAATTCTTTTGATATTTCAGTCTTAAAACGTAAATAATTAAAATTATAAATCTTTATTTTAACTCTTTACTCTGCTTTATAAAAAGACTTGTATTTAGTTTACTTCTCAACTACTCTTTCTAAATTATGAGCAAAAAGATCACGCACACTCAGCAAAAACATCTAGAAAACATCAGCCTCCACCATAACCCCTCTAGCTGTCCTTTCCATCTCGAAGAGAAGTGTGGTTTGCTTATAATTTAGGAAAGCTCATATTAATGTAACATTCGCCTATTGTACTCGTCTAGGCTTTGAACTGGGTAGTAACATGGGCTTATGTTGAACCTAATATTTGCTCAAAATTTTTCAATACTGGCCACAAAGCAGGGAATGTGTCAAACTCACAAATAGGTAGAAGTTACCTAAACATTTCCTGCAGCTAGCAGATTGTTGATATAATAGTCCCGCAGGTCTTTGAAAACTGTTTTGCATGACTTTTAAGCTGACCATACACAGGTTACAGCTACTGCCAATCCCTGGCTTCTCCAGTGATGATACTATGCTGCATGACTGCATTGGTCAATGACTAGTTATATCTGTCCCAATGGTATTGTGGGGATCTAATTGCAACAGGCAACTCTAACAAGGACCAGCAGGACAAATGGACCAGCGGCACTGGAAATTACATGAAGATTTACAAGTTAAGTAATAATTTTGAGTATTCTACCCTCTGTGTCCATTTCTTAAAAATCCTATTCAACTTAAAATGTACCTATAATTCATGCGCGCAACATCATCACTGCAGGCCAGATAACAAAGGCTGATGGTATTACCGGAGCAGCGGCATTGGAATCATGGATGATTTATAAGATGAGCAACAATTTTTGGTTATACAACACTTTCTGTACATTATTTTTTTACAAGACCTGGAAAACAACTTAAAAAATGTACCTATTACTTATGTACAGAACAATTGTCAGGCATATTTCATTCAATAACACAATACCAATGTATGAGAAAAAAACATGGTAACATATCAGCTTTAGAAATTCATAATTAGAACATTATAGACCTATAACAGATTTAGAAGCTTAAAAAGGGTTACTTATACTACCTTGAGGAATAATTTTTAATATCCTATTATTTTATCTTATTATCAAAAAGGACAATGTCAATTCTTTTGATATTTCGGTCTTAAAACGTAAATAATTAAATTTATGAATCTTTATTTTAACTCTTTACTCTGCTTTATAAAAAGACTTGTATTTCATTTACTTCTCAACTACTTTTTCTAAATTATGAGCAAATAGATCACGCACACTCAGCAAAAACATCTAAAAAACATCAGCCTCCTCCATAACCCCTCTAGCTGTCCTTTCCATCTCCAAGAGAAGTGTGGTTTCTGCCATATTAGGCAAAAAAAAAAGGTTAATCCATTTGCATATAATTTAGGAAAGCTCATATTAATGTAACATTCGCCTATTGTACTCCTCAGGCTTTGGACTGGGTAGTAACATGTGCATATGTTGTACCTAAAATTTGCTCAAAATTTTTCAATACTGACCACAAAGCAGGGAATGTGTCAGACTCACAAATAGGTAGAATTTACCTAAACATTTCCTGCAGCTAGCAGATTGTTGATATTATGGTCCCGCTGGTCTTTGAAAACTGTTTTGCATGACTTTTGAGCTGACCATGCACAGGTTACTGCTACCGCCAATCCCTGGCTTCACTAGTGATGATACTATGCTGCATGACTGCATTGGCCAATGACTAGTCATATCTGTCCCAATGGTATGGTTGGGATCTAATTGCAGCAGGCAACTCTAACAAGGAGCAACCAAGAGAATCACCGAACGTAGGGTCCAATTATGAGCATGACATATTTGAATCCATGAATACAAAACCTTTATTACAGAAATGGTTACAATGGCACAACAAGCACAGGAATGCCCACATTCACAATAATAAATCAAGAACTAGTACATCAAATACCAAATATGCATAAAAACAATGTCTATACAACAGATAAGAAAAATAGAAACGATGACCGCCAGGCCATATAGAACATGATGACCTGTCATATTACAACATCATGAAGAAAAGTATGAAAAAATTATTCTGTGTAGATGAAAAGAGGTGCCAATTTAGATGCGCACTACATAGTGCAATGTGCCCACCAGTTATGCAAAAAAAATATATAACACTAACATATAATATAAAGCATGTGCTAATGTTAGTGAACATGCACACCAAACGGACACAAAAATAATAATGTTGCTATGTTGCTGAATGTAAAAGCACCTAATGTGGGGCCACCTCTGAAGTAAAAAGAAGTAGTTGTAAAGGTCTCATAATGGGAGAAAAAGGAAGAAAAGCGGCATAATGTACCTGATAAGCAGTCCAGGAACTGAATGCGGAGCGCTCCCCAACACGCGTTTCGGACGCAAAGTCCTTCGTCAGGGGGTTACTTATACTACCTTGAGGAAAAAATTTTAATACCCTATTATTTTACCTTATTATCAAAAAGGACAATGTCAATTCTTTTGATATTTCAGTCTTAAAACGTAAATAATTAAAATTATAAATCTTTATTTTAACTCTTTACTCTGCTTTATAAAAAGACTTGTATTTAGTTTACTTCTCAACTACTCTTTCTAAATTATGAGCAAAAAGATCACGCACACTCAGCAAAAACATCTAGAAAACATCAGCCTCCACCATAACCCCTCTAGCTGTCCTTTCCATCTCGAAGAGAAGTGTGGTTTGCTTATAATTTAGGAAAGCTCATATTAATGTAACATTCGCCTATTGTACTCGTCTAGGCTTTGAACTGGGTAGTAACATGGGCTTATGTTGAACCTAATATTTGCTCAAAATTTTTCAATACTGGCCACAAAGCAGGGAATGTGTCAAACTCACAAATAGGTAGAAGTTACCTAAACATTTCCTGCAGCTAGCAGATTGTTGATATAATAGTCCCGCAGGTCTTTGAAAACTGTTTTGCATGACTTTTAAGCTGACCATACACAGGTTACAGCTACTGCCAATCCCTGGCTTCTCCAGTGATGATACTATGCTGCATGACTGCATTGGTCAATGACTAGTTATATCTGTCCCAATGGTATTGTGGGGATCTAATTGCAACAGGCAACTCTAACAAGGACCAGCAGGACAAATGGACCAGCGGCACTGGAAATTACATGAAGATTTACAAGTTAAGTAATAATTTTGAGTATTCTACCCTCTGTGTCCATTTCTTAAAAATCCTATTCAACTTAAAATGTACCTATAATTCATGCGCGCAACATCATCACTGCAGGCCAGATAACAAAGGCTGATGGTATTACCGGAGCAGCGGCATTGGAATCATGGATGATTTATAAGATGAGCAACAATTTTTGGTTATACAACACTTTCTGTACATTATTTTTTTACAAGACCTGGAAAACAACTTAAAAAATGTACCTATTACTTATGTACAGAACAATTGTCAGGCATATTTCATTCAATAACACAATACCAATGTATGAGAAAAAAACATGGTAACATATCAGCTTTAGAAATTCATAATTAGAACATTATAGACCTATAACAGATTTAGAAGCTTAAAAAGGGTTACTTATACTACCTTGAGGAATAATTTTTAATATCCTATTATTTTATCTTATTATCAAAAAGGACAATGTCAATTCTTTTGATATTTCGGTCTTAAAACGTAAATAATTAAATTTATGAATCTTTATTTTAACTCTTTACTCTGCTTTATAAAAAGACTTGTATTTCATTTACTTCTCAACTACTTTTTCTAAATTATGAGCAAATAGATCACGCACACTCAGCAAAAACATCTAAAAAACATCAGCCTCCTCCATAACCCCTCTAGCTGTCCTTTCCATCTCCAAGAGAAGTGTGGTTTCTGCCATATTAGGCAAAAAAAAAAGGTTAATCCATTTGCTTATAATTTAGGAAAGCTCATATTAATGTAACATTCGCCTATTGTACTCCTCTAGGCTTTGAACTGTGTAGTAACATGGGCTTATGTTGAACTTAAAATTTGCTCAAAATTTTTCAACACTGGCCACAAATCAGGGAATGTGTCAGACTGACAAATAGGTAGAATTTACCTAAACATTTCCTGCAGCTAGCAGATTGTGATATAATGGTCCCGCTGGTCTTTGAAAACTGTTTTGCATGACTTTTGAGCTGACCATGCACAGGATACAGCTACGGCCAATCCCTGGCTTCACCAGTGATGATACTATGCTGCATGACTGCATTGGCCAATGACCAGTCATATCTGTCCCGATGGTATTCTTGGGATTTAATTGCAGCAGGCTACTCTAACAAGGACCAGCAGGACAAATGGACCAGCGGCACTGGAAATTACATGAAGATTTACAAGGTGAGTAATAATTTTGAGTATTCCCTCCTCTGTGTCCATTTCTTAAAAATCCTATACAACTTAAAATGTACCTATAATTCATGCACGCAACATCACACTGCAGGCCACATAACAAAGGCTGATGGTATTACCGAAACAGCGGCATTGGAATCATGGATGATTTATAAGATGAGCAATAATTTTTGGTTATACAACACTTTTTGTTCATAATTTTTTTACAAGACCTGGAAAACAACGTAAAAAATGTACCTATAACTAATGCACAGAACAATTGTCAGGCATATTTCATTCAATAACACAATACCAATGTATGCGTAAAAAACATGATTACATATCAGCTTAAGAAATTCATGATTTGAACATATTATAAATAGAGATGAGCGTTATTCTACTCGAACTGTTCGCCAATCTCAAATTCGAGCTGTTTTGGGCGGTGTTCGAGCCGGTCGGCGAACACGAACAATTTGAGAAAAATTCGGCTGTTCGAGGTTATGTTCGATAACTGTTCGTGCACCAAAATCATAACTGGATTTTTTCTCAGTAATGATGAAAATTAATGTTAATACGCAGTTTGAGTGTACAGCGGGGCGGGGGGAGGGGCAGGGGATGGATCTCTGCAGGAACAATGAAGATCTCCATTTTTTTTTCTCTTTCCCGCATTTGCAGTGGGGAGGTGCAATCTGTCAGCCTATCAGCAGCGCACACACGGAGCGAAGTGCTTTTTTTCACACAAGCAAGGGCATGTGTGATTGGCAGTGTATGTCACATGTCCTTGCCCTATAAGACCAAGCCATTTTCCCCGTCGCCACCATTTTCTCACTGCTGCAGCTGCGTGTTAGACGGCACCGCTGTTGCTGTGTGCGCTATACCTTGTTAATTTCAAGCCAATTTTCGCACAAATATACAGATAGCTTGGGAGTAGGGAATAGTTGTGATTGCAGTCCTTTTAAGGACTAGGTTACAGCATTTCCTACGACTTTTATCAAGCAGGTCTGTGCTCTTAAATAGATAGATTGTGGGAGTAAAGACTAATTGTAATTGGAGTCCTTTTCAGGACTAGGTTACATCAGTTCCTATCAGTTTTTGCCAGGCAGGTCTGTGCCAGTGCTGTGCAAGTTTTTTTCACAGCATTTGGCTGAATCTAGCAAAGCTAATCCTTTTTGGCCTATTGCAGAGTGTGTTAGTCAGTGGAGTAGCCTATCTGTGTTGCAAGATATACCACCTGTGTATAGAATACCAATTTTTTTACTGCACCTAGTGAAGTAAAATCTTTTGGGCATAGCATCATTCTATTAGTCCATCTATACTGACCTCCATCAGGTTGCAAACTGAATATAATTTTTTTCTGCATCTAGCTCTGAAAAAATATTTGGGCTTCTAGCAGTGTGTGGGACTTGGTCTATTAGTCCATCTATACTGACCTCCATCAGGTTGCAAATTAAAAATAATTTTTTTCTTCATTTAGCTCTGAAAAAATATTTGGGCTTCTAGCAGTGTGTGGGACTTGTTCTATTAGTCCTTCTATACTGACCTCCAGCAGGTTGCAAATTGAATATAATTTTTTTCTGCATCTAGCTCTGAAAAAATATTTGGGCTTCTAGCGGTGTGTGGGACTTGGTCTATTAGTCCATCTATACTGACCTCCATCAGGTTGCAAATTAAAAATAATTTTTTTCTTCATTTATCTCTGAAAAAATATTTGGGCTTCTAGCAGCATGTGGGGCTTGTTCTATTAGTCCATCTATACTGACCTCCATCAGGTTGCAAATTAAAAATAATTTTTTTCTGCATCTAGCTCTGAAAAAATATTTGGGCTTCTAACAGTGTGTGGGACTTGGTCTATTAGTCCATCTATACTGACCTCCATCAGGTTGCAAATTAAAAATAATTTTTTTCTTCATTTAGCTCTGAAAAAATATTTGGGCTTCTAGCAGTGTGTGGGACTTGTTCTATTAGTCCTTCTATACTGACCTCCAGCAGGTTGCAAATTGAATATAATTTTTTTCTGCATCTAGCTCTGAAAAAATATTTGGGCTTCTAGCGGTGTGTGGGACTTGGTCTATTAGTCCATCTATACTGACCTCCATCAGGTTGCAAATTAAAAATAATTTTTTTCTGCATCTAGCTCTGAAAAAATATTTGGGCTTCTAGCAGTGTGTGGGACTTGGTCTATTAGTCCATCTATACTGACCTCCATCAGGTTGCAAATTAAAAATAATTTTTTTCTGCATCTAGCTCTGAAAAAATATTTGGGCTTCTAGCAGTGTGTGGGACTTGGTCTATTAGTCCATCTATACTGACCTCCATCAGGTTGCAAATTGAATAAAAAAATTTTCTGCATCTAGCTCTGAAAAAATATTTGGGCTTCTAGCGGTGTGTGGGACTTGGTCTATTAGTCCATCTATACTGACCTCCATCAGGTTGCAAATTAAAAATAATTTTTTTCTGCATCTAGCTCTGAAAAAATATTTGGGCTTCTAGCAGTGTGTGGGACTTGGTCTATTAGTCCATCTATACTGACCTCCATCAGGTTGCAAATTGAATAAAAAAATTTTCTGCATCTAGCTCTGAAAAAATATTTGGGCTTCTAGCGGTGTGTGGGACTTGGTCTATTAGTCCATCTATACTGACCTCCATCAGGTTGCAAATTAAAAATAATTTTTTTCTGCATCTAACCCAGCCAATAGTTTTGGCCTAATACCACAGTTTGGCCACTCAGCTCTGCTCGGTTACCATCCATTGTTTTTTTGTGCAAACAACTCCAGAGTTGTGAATTAGTTAACCACCAAAATGAGTGGAAAAAGGCCTGCTGCTGGTGGAAAGGGGAATAGGCGTGTTGGGAAGGGGAAAAAAGGTTGTGTCCGTGGGGTAGGTGCAGAAGAAAGACCATCTTCCAGCCAAACTAAAATGTCTACTTCTTTTAGCGGACAATGTGATAAGATCCCTTTCTTACGGCCACGCCAATCGCTACAAATTCCAGATGAGGCACAAAAACAGCAGGTGCTTCAACGGATATCAAGTGCTCCTTTAAGTGGGCTCTCCTCCACATCAACTTCAACATCACAAATACTCCAGTCCTCAAAGGTGTCACCCAAATCGCACTTGCTTCCTCACAGCTCCCAAATCTCCAGCTGCCCGTCTGAGTATGAGGTAGAACAGATGGTTGAGTCTGCAGAGCTGTTTACTCATACTATAGCCTGGGAATCAGAGGTCGACTCCAGCGCTTCTGTGAATCCAGACGAGGAAATGATCTGCACTGATGCCCAGAATCTTTATGAGTCGGATCCAGGACCAGACGCAGAAGGTTCTGACCATAATGTAGACCCTCATTCCCAAACTGTAACTCCTGTTGGTGGAGACAATGAGGAAGACGATGATAAGACTCAAATACCTGATTGGAGCGACAACTTTAGTTTTTCGTCAGGGCAGGAACAGGTTGGCTCTGAGGACGACGGGTGTGATAACGCACAGGGTGATGATGATGAGGTCGGAGATCCCACTTACTGTCAACCCACAGTCAGCCAAGAGATGAGGTCAGCAGAGGAGGTGGAGGAAGATGCTAGTGACGACGAGGTCAGGTTGCGCCTTCCTGGACAGAGACGTAGTACTGGAAGCACGTCAACAACTGCATCCTCAAACACAACTCTGCCTCTCACCACAAGTCGTGGTGGCTCTTCAGGTCGCATGGGTGCTAAGCCTTGCATAGCCTGGGCATTTTTTCAGATCGATAAAGATGACCCAACTCGTGTTATCTGTAACATTTGTCAGCAAAAGCTAAGTAGAGGCCAAAAAATACATAGTTTGAGTACTTCATGCATGAACCGGCACATGGACATGAAGCATAAGTTGCAGTGGGAAGCTCAGTGTGCTACAATGCGGCCTAGCCGGCCGGGCCAACCACCGTCTGCCATATCTTGTGCATCCGCGGCCTCTTCATCCTCTGTGACTGGGGGGACAGCAGTCACACCTGTTTTGGGGCGCAGACCTGCCACCTCTTTACCCGCAACAGCCAGCGTGATTGGCAGGTCATCATTTTCTTTGGAGGTGGTAACACCAGCTGGTCTTGAGCGCTGTCCGACATCGATAGCACCACCTTTGGATCAAGGCAACCTAACATGTCCGCCTGCATCTTCCTCACAGACCGGCAGTTTGCCGGGGACACCCTTATCAACCCCGTCTAAGCACAATAGCCAGCCCTCGGTCCCTCAGATGTGGACAAGTAAAAGACCATTTCCTCCTAGCCATGAGAAAGCTAAGAGGTTGAATTTCACCATCTGCAAGCTCTTGGCTACAGAAATGCTGCCTTTCCGCCTGGTGGACACAGAGGATTTTCGAGACCTTATGTCCGTCGCAGTGCCCCAGTACCAGATGCCCAGTCGGCACTACTTCTCAAAGAAAGGTGTGCCTGCGCTCCACCAGCATGTCGCACACAACATCACCGCTTCTTTGAGAAACTCTGTGTGTGACAGGGTGCATTTCACCACAGACACTTGGACGAGTAGGCATGGACAGGGGCGTTACATGTCGCTGACTGGGCACTGGGTAACTATGGTGACAGCAGGACAAGGGGCTGCTGTCCAAGTCTTGCCGTCCCCACGAGTTGTGCGTCAATCCTCTTTATGTCAAAGTTCCTCCACTGCTTCTGCCTCCTCAACCTCCTCTCGGTCTTCCACCTGCACCCAAAGCCTGTCTGGTCATGCCACAAGCTTTCTAACTGCGCAGAAGGGATCCTGCACACCTCCTTACTATGCTGGCAGTAGGGCTCAACGTCATCAGGCGGTTTTTACATTGAAATGTCTGGGAAATGTGAGTCACACAGCTGAGGAGTTGTGGTCAGCTCTGGAGAACCAATTTCATGAATGGTTGTCTCCACTGGACCTGAAACCAGGGAAGGCCGTGTGCGACAATGCTGCAAACCTGGGTGCGGCCCTTCGCCGGGGCAATGTCACACACGTGCCTTGTATGGCTCACGTGTTGAACCTGGTTGTCCAGCAATTTTTAGCCCACTATCCCAGACTAGATGGCCTTCTGCAGAGGGCACGGTCGCTGTGTGCTCACTTCCGCCGTTCGCATCCCGCAGCTCAGCGACTTACATCTCTACAGAAGTCGTTGGGCCTGCCACTTCACCGGCTAAAATGCGATGTGCCTACCCGGTGGAATTCAACTCTGCACATGTTGCAGCGACTGTGGCAGCACCGACAAGCCCTGGTGCAATACGTTCTGACGTATAGCCTGGGCCAACGAGATTCAGAGGTGGGGCAAATCACGCTGGAGGAGTGGTCTCAGATCAGGGACCTATGCACCCTTCTGCACAGTTTTGAAATGGCGACGAAGATGTTTAGTGCTGACGATGCCATTATCAGCATGACTATTCCAGTGATTTACATGCTGGAGCACATGTTAAACAGAATTCGGAGTCAGGTGGTGGCACAAGAGGAGGTGGAGGAAGTAGAGGAGGAGGAGTTGTATGCGGAAGGGCTAACATCTGCAAGGTCCAGACGGTCGGCAGCACCAAGGCGGCAGGCATGTGAGGGTGGGGGAGATGATTTTACCAGGGCGCATGGTAGCAGCCAAACTAGTGAGGAAGGTGCAGGAGCCCAGGAAGAAGTGGAGGACGAACTGATGGAAGACTCATCAGATGAGGGAGACCTTGATCACATTTCTGTTGTGCGAGGTTGGGGAGAGAGGACAGAGGAAGGAAGCATGATTGTTACCTCGCCACCAACACAACAGGGACTTGGTGCTCCTGGATGCGCAACACACATGAGTGCCTTCTTGCTGCACTACCTGCAACATGACCCTCGAATTGTGAGAATTAGAAATAATCCTGACTACTGGGTTGCCACACTGTTAGATCCCCGGTACAAAAGTAAATTTGCAGAAATTATTCCTGCCATAGAAAGGGATGCACGCATGCAGGAGTATCAGCAGAGACTGTTGCAGAATCTTACATGTGCTTTTCCACAAAATACCAGTGGTGCACGTAGTGAATCTCACAGTTCCAACTTGCCAACCGTGGGACCGTCAAGTGTTCAGCACTCAAACCGTAACAGAACCACAGTATCTGCTGGTAACATCAATTTTGCGGAATCATTTCACCACTTTTTTAGCCCATCCTTTGCAAGGCCACAGGAGACAAGAAGTCTGACACATAGTCAACGCCTAGAGACGATGGTACAGGAGTATCTCCAAGTAAACATTGAAGCCACGACTGTGTCACTGGACCCTTGCTCTTTTTGGGCTTCCAATCTGGATAAATGGCCGGAGCTACCCACTTACGCCTTGGAGATCTTGTCATGCCCCGCAGCCAGCGTTCTGTCTGAACGTGTGTTCAGCGCTGCTGGTGGTGTGCTGACAGATAAGCGCACGCGGCTCTCCACTGATAATGTAGACAGACTCACGTTCATAAAGATGAACAAATCATGGATCCGAAACGACTTTTCTACCCCTGTGTCATCCTGGGGAGAGTAAAAGCTTGATGATTGGTTAGAATCACCCTACCAACCGTTTTAAGCTTTCAAATTACTAATCATGTTTATCTGTATCTTGACTGGAAAATAATTTGGGCTTTGTAGCAGTGTGCAGCACTGATCCTATTAGGCCATCTATAATAAGCTTCACCAGATTTAAAATTAAAAATAATTTTTAGCTGCATCTAGCCCGGAAAATAATTTTGGGGCTCCGAGATGCGCAAGACACATAAGTGCCTTCTTGCTGCACTACCTGCAGCATGACCCTCATATTGTCAGAATTCGAAGTAATCATGACTACTGGGTTGCCACACTCTTAGATCCCCCAAACTTTTCGATCAACCTTTTCATTTTAATAAAGACCAAAAAAATGGTCATTTTTGAAATTATAAGCATTAGCAGGTTGTTAGAAACTGAAATCAAACAGTTTTCAACTCAAAACTTTATTCTAGGTGATGTTACATTTTCACATAGGACCCCTTGTTCGAAAGGAGCTTCTGAACTCTCTCGTCCATTGAATTTGTCAGGTTTTGGATGGTTTCTGCTTCAATTGTTTTGCATGAGGACAGAATACCCTCCCAGAGCTGTTGCTTAGATGTGAACTGCCTCCCGCCATCATAGACACTCCTTTTAATGATGCTCCAAAGGTTCTGAATGGGGTAGAGGTCAGGGGAGCATGGGGGTCACACCATAAGTTTGTCCCCTTTTATGCCCATATCAGCCAGAGATGCAGATGTTTTATGTGCAGCATGAGATGGTGCATTATCATGCAGAAAAATGATCTTGCTGTGAAATACACGGTTCTTCTTCTTGAACCATGGCAGGAAGTGCTGTTTGAGAAAATCCACATACATTATGGAGTTCATCTTTAGCGCCTTCAGGGATCCTAAAGGGGCCGACAATCTCTCTCCCCATGATTCCAGCCCAAAACATTACTCCACCTCCTCCTTGTTGGCGCTGTAGCCGTGTTTGCGCGGGGTGTCCATCAACCAGCCATCCTCCACTCCATTCATCTGGACCATCGAGCGCTGCACGGCACTCATCCGTGAACAAAACAGTTTTGAAATCAGTCTTCATGTAATGTTTGGCCCACTGGAGCCGTTTCTGCTTGTGTGAAGTGGATAGAGGAGGTCGACAGGATGTCGTATGCACAGCTGCAAACCTCTGAAGGACCCTGCATCTTGTTGTTCGGGGGACGTTGGAGGCACAAGCAGCTTCAAAAACTTGTCTGCTGCTATGACAAGGCTTTTTTGCCGCTGCTCTTTCAACCTGACGTAATTGCCTGTAGGAAAGAGTCCTCAATTTGCCCTTATCAGCACGCACACGTGTGTACTGTGAATCAGCTACATACTTCTTGATTGCCAAGACACTTCATCCTGATCATCGCACAATGTTGATTGTAGTCATGCCTTGACCTAAACACTCCACAATTTGTTGCTTCTCAGCAGCCGACACATCCTTTTTCTTTCCCATTTTGGCAGAAAATGTAGGCTGCTTAATAATGTGAGAGAGCCTTTTTAAGTAGTCTTGCCTTTCATTGGACACACCTGCCAAACTAATTAGCACAGGTGTCTGCAATTGCTTACAGTGATATAAAGAGCCCTGGCACACATCACCATCAATGAGTTTAACTGACAAACAAACAAATTCTTCCCTTATCACTCCTAAACACTTTTTGCATAATAATTTGGAACGCGGTGTACATGTGCTTTTCCACAAAACACCAGTGGTTCACGTAGTGAATCTTACAGTTCTAACTTGCCAACCGTGGTCTGTATGGAATTGTTCAATAAAGGGCCCAAAATTAAGATAACATAGATGGGAGAGGTCTCTATGAATAGGAATTCCTAAGTATTTGATACCCTGTGAGGGCCAGGCAAAGGGAAAGTTGGACTGGATGGAATCCTATATGGATTTAGGGAGGGAGACATCGAGGGCCTCAGACTTCGCTGCATTGATTTTAAAATTTTACCATGTAACAAAGTGATCTATTTCAGCCATAACAGCAGGGATGGATATATGTGATTGAGTGATATATACTAGGACATCATCAGCAAATAGAGAGCACTTGTACTCGGTGCCTCCCACCTCAATCCACCTAATATTGGGGTTATGGCGAATTGATGAGAGCAGGTGCTCCGTCACTAGGATGTATAAGAGAGGGGACAGAGGACATCCCTGCCTTGTCCCATTGGTGATTGTGAAAGGTGATGAAAATGTTCTGACGCACCCCCTGGGCCTTGGGACACCCGGAGCCGGACCCTTTTTGGTGGATGCTGGTGGTTGTAGTCTTCGGGGCGGCGATCCGGTTCCGTGGCTCAGGGCGGTCAAACCAGTGGCGGAACTATTTATGTGGTTTTGATGTTTAAATGTCCGACTACGCCACCCGTGGATTGCGGTCAGAGTGAACCGCCGCTACAGGGCAGACCGCTAAGGCTGGTGTTGTGGGTGCAGCAGAGCGTAGCATAACTCCCCACGGGAGGAGTATAGCCTCAGGGCAGTGTATGCGGAGGATGGGGGTGATGGTGCAGGGCAGCAGCAGTAACGACACGGAGTCAGTGATGCAGTTCAGGGCCTTTACTCACAGTTCTTATTATCCAGACCACGTCTGCAGGTAACGGCTGCCCACGTCGTACTGTGCTCACCAGGTGAGGGGCTCAGACAACTCCCAGATAACTTTGGAGCGCTTCACAGGACCCCCTTTGTGTGTCCTTTGTCTGGCCTTTCTTACCAACACTTCTGTCCGGCTGCCTCGGGCCTCCTCTTGGTAAACTTGGCGCCAGTTTCCCTGACCCTATGTGGTGCCTTCCTAGCGGGTGGAGCAAGGGGCTGTGCCACATAAAATGTCAGAGCCTCCGGTTTCTAGCTGAGGGTCGTTTCCTGCCTCCACTAGTTTGGGGACCGGTCTCCCCCTTTGGCCTGACCCCTCCACGCAGGTGGATTCGGGCGTGCGGTGGCGACTCGCCCGTCCGCACCCCTGGGATCCCTTCATTCCTCGTTCCTGGAGCCTTCTCCGCTCCTCTTCCTTCCTTCTCCCTCTTGCAGGCCTGGGCCTCTGTTACTAGGCCCGCCTCCGGAGCAGAGCTCATGCAGAGCCCCTGCTCCCTGACACTTCTGCTCAGACTTCTCTGCACTGAACTAAGATGGTGCCCACCTTTTATACTCCCTTCTCAATGCACCCAGGAACTGCTTCCTCCCTGCTCCTGCACTACAGGGTTCCCCTTCCTCAGTGTTCCCTCCCCCCACTCCAGCCAGGGACAGGGACTGTCGTGCCCATCTCAGGGGCATATTGGTCGCCCTGCCCCACGGCAATGTGGTGTAATGCATGCAGGTGTCGGGTCCTGATCCACACTCCATCCTTACCTGAGAGTGAGATATCACACCTCTGGGTGAGGTGCAATACGTCTGTAGCAACCGAGCCCTCAGGGTGCTACAGTTCCATTTATCTTCAGCCTAGGTGACGTATTGCGATACAGGGCCGTGATTTTGGCTATAAAAGGGTCCCCTAGACCCCTACCCCAAGCTCTTTAAGAGAATCATATATGGCGTGCCAGGAGACTCTATGGAATGCTTTCTCAGCATCCAACGAGAGTATCTAATTACAAATTTTTAACTGCATCTAGCCCAGGAAATACTTTGTGCCTAGTAGCAGTGTCTGCTAGTCAGCGGATTATCCCGGCTGTTAAGCAAGCTACACCACCTGTAGTTTAGACACTTAATTTTTTCAAAGGAAATGCTTCGGGACCATGGGATACTTAGTGAAGAGCATCAGGAGGCACCCCAAGGCATAGGGGCTGGGACTGGCAGTAGGATGCCTTGCGGTGGACAGCCGAGCTCGATCCTTATAAAAGCTTTTTAACTGCAGCAGCTTTAGTGGACGCTACTGGAGCTGGAATTACCGCGGCTGCTGGCATGAGACATGCCCTCCAATAGATCCTTGTAAATGGATTTAAAGTGTATTCATTCAAATTAGAGAGACAATTTAAATTAATAAGCTTAGAGCTGCCTCCACCACAGGGGGGCTCGCTCGACCCACCAGCGGACAGGCACCAGTATTGGGAGAGGGGGGCTGGCCGTCAGGGTTCACCGCGGCTCTGGCACAAACCTGGCGACACGGAGGTGGCACGGGCAGGAGCGGACTGGCCGTGTCGGCTTCTCACTTTTTGGATTTTAGAAGGGCATGACATGCCTATATCTGTGTCTCCCGCTCCTTTTACTCCTCCACCTCTTTTATTTTCGCATGACTATATGTACTTGTCACTTTTCCATGTGTTAGTTATGTCTTCTGAGCAGTTTGTCAGCTTTTGGACACCTTTGAAGGTGTTTTCTATGTGTTTCTATGTGTTTTTGTTTGCCTGCCATTGGTTTTAACGGTGTTCGAAGGTGTTCGACGAACAGTTCGACGAACAGTTCGGCGAACACACGGGTGTTCGACGAACCGAACCGAACTCGAACACTACGGGGGTGGCTCAACACTAATTATAAACCTATAACAGATTTAGAAGCTTTAAAAGGGTTACTTATACTACCTTGAGGAATAATTTTTAATACCATATTATTTTACCTTATTATCAAAAAGGACAATGTCAATTCTTTTGATATTTCGGTCTTAAAACGTAAAAAATTAAAATTATAAATCTTTATTTTAACTCTTTACTCTGCTTTATAAAAAAAACTTGTATTTCATTTACTTCTCAACTATTTTTTCCAAATTATGAGCAAATAGATCACGCACACCCAGCAAAAACATCTAAAAAACATCAGCCTCCTCCATAACCCCTCTAGCTGTCCTTTCAATCTCCAAGAGAAGTGTGGTTTCTGACACATTAAGCAAAAAAAAAAAAGGTTAATCCATTTGCTTATAATTTAGGAAAGCTCATATTAATGTAACATTCGCCTATTGTACTCCTCTAGGATTTGAACTGGGTAGTAACATGGGCTTATGTTGAACCTAAAATTTGCTCAAAATTTTTCAATACTGGCCACAAAGCAGGGATTGTGTCAGACTCACAAATAGGTAGAATTTACCTAAACATTTCCTGCAGCTAGCAGATTGTTGATATAATGGTCCTGCTGGTCTTTGAGAACTGTTTTGCATGACTTTTGAGCTGACCATGCACAGGTTACAGCTACTGCCAATCCCTGGCTTCACCAGGAATGATACTATGCTGCATGACTGCATTGGCCAATGACTGGTTGTGACGCCTCTACTCAGAAAGCCCGTGTTTTACCCTGGGTGTTGGGGGACTCGGTGTCGGGCTCTGCGTTGAAGAGATGGGGTGCAGCCGTGGCCCAGGCCCGACCCGTGCTCAGGGCCGTCACATTAGAAAGAGATGGTGTGGGCTATTCCGGGTTGAGTGGCTGATTAACGACTACGCCACCTGTGGTGTCTGGTGAAGGGCCACCAGCACCACTAGCAGTCCGCTGAGGCCCGGTGTCATGGCGGCTAAAGTTCTCGCTACTACCCACAGGTGGAGCAGGGCCTCAGGGCAGGCAAGGCAGGATAAAAGGGGGTAGCAGTAGCGCGGGAGAATACGGGCAACGCGTCGCGTGGTATGGCGCGTAATGAACAGTCCGGAGGCCATAGGGGTGAACTTCCAAGGCTTTACTCACTCAGATATATTAGCGGGAAGGCGACTCCCTGCTCCTCGCGGAGTCCTGCGGCCACCAGGGATGGGGGTCCGACTACCTCCGAGGAAGTCCAGTGTTTGGTAGCGACCTGCACCAGAGTGTTCCTGCACTACAGACTTCACCCTTTCCCGTCTGTTCGTGTGTGGATAGGCCGGGTCTCCCTCTGAGGTCCTCTCAGGTGTAGGGGTCGGGTGGCAATTCCTCTCCATCCGACGCCCGGCGGGATCCTCAGGGCCTAACCGGGCTTTCCCGTCCTGGACGTAGAGTACGAGGTCGGGTGTCGGGGGCCGGTACCCCTCTTGCAGCCGGTATCCCTCTGAATAGATCAGGTAGGCGAGGACAGGTGGCGTGATCCTCTCCGTCTGCATCCTCCCCGGGACCCATTTGCTAGGGAGCCACACTCTAAAGCTCCCGGGCCTTCTTGATCCTGGTCCTCGGCTGGGTTGAGACATTCCTTGTCTGCAACCTACCTCTCGTCCCAAAGATCGGGGTACGAGAGCTGTGTCCCATGCCGGTGCAGGCCCACACAGGATCTGCGCTCCCGGAGGGAAGTCACATTACACACAGTATTTTGACAGCACAGTGACAGCCGACAGACTAGCAAAGTCTAGACTGATGGACCAAAAGGAACCAGCAGAAGAACCGAAGGACCAAAGAACAACCTCGACCAAGATCAAAGATGCCATTCTATTAAATATGAAATTTGAAGTGTAACTAACTAGTGTTCCTCCACCCACACCCACTAACTGGTTCCTACCACTTTGTGTTCCCCAGTCTCCCTGTAACCAGGGGAGCAGCAACTAGTGCATACTAGCTCCCTCTGGTGGAAATGTGGTGTTGGATGCAAAAGGCTAGATCACTACCATCACACTGGCCTTACCTCAGAGGAGGAACACCACACTCCATTGGAGAAGTGCAGCATTCCAGTGGCGGTCGAACCATCAGGGGCGCCACATAGTCATATCTGTCCCGATGGTATTGTTGGGATCTAATTGCAGCAGGCTACTCTAACAAGGACCAGCAGGACAAATGGACCAGCGGCACTGGAAATTACATGAAGATTTACAAGGTAAGTAATAATTTTGTGTATTCCCTCCTCTGTGTCCATTTCTTAAAAATCCTGTACCACTTAAAATGTACCTATAATTCATGCACGCAACATCATCACTGCAGGCCACATAACAAAGGCTGATGGTTTTACTGGAGCAGCGGTATTAGAATCAAGGATGATTTATAAGATGAGCAATAATTTTTGGTTATACAACACTTTTTGTACATTATTTTCTTACAAGACCAGGAAAACAACTTAAAAAATGTACCTATAACTTAAGTACAGAACAATTGTCAGGCATATTTCATTCAATAACACAATACCAATGTATGCGTAAAAAACATGATAACATATCAGCTTAAGAAATTCATGATTTGAACATATTATAGACCTATAACAGATTTAGAAGCTTTAAAAATGTTAATTATGCTACCTTGAGGAAGAATTTTTAATACCCTATTATTTTACCTTATTATCAAAAAGGACAATGTCAATTATTTTGATATTTCGGTCTTAAAACGTAAATAATTAAAATTATGAATCCTTATTTTAACTTTTTACTCCTCTTTATAAAAAGACTTGTATTTCATTTACTTCTCAACTACTTTTTCTAAATTATGAGCAAATAGATCACGCACACTCAGCAAAAACATCTAAAAAACATCAGCCTCCTCCATAACCCCTCTAGCTGTCCTTTGCATCTCCAAGAGAAGTGTGGTTTCTGCCACATTAGGTAAAAAAAAAAGGTTAATCCATTTGCTAATAATTTAGGAAAGCTCATATTAATGTAACATTTGCCTATTGTACTCCTCTAGGCTTTGAAATGGGTAGTAACATGGGCATATGTTTGAACCTCAAATTTGCTCAAAATATTTCAATGCTGGCCACAAAGCAGGGAATGTGTCAAGGTCACTAATAGGTAGAATTTACCAAAACATTGCCTGCAGCTAGCAGATTGTTGATATAATGGTCCCGCTGGTCTTTGAAAACTGTTTTGCATGACTTTTGAGCTGACCATGCACAGGATACAGCTACCGCCAATCCCTGGCTTCACCAGTGATGATACTATGCTGCATGACTGCATTGGCCAATGACCAGTCATATCTGTCCCGATGGTATTGTTGGGATCTAATTGCAGCAGGCTACTCTAACAAGGACCAGCAGGATAAATGGACCAGCGGCACTGGAAATTACATGAAGATTTACAAGGTAAGTAATAATTTTGAGTATTCCCTCCTCTGTGTCCATTTCTTAAAAATCGTATACAACTTAAAATGTACCTATAATTCATGCACGCAACATCATCACTGCAGGCCACATAACAAAGGTTGATGGCATTACCTGAGCAGCGGCATTGGAATCATGGATGATTTAAAAGATGAGCAATAATTTCTGGTTATACAACACTTTTTGCACATTATTTTTTTACAAGACTTGGAAAACAACTTAAAAAATGTACCTATAACTTAAGTACAGAACAATTGTCAGGCATATTTCATTCAATAACACAATACCAATGTATGCGTAAAAAACATGATAACATATCAGCTTAAGAAATTCATGATTTGAACATATTATAGACCTATAACAGATTTAGAAGCTTTAAAAATGTTAATTATGCTACCTTGAGGAAGAATTTTTAATACCCTATTATTTTACCTTATTATCAAAAAGGACAATGTCAATTCTTTTGATATTTTGGTCTTAAAAGGTAAATAATTATAATTATAAATCTTTATTTTAACTCTTTACACTGCTTCATAAAAAAACCTTGTATTTCATTTACTTCTCAACTACTTTTTCTAAATTATGAGCAAATAGATCACGCACACTCAGCAAAAACATCTAAAAAACATCAGACTCCTCCATAACCCCTCTAGATGTCCTTTCCATCTCCAAGAGAAGTGTGGTTTCTGCCACATTAGGCAAAAAAAAAAAGCTTAATTCATTTGCTTATAATTTAGGAAAGCTCATATTAATGTAAGATTCGCCTATTGTACTCATTTAGGCTTTGTACTGGGTAGTAACATGGGCATATGTTAAACCTATAATTTGTTCAAAATTTTTCAATACTGGCCAGAAAGCAGGAAATGTGTCAGACTCACAAATAGGTAGAATTTACCTAAAAACTTCCTGCCGCTAGCAGATTGTTGATATAATGGTCCCGCTGGTCCTTGAAAACTATTTTGCATAACTTTTGAGCTGCCCATACAAAAGTTACAGCTGCCGCCAATTCCTGGCTTCACTAGTAATGAATGATACTGTTGTGCATAACTGTATTGGCCATTGACTAGTCATATCTGTCCCGATGGTATTGTTGGGATCTAATTGCAGCAGGCTACTCTAACAAGGACCTGCAGGACAAATGGACCAGCGGCTCTGGAAATTACATGAAGATTTACAAGGTAAGTAATAATTTTGAGTATTCCCTCCTCTGTGTCCATTTCTTAAAAATCGTATACAACTTAAAATGTACCTATAATTCATGCACGCAACATCATCACTGCAGGCCACATAACAAAGGCTGATGGTATTACCGGAGCAGCGGCATTGGAATCATGGATGATTTAAAAGATGAGCAATAATTTCTGGTTATACAACACTTTTTGCACATTATTTTTTTACAAGACTTGGAAAACAACTTAAAAAATGTACCTATAACTTAAGTACAGAACAATTGTCAGGCATATTTCATTCAATAACACAATACCAATGTATGCGTAAAAAACATGATAACATATCAGCTTAAGAAATTCATGATTTGAACATATTATAGACCTATAACAGATTTAGAAGCTTTAAAAATGTTAATTATGCTACCTTGAGGAAGAATTTTTAATACCCTATTATTTTACCTTATTATCAAAAAGGACAATGTCAATTATTTTGATATTTCGGTCTTAAAAGGTAAATAATTAAAATTATGAATCTTTATTTTAACTCTTTACTCCTCTTTATAAAAAGACTTGTATTTCATTTACTTCTCAACTACTTTTTCTAAATTATGAGCAAATAGATCACGCACACTCAGCAAAAACATCTAAAAAACATCAGCCTCCTCCATAACCCCTCTAGCTGTCCTTTGCATCTCCAAGAGAAGTGTGGTTTCTGCCACATTAGGTAAAAAAAAAAGGTTAATCCATTTGCTAATAATTTAGGAAAGCTCATATTAATGTAACATTTGCCTATTGTACTCCTCTAGGCTTTGAAATGGGTAGTAACATGGGCATATGTTTGAACCTCAAATTTGCTCAAAATATTTCAATGCTGGCCACAAAGCAGGGAATGTGTCAAGGTCACTAATAGGTAGAATTTACCTAAACATTTCCTGCAGCTAGCAGATTGTTGATATAATGGTCCCGCTGGTCTTTGAAAACTGTTTTGCATGACTTTTGAGTTGACCATACACAGGTTACAGCTACCGCCAATCCCTGGCTTCACCAGTGATGATACTATGCTGCATGACTGCATTGGCCAATGACTAGTCATATCTGTCCCGATGGTATTGTTGGGATCTAATTGCAGCAGGCTACTCTAACAAGGACCAGCAGGATAAATGGACCAGCGGCACTGGAAATTACATGAAGATTTACAAGGTAAGTAATAATTTTGAGTATTCCCTCCTCTGTGTCCATTTCTTAAAAATCGTATACAACTTAAAATGTACCTATAATTCATGCACGCAACATCATCACTGCAGGCCACATAACAAAGGTTGATGGCATTACCGGAGCAGCGGCATTGGAATCATGGATGATTTAAAAGATGAGCAATAATTTCTGGTTATACAACACTTTTTGCACATTATTTTTTTACAAGACTTGGAAAACAACTTAAAAAATGTACCTATAACTTATGTACAGAACAATTGTCAGGCATATTTCATTCAATAACACAATACCAATGTATGAGTAAAAAACATGGTAACATATCAGCTTAAGAAATTCATGATTTGAACATATTATAGACCTATAACAGATTTAGAAGCTTTAAAAGGGTTACTTATGCTACCTTGAGGAATAATTTTTAATACCCTATTATTTTACCTTATTATCAAAAAGGACAATGTCAATTCTTTTGATATTTTGGTCTTAAAAGGTAAATAATTATAATTATAAATCTTTATTTTAACTCTTTACACTGCTTCATAAAAAACCTTGTATTTCATTTACTTCTCAACTACTTTTTCTAAATTATGAGCAAATAGATCACGCACACTCAGCAAAAACATCTAAAAACATCAGCCTCCTCCATAACCCCTCTAGATGTCCTTTCCATCTCCAAGAGAAGTGTGGTTTCTGCCACATTAGGCAAAAAAAAAAAGCTTAATTCATTTGCTTATAATTTAGGAAAGCTCATATTAATGTAACATTCACCTGTTGTACTCCTCTAGGCTTTGTACTGTAACAAGATTGACCAAACACGGCAAGTCTTTACTGTCCGACCACCACAACCCCTTTGTTTTCCACACCATTTTCTTAACCCCATAACCTCCCTTCCCAGCATCACGGAAAGAGACCTTACTCGTCTCTTCTCCAAATCACACCTCACCACATGTGCACTCGACCCCATCCCATCCCACCTCCTCCCCAACCTCACCCCCACACTCGACCCATCCCTAACCCATCTCTTCAACCTATCACTATCCTCTGGTACCTTCCCTGCTGCCTTCAAACATGCCACAATCACGCCCATCCTCAAAAAGCCACCCCTCAACCCATCCGTCCTGTCCAGCTATCGCCCCATATCGCTGCTCCCATTTGCCTCCAAACTCCTTGAGCAACACGTTCACGCCGAACTTTCCTCCGACTTTTCATCTAACTCTCTTTTCGACAACCGACAATCCGGCTTCCGCCCCCACCATTCCACCGAAACTGCCCTTACCAAAATCACCAATGACCTGCTCACAGCCAAAGCTAACAGACAATTCTCTGTACTCCTTCTTCTTGACCTGTCCTCTGCTTTCGATACAGTTGACCACTGCCTCCTACTACAGATCCTCTCTTCCTTTGGCGTCAAAGACCTTGCCCTATCCTGGATCTCCTCATACCTTTCTAACCGCACATTTAGCGTCTCCCACTCCCACGCTACCTCCTCACCCTGCCCCCTCTCTGTTGGAGTCCCTCAAGGCTCTCTCCTAGGACCCCTACTCTTCTCAATCTATACCCTTGGCCTGGGACAGCTCATAAAATCCCATGGCTTCCAGTATCATCTGTACGCTGATGACACCCAGATCTACCTCACTGGCCCAGACGTCACCTCTCTGATGTCCAGAATCCCAGCATGTCTATCAGCCATATCCTCCTTCTTCTCCTCCCGCAACTCAAGCTCAATGTGGACAAAACTGAACTCTATCTTTCCACCATCTCGCATATCCTTCCCACCTGATCATTCTATCACAATAGATGACATCACTCTTTCCGCTGTACCAACAATCCACTGCCTCGGAGTAACCCTTGACTCTGCCCTGTCCTTCAAACCCCACATCCAAGCTCTCGCCACCTCCTGTCGCCTCCAGCTCAAAAATATTTCCAGAATCTGTCCTGTCCTCAACCCTAACTCTACTAAACTGCTTGTGCATGCCCTCATCATCTCCCGCCTCAACTATTGCAACATCCTCCTCTGTGGCCTCCCTGCTAACACTCTTGCACCCCTCCAGTCTATCCTCAACTCTGCTCCACGACTTGTTCATCTCTCGCCTCGCTACTCCTCTGCTAAGCCCCTTTGCAAATCGCTGCACTGGCTCCCATTCCCCCAGCGTATCCAGTTCAAACTACTAATACTGACCTACAAAGCCCTCCATAACCTCTCTCCTCCGTACATCTCCGAACTAATTTCCCGATATATTCCCTCACGTAACCTCCGGTCCTCCCAAAACCTCCTTCTCTCCTCCACACTTATCCGTTCCTCACCCAATCGCCTCCAAGATTTCTCCCGATTATCCCTCATCCTCTGGAATTCTGTGCCTCAACACTTCCGATTATCCACCACATCCGGATCCTTCAGACGGAACCTGAAAATCCATCTCTTCAAGAAAGCCTACAGCCTGCAATGACCCTGCTGCCTCCTCAACAACACCGAAGCTACTGCAACCCCCAACCTACTGTCTCCTCCCCACTCCTGTAGAATGTAAGCCCGCAAGGGCAGGGTCCTCTTCCCTCCGTACCAGTCTATTAATTGTTAGTTTGTTTACTGTAAGTGATATTTTTACTTGGTATGTAACCCCTTCTTATGTACAGCACCATGGAATCAATGGCGCTATATAAATAAATAATAATAATAATAACTGGGTAGTAACATGGGCATATGTTGAACCTAAAATTTGCTCAAAATTTTTCAATATTGGCCACAAAGAAGAGAATGTGTCAAACTCACAAATAAGTAGAGTTTACCTAAACATTTCCTGCCGCTAGCAGATTGTTGATATAATGGTCCCGCTGGTCCTTGAAAACTGTTTTGCATGATTTGAGCTGACCATGCACAGGTTACAGCTACCGCCAATCCCTGGTTTCACCAGTGATGATACTATGCTGCATGACTGCATTGGCCAATGACTAGTCATATCTGTCCCCTTGGTATTGTTGGTATCTAATTGCCGCAGGCTACTCTAACAAGGACAAACAGAGCAAATGGGCCTGTTGCACTGGAAATTACATGAAGATTTACAAAACAAGTAATAATTTTGAGTATTCCCTCCTCTGTGTCCTTTTCTTAAAAATCCTATACAACTTAAAACGTACCTATAATTCATGCACGCAACATCAACACTGCAGGCCACATAACAAAGGCTGATGGCATTACCAGCACAGCGGCATTAGAATCATGGATGATTAATAAGATAAACAATAATTTTTGGTTATACAACACATTTTGTACATAATTTTTTTACAAGTCCTGGAAAACAACTTAAAAAATGTACCTATAACTTATGGACAGAACAATGGTTAGGCATATCTCATTTAATAACACAATACCAATGTATGAGTAAAAAACATGGTAACACATCAGCTTTAGATATTCATGATTAGAACACATTATAGACCTATAACAGATTTAGAAGCTTTAAAAGGCTTACTTAAACTTCCTTGAGGAATAATTTTTAATACCCTATTACTTTACCTTATTATCAAAAAGGATAATATCACTTCTTTTGATAATTCGGTCTTAAAGCTTAAATAATTACAATTATAAATCTTTATTGTCACTCATTACTCTGCTTTATAAAAATACATGCATTACATTTACTTCTCAATTACTATTCGTAAATTATGAGCAAATAGATCATGCACACTCAGCAAAAACATCTAAACAACATCAGCCTCCTCCATAACCCCTCTAGCTGTCCTTTCCATCTCCAAGAGAAGTGTGGTTTCTGCCACATTAGGCAAAAAAAAGGTTAATCCATTTGCTTATAATTTAGGAAAGCTCATATTAATGTAAGATTCGCCTATTGTACTCATTTAGGCTTTGTACTGGGTAGTAACATGGGCATATGTTAAACCTATAATTTGTTCAAAATTTTTCAATACTGGCCAGAAAGCAGGAAATGTGTCAGACTCACAAATAGGTAGAATTTACCTAAAAACTTCCTGCCGCTAGCAGATTGTTGATATAATGGTCCCGCTGGTCCTTGAAAACTATTTTGCATAACTTTTGAGCTGCCCATACAAAAGTTACAGCTGCCGCCAATTCCTGGCTTCACTAGTAATGAATGATACTGTTGTGCATAACTGTATTGGCCATTGACTAGTCATTAGAGATGAGCGTTGTTCTACTCGAACTGTTCGCCAATCTCAAATTCGAGCTGTTTTGGGCGGTGTTCGAGCCGGTCGGCGAACACGAACAATTTGAGAAAAATTCGGCTGTTCGATAACTGTTCGTGCACCAAAATCATAACTGGATTTTTTCTCAGTAATGATGAAAATTAATGTTAATACGCAGTTTGAGTGTACAGCGGGGCGGGGGGAGGGGTAGGGGATGGATCTCTGCAGGAACAATGAAGATCTCCATTTTTTTTTCTCTTTCCCGCATTTGCAGTGGGGAGGTGCAATCTGTCAGCCTATCAGCAGCGCACACACGGAGCGAAGTGCTTTTTTTCACACAAGCAAGGGCATGTGTGATTGGCAGTGTATGTCACATGTCCTTGCCCTATAAGACCAAGCCATTTTCCCCGTCGCCACCATTTTCTCACTGCTGCAGCTGCGTGTTAGACGGCACCGCTGTTGCTGTGTGCGCTATACCTTGTTAATTTCAAGCCAATTTTCGCACAAATATACAGATAGCTTGGGAGTAGGGAATAGTTGTGATTGCAGTCCTTTTAAGGACTAGGTTACAGCATTTCCTACGACTTTTATCAGGCAGGTCTGTGCTCTTAAATAGATAGATTGTGGGAGTAAAGACTAATTGTAATTGGAGTCCTTTTCAGGACTAGGTTACATCAGTTCCTATCAGTTTTTGCCAGGCAGGTCTGTGCCAGTGCTGTGCAAGTTTTTTTCACAGCATTTGGCTGAATCTAGCAAAGCTAATCCTTTTTGGCCTATTGCAGAGTGTGTTAGTCAGTGGAGTAGCCTATCTGTGTTGCAAGATATACCACCTGTGTATAGAATACCAATTTTTTTACTGCACCTAGTGAAGTAAAATCTTTTGGGCATAGCATCATTCTATTAGTCCATCTATACTGACCTCCATCAGGTTGCAAACTGAATATAATTTTTTTCTGCATCTAGCTCTGAAAAAATATTTGGGCTTCTAGCAGTGTGTGGGACTTGGTCTATTAGTCCATCTATACTGACCTCCATCAGGTTGCAAATTAAAAATAATTTTTTTCTTCATTTAGCTCTGAAAAAATATTTGGGCTTCTAGCAGTGTGTGGGACTTGTTCTATTAGTCCTTCTATACTGACCTCCAGCAGGTTGCAAATTGAATATAATTTTTTTCTGCATCTAGCTCTGAAAAAATATTTGGGCTTCTAGCGGTGTGTGGGACTTGGTCTATTAGTCCATCTATACTGACCTCCATCAGGTTGCAAATTAAAAATAATTTTTTTCTGCATCTAGCTCTGAAAAAATATTTGGGCTTCTAGCAGTGTGTGGGACTTGGTCTATTAGTCCATCTATACTGACCTCCATCAGGTTGCAAATTAAAAATAATTTTTTTCTTCATTTATCTCTGAAAAAATATTTGGGCTTCTAGCAGCGTGTGGGACTTGTTCTATTAGTCCATCTATACTGACCTCCATCAGGTTGCAAATTAAAAATAATTTTTTTCTGCATCTAGCTCTGAAAAAATATTTGGGCTTCTAGCAGTGTGTGGGACTTGGTCTATTAGTCCATCTATACTGACCTCCATCAGGTTGCAAATTGAATAAAAAAATTTTCTGCATCTAGCTCTGAAAAAATATTTGGGCTTCTAGCGGTGTGTGGGACTTGGTCTATTAGTCCATCTATACTGACCTCCATCAGGTTGCAAATTAAAAATAATTTTTTTCTGCATCTAGCTCTGAAAAAATATTTGGGCTTCTAGCAGTGTGTGGGACTTGGTCTATTAGTCCATCTATACTGACCTCCATCAGGTTGCAAATTGAATAAAAAAATTTTCTGCATCTAGCTCTGAAAAAATATTTGGGCTTCTAGCGGTGTGTGGGACTTGGTCTATTAGTCCATCTATACTGACCTCCATCAGGTTGCAAATTAAAAATAATTTTTTTCTTCATTTAGCTCTGAAAAAATATTTGGGCTTCTAGCAGTGTGTGGGACTTGTTCTATTAGTCCTTCTATACTGACCTCCAGCAGGTTGCAAATTGAATATAATTTTTTTCTGCATCTAGCTCTGAAAAAATATTTGGGCTTCTAGCGGTGTGTGGGACTTGGTCTATTAGTCCATCTATACTGACCTCCATCAGGTTGCAAATTAAAAATAATTTTTTTCTGCATCTAGCTCTGAAAAAATATTTGGGCTTCTAGCAGTGTGTGGGACTTGGTCTATTAGTCCATCTATACTGACCTCCATCAGGTTGCAAATTAAAAATAATTTTTTTCTTCATTTATCTCTGAAAAAATATTTGGGCTTCTAGCAGCGTGTGGGACTTGTTCTATTAGTCCATCTATACTGACCTCCATCAGGTTGCAAATTAAAAATAATTTTTTTCTGCATCTAGCTCTGAAAAAATATTTGGGCTTCTAGCAGTGTGTGGGACTTGGTCTATTAGTCCATCTATACTGACCTCCATCAGGTTGCAAATTAAAAATAATTTTTTTCTGCATCTAGCTCTGAAAAAATATTTGGGCTTCTAGCAGTGTGTGGGACTTGGTCTATTAGTCCATCTATACTGACCTCCATCAGGTTGCAAATTGAATAAAAAAATTTTCTGCATCTAGCTCTGAAAAAATATTTGGGCTTCTAGCGGTGTGTGGGACTTGGTCTATTAGTCCATCTATACTGACCTCCATCAGGTTGCAAATTAAAAATAATTTTTTTCTGCATCTAACCCAGCCAATAGTTTTGGCCTAATACCACAGTTTGGCCACTCAGCTCTGCTCGGTTACCATCCATTGTTTTTTTGTGCAAACAACTCCAGAGTTGTGAATTAGTTAACCACCAAAATGAGTGGAAAAAGGCCTGCTGCTGGTGGAAAGGGGAATAGGCGTGTTGGGAAGGGGAAAAAAGGTTGTGTCCGTGGGGTAGGTGCAGAAGAAAGACCATCTTCCAGCCAAACTAAAATGTCTACTTCTTTTAGCGGACAATGTGATAAGATCCCTTTCTTATGGCCACGCCAATCGCTACAAATTCCAGATGAGGCACAAAAACAGCAGGTGCTTCAACGGATATCAAGTGCTCCTTTAAGTGGGCTCTCCTCCACATCAACTTCAACATCACAAATACTCCAGTCCTCAAAGGTGTCACCCAAATCGCACTTGCTTCCTCACAGCTCCCAAATCTCCAGCTGCCCGTCTGAGTATGAGGTAGAACAGATGGTTGAGTCTGCAGAGCTGTTTACTCATACTATAGCCTGGGAATCAGAGGTCGACTCCAGCGCTTCTGTGAATCCAGACGAGGAAATGATCTGCACTGATGCCCAGAATCTTTATGAGCCGGATCCAGGACCAGACGCAGAAGGTTCTGACCATAATGTAGACCCTCATTCCCAAACTGTAACTCCTGTTGGTGGAGACAATGAGGAAGACGATGATAAGACTCAAATACCTGATTGGAGCGACAACTTTACTTTTTTGTCAGGGCAGGAACAGGTTGGCTCTGAGGACGACGGGTGTGATAACGCACAGGGTGATGATGATGAGGTCGGAGATCCCACTTACTGTCAACCCACAGTCAGCCAAGAGATGAGGTCAGCAGAGGAGGTGGAGGAAGATGCTAGTGACGACGAGGTCAGGTTGCGCCTTCCTGGACAGAGACGTAGTACTGGAAGCACGTCAACAACTGCATCCTCAAACACAACTCTGCCTCTCACCACAAGTCGTGGTGGCTCTTCAGGTCGCATGGGTGCTAAGCCTTGCATAGCCTGGGCATTTTTTCAGATCGATAAAGATGACCCAACTCGTGTTATCTGTAACATTTGTCAGCAAAAGCTAAGTAGAGGCCAAAAAATACATAGTTTGAGTACTTCATGCATGAACCGGCACATGGACATGAAGCATAAGTTGCAGTGGGAAGCTCAGTGTGCTACAATGCGGTCTAGCCGGCCGGGCCAACCACCGTCTGCCATATGTTGTGCATCCGCGGCCTCTTCATCCTCTGTGACTGGGGGGACAGCAGTCACACCTGTTTTGGGGCGCAGACCTGCCACCTCTTTACCCGCAACAGCTAGCGTGATTGGCAGGTCATCATTTTCTTTGGAGGTGGTAACACCAGCTGGTCTTGAGCGCTGTCCGACATCGATAGCACCACCTTTGGATCAAGGCAACCTAACATGTCCGCCTGCATCTTCCTCACAGACCGGCAGTTTGCCGGGGACACCCTTATCAACCCCGTCTAAGCACAATAGCCAGCCCTCGGTCCCTCAGATGTGGACAAGTAAAAGACCATTTCCTCCTAGTCATGAGAAAGCTAAGAGGTTGAATTTCACCATCTGCAAGCTCTTGGCTACAGAAATGCTGCCTTTCCGCCTGGTGGACACAGAGGATTTTCGAGACCTTATGTCCGTCGCAGTGCCCCAGTACCAGATGCCCAGTCGGCACTACTTCTCAAAGAAAGGTGTGCCTGCGCTCCACCAGCATGTCGCACACAACATCACCGCTTCTTTGAGAAACTCTGTGTGTGACAGGGTGCATTTCACCACAGACACTTGGACGAGTAGGCATGGACAGGGGCGTTACATGTCGCTGACTGGGCACTGGGTAACTATGGTGACAGCAGGACAAGGGGCTGCTGTCCAAGTCTTGCCGTCCCCACGAGTTGTGCGTCAATCCTCTTTATGTCAAAGTTCCACCACTGCTTCTGCCTCCTCAACCTCCTCTCGGTCTTCCACCTGCACCCAAAGCCTGTCTGGTCATGCCACAAGCTTTCTAACTGCGCAGAAGGGATCCTGCACACCTCCTTACTATGCTGGCAGTAGGGCTCAACGTCATCAGGCGGTTTTTACATTGAAATGTCTGGGAAATGTGAGTCACACAGCTGAGGAGTTGTGGTCAGCTCTGGAGAACCAATTTCATGAATGGTTGTCTCCGCTGGACCTGAAACCAGGGAAGGCCGTGTGCGACAATGCTGCAAACCTGGGTGCGGCCCTTCGCCGGGGCAATGTCACACACGTGCCTTGTATGGCTCACGTGTTGAACCTGGTTGTCCAGCAATTTTTAGCCCACTATCCCAGACTAGATGGCCTTCTGCAGAGGGCACGGTCGCTGTGTGCTCACTTCCGCCGTTCGCATCCCGCAGCTCAGCGACTTACATCTCTACAGAAGTCGTTGGGCCTGCCACTTCACCGGCTAAAATGCGATGTGCCTACCCGGTGGAATTCAACTCTGCACATGTTGCAGCGACTGTGGCAGCACCGACAAGCCCTGGTGCAATACGTTCTGACGTATAGCCTGGGCCAACGAGATTCAGAGGTGGGGCAAATCACGCTGGAGGAGTGGTCTCAGATCAGGGACCTATGCACCCTTCTGCACAGTTTTGAAATGGCGACGAAGATGTTTAGTGCTGACGATGCCATTATCAGCATGACTATTCCGGTGATTTACATGCTGGAGCACATGTTAAACAGAATTCGGAGTCAGGTGGTGGCACAAGAGGAGGTGGAGGAAGTAGAGGAGGAGGAGTTGTATGCGGAAGGGCTAACATCTGCAAGGTCCAGACGGTCGGCAGCACCAAGGCGGCAGGCATGTGAGGGTGGGGGAGATGGTTTTACCAGGGCGCATGGTAGCAGCCAAACTAGTGAGGAAGGTGCAGGAGCCCAGGAAGAAGTGGAGGACGAACTGATGGAAGACTCATCAGATGAGGGAGACCTTGATCACATTTCTGTTGTGCGAGGTTGGGGGGAGAGGACAGAGGAAGGAAGCATGATTGTTACCTCGCCACCAACACAACAGGGACTTGGTGCTCCTGGATGCGCAACACACATGAGTGCCTTCTTGCTGCACTACCTGCAACATGACCCTCGAATTGTGAGAATTAGAAATAATCCTGACTACTGGGTTGCCACACTGTTAGATCCCCGGTACAAAAGTAAATTTGCAGAAATTATTCCTGCCATAGAAAGGGATGCACGCATGCAGGAGTATCAGCAGAGACTGTTGCAGAATCTTACATGTGCTTTTCCACAAAATACCAGTGGTGCACGTAGTGAATCTCACAGTTCCAACTTGCCAACCGTGGGACCGTCAAGTGTTCAGCACTCAAACCGTGACAGAACCACAGTATCTGCTGGTAACATCAATTTTGCGGAATCATTTCACCACTTTTTTAGCCCATCCTTTGCAAGGCCACAGGAGACAAGAAGTCTGACACATAGTCAACGCCTAGAGACGATGGTACAGGAGTATCTCCAAGTAAACATTGAAGCCACGACTGTGTCACTGGACCCTTGATCTTTTTGGGCTTCCAATCTGGATAAATGGCCGGAGCTAGCCACTTACGCCTTGGAGATCTTGTCATGCCCCGCAGCCAGCGTTCTGTCTGAACGTGTGTTCAGCGCTGCTGGTGGTGTGCTGACAGATAAGCGCACGCGGCTCTCCACTGATAATGTAGACAGACTCACGTTCATAAAGATGAACAAATCATGGATCCGAAACGACTTTTCTACCCCTGTGTCATCCTGGGGAGAGTAAAAGCTTGATGATTGGTTAAAATCACCCTACCAACCGTTTTAAGCTTTCAAATTACTAATCATGTTTATCTGTATCTTGACTGGAAAATAATTTGGGCTTTGTAGCAGTGTGCAGCACTGATCCTATTAGGCCATCTATACTAAAGCTTCACCAGATTTAAAATTAAAAATAATTTTTAGCTGCATCTAGCCCGGAAAATAATTTTGGGGCTCCGAGATGCGCAAGGCACATAAGTGCCTTCTTGCTGCACTACCTGCAGCATGACCCTCATATTGTCAGAATTCGAAGTAATCATGACTACTGGGTTGCCACACTCTTAGATCCCCCAAACTTTTCGATCAACCTTTTCATTTTAATAAAGACCAAAAAAATGGTCATTTTTGAAATTATAAGCATTAGCAGGTTGTTAGAAACTGAAATCAAACAGTTTTCAACTCAAAACTTTATTCTAGGTGATGTTACATTTTCACATAGGACCCCTTGTTCGAAAGGAGCTTCTGAACTCTCTCGTCCATTGAATTTGTCAGGTTTTGGATGGTTTCTGCTTCAATTGTTTTGCATGAGGACAGAATACCCTCCCAGAGCTGTTGCTTAGATGTGAACTGCCTCCCGCCATCATAGACACTCCTTTTAATGATGCTCCAAAGGTTCTGAATGGGGTAGAGGTCAGGGGAGCATGGGGGTCACACCATAAGTTTGTCCCCTTTTATGCCCATATCAGCCAGAGATGCAGATGTTTTATGTGCAGCATGAGATGGTGCATTATCATGCAGAAAAATTATCTTGCTGTGAAATACACGGTTCTTCTTCTTGAACCATGGCAGGAAGTGCTGTTTGAGAAAATCCACATACATTATGGAGTTCATCTTTAGCGCCTTCAGGGATCCTAAAGGGGCCGACAATCTCTCTCCCCATGATTCCAGCCCAAAACATTACTCCACCTCCTCCTTGTTGGCGCTGTAGCCGTGTTTGCGTGGGGTGTCCATCAACCAGCCATCCTCCACTCCATCCATCTGGACCATCGAGCGCTGCACGGCACTCATCCGTGAACAAAACAGTTTTGAAATCAGTCTTCATGTAATGTTTGGCCCACTGGAGCCGTTTCTGCTTGTGTGAAGTGGATAGAGGAGGTCGACAGGATGGCGCATGCACAGCTGCAAACCTCTGAAGGACCCTGCATCTTGTTGTTCGGGGGACGTTGGAGGCACAAGCAGCTTCAAAAACTTGTCTGCTGCTATGACAAGGCTTTTTTGCCGCTGCTCTTTCAACCTGACGTAATTGCCTGTAGGAAAGAGTCCTCAATTTGCCCTTATCAGCACGCACACGTGTGTACTGTGAATCAGCTACATACTTCTTGATTGCCAAGACACTTCATCCTGATCATCGCACAATGTTGATTGTAGTCATGCCTTGACCTAAACACTCCACAATTTGTTGCTTCTCAGCAGCCGACACATCCTTTTTCTTTCCCATTTTGGCAGAAAATGTAGGCTGCTTAATAATGTGAGAGAGCCTTCTTAAGTAGTCTTGCCTTTCATTGGACACACCTGCCAAACTAATTAGCACAGGTGTCTGCAATTGCTTACAGTGATATAAAGAGCCCTGACACACATCACCATCAATGAGTTTAACTGACAAACAAACAAATTCTTCCCTTATCACTCCTAAACACTTTTTGTATAATAATTTGGAACGCAGTGTACATGTGCTTTTCCACAAAACACCAGTGGTTCACGTAGTGAATCTTACAGTTCTAACTTGCCAACCGTGGTCTGTATGGAGTTGTTCAATAAAGGGCCCAAAATTAAGATAACATAGATGGGAGAGGTCTCTATGAATAGGAATTCCTAAGTATTTGATACCCTGTGAGGGCCAGGCAAAGGGAAAGTTGGACTGGATGGAATCCTATATGGATTTGGGGAGGGAGACATCGAGGGCCTCAGACTTCGCTGCATTGATTTTAAAATTTTACCATGTAACAAAGTGATCTATTTCAGCCATAACAGCATGGATGGATATATGTGATTGAGTGATATATACTAGGACATCATCAGCAAATAGAGAGCACTTGTACTCGGTGCCTCCCACCTCAATCCACCTAATATTGGGGTTATGGCGAATTGATGAGAGCAGGTGCTCCGTCACTAGGATGTATAAGAGAGGGGACAGAGGACATCACTGCCTTGTCCCATTGGTGATTGTGAAAGGTGATGAAAATGTTCTGACGCACCCCCTGGGCCTTGGGACACCCGGAGCCGGACCCTTTTTGGTGGATGCTGGTGGTTGTAGTCTTCGTGGCGGCGACCCAGTTCCGTGGCTCAGGGCGGTCAAACCAGTGGCGGAACTATTTATGTGGTTTTCATGTTTAAATGTCCGACTAAGCCACCCGTGGATTGCGGTCAGAGTGAACCGCCGCTACAGGGCAGACCACTGAGGCTGGTGTTGTGGGTGCAGCAGAGCGTAGCATAACTCCCCACGGGAGGAGTATAGCCTCAGGGCAGTGTATGCGGAGGATGGGGGTGATGGTGCAGGGCAGCAGCAGTAACGACACGGAGTCAGTGATGCAGTTCAGGGCCTTTACTCACAGTTCTTATTATCCAGACCACGTCTGCAGGTAACGGCTGCCCACGTCGTACTGTGCTCACCAGGTGAGGGGCTCAGACAACTCCCAGATAACTTTGGAGCACTTCACAGGACCCCCTTTGTGTGTCCTTTGTCTGGCCTTTCTTACCAACACTTCTGTCCGGCTGCCTCGGGCCTCCTCTTGGTAAACTTGGCGCCAGTTTCCCTGACCCTATGTGGTGCCTTCCTAGCGGGTGTAGCGAGGGGCTGCGCCACATAAAATGTCAGAGCCTCCGGTTTCTAGCTGAGGGTCGTTTCCTGCCTCCACTAGTTCGGGGACCGGTCTCCCCCTTTGGCCTGACCCCTCCACGCAGGTGGATTCGGGCGTGCGGTGGCGACTCGCCCGTCCGCACCCCTGGGATCCCTTCATTCCTCGTTCCTGGAGCCTTCTCCGCTCCTCTTCCTTCCTTCTCCCTCTTCCAGGCCTGGGCCTCTGTTACTAGGCCCGCCTCCGGAGCAGAGCTCATGCAGAGCCCCTGCTCCCTGCCACTTCTGCTCAGACTTCTCTGCACTGAACTAAGATGGTGCCCACCTTTTATACTCCCTTCTCAATGCACCCAGGAACTGCTTCCTCCCTGCTCCTGCACTACAGGGTTCCCCTTCCTCAGTGTTCCCTCCCCCCACTCCAGCCAGGGACAGGGACTGTCGTGCCCATCTCAGGGGCATATTGGTCGCCTTGCCCCACGGCAATGTGGTGTAATGCATGCAGGTGTCGGGTCCTGATCCACACTCCATCCTTACCTGAGAGTGAGATATCACACCTCTGGGTGAGGTGCAATACGTCTTTAGCAAACGAGCCCTCAGGGTGCTACAGTTCCATTTATCTTCAGCCTAGGTGACGTATTGCGATACAGGGCCGTGATTTTGGCTATAAAAGGGTCCCCTAGACCCCTACCCCAAGCTTTTTAAGAGAATCATATATGGCGTGCCAGGAGACTCTATGGAATGCTTTCTCAGCATCCAACGAGAGTATCTAATTACAAATTTTTAACTGCATCTAGCCCAGGAAATACTTTGTGCCTAGTAGCAGTGTCTGCTAGTAAGCGGATTATCCCGGCTGTTAAGCAAGCTGCACCACCTGTAGTTTAGACACTTAATTTTTTCAAAGGAAATGCTTCGGGACCATGGGATACTTAGTGAAGAGCATCAGGAGGCACCCCAAGGCATAGGGGCTGGGACTGGCAGTAGGATGCCTTGCGGTGGACAGCCGAGCTCGATCCTTATAAAAGCTTTTTAACTGCATCAGCTTTAGTGGACGCTACTGGAGCTGGAATTACCGCGGCTGCTGGCATGAGACTTGCCCTCCAATAGATCCTTGTAAATGGATTTAAAGTGTATTCATTCAAATTAGAGAGACAATTTAAATTAAAAAGCTTAGAGCTGCCTCCACCACAGGGGGGCTCGCTCGACCCACCAGCGGACAGGCACCAGTATTGGGAGAGGGGGGCTGGCCGTCAGGGTTCACCGCGGCTCTGGCACAAACCCGGCGACACGGAGGTGGCACGGGCAGGAGCGGACTGGCCGTGTCGGCTTCTCACTTTTTGGATTTTAGAAGGGCATGACATGCCTATATCTGTGTCTCCCGCTCCTTTTACTCCTCCACCTCTTTTATTTTCGCATGACTATATGTACTTGTCACTTTTCCATGTGTTAGTTATGTCTTCTGAGCAGTTTGTCAGCTTTTGGACACCTTTGAAGGTGTTTTCTATGTGTTTCTATGTGTTTTTGTTTGCCTGCCATTGGTTTTAACGGTGTTCGAAGGTGTTCGACGAACAGTTCGACGAACAGTTCGGCGAACACACGGGTGTTCGACGAACCGAACCGAACTCGAACACTACGGGGGTGGCTCAACACTACTAGTCATATCTGTCCCGATGGTATTGTTGGGATCTAATTTCAGCAGGCTACTCTAACAAGGACCTGCAGGACAAATGGACCAGCGGCACTGGAAATTACATGAAGATTTACAAGGTAAGTAATAACTTTGAGTATTCCCTCCTCTGTGTCCATTTCTTAAAAATCGTATACAACTTAAAATGTACCTATAATTCATGCACGCAACATCATCACTGCAGGCCACATAACAAAGGCTGATAGCATTACCGGAGCAGCGGCATTGGAATCATGGATGATTTAAAAGATGAGCAATAATTTCTGGTTATACAACGCTTTTTGCACATTATTTTTTTACAAGACTTGGAAAACAACTTAAAAAATTTACCTATAACTTATGTACAGAACAATTGTCAGGCATATTTCATTCAATAACACAATACCAATGTATGAGTAAAAAACATGGTAACATATCAGCTTAAGAAATTCATGATTTGAACATATTATAGACCTATAACAGATTTAGAAGCTTTAAAAGGGTTACTTATGCTACCTTGAGGAATAATTTTTAATACCCTATTATTTTACCTTATTATCAAAAAGGACAATGTCAATTCTTTTGATATTTTGGTCTTAAAAGGTAAATAATTATAATTATAAATCTTTATTTTAACTCTTTACACTGCTTCATAAAAAAAACTTGTATTTCATTTACTTCTCAACTACTTTTTCTAAATTATGAGCAAATAGATCACGCACACTCAGCAAAAACATCTAAAAAACATCAGCCTCCTCCATAACCCCTCTAGCTGTCCTTTCCATCTCCAAGAGAAGTGTGGTTTCTGCCATATTAGGCAAAAAAAAGGTTAATCCATTTGCTAATAATTTAGGAAAGCTCATATTAATGTAACATTTGCCTATTGTACTCCTCTAGGCTTTGAAATGGGTAGTAACATGGGCATATGTTTGAACCTCAAATTTGCTCAAAATATTTCAATGCTGGCCACAAAGCAGGGAATGTGTCAGACTCACAAATTGATAGAAGTTACCTAAACATTTCCTGCAGCTAGCAGATTGTTGATATAATGGTCCCGCTGGTCTTTGAAAACTGTTTTGCATGACTTTTGAGTTGACCATACACAGGTTACAGCTACCGCCAATCCCTGGCTTCACCAGTGATGATACTATGCTGCATGACTGCATTGGCCAATGACTAGTCATATCTGTCCCGATGGTATTGCTGGGATCTAATTGCAGCAGGCTACTCTAACAAGGACCAGCAGGATAAATGGACCAGCGGCACTGGAAATTACATGAAGATTTACAAGGTAAGTAATAATTTTGAGTATTCCCTCCTCTGTGTCCATTTCTTAAAAATCGTATACAACTTAAAATGTACCTATAATTCATGCACGCAACATCATCACTGCAGGCCACATAACAAAGGTTGATGGCATTACCGGAGCAGCGGCATTGGAATCATGGATGATTTAAAAGATGAGCAATAATTTCTGGTTATACAACACTTTTTGCACATTATTTTTTTACAAGACTTGGAAAACAACTTAAAAAATGTACCTATAACTTATGTACAGAACAATTGTCAGGCATATTTCATTCAATAACACAATACCAATGTATGAGTAAAAAACATGGTAACATATCAGCTTAAGAAATTCATGATTTGAACATATTATAGACCTATAACAGATTTAGAAGCTTTAAAAGGGTTACTTATGCTACCTTGAGGAATAATTTTTAATACCCTATTATTTTACCTTATTATCAAAAAGGACAATGTCAATTCTTTTGATATTTTGGTCTTAAAAGGTAAATAATTATAATTATAAATCTTTATTTTAACTCTTTACACTGCTTCATAAAAAACCTTGTATTTCATTTACTTCTCAACTACTTTTTCTAAATTATGAGCAAATAGATCACACACACTCAGCAAAAACATCTAAAAACATCAGCCTCCTCCATAACCCCTCTAGATGTCCTTTCCATCTCCAAGAGAAGTGTGGTTTCTGCCACATTAGGCAAAAAAAAAAAGCTTAATTCATTTGCTTATAATTTAGGAAAGCTCATATTAATGTAACATTCACCTGTTGTACTCCTCTAGGCTTTGTACTGTAACAAGATTGACCAAACACGGCAAGTCTTTACTGTCCGACCACCACAACCCCTTTGTTTTCCACACCATTTTCTTAACCCCATAACCTCCCTTCCCAGCATCACGGAAAGAGACCTTACTCGTCTCTTCTCCAAATCACACCTCACCACATGTGCACTCGACCCCATCCCATCCCACCTCCTCCCCAACCTCACCCCCACACTCGACCCATCCCTAACCCATCTCTTCAACCTATCACTATCCTCTGGTACCTTCCCTGCTGCCTTCAAACATGCCACAATCACGCCCATCCTCAAAAAGCCACCCCTCAACCCATCCGTCCTGTCCAGCTATCGCCCCATATCGCTGCTCCCATTTGCCTCCAAACTCCTTGAGCAACACGTTCACGCCGAACTTTCCTCCGACTTTTCATCTAACTCTCTTTTCGACAACCGACAATCCGGCTTCCGCCCCCACCATTCCACCGAAACTGCCCTTACCAAAATCACCAATGACCTGCTCACAGCCAAAGCTAACAGACAATTCTCTGTACTCCTTCTTCTTGACCTGTCCTCTGCTTTCGATACAGTTGACCACTGCCTCCTACTACAGATCCTCTCTTCCTTTGGCGTCAAAGACCTTGCCCTATCCTGGATCTCCTCATACCTTTCTAACCGCACATTTAGCGTCTCCCACTCCCACGCTACCTCCTCACCCTGCCCCCTCTCTGTTGGAGTCCCTCAAGGCTCTCTCCTAGGACCTCTACTCTTCTCAATCTATACCCTTGGCCTGGGACAGCTCATAAAATCCCATGGCTTCCAGTATCATCTGTACGCTGATGACACCCAGATCTACCTCACTGGCCCAGACGTCACCTCTCTGATGTCCAGAATCCCAGCATGTCTATCAGCCATATCCTCCTTCTTCTCCTCCCGCAACTCAAGCTCAATGTGGACAAAACTGAACTCTATCTTTCCACCATCTCGCATATCCTTCCCACCTGATCATTCTATCACAATAGATGACATCACTCTTTGCGCTGTACCAACAATCCACTGCCTCGGAGTAACCCTTGACTCTGCCCTGTCCTTCAAACCCCACATCCAAGCTCTCGCCACCTCCTGTCGCCTCCAGCTCAAAAATATTTCCAGAATCTGTCCTTTCCTCAACCCTAACTCTACTAAACTGCTTGTGCATGCCCTCATCATCTCCCGCCTCAACTATTGCAACATCCTCCTCTGTGGCCTCCCTGCTAACACTCTCGCACCCCTCCAGTCTATCCTCAACTCTGCTCCACGACTTGTTCATCTCTCGCCTCGCTACTCCTCTGCTAAGCCCCTTTGCAAATCGCTGCACTGGCTCCCATTCCCCCAGCGTATCCAGTTCAAACTACTAATACTGACCTACAAAGCCCTCCATAACCTCTCTCCTCCGTACATCTCCGAACTAATTTCCCGATATATTCCCTCACGTAACCTCCGGTCCTCCCAAAACCTCCTTCTCTCCTCCACACTTATCCGTTCCTCACCCAATCGCCTCCAAGATTTCTCCCGATTATCCCTCATCCTCTGGAATTCTGTGCCTCAACACTTCCGATTATCCACCACATCCGGATCCTTCAGACGGAACCTGAAAATCCATCTCTTCAAGAAAGCCTACAGCCTGCAATGACCCTGCTGCCTCCTCAATAACACCGAAGCTACTGCAACCCCCAACCTACTGTCTCCTCCCCACTCCTGTAGAATGTAAGCCTGCAAGGGCAGGGTCCTCTTCCCTCCAGTCTATTAATTGTTAGTTTGTTTACTGTAAGTGATATTTTTACTTGGTATGTAACCCCTTCTTATGTACAGCACCATGGAATCAATGGCGCTATATAAATAAATAATAATAATAATAACTGGGTAGTAACATGGGCATATGTTGAACCTAAAATTTGCTCAAAATTTTTCAATATTGGCCACAAAGAAGAGAATGTGTCAAACTCACAAATAAGTAGAGTTTACCTAAACATTTCCTGCCGCTAGCAGATTGTTGATATAATGGTCCCGCTGGTCCTTGAAAACTGTTTTGCATGATTTGAGCTGACCATGCACAGGTTACAGCTACCGCCAATCCCTGGTTTCACCAGTGATGATACTATGCTGCATGACTGCATTGGCCAATGACTAGTCATAACTGTCCCCTTGGTATTGTTGGTATCTAATTGCCGCAGGCTACTCTAACAAGGACAAACAGAGCAAATGGGCCTGTTGCACTGGAAATTACATGAAGATTTACAAAACAAGTAATAATTTTGAGTATTCCCTCCTCTGTGTTCTTTTCTTAAAAATCCTATACAACTTAAAACGTACCTATAATTCATGCACGCAACATCAACACTGCAGGCCACATAACAAAGGCTGATGGCATTACCAGCACAGCGGCATTAGAATCATGGATGATTAATAAGATAAACAATAATTTTTGGTTATACAACACATTTTGTACATTATTTTTTTACAAGTCCTGGAAAACAACTTAAAAAATGTACCTATAACTTATGGACAGAACAATGGTTAGGCATATCTCATTTAATAACACAATACCAATGTATGAGTAAAAAACATGGTAACACATCAGCTTTAGATATTCATGATTAGAACACATTATAGACCTATAACAGATTTAGAAGCTTTAAAAGGCTTACTTAAACTTCCTTGAGGAATAATTTTTAATACCCTATTACTTTACCTTATTATCAAAAAGGATAATATCACTTCTTTTGATAATTCGGTCTTAAAGCTTAAATAATTACAATTATAAATCTTTATTGTCACTCATTACTCTGCTTTATAAAAATACATGCATTACATTTACTTCTCAATTACTATTCGTAAATTATGAGCAAATAGATCACGCACACTCAGCAAAAACATCTAAACAACATCAGCCTCCTCCATAACCCCTCTAGCTGTCCTTTCCATCTCCAAGAGAAGTGTGGTTTCTGCCACATTAGGCAAAAAAAAGGTTAATCCATTTGCTTATAATTTAGGAAAGCTCATATTAATGTAAGATTCGCCTATTGTACTCATTTAGGCTTTGTACTGGGTAGTAACATGGGCATATGTTAAACCTATAATTTGTTCAAAATTTTTCAATACTGGCCAGAAAGCAGGAAATGTGTCAGACTCACAAATAGGTAGAATTTACCTAAAAACTTCCTGCCGCTAGCAGATTGTTGATATAATGGTCCCGCTGGTCCTTGAAAACTATTTTGCATAACTTTTGAGCTGCCCATACAAAAGTTACAGCTGCCGCCAATTCCTGGCTTCACTAGTAATGAATGATACTGTTGTGCATAACTGTATTGGCCATTGACTAGTCATTAGAGATGAGCGTTGTTCTACTCGAACTGTTCGCCAATCTCAAATTCGAGCTGTTTTGGGCGGTGTTCGAGCCGGTCGGCGAACACGAACAATTTGAGAAAAATTCGGCTGTTCGAGGTTATGTTCGATAACTGTTCGTGCACCAAAATCATAACTGGATTTTTTCTCAGTAATGATGAAAATTAATGTTAATACGCAGTTTGAGTGTACAGCGGGGCGGGGGGAGGGGCAGGGGATGGATCTCTGCAGGAACAATGAAGATCTCCATTTTTTTTTCTCTTTCCCGCATTTGCAGTGGGGAGGTGCAATCTGTCAGCCTATCAGCAGCGCACACACGGAGCGAAGTGCTTTTTTTCACACAAGCAAGGGCATGTGTGATTGGCAGTGTATGTCACATGTCCTTGCCCTATAAGACCAAGCCATTTTAACCGTCGCCACCATTTTCTCACTGCTGCAGCTGCGTGTTAGACGGCACCGCTGTTGCTGTGTGCGCTATACCTTGTTAATTTCAAGCCAATTTTCGCACAAATATACAGATAGCTTGGGAGTAGGGAATAGTTGTGATTGCAGTCCTTTTAAGGACTAGGTTACAGCATTTCCTACGACTTTTATCAGGCAGGTCTGTGCTCTTAAATAGATAGATTGTGGGAGTAAAGACTAATTGTAATTGGAGTCCTTTTCAGGACTAGGTTACATCAGTTCCTATCAGTTTTTGCCTATGCACCCTTCTGCACATGTTGCAGCGACTGTGGCAGCACCGACAAGCCCTGGTGCAATACGTTCTGACGTATAGCCTGGGCCAACGAGATTCAGAGGTGGGGCAAATCACGCTGGAGGAGTGGTCTCAGATCAGGGACCTATGCACCCTTCTGCACAGTTTTGAAATGGCGACGAAGATGTTTAGTGCTGACGATGCCATTATCAGCATGACTATTCCGGTGATTTACATGCTGGAGCACATGTTAAACAGAATTCGGAGTCAGGTGGTGGCACAAGAGGAGGTGGAGGAAGTAGAGGAGGAGGAGTTGTATGCGGAAGGGCTAACATCTGCAAGGTCCAGACGGTCGGCAGCACCAAGGCGGCAGGCATGTGAGGGTTGGGGAGATGGTTTTACCAGGGCGCATGGTAGCAGCCAAACTAGTGAGGAAGGTGCAGGAGCCCAGGAAGAAGTGGAGGACGAACTGATGGAAGACTCATCAGATGAGGGAGACCTTGATCACATTTCTGTTGTGCGAGGTTGGGGGGAGAGGACAGAGGAAGGAAGCATGATTGTTACCTCGCCACCAACACAACAGGGACTTGGTGCTCCTGGATGCGCAACACACATGAGTGCCTTCTTGCTGCACTACCTGCAACATGACCCTCGAATTGTGAGAATTAGAAATAATCCTGACTACTGGGTTGCCACACTGTTAGATCCCCGGTACAAAAGTAAATTTGCAGAAATTATTCCTGCCATAGAAAGGGATGCACGCATGCAGGAGTATCAGCAGAGACTGTTGCAGAATCTTACATGTGCTTTTCCACAAAATACCAGTGGTGCACGTAGTGAATCTCACAGTTCCAACTTGCCAACCGTGGGACCGTCAAGTGTTCAGCACTCAAACCGTGACAGAACCACAGTATCTGCTGGTAACATCAATTTTGCGGAATCATTTCACCACTTTTTTAGCCCATCCTTTGCAAGGCCACAGGAGACAAGAAGTCTGACACATAGTCAACGCCTAGAGACGATGGTACAGGAGTATCTCCAAGTAAACATTGAAGCCACGACTGTGTCACTGGACCCTTGCTCTTTTTGGGCTTCCAATCTGGATAAATGGCCGGAGCTAGCCACTTACGCCTTGGAGATCTTGTCATGCCCCGCAGCCAGCGTTCTGTCTGAACGTGTGTTCAGCGCTGCTGGTGGTGTGCTGACAGATAAGCGCACGCGGCTCTCCACTGATAATGTAGACAGACTCACGTTCATAAAGATGAACAAATCATGGATCCAAAACGACTTTTCTACCCCTGTGTCATCCTGGGGAGAGTAAAAGCTTGATGATTGGTTAAAATCACCCTACCAACCGTTTTAAGCTTTCAAATTACTAATCATGTTTATCTGTATCTTGACTGGAAAATAATTTGGGCTTTGTAGCAGTGTGCAGCACTGATCCTATTAGGCCATCTATACTAAAGCTTCACCAGATTTAAAATTAAAAATAATTTTTAGCTGCATCTAGCCCGGAAAATAATTTTGGGGCTCCGAGATGCGCAAGGCACATAAGTGCCTTCTTGCTGCACTACCTGCAGCATGACCCTCATATTGTCAGAATTCGAAGTAATCATGACTACTGGGTTGCCACACTCTTAGATCCCCCAAACTTTTCGATCAACCTTTTCATTTTAATAAAGACCAAAAAAATGGTCATTTTTGAAATTATAAGCATTAGCAGGTTGTTAGAAACTGAAATCAAACAGTTTTCAACTCAAAACTTTATTCTAGGTGATGTTACATTTTCACATAGGACCCCTTGTTCGAAAGGAGCTTCTGAACTCTCTCGTCCATTGAATTTGTCAGGTTTTGGATGGTTTCTGCTTCAATTGTTTTGCATGAGGACAGAATACCCTCCCAGAGCTGTTGCTTAGATGTGAACTGCCTCCCGCCATCATAGACACTCCTTTTAATGATGCTCCAAAGGTTCTGAATGGGGTAGAGGTCAGGGGAGCATGGGGGTCACACCATAAGTTTGTCCCCTTTTATGCCCATATCAGCCAGAGATGCAGATGTTTTATGTGCAGCATGAGATGGTGCATTATCATGCAGAAAAATGATCTTGCTGTGAAATACACGGTTCTTCTTCTTGAACCATGGCAGGAAGTGCTGTTTGAGAAAATCCACATACATTATGGAGTTCATCTTTAGCGCCTTCAGGGATCCTAAAGGGGCCGACAATCTCTCTCCCCATGATTCCAGCCCAAAACATTACTCCACCTCCTCCTTGTTGGCGCTGTAGCCGTGTTTGCGTGGGGTGTCCATCAACCAGCCATCCCCCACTCCATCCATCTGGACCATCGAGCGCTGCACGGCACTCATCCGTGAACAAAACAGTTTTGAAATCAGTCTTCATGTAATGTTTGGCCCACTGGAGCCGTTTCTGCTTGTGTGAAGTGGATAGAGGAGGTCGACAGGATGGCGCATGCACAGCTGCAAACCTCTGAAGGACCCTGCATCTTGTTGTTCGGGGGACGTTGGAGGCACAAGCAGCTTCAAAAACTTGTCTGCTGCTATGACAAGGCTTTTTTGCCGCTGCTCTTTCAACCTGACGTAATTGCCTGTAGGAAAGAGTCCTCAATTTGCCCTTATCAGCACGCACACGTGTGTACTGTGAATCAGCTACATACTTCTTGATTGCCAAGACACTTCATCCTGATCATCGCACAATGTTGATTGTAGTCATGCCTTGACCTAAACACTCCACAATTTGTTGCTTCTCAGCAGCCGACACATCCTTTTTCTTTCCCATTTTGGCAGAAAATGTAGGCTGCTTAATAATGTGAGAGAGCCTTCTTAAGTAGTCTTGCCTTTCATTGGACACACCTGCCAAACTAATTAGCACAGGTGTCTGCAATTGCTTACAGTGATATAAAGAGCCCTGACACACATCACCATCAATGAGTTTAACTGACAAACAAACAAATTCTTCCCTTATCACTCCTAAACACTTTTTGTATAATAATTTGGAACGCAGTGTACATGTGCTTTTCCACAAAACACCAGTGGTTCACGTAGTGAATCTTACAGTTCTAACTTGCCAACCGTGGTCTGTATGGAGTTGTTCAATAAAGGGCCCAAAATTAAGATAACATAGATGGGAGAGGTCTCTATGAATAGGAATTCCTAAGTATTTGATACCCTGTGAGGGCCAGGCAAAGGGAAAGTTGGACTGGATGGAATCCTATATGGATTTGGGGAGGGAGACATCGAGGGCCTCAGACTTCGCTGCATTGATTTTAAAATTTTACCATGTAACAAAGTGATCTATTTCGGCCATAACAGCATGGATGGATATATGTGATTGAGTGATATATACTAGGACATCATCAGCAAATAGAGAGCACTTGTACTCGGTGCCTCCCACCTCAATCCACCTAATATTGGGGTTATGGCGAATTGATGAGAGCAGGTGCTCCGTCACTAGGATGTATAAGAGAGGGGACAGAGGACATCACTGCCTTGTCCCATTGGTGATTGTGAAAGGTGATGAAAATGTTCTGACGCACCCCCTGGGCCTTGGGACACCCGGAGCCGGACCCTTTTTGGTGGATGCTGGTGGTTGTAGTCTTCGTGGCGGCGACCCAGTTCCGTGGCTCAGGGCGGTCAAACCAGTGGCGGAACTATTTATGTGGTTTTCATGTTTAAATGTCCGACTACGCCACCCGTGGATTGCGGTCAGAGTGAACCGCCGCTACAGGGCAGACCACTGAGGCTGGTGTTGTGGGTGCAGCAGAGCGTAGCATAACTCCCCACGGGAGGAGTATAGCCTCAGGGCAGTGTATGCGGAGGATGGGGGTGATGGTGCAGGGCAGCAGCAGTAACGACACGGAGTCAGTGATGCAGTTCAGGGCCTTTACTCACAGTTCTTATTATCCAGACCACGTCTGCAGGTAACGGCTGCACACGTCGTACTGTGCTCACCAGGTGAGGGGCTCAGACAACTCCCAGATAACTTTGGAGCACTTCACAGGACCCCCTTTGTGTGTCCTTTGTCTGGCCTTTCTTACCAACACTTCTGTCCGGCTGCCTCGGGCCTCCTCTTGGTAAACTTGGCGCCAGTTTCCCTGACCCTATGTGGTGCCTTCCTAGCGGGTGTAGCGAGGGGCTGCGCCACATAAAATGTCAGAGCCTCCGGTTTCTAGCTGAGGGTCGTTTCCTGCCTCCACTAGTCCGGGGACCGGTCTCCCCCTTTGGCCTGACCCCTCCACGCAGGTGGATTCGGGCGTGCGGTGGCGACTCGCCCGTCCGCACCCCTGGGATCCCTTCATTCCTCGTTCCTGGAGCCTTCTCCGCTCCTCTTCCTTCCTTCTCCCTCTTCCAGGCCTGGGCCTCTGTTACTAGGCCCGCCTCCGGAGCAGAGCTCATGCAGAGCCCCTGCTCCCTGCCACTTCTGCTCAGACTTCTCTGCACTGAACTAAGATGGTGCCCACCTTTTATACTCCCTTCTCAATGCACCCAGGAACTGCTTCCTCCCTGCTCCTGCACTACAGGGTTCCCCTTCCTCAGTGTTCCCTCCCCCCACTCCAGCCAGGGACAGGGACTGTCGTGCCCATCTCAGGGGCATATTGGTCGCCCTGCCCCACGGCAATGTGGTGTAATGCATGCAGGTGTCGGGTCCTGATCCACACTCCATCCTTACCTGAGAGTGAGATATCACACCTCTGGGTGAGGTGCAATACGTCTTTAGCAACCGAGCCCTCAGGGTGCTACAGTTCCATTTATCTTCAGCCTAGGTGACGTATTGCGATACAGGGCCGTGATTTTGGCTATAAAAGGGTCTCCTAGACCCCTACCCCAAGCTTTTTAAGAGAATCATATATGGCGTGCCAGGAGACTCTATGGAATGCTTTCTCAGCATCCAACGAGAGTATCTAATTACAAATTTTTAACTGCATCTAGCCCAGGAAATACTTTGTGCCTAGTAGCAGTGTCTGCTAGTAAGCGGATTATCCCGGCTGTTAAGCAAGCTGCACCACCTGTAGTTTAGACACTTAATTTTTTCAAAGGAAATGCTTCGGGACCATGGGATACTTAGTGAAGAGCATCAGGAGGCACCCCAAGGCATAGGGGCTGGGACTGGCAGTAGGATGCCTTGCGGTGGACAGCCGAGCTCGATCCTTATAAAAGCTTTTTAACTGCAGCAGCTTTAGTGGACGCTACTGGAGCTGAAATTACCGCGGCTGCTGGCATGAGACTTGCCCTCCAATAGATCCTTGTAAATGGATTTAAAGTGTATTCATTCAAATTAGAGAGACAATTTAAATTAAAAAGCTTAGAGCTGCCTCCACCACAGGGGGGCTCGCTCGACCCACCAGCGGACAGGCACCAGTATTGGGAGAGGGGGGCTGGCCGTCAGGGTTCACCGCGGCTCTGGCACAAACCCGGCGACACAGAGGTGGCACGGGCAGGAGCGGACTGGCCGTGTCGGCTTCTCACTTTTTGGATTTTAGAAGGGCATGACATGCCTATATCTGTGTCTCCCCCTCCTTTTACTCCTCCACCTCTTTTATTTTCGCATGACTATATGTACTTGTCACTTTTCCATGTGTTAGTTATGTCTTCTGAGCAGTTTGTCAGCTTTTGGACACCTTTGAAGGTGTTTTCTATGTGTTTCTATGTGTTTTTGTTTGCCTGCCATTGGTTTTAACGGTGTTCGAAGGTGTTCGACGAACAGTTCGACGAACAGTTCGGCGAACACACGGGTGTTCGACGAACCGAACCGAACTCGAACACTACAGGGGTGGCTCAACACTACTAGTCATATCTGTCCCGATGGTATTGTTGGGATCTAATTTCAGCCGGCTACTCTAACAAGGACCTGCAGGACAAATGGACCAGCGGCACTGGAAATTACATGAAGATTTACAAGGTAAGTAATAACTTTGAGTATTCCCTCCTCTGTGTCCATTTCTTAAAAATCGTATACAACTTAAAATGTACCTATAATTCATGCACGCAACATCATCACTGCAGGCCACATAACAAAGGCTGATAGCATTACCGGAGCAGCGGCATTGGAATCATGGATGATTTAAAAGATGAGCAATAATTTCTGGTTATACAACGCTTTTTGCACATTATTTTTTTACAAGACTTGGAAAACAACTTAAAAAATGTACCTATAACTTATGTACAGAACAATTGTCAGGCATATTTCATTCAATAACACAATACCAATGTATGAGTAAAAAACATGGTAACATATCAGCTTAAGAAATTCATGATTTGAACATATTATAGACCTATAACAGATTTAGAAGCTTTAAAAGGGTTACTTATGCTACCTTGAGGAATAATTTTTAATACCCTATTATTTTACCTTATTATCAAAAAGGACAATGTCAATTCTTTTGATATTTTGGTCTTAAAAGGTAAATAATTATAATTATAAATCTTTATTTTAACTCTTTACACTGCTTCATAAAAAAACCTTGTATTTCATTTACTTCTCAACTACTTTTTCTAAATTATGAGCAAATAGATCACGCACACTCAGCAAAAACATCTAAAAAACATCAGCCTCCTCCATAACCCCTCTAGCTGTCCTTTGCATCTCCAAGAGAAGTGTGGTTTCTGCCACATTAGGTAAAAAAAAAAGGTTAATCCATTTGCTAATAATTTAGGAAAGCTCATATTAATGTAACATTTGCCTATTGTACTCCTCTAGGCTTTGAAATGGGTAGTAACATGGGCATATGTTTGAACCTCAAATTTGCTCAAAATATTTCAATGCTGGCCACAAAGCAGGGAATGTGTCAAACTCACAAATTGATAGAAGTTACCTAAACATTTCCTGCAGCTAAGCTGACCCTAAGCTGGGGCCCTGACTAATCCCTCAACCTGGAGGTACTGTTAAAGGTACAGAGGTCCAGGCCGCCAGCGTAACCCCTACCTCCTGAGGATCCCTGCACCTAAGTAATCTAGTCCTGAGAAGGACCCCGATCACAACAAAAGGGGACAAGTAATAATATGCCCACACACAGTACTTAGACGAACGAGACAGTACAAGGGAAAAACCAAAACCACCTTGCATACAAAAACTACACAACTACAACAGAGGGAACACCAACGGGAAAGGAGATAAATGATAAAGCGAGGAAGGGAAAAAACACTCCAAATACACTTATCTCTGAAACTCCAAATACCACGATCCGCTCTGTTAGTCTGCATGAAATGCTTTCACCGACACTTCCCTAACAGACCAGCAGGCATTTGAAGGAGTCTCACTACAGCAGCATTGATTGCAGCTGGGCGAGGCTGGACCTCGTCTAGCACAGAGAGAGAGAGAATTAACTCCCTCACTGCCGAAAAACACAAAGCACCAAAAAGTCAGCTGCGAGAAGTCAGGCTGTGTAATCGTGACGATCTTCGTGGCGACACACCCGTGACAGTACCCCCCCTTCTACGAGGGGCCTCCGGACCCTCAGGGCCAGGTTTATCCGGGTGAGTTGTGTGGAAGGCCCGAACTAATCGGTCTGCGTTAATATCCGACGCAGGAACCCACATCCTCTCCTCAGGACCATACCCTTTCCAATGAACCAGGTACTGAAGGGACCGGCGATTAAAGCGTGAATCGATGACCCTCGATACCTGGAACTCCAAGTTACCCTTGACCACCACTGGAGGGGGAGGTAAAGGTGACGGTACCACCGGCGCCACATACCTCTTAAGCAACGATCTGTGGAACACGTTGTGAATTTTAAACATAGGGGGGAGGTCAAGACGGAATGCCACCGGATTAATAATAGAACTGATTCTGTACGGCCCGATGAACCTGGGACCCAGTTTCCAGGAGGGAACCTTAAGTTTTATATTCCTGGTAGACAACCATACCCGATCGTTCACACTTAGGTCCGGACCAGACACTCTCCTCCTATCAGCCATACGTTTGTATCGGTTCCCCATAGTATTCAGATTCTTCAGCACCCCTCTCCATACTGAAGCGAGTGATGAGGAAAATCGTTCCTCCTCAGGAACCCCCGAAGAGCCCCCCCTACTGAAAGTACAAAACTGGGGGTGAAAACCATATGCCCCAAAAAACGGGGACTTACCAGTGGACTCGCTCCGCCTATTATTAAGAGCAAACTCTGCCAGAGGTAAGAAAGAAGCCCAGTCCTCCTGGTTCTCTGACACAAAACACCGGAGATATGTCTCCAAGCTCTGGTTCATACGTTCCGTCTGACCATTGGTCTGAGGATGAAAAGCCGATGAGAACGACAAATGCATCCCCCGCCGTGCACAAAACGCCTTCCAGAACTTGGACACAAACTGAGACCCCCGATCAGACACCACCTCGGAGGGTACCCCGTGAAGCCTCACAATCTCCCCAATGAACACCTGCGCAAGAGTTTTAGCATTAGGGAGAGCCGGAAGAGCGATAAAATGTGCCATCTTGCTGAACCTGTCCACTACAACGAGTATGACCGTTTTACCCGAAGACGGAGGGAGGTCCGTAATAAAGTCCATAGACAGATGAGTCCAAGGACGCTCCGGGATCTTCAAAGGTAAGAGGGCCCCAGAAGGACGGGTATGTGAGGTCTTAGAGCGCGCACAAACCCCACAGGACGCGACAAAAGTTACCACCTCCTTATGTAAGTTAGGCCACCAAAACCGACGCGAGAGGAGATCCACAGTTGCTCTACTCCCCGGGTGTCCTGCAAAAACTGAGTTATGGTGTGCCTCGATCACCTTTTGTCGCAACTGATCTGGAACAAACAGTCTCCCCGAAGGTCCAACAGGGGCGTCCCCCTGAGCCTCCAATACCTCCTCCTCCAGCTCAGAGCATACTGCCGAAACCACCACCCCCTCCTGAAGGATAGGAATCGGGTCGTCCGTATTCCCGGCCCCAGGGAAACTACGAGATAAGGCATCCGCCTTTACATTTTTTGACCCAGGACGATATGTAACGACAAAATTAAACCTGGTAAAAAACAATGACCACCTAGCTTGTCTGGGATTCAGACGTTTCGCGGACTCCAGATATAGCAGGTTCTTGTGATCGGTGATGACGGTGACCGGATGGACTGCCCCCTCCAAAAAATGGCGCCACTCCTCAAAAGCTAACTTAATGGCCAAGAGTTCCCTATTGCCGACATCGTAATTCCTCTCAGCGGACGACAATTTCTTAGAGAAAAAGGCGCACGGATGCCACTTACCAGGGGACGAACCTTGTGACAATACTGCTCCCACCCCTACCTCGGAAGCGTCTACCTCTACAATGAATGGCTGTGACGCATCAGGTTGAATGAGTATGGGTGCCGAGGCAAAACATTTTTTCAAGGAGGAGAATGCTTGACAAGCCTTGTCAGACCACCTAGAAAAATCCGTCCCCTTTTTAGTCATGTCTGTGAGAGGCTTAACCATGGACGAGAAATTATGAATGAACTTCCGGTAATAATTAACAAACCCCAGGAAACGTTGTAGTGCCTTAAGATTCTCAGGCCGATCCCACTCAAGAACTGCACGCACTTTCCCAGGGTCCATACGAAAACCGGACGCTGAAACCAGTAAGCCTAAAAACTGGAGTTCCTGTACGGCGAACACACACTTTTCCCATTTGGCATACAGTTTATTATCCCGCAAGATCTGTAACACCTGCCTAACGTGCTCCTGATGAGACACCAGATCCGGCGAGTAAATTAAGATATTATCCAGATATATGACAACAAACTGTCCCACCAGGCGGCGAAAAATGTCATTAACAAAGTGTTGGAACACCGCCGGGGCATTAGTCAGACCGAATGGCATGACAAGGTTCTCATAATGCCCCTCCGGAGTGTTAAACGCCGTCTTCCACTCATCCCCCTCCTTCATCCTAATCAGATTGTACGCCCCCCTGAGATCCAACTTAGAGAACCATTTGGCGCCCACGATCTGATTAAAGAGATCGGGAATAAGTGGGAGCGGATACGGATCTCGGACCGTAATCCGATTAAGTTCACGGAAATCCAGGCAAGGGCGTAGGCCTCCATCTTTCTTCTTAACAAAGAAGAACCCTGCAGCCACCGGTGAAGATGAAGGTCTAATATGCCCCTTAGCCAGACTTTCTGAAATATAATCCTTCATGGCCTGCCTCTCAGGACCAGAAAGGTTATACAACTTAGCTTTAGGTAACTTGGCCTCAGGGAGCAGTTTTACAGAACAGTCATACTCGCGATGAGGAGGTAGTTCCTGGCACCCTTTCTCCGAGAATACATCCTCAAAGTCCGCCAGAAATGGAGGTAAGACCCAAGGAGTAACCGCACCGATGACCGTGTTCATGCAGTTTTTATTACAGAATTTACTCCATTGGCTTATCTCTCTGGTTTGCCAATTAATAACCGGGTTATGCTTAGTTAACCAAGGAAGGCCCAACACTATAGGAGTGGGAAGACCCTCCAACACGTAGCAAGACAACAGTTCTTTATGTATCGCCCCCACTTGAAGTTTTACGTCATGCACAGCTTGCAAAAAACTTCCCTGACCGAGAGGCCTGGCATCGATCGGGAATATGGGGATGGGTTTAGCCAACTCACTCAATCGCATACCTTGAACCCGGGCAAACCGAGCATCAACCAGATTAGCCCCGGCCCCACTATCCAGAAGAACAGATATCCTCTCAGTTCTCGTACCCACCACCACCTCCGCCGGTACGAGAAACTGAGACGAACCTAGGGACGAAATACCTACTCCCAGATTGCCGTCCACCACACAACCTGGGATCAACAGTTTTCCGACGACTCTTCACTCTGCAAGGGACGGGATGGACACCCCGCAATAAAATGTCCCTTTCTCCCGCAGAAGAAACACCTTCCTGTCTTATGGCGCACCACCGGCCCCCTCCCCCAAAATGATGTCCCTCCTAATTGCATAGGCTCCTCTGGACTGACCAGGGGAACCACCATATGAGGGGACCTTGTAGGAGGTGGAGTCATCACAGGGGTTAGAGTTATCCCGCACCTCTCCCGAAGCCGTCTGTCAACGCGAATAGCAAGGGCCATAGCGGCTTCCAGTGACGCGGGAGAGTCATACTGTGCCAACACATCCTGTAATTTGTCAGATAAACCTTGACAAAACTGGCTTCTAAGAGCCGGGTCATTCCACTGGGTGTCCGTGGCCCACCTACGGAAATCCGAACAGAATTCCTCCGCCGGACGATCTCCCTGCTGGATCCTACGTAACTTAGACTCAGCAAGGGAGATCCGATCTGGGTCATCATATACGAGTGCCAGAGCAGCGAAAAACCTATCCACTGACTGGAGAGCCGGGGAGCCCGGGGGAAGAGAGAACGCCCAAGATTGTGGGTCCCCTTGTAGGAGCGAGATGACAATTCCCACCCTTTGTTCTTCACTCCCCGATGACCGAGGCCGCAGCCGAAAGTACAACTTGCATGCCTCCCGGAAAACAAAAAACTTGTCCCGCCCCCCAGTGAACCTGTCAGGGAGAGCTACTTCAGGTTCTGGTCCGGCTTGCTCCTGAGGATACAAAACCTTGGACCTAACGTCCGCCAGCTCCATGGACAAACTCTGCAACTGCCGAGCTAGACCGGCTACTGAATCCATGGTAGCTGGAGAAAAACTAAGTGGTCGGTGAAAATGTCACGCTGTCTCTGTATACTGGAGGTAGGGGGCCTAAGCTGACCCTAAGCTGGGGCCCTGACTAATCACTCAACCTGGAGGTACTGTTAAAGGTACAGAGGTCCAGGCCGCCAGCATAACCCCTACCTCCTGAGGATCCCTGCACCTAAGTAATCTAGTCCTGAGAAGGACCCCGATCACAACAAAAGGGGACAAGTAATAATATGCCCACACACAGTACTTAGACGAACGAGACAGTACAAGGGAAAAACCAAAACCACCTTGCATACAAAAGCTACACAACTACAACAGAGGGAACACCAACGGGAAAGGAGATAAATGATAAAGCGAGGAAGGGAAAAAACACTCCAAATACACTTATCTCTGAAACTCCAAATACCACGATCCGCTCTGTTAGTCTGCATGAAATGCTTTCACCGACACTTCCCTAACAGACCAGCAGGCATTTGAAGGAGTCTCACTACAGCAGCATTGATTGCAGCTGGGCGAGGCTGGACCTTGTCTAGCACAGAGAGAGAGAGAATTAACTCCCTCACTGCCGAAAAACACAAAGCACCAAAAAGTCAGCTGCGAGAAGTCAGGCTGTGTAATCGTGACGATCTTCGTGGCGACACACCCGTGACAATTAATTGTTAGTTTGTTTACTGTAAGTGATATTTTTACTTGGTATGTAACCCCTTCTTATGTACAGCACCATGGAATCAATGGCGCTATATAAATAAATAATAATAATAATAACTGGGTAGTAACATGGGCATATGTTGAACCTAAAATTTGCTCAAAATTTTTCAATATTGGCCACAAAGAAGAGAATGTGTCAAACTCACAAATAAGTAGAGTTTACCTAAACATTTCCTGCCGCTAGCAGATTGTTGATATAATGGTCCCGCTGGTCTTTGAAAACTGTTTTGCATGATTTGAGCTGACCATGCACAGGTTACAGCTACCGCCAATCCCTGGTTTCACCAGTGATGATACTATGCTGCATGACTGCATTGGCCAATGACTAGTCATATCTGTCCCCTTGGTATTGTTGGTATCTAATTGCCGCAGGCTACTCTAACAAGGACAAACAGAGCAAATGGGCCTGTTGCACTGGAAATTACATGAAGATTTACAAAACAAGTAATAATTTTGAGTATTCCCTCCTCTGTGTCCTTTTCTTAAAAATCCTATACAACTTAAAACGTACCTATAATTCATGCACGCAACATCAACACTGCAGGCCACATAACAAAGGCTGATGGCATTACCAGCACAGCGGCATTAGAATCATGGATGATTAATAAGATAAACAATAATTTTTGGTTATACAACACATTTTGTACATAATTTTTTTACAAGTCCTGGAAAACAACTTAAAAAATGTACCTATAACTTATGGACAGAACAATGGTTAGGCATATCTCATTTAATAACACAATACCAATGTATGAGTAAAAAACATGGTAACACATCAGCTTTAGATATTCATGATTAGAACACATTATAGACCTATAACAGATTTAGAAGCTTTAAAAGGCTTACTTAAACTTCCTTGAGGAATAATTTTTAATACCCTATTACTTTACCTTATTATCAAAAAGGATAATATCACTTCTTTTGATAATTCGGTCTTAAAGCTTAAATAATTACAATTATAAATCTTTATTGTCACTCATTACTCTGCTTTATAAAAATACATGCATTACATTTACTTCTCAATTACTATTCGTAAATTATGAGCAAATAGATCATGCACACTCAGCAAAAACATCTAAACAACATCAGCCTCCTCCATAATCCCTCTAGCTGTCCTTTCCATCTCCAAGAGAAGTGTGGTTTCTGCCACATTAGGCAAAAAAAAGGTTAATCCATTTGCTTATAATTTAGGAAAGCTCATATTAATGTAAGATTCGCCTATTGTACTCATTTAGGCTTTGTACTGGGTAGTAACATGGGCATATGTTAAACCTATAATTTGTTCAAAATTTTTCAATACTGGCCAGAAAGCAGGAAATGTGTCAGACTCACAAATAGGTAGAATTTACCTAAAAACTTCCTGCCGCTAGCAGATTGTTGATATAATGGTCCCGCTGGTCCTTGAAAACTATTTTGCATAACTTTTGAGCTGCCCATACAAAAGTTACAGCTGCCGCCAATTCCTGGCTTCACTAGTAATGATTGATACTGTTGTGCATAACTGTATTGGCCATTGACTAGACATATCTGTCCCAATGGTATTGTTGGGATCTAATTTCAGCAGGCTACTCTAACAAGGACCTGCAGGACAAATGGACCAGCGGCACTGGAAATTACATGAAGATTTACAAGGTAAGTAATAATTTTGAGTATTCCCTCCTCTGTGTCCATTTCTTAAAAATCGTATACAACTTAAAATGTACCTATAATTCATGCACGCAACATCATCACTGCAGGCCACATAACAAAGGCTGATAGCATTACCGGAGCAGCGGCATTGGAATCATGGATGATTTAAAAGATGAGCAATAATTTCTGGTTATACAACACTTTTTGCACATTATTTTTTTACAAGACTTGGAAAACAACTTAAAAAATGTACCTATAACTTATGTACAGAACAATTGTCAGGCATATTTCATTCAATAACACAATACCAATGTATGAGTAAAAAACATGGTAACATATCAGCTTAAGAAATTCATGATTTGAACATATTATAGACCTATAACAGATTTAGAAGCTTTAAAAGGGTTACTTATGCTACCTTGATGAATAATTTTTAATAGCCTATTATTTTACCTTATTATCAAAAAGGACAATGTCAATTCTTTTGATATTTTGGTCTTAAAAGGTAAATAATTATAATTATAAATCTTTATTTTAACTCTTTACACTGCTTCATAAAAAAACCTTGTATTTCATTTACTTCTCAACTACTTTTTCTAAATTATGAGCAAATAGATCACGCACACTCAGCAAAAACATCTAAAAAACATCAGCCTCCTCCATAACCCCTCTAGATGTCCTTTCCATCTCCAAGAGAAGTGTGGTTTCTGCCACATTAGGCAAAAAAAAAAAGCTTAATTCATTTGCTTATAATTTAGGAAAGCTCATATTAATGTAACATTCACCTGTTGTACTCCTCTAGGCTTTGTACTGTAACAAGATTGACCAAACACGGCAAGTCTTTACTGTCCGACCACCACAACCCCTTTGTTTTACACACCATTTCCTTAACCCCATAACCTCCCTTCCCAACATCACGGAAAGAGACCTTACTCGTCTCTTCTCCAAATCACACCTCACCACATGTGCACTCGACCCCATCCCATCCCACCTCCTCCCCAACCTCACCCCCACACTCGACCCATCCCTAACCCATCTCTTCAACCTATCACTATCCTCTGGTACCTTCCCTGCTGCCTTCAAACATGCCACAATCACGCCCATCCTCAAAAAGCCACCCCTCAACCCATCCGTCCTGTCCAGCTATCACCCCATATCGCTGCTCCCATTTGCCTCCAAACTCCTTGAGCAACACGTTCACGCCGAACTTTCCTCCGACTTTTCATCTAACTCTCTTTTCGACAACCGACAATCCGGCTTCCGCCCCCACCATTCCACCGAAACTGCCCTTACCAAAATCACCAATGACCTGCTCACAGCCAAAGCTAACAGACAATTCTCTGTACTCCTTCTTCTTGACCTGTCCTCTGCTTTCGATACAGTTGACCACTGCCTCCTACTACAGATCCTCTCTTCCTTTGGTGTCAAAGACCTTGCCCTATCCTGGATCTCCTCATACCTTTCTAACCGCACATTTAGCGTCTCCCACTCCCACGCTACCTCCTCACCCTGCCCCCTCTCTGTTGGAGTCCCTCAAGGCTCTCTCCTAGGACCCCTACTCTTCTCAATCTATACCCTTGGCCTGGGACAGCTCATAAAATCCCATGGCTTCCAGTATCATCTGTACGCTGATGACACCCAGATCTACCTCACTGGCCCAGACGTCTCTTCTCTGATGTCCAGAATCCCAGCATGTCTATCAGCCATATCCTCCTTCTTCTCCTCCCGCAACTCAAGCTCAATGTGGACAAAACTGAACTCTATCTTTCCACCATCTCGCATATCCTTCCCACCTGATCATTCTATCACAATAGATGACATCACTCTTTCCGCTGTACCAACAATCCACTGCCTCGGAGTAACCCTTGACTCTGCCCTGTCCTTCAAACCCCACATCCAAGCTCTCACCACCTCCTGTCGCCTCCAGCTCAAAAATATTTCCAGAATCTGTCCTTTCCTCAACCCTAACTCTACTAAACTGCTTGTGCATGCCCTCATCATCTCCCGCCTCAACTATTGCAACATCCTCCTCTGTGGCCTCCCTGCTAACACTCTCGCACCCCTCCAGTCTATCCTCAACTCTGCTCCACGACTTGTTCATCTCTCGCCTCGCTACTCCTCTGCTAAGCCCCTTTGCAAATCGCTTCACTGGCTCCCATTCCCCCAGCGTATCCAGTTCAAACTACTAATACTGACCTACAAAGCCCTCCATAACCTCTCTCCTCCGTACATCTCCGAACTAATTTCCCGATATATTCCCTCACGTAACCTCCGGTCCTCCCAAAACCTCCTTCTCTCCTCCACACTTATCCGTTCCTCACCCAATCGCCTCCAAGATTTCTCCCGATTATCCCCCATCCTCTGGAATTCTGTGCCTCAACACTTCCGATTATCCACCACATCCGGATCCTTCAGACGGAACCTGAAAATCCATCTCTTCAAGAAAGCCTACAGCCTGCAATGACCCTGCTGCCTCCTCAACAACACCGAAGCTACTGCAACCCCCAACCTACTGTCTCCTCCCCACTCCTGTAGAATGTAAGCCCGCAAGGGCAGGGTCCTCTTCCCTCCGTACCAGTCTATTAATTGTTAGTTTGTTTACTGTAAGTGATATTTTTACTTGGTATGTAACCCCTTCTTATGTACAGCACCATGGAATCAATGGCGCTATATAAATAAATAATAATAATAATAACTGGGTAGTAACATGGGCATATGTTGAACCTAAAATTTGCTCAAAATTTTTCAATATTTGCCACAAAGAAGAGAATGTGTCAAACTCACAAATAAGTAGAGTTTACCTAAACATTTCCTGCCGCTAGCAGATTGTTGATATAATGGTCCCGCTGGTCTTTGAAAACTGTTTTGCATGATTTGAGCTTACCATGCACAGGATACAGCTACCGCCAATCCCTGGTTTCACCAGTGATGATACTATGCTGCATGACTGCATTGGCCAATGACTAGTCATATCTGTCCCCTTGGTATTGTTGGTATCTAATTGCCGCAGGCTACTCTAACAAGGACAAACAGAGCAAATGGGCCTGTTGCACTGGAAATTACATGAAGATTTACAAGGTAAGTAATAATTTTGAGTATTCCCTCCTCTGTGTCCTTTTCTTAAAAATCCTATACAACTTAAAACGTACCTATAATTCATGCACGCAACATCAACACTGCAGGCCACATAACAAAGGCTGATGGCATTAACGGAGCAGCGGCATTGGAATCATGGATGATTAATAAGATAAACAATAATTTTTGGTTATACAACACATTTTGTACATAATTTTTTTACAAGTCCTGGAAAACAACTTAAAAAATGTACCTATAACTTATGGACAGAACAATGGTTAGGCATATCTCATTTAATAACACAATACCAATGTATGAGTAAAAAACATGGTAACACATCAGCTTTAGATATTCATGATTAGAACACATTATAGACCTATAACAGATTTAGAAGCTTTAAAAGGCTTACTTAAACTTCCTTGAGGAATAATTTTTAATACCCTATTACTTTACCTTATTATCAAAAAGGATAATATCACTTCTTTTGATAATTCGGTCTTAAAGCTTAAATAATTACAATTATAAATCTTTATTGTCACTCATTACTCTGCTTTATAAAAATACATGCATTACATTTACTTCTCAATTACTATTCGTAAATTATGAGCAAATAGATCATGCACACTCAGCAAAAACATCTAAACAACATCAGCCTCCTCCATAACCCCTCTAGCTGTCCTTTCCATCTCCAAGAGAAGTGTGGTTTCTGCCACATTAGGCAAAAAAAAGGTTAATCCATTTGCTTATAATTTAGGAAAGCTCATATTAATGTAAGATTCGCCTATTGTACTCATTTAGGCTTTGTACTGGGTAGTAACATGGGCATATGTTAAACCTATAATTTGTTCAAAATTTTTCAATACTGGCCAGAAAGCAGGAAATGTGTCAGACTCACAAATAGGTAGAATTTACCTAAAAACTTCCTGCCGCTAGCAGATTGTTGATATAATGGTCCCGCTGGTCCTTGAAAACTATTTTGCATAACTTTTGAGCTGCCCATACAAAAGTTACAGCTGCCGCCAATTCCTGGCTTCACTAGTAATGAATGATACTGTTGTGCATAACTGTATTGGCCATTGACTAGTCATATCTGTCCCGATGGTATTGTTGGGATCTAATTGCAGCAGGCTACTCTAACAAGGACCTGCAGGACAAATGGACCAGCGGCTCTGGAAATTACATGAAGATTTACAAGGTAAGTAATAATTTTGAGTATTCCCTCCTCTGTGTCCATTTCTTAAAAATCGTATACAACTTAAAATGTACCTATAATTCATGCACGCAACATCATCACTGCAGGCCACATAACAAAGGCTGATGGCATTACCGGAGCAGCGGCATTGGAATCATGGATGATTTAAAAGATGAGCAATAATTTCTGGTTATACAACACTTTTTGCACATTATTTTTTTACAAGACTTGGAAAACAACTTAAAAAATGTACCTATAACTTATGTACAGAACAATTGTCAGGCATATTTCATTCAATAACACAATACCAATGTATGAGTAAAAAACATGGTAACATATCAGCTTAAGAAATTCATGATTTGAACATATTATAGACCTATAACAGATTTAGAAGCTTTAAAAGGGTTACTTATGCTACCTTGAGGAATAATTTTTAATACCCTATTATTTTACCTTATTATCAAAAAGGACAATGTCAATTCTTTTGATATTTTGGTCTTAAAAGTTAAATAATTATAATTATAAATCTTTATTTTAACTCTTTACACTGCTTCATAAAAAAATCTTGTATTTCATTTACTTCTCAACTACTTTTTCTAAATTATGAGCAAATAGATCACGCACACTCAGCAAAAACATCTAAAAAACATCAGCCTCCTCCATAACCCCTCTAGATGTCCTTTCCATCTCCAAGAGAAGTGTGGTTTCTGCCACATTAGGCAAAAAAAAAAAGCTTAATTCATTTGCTTATAATTTAGGAAAGCTCATATTAATGTAACATTCACCTGTTGTACTCCTCTAGGCTTTGTACTGTAACAAGATTGACCAAACACGGCAAGTCTTTACTGTCCGACCACCACAACCCCTTTGTTTTCCACACCATTTCCTTAACCCCATAACCTCCCTTCCCAACATCACGGAAAGAGACCTTACTCGTCTCTTCTCCAAATCACACCTCACCACATGTGCACTCGACCCCATCCCATCCCACCTCCTCCCCAAACTCACCCCCACACTCGACCCATCCCTAACCCATCTCTTCAACCTATCACTATCCTCTGGTACCTTACCTGCTGCCTTCAAACATGCCACAATCACGCCCATCCTCAAAAAGCCACCCCTCAACCCATCCGTCCTGTCCAGCTATCGCCCCATATCGCTGCTCCCATTTGCCTCCAAACTCCTTGAGCAACACGTTCACGCCGAACTTTCCTCCGACTTTTCATCTAACTCTCTTTTCGACAACCGACAATCCGGCTTCCGCCCCCACCATTCCACCGAAACTGCCCTTACCAAAATCACCAATGACCTGCTCACAGCCAAAGCTAACAGACAATTCTCTGTACTCCTTCTTCTTGACCTGTCCTCTGCTTTCGATACAGTTGACCACTGCCTCCTACTACAGATCCTCTCTTCCTTTGGCGTCAAAGACCTTGCCCTATCCTGGATCTCCTCATACCTTTCTAACCGCACATTTAGCGTCTCCCACTCCCACGCTACCTCCTCACCCTGCCCCCTCTCTGTTGGAGTCCCTCAAGGCTCTCTCCTAGGACCCCTACTCTTCTCAATCTATACCCTTGGCCTGGGACAGCTCATAAAATCCCATGGCTTCCAGTATCATCTGTACGCTGATGACACCCAGATCTACCTCACTGGCCCAGACGTCACCTCTCTGATGTCCAGAATCCCAGCATGTCTATCAGCCATATCCTCCTTCTTCTCCTCCCGCAACTCAAGCTCAATGTGGACAAAACTGAACTCTATCTTTCCACCATCTCGTATATCCTTCCCACCTGATCATTCTATCACAATAGATGACATCACTCTTTCCGCTGTACCAACAATCCACTGCCTCGGAGTAACCCTTGACTCTGCCCTGTCCTTCAAACCCCAAATCCAAGCTCTCGCCACCTCCTGTCGCCTCCAGCTCAAAAATATTTCCAGAATCTGTCCTTTCCTCAACCCTAACTTTACTAAACTGCTTGTGCATGCCCTCATCATCTCCCGCCTCAACTATTGCAACATCCTCCTCTGTGGCCTCCCTGCTAACACTCTCGCACCCCTCCAGTCTATCCTCAACTCTGCTCCACGACTTGTTCATCTCTCGCCTCGCTACTCCTCTGCTAAGCCCCTTTGCAAATCGCTTCACTGGCTCCCATTCCCCCAGCGTATCCAGTTCAAACTACTAATACTGACCTACAAAGCCCTCCATAACCTCTCTCCTCCGTACATCTCCGAACTAATTTCCCGATATATTCCCTCACGTAACCTCCGGTCCTCCCAAAACCTCCTTCTCTCCTCCACACTTATCCGTTCCTCACCCAATCGCCTCCAAGATTTCTCCCGATTATCCCCCATCCTCTGGAATTCTGTGCCTCAACACTTCCGATTATCCACCACATCCGGATCCTTCAGACGGAACCTGAAAATCCATCTCTTCAAGAAAGCCTACAGCCTGCAATGACCCTGCTGCCTCCTCAACAACACCGAAGCTACTGCAACCCCCAACCTACTGTCTCCTCCCCACTCCTGTAGAATGTAAGCCCGCAAGGGCAGGGTCCTCTTCCCTCCGTACCAGTCTATTAATTGTTAGTTTGTTTACTGTAAGTGATATTTTTACTTGGTATGTAACCCCTTCTTATGTACAGCACCATGGAATCAATGGCGCTATATAAATAAATAATAATAATAATAACTGGGTAGTAACATGGGCATATGTTGAACCTAAAATTTGCTCAAAATTTTTCAATATTGGCCACAAAGAAGGGAATGTGTCAAACTCACAAATAGGTAGAATTTACCTTAACATTTCCTGGCGCTAGCAGATTGTTGATATAATGGTCCCGCTGGTCTTTGAAAATTGTTTTGCATGACTTTTGAGCTGACCATGCACAGGTTACAGCTACAGCCAATCCCTGGCTTCACCAGTGATGATACTATGCTGCATGACTGCATTGGCCAATGACTAGTCATATCTGTACCGATGGTATTGTTGGGATCTAATTGCAGCAGGCTACTCTAACAAGGACTAGCAGAGCAAATGGGCCTGTTGCACTGGAAATTACATGAAGATTTACAAGACAAGTAATAATTTTGAGTATTCCCTTCTCTGTGTCCATTTCTTAAAAATCTTATAAAATGTGCCTATAATTCATGCACAGAACATCATCACTTCAGGCCACATAACAAAGAATGATGACATTACCGAAGTGGCGGCATTAGAATCATGGATGATTTATAAGATAAGTAATATAATTATTGGTTATTCAATAGTCTTTGTATATGATTTTTTTTTACAAGTCCTGGAAAACAACTGAAAAAATGTACCTATAACTCATGTACAGAACAATGGTTAGGCATATCTCATTCAATAACACAATAGCAATGTATGAGTAAAAAACATGGTAACATATCAGCTTTAGATATTCATGATTAGAGCACATTATAGACCGATAACAGATTTAGAAGCTTAAAAAGTGTTACTTAAACTTCCTTGAGGAATAATTTTTAATAAACTATTATTTTACCTTATTATCAAAAAGGATAATATCACTTCTTTTGATAATTCAGTCTTAAAGCTTAAATAATTACAATTATAAATCTTTATTGTCACTAATTACTCTGCTTCATAAAAAGATAAGCATTACATTTACTTCTCAACTACTTTTTCTAAATTATGAGCAAATAGATCACACACACTCAGCAAAAACATCGAAAAAACATCAGCCTCCTCCATAACCCCTCTAGCTATCCTTTCCATCTCCAAGAGAAGTGTGGTTTTTGCCACATTAGGCAGAAAAAAAAGGTTAATCCAATTGCTTATAATTTAGGAAAGCTCATATTAATGTAAGATTCACCTATTGTACTCATTTAGGCTTTGTACTGGGTAGTAACATGGGCATATGTTAAACCTATAATTTGTTCAAAATTTTTCAATACTGGCCAGAAAGCAGGAAATGTGTCAGACTCACAAATAAGTAGAATTTACCTTAAAACTTGCTGCCACTAGCAGATTGTAGATATAATGGTCCCGCTGGTCATTGAAAACTATTTTGCATAACTTTTGAGCTGCCCAAACAAAGGTTACAGCTACCGCCAATTCTTGGCTTCACCAGTAATGATATTGTTCTGCATGACTGTATTGGCCATTGACTAGTCATATCTATCCCGATGGTATTGTTGGGATCTAATGGCAGCAGGCTATTCTAACAAGGGCCAGCAGGACAAATGGACCCACGGCACTGGAAATTACGTGAAGATTTACAAGGTAAGTAATAATTGTGAGTACTCCCTCCTCTGTGTCCATTTCTTAAAAATCCTATACAACTTAAAATGTACCTATAATTCATGCACGCAACATCAACACTGCAGGCCACATAACAAAGTCTGATGGTATTACCGGCACAGCGGCATTAGAATCATGGATGATTTATAAGATATTAATAATTTTTGGTTATACAACACATTTTGTACATTATTTTTTTGCAAGTCCTGGAAAACAACTTAAAAAATGTACCTATAACTTATGTACAGAACAATTGTCAGGCATATTTCATTCAATAACACAATACCAATGTATGCGTAAAAAACATGGTATCATATCAGCTTTAGAAATTCATGATTTGAACATATTATAGACCTGTAACAGATTTAGAAGCTTAAAAGGGTTACTTATACTTCTTTGAGGACTAATTTTTAATACCCTATTATTTTACCTTATTATCAAAAAGGACAATGTCAATTATTTTGATAATTCGGTCTTAAAACATAAATAACTAAAATTATAAATCTTTATTTTAACTTATTTCTCTACTTTATAAAAAGACTTGTATTTCATTTACTTCTCAACAACTTTTTCTAAATTATGAGCAAATAGATCACGCACACTGAGCAAAAACATCTAAAAAACATCAGCCTCCTCCATAACCCCTCTAGCTGTCCTTTCCTTCTCCAAGAGAAGTGTGGTTTCTGCCACATTAGGCAAAAAAAAAGGTTAATCCATTTGCTTATAATTTAGGAAAGCTAATATTAATGTAACATTAGCCTATTGTACTCCTCTAGGCTTTGAACTGGGTAGTAACATGGGCTTATATTGAACCTAAAATTTGCTCAAAATGTTTCAATACTGGCCACAAAGCAGGGAATGTGTCAGACTCACAAATAGGTAGAATTTACCTAAACATTTCCTGCAGCTAGCAGATTCTTGATATAATGGTCCCGCTGGTCTTTTAAAACTGTTTTGCATGACTTTTGAGTTGACCATGCACAGTTTACAGCTACCGCCAATCCCTGGCTTCACCAGTGATGATACTATGCTGCATGACTGCATTGGCCAATGACTAGTCATATCTGTCCCAATGGTATTGTTGGGATCTAATTGCAGCAGGCAACTCTGACAAGGACCAGCAGGAAAATTGGACCTTCGGCATTGGAAATTACATGAAGATTTACAAGGTAAGTAATAATTTTGAGTATTCCTTCCTCTGAGTCCATTTCTTAAAAATCTTATACAACTTAAAATGTACCTATAATTCATGCACGCAACATCATCACTGCAGGCCACATAACAAAGGCTGATGGCATTACTGGAGGAGCGGAATTGGAATCATGGATGATTTATAAGATGAGCAATAATTTCTGGTTATACAACACTTTTTGTTCATTATTTTTTTACAAGACCTGGAAAACAACTTAAAAAATGTACCTATAACTTATGTACAGAACAATTGTCAGGCATATTTCATTCAATAACACAATACCAATGTATGAGTAAAAAAGATGGTAACATAGCTTAATAAATTCATGATTTGTACATATTATAGACCTATAACAGATTTAGAAGCTTTAAAAGGGTTACTTATACTACCTTGAGGAATAATTTTTAATACCATACTATTTTACCTTATAGTTATTATCAAAAAGGACAATGTCAATGCTTTTGATATTTCGGTCTTAAAACGTAAATAATTAAAATTATAAATCTATATTTTTACTCTTTACTCTGCTTTATAAAAAGACTTGTATTTCATTTACTTCTCAACTACTTTTTCTAAATTATGAGCAAATAGATCACGCACACTCAGCAAAAACATCTAAAAAACATCAGCCTCCTCCATAACCCCTCTAGCTGTCCTTTCCATCTCCAAGAGAAGTGTGGTTTCTGCCACATTAGGCAAAAAAAGAGGTTAATCCATTTGCTTATAATTTAGGAAAGCTCATATTAATGTAACATTCGTCTATTGTACTCCTCTAGGCTTTGAACTGGGTAGTAACATGCGCATATGTTTGAAGCTAAAATTTGCTCAAAATTTTTCAATACTGACCACAAAGCAGGGAATGTGTCAAACTCACAAATTGATAGAAGTTACCTAAACATTTCCTGCAGCTAGCAGATTGTTGATATAATGGTCCCGCTGGTCTTTGAAAACTGTTTTGCATGACTTTTGAGCTGACCATGCACAGGATACAGCTACCGCCAATCCCTGGCTTCACCGGGGATGATACTATACTGCATGACTGCATTGGCCAATGACTAGTCATATCTGTCCCGATGGTATCGTTGGGATCTAATTGCAGCAGGCTAATCTAACAAGGACCAGCAGGACAAATGAACCAGAGGCACTGGAAATTACCTGAATATTTACAAGGTAAGTAATAATTTTGAGTATTCGCCACTCTGTGTCCATTTCTTAAAAATCGTATACAACTTAAAATATACCTATAATTCATGCACGCAACATCATCACGGCAGGCCACATAATACAGGCTGATGGCATTACCGGAGCAGCGGCATTGGAATCATGGATGTTTTATAAGATGAGCAATAATTTCTGGTTACACAACACTTTTTGCACATTATTTTTTTACAAGACCTGGAAAACAACTTAAAAAATGTACCTATAACTTATGTACAGAACAATTGTCAGGCATATTTCATTCAATAAAACAATACCAATTTATGAGTAAAAAACATGGTAACATATCAGCTTAAGAAATTCATGATTTGAACATATTATAGACCTATAACAGGTTTAGAAGCTTTAAAAGGGTTACTTATACTACCTTGAGGAATAATTTTTAATACTCTATTATTTTACCTTATTATCAAAAAGGACAATGTCAATTCTCTTGATATTTCGGTCTTAAAACGTAAATAATTAAAATTACAAATCTTTACTTTAACTCTTTACTCTGCTTTATAAAATACTTGTATTTCATTTACTTCTCAACTACTTTTTCTAAATTATAAGCAAATAGATCACGCACACTCAGCAAAAACATCTAAAAAACATCAGCCTCCTCCATAACCCCTCTAGCTGTCCTTTCCATCTCCAAGAGAAGTGTGGTTTCTGCCACATTAGGCAAAAAAAAGCTTAATCCATTTGCTTAGAATTTAGGAAAGCTCATATTAATGTAACATTCGCCTATTGTACTCCTCTAGGCTTTGTACTGGGTAGTAACATGGGCTTATGTTGAACCTAAAATTTGCTCAAAATTTTTCAATACTGGCCACAAAGCAGGGAATGTGTCACACTCACAGATAGGTAGAATTTACCTAAACATTTCCTGCAGCTAGCAGATTGTTGATATAATGTCTTTGAATACTGTTTTGCATGACTTTTGAGATGACCATGCACAGGTTACAGCTACCGCCAATCCCTGGCTTCACCAGTGATGATACTATGCTGCATGACTGCATTGGCCAATGACTAGTCATATCTGTCCCGATGGTATTGTTGGGATCTAATTGCAGCAGGCAACTCTAACAAGGACCAGCAGGACAAATGGACCAGCAGCACTGGAAATTACATGAAAATTTACAAGGTAAGTAATAATTTTGAGTATTCCCTCCTCTGTGTCCATTTCTTAAAAATCCTATTCAACTTAAAATGTACCTTAAATTCATGCACGCAACATCATCACTGCAGGCCACATAACAAAGGCTGATGGCATTACCGGAGCAGCGGAATAGGAATCATGGGTGATTTATAAGATGAGCAATAATTTTTGGTTATACATCTCTTTTTGCACATTATTTTTTTTACAAGACCTGGAAAACAACTTAAAAAATGTACCTATAACTTATGTACAGAACAATTGTCAGGCATATTTCATTCAATAACACAACACCAATGTATGAGTAAAAAACATGGTAACATATCAGCTTAAGAAATTCATGATTTGAACATATTATAGACCTATAACAGATTTAGAAGCTTTAAAAGGGTTACTTATACTACCTTGAGGAATAATTTTTAATACCCTCTAATTTTACCTTATAGTTATTATCAAAAAGGACAATGTCAATGCTTTTGATATTTCGGAATTAAAACGTAAATAATTAAAATTATAAATCTTTATTTTAACTCTTTACTCTGCTTTATAAAAAGACTTGTATTTCATTTACTTCTCAACTACTTTTTATAAATTATGAGCAAATAGATCACGCACACTCAGCAAAAACATCTAAAGAACATCAGCTTTCTCCATAACCCCTCTAGCTGTCCTTTCCATCTCCAAGAGAAGTGTGGTTTCTGCCATATTAGGCATAACAAAAAGGTTAATCCATTTGCTTATAATTAAGGAAAGCTCATATTAATATTACATTCGCCTATTGTACTCCTCTAGGCTTTGAACTGGGAAGTAACATGGGCATATGTTGAACCTAAAATTTACTCAAAATTTTTCAATACTGGCCACAAAGCAGGGAATGTGTTAAACTCACAAATAGGTAGAATTTACCTAAACATTACCTGCAGCTAGCAGATTGTTGATATAATGGTCCCGCTGGTCTTTGAAAACTGTTTTGCATGACTTTTGAGCTGACCATGCACAGGTTACAGCTACCGCCAATCCCTGGCTTCACCAGTGATGATACTATGCTGCATGACTGCATTGGCCAATGACTAGTCATATCTGTCCCGATGGTATTGTTGGGATCTAATTGCAGCAGGCTACTCTAACAAGGACCAGCAGGACAAATGGACCAGCGGCACTGGAAAATACATGAAGATTTACAAGGTAAGTAATAATTTTGAGTTTTCCCCCCTCTGTGTCCATTTCTTAAAAATCCCATACAACTTAAAATGTACCTATAATTCATGCATGCAACATCATCACTGCAGGGCACATGACAAAGACTGATGGCATTACCGGAGCAGCGGCATTGGAATCATAGATGATTTATAAGATGAGCAATAATTTTTGGTTATACAACACCTTTTGTACATTATTTTTTTACAAGACCTGGAAAACAACTAAAGAAATGTACCTATAACTTACGTACAGAACAATTGTCATGCATATTTCATTCAATAACACAATACCAATGTTTGAGTAAAAAACATGGTAACATATCAGCTTAAGAAATTCATGATTTAAACATATTATAGACCTATAACAGATTTAGAAGCTGTAAAAGGTTTAATTATACTACTTTGAGGAATAATTTTTAATACCCTATTATTTTACCTTATTATCAAAAAGGACAATGTCAATTCTTTTGATATTTCGGTCTTAAAATGTAAATAATTAAAATTATAAAACTTTATTTTAACTCTTTACTCTTTTCTATAAAAAGACTTGTATTTCATTTACTTCTCAACTACTTTTTCTAAATTATGAGCAAATAGATCACGCACACTCAGCAAAAACATCTAAAAAACATCAGCCTCCTCCATAACCCCTCTAGCTGTCCTTTTCATCTCCAAGAGAAGTGTGGTTTCTGCCACATTAGGCAAAAACAAAAAGGTTCATCCATTTGCTTATAATGTAGTAAAGCTCATATTAATATAACATTTGCCTATTGTACTCCTTTAGCCTTTGAACTGGGTAGTAACAAGGGCTTATGGTTGAACCTCAAATTTGCTCAAAATATTTCAATACTGGCCACAAAGCAGGGAATGTGTCAAACTCACAAATAGGTAGAATTTACCTAAACATTACCTGCAGCTAGCAGATTGTTGATATAATGGTCCCGCTGGTCTTTGAAAACTGTTTTGCATGACTTTTGAGCTGACCATGCACAGGTTACAGCTACCGCCAATCCCTGGCTTCACCAGTGATGATACTATGCTGCATGACTGCATTGGCCAATGATTATTCATATCTGTCCCGATGGTATTGTTGGGATCTAATTGCAGCAGGCTACTCTAACAAGGACCAGCAGGACAAATGGACCAGCGGCACTGGAAATTACCTGAAGATTTACAAGGTAAGTAATAATTTTGTGTATTCCCTCCTCTGTGTCCATTTCTTAAATATCCTATACAACTTAAAATGTACCTATAATTCATGCACGCAACATCATTTTACAATATCGAATACAGGAATCGGAAGTTCACATAATGCTTGCGCTCTGCAGTGTCTCTGAAGGATGACAAGCTGGATGGCAGCGCTCAGCTGCGATCCAGCCTGTCATCAGAATGCCATGCCAGCGTGGGAGAATTCTCATGCTCAAGCGCTGACATTACACTATATCCCTTACATTACAATTAAATGGAATAGCAGGAATGAATATTTTTTTAAGACGTTAATGCCACAGCCATGGTGGTTGTAGCATTACAGTGGTTGCCCAAATCGATGGGAACAGTGCTCACAGTGAAACATGAAAAGCCGGCAATTCATCAGCGACATATACCGGTACCCGACAGTTTAGAACAGAAAGAATCGAGCTTCACACATAGATTAGATAGATAGAAACATGTCAATCACATATATAATAAGTACAGTGACAGTGTTGGTTACTGTACTTGTCATTTAGTGTTAAATGGATTAATTAAAAGGATTAATTAAAAAAAAAAATTGGCGTGGGGTTCCCTGTAATTTTAGTCTCTAGCGGAGGTTAAGCAGAAGGCTGGGGCAGATGTTTGAAGCCTGGGAAGGGGGTAATACCCACAGAGCTTTTCAGGCTACTAATATCAGCCCCCAGCTGAATACCTAGCCTTTACTAGCTATTAAAATGGGGGACCCCCACAAAAATTACGTGGGGTCCCCCTTATTTTAATAGCTAGCAAAGGCTAGGCAGACAGCTGGGGGCTGATATTAATAGCCCAGGAAGGGTGCCATGAATATTGGCCCCCTCCCAGGCTAGAAACACCAGCCGTCAGCCGCCCCAGAAATGGCGCATCCATAGGATGCGCCAATTCTGGCACTCAGCCTCGCTCTTCCCACTGCCCTGGGGGGTAATAGAGCTGGGGTTGATGTCAGCTTATATTTGTGTCCAGTCAGGTACAGCAGGCAGGAACGGGCTGCCCCCAACCACCAGCTGGCTATTTGTACCTGGCCGGACACAACAATATAGGGAAGCCCTTTTTTTCTTAATTATTTCATGAATTTCATGAAATTATTAAAAAAAAAAAAACGTGGGGCTTTGCCCTATTTTTGTGTCCAGCAAGGTACAACTAGGCAGCTGGGGGCTGGAATCCGCAGCACAGGGAGGCCCAAGCTTTCTGGGCCCCCCCTGCTGCAAATTGCAGTCCGCAGCCACCCCGGAAAATGGCGCGTTCATAGAAGCGCCATCTTCTGGTGCTGCACCCAACTCATCCAGGGCCCTGGTGCGGTGGCTCACTGAGTAATAAAGGGGTTAGGGCCAGCTTGGTATTATCAGCTGGCCCTAAGCCCGAAATTCATGGGGTCACGCCAATATTAGACATGACCGCCATGAATTTCTAGTAAAGTATTTAAAAAAAAACACAGCACCCAGAATAAAGTTCTTGAATTGAAATAAACACGCAATTCTTTATTGTTCTAAATTAAACCACACTTACCATCACGCCCATTCCAGCTGAAGCCAACGATCTCCTGCAATAAAAGAAAAATAATAAACCAACATCATCCTTACCTTTCGATGGTTCCCAGGACAGCTCCAGCTCTGCTACATCGAGATGACAGGCTGGATCGCAGCAGAAAGCTGCCATCCAGCTTGCCATGCTGCACACACTGAGAAGCGCAGTCATGCTTGCGCTCCTCAGTGTCAGGCTGTGACTGCATCCAGATGAGCCGAGTCTCTAATGCTCACAGCATGCGCAGGAGAATTTTCCCACGTTGTCAGTGACGTGCATGAGGTGAGCTGAGTTCATTGTCGGCTCATCTTAATGCCGTCACAGCCAGACACTGAGGAGCACAAGCATGCCTGCGCTTCTCAGTGTCTGCGGCATGGCAAGCTGGATGGCAGCTTTCTGCTGCGGTCCAGCCTGTCATCTCGATGTAGCAGAGCTGGAGCTGTCATGGGAACCATGGAAAGGTAAGGATGATGTGCTTTATTATTTTTCTTTTATTGCAGGAGATCGTTGGCTTCAGCTGGAATGGGCGTGACGGTAAATATGGTTTAATTTAGAACATTAAAGAATTGTGTCTTTATTTCAATTAAAGGACTTTATTCTGGGTGTTTGTGTTGTTTTTTTTTACATTGACTATGGGGTTAGTAATGGGGGTGTCTTATAGACGCCTCTCCATTACTAACCTGGGCTTGATGTCAGCTGGCATTATAAGCTGACATCAACCTATGGATGTGCAATTTCTGGGGCACCTGACGGCTGGTGTTTCTAGCCTGGGAGGGGGCCAATATTCATGGCACCCTTCCTGGGCTATTAATATCAGCCCCCAGCTGTCTGCCTAGCCTTTGCTAGCTATTAAAATAGGGGGGACCCCACGCCTTTTTTTTTTTTGCGGTCCCCCATTTTAATAGCTAGTAAAGGCTAGGTATTCTGCTGGGGGCTGATATTAGTAGCCTCGGAAGCTCCATGGGTATTACCCCCTTCCCAGGCTTCAAACATATGCCCCAGCCATCTGCTTAACCTCCGCTAGAGACTAAAATTACGGGGAACCCCACGCCAATTTTTTTTTTAATAAATCCTTTATTTTAACACTAAATGACAAGTACAGTAACCAACACTGTCACTGTACTTCTTATATATGTGACTGACATGTTTCTATCTATCTAATCTATGTGTGATGCTCTATTCTTTCTGTTATAAATTGTCAGGTACCAATGCTGAATTGCTGGCCGGCTTTTTTAAAGAGACGGTGCATGAAAACACCATTACTTATTTAAATAAATCCTTTACACTAAATGACAAGTACAGTAAGCAACACTGTCACTGTACTTATTATATATGTGACTGACATGTTTCTATCTATCTAATCTATGTGTGAAGCTCTATTCTTTCTGTTCTAAATTGTCGGGTACCGGTATATGCCGCTGCTGAATTGCCGGCTTTTCATGTTTCACTGTGAGCACTGTTCCCATCGATTTGGGCAACCACCTCCCCCAATACATTCTACATTATTGTTAGTTGTTTTACTTCCTGTAGAATTAACCTACAAGGAAAGAAAGGGTTTATTTTCATTCCAATATTTGTGTCCCATTGACTTGCATTGGTTTCCGGTATTGGAATCGGCGATATCCGATACTTTTTGAGTATCGGCCCGATCCAATCCGATCCGATATTTCCTGATATCGGAAGGTATCGCTCAACACTACCGATAACAGATTTAGAAGCTTTAAAAAGGTTAATTATGATACCTTGAGGAAGAGTTTTTAATACCCTATTATTTTACCTTATTATCAAAAAGTACAATGTCAATTCTTTGGATATTTCGCTCTTAAAATGTAAATAATTAAAATTATAAATCTTTATTTTAACTCTTTACGCTTCTTTATAAAAAGACTTGTATTTCATTTACTTCTCAACTACTTTTTCTAAATTATGAGCAAATAGATCACGCACACTCAGCAAAACATCTAAAAAATATCAGCCTACTCCATAACCCCTTTAGCTGTCCTTTCCATCTCCAAGAGAAGTGTGGTTTCTGCCACATTAGGCAAAAAAAAAGGTTAATCCATTTGCTTATAATTTAGGAAAGCTCATATTAATGTAACATTCGCATATTGTGCTCCTCTAGGCTTTGAACTGGGTAGTAACATGGGCTTATGTTGAACCTAAAATTTGCTCAAAATTTTTCAATACTGGCCACAAAGCAGGGAATGTGTCAGACTCACAAATAGGTAGAATTTACCTAAACATTTCCTGCAGCTAGCAGATTGTTGATATAATGGTCCCGCTGGTCTTTGAAAACTGTTTTGCATGACTTTTGAGCTGACCATGCACAGGATACAGCTACCGCCAATCCCTGGATTCACCAGTGATGATACTATGCTGCATGACTGCATTGGCCAAAGACTAGTCATATCTGTCCCGAGGATATTGTTGGGATCTAATTGCAGAAGGCTACTCTAACAAGGACCATCAGGACAAATGGACCAGCGGCACTGGAAATTACATGAAGATTTACAAGGTAAGTAATAATTTTGAGTATTCCCTCCTCTGTGTCCATTTCTTAAAATTCCTATACAACTTAAAATGTACCTATAATTCATGCACGCAACATCATCACTGCAGGCCACATAACAAAGGCTGATCGCATTACCGGAGCAGCGGCATTGGAATCATGGATGATTTATAAGATGAGCAATAATTTCTGATTATACAACCCTTTTTGTACATTATTTTTTTTACAAGACCTGGAAAACAACTTAAAAAATGTACCTATAACTTATGTACAGAACAATTGTCAGGCATATTTCATTCAATAACATAATACTAATGTATGAGTAAAAAACATGGTAACATATCAGCTTAAGAAATTCATGATTTGAACATATTATAGACCTATAACAGACTTAGAAGCTTTAAAAGGGTTACTTATACTACCTTGAGGAATAATTTTTAATACTCTATAATTTTACCTTATTATCAAAAAGGACAATGTCAATTCTTTTGATATTTCGGTCTTAAAACGTAAATAATTAAAATTATAAATCTTTATTTTAACTCTTTACTCTGCTTTATAAAAAGACTTGTATTTCATTTACTTCTCAACTACTTTTTCTAAATCATGAGCAAATAGATCACGTAAGCTCAGCAAAAACATCTTAAAAACATCACCCTCCACCAAAACCCCTCTAGCTGTCCTTTCAATCTCCAAGAGAAGTGTGGTTTCTGCCACATTAGTCGAAAAAAAAAAGGTTAATCCATTTGCTTATAATTTAGGAAAGCTCATATTAATGTAACATTCGCCTATTGTACTCCTCTAGGCTTTGAACTGGGTAGTAACATGGGCATATGTTTGAACCTAAAATTTACTCAAAATATTTCAATACTGGCCACAAAGCAGGGAATGTGTCAAACTCACAAATAGGTAGAATTTACCTAAACATTTCCTGCAGCTAGCAGATTGTTGATATAATGGTTCCGCTGGTCTTTGAAAACTGTTTTGCATGACTTTTGAGTTGACCATGCACAGGATACAGCTACCGCCAATCCCTGGCTTCACCATTGATGATACTATGCCGCATGACTGCATTGGCCAATGACTAGTCATATCTGTCCCGATGGTATTGTTGGGATCTAATTGCAACAGGATACTCTAACAAGGACCAGCAGGACAAATGGACCAGCGGCACTGGAAATTACATGAAGATTTACAAGGTAAGTAATAATTTTGAGTTTTCCCTCCTCTGTGTCCATTTCTTAAAAATCCTATACAACTTAAAATTTACCTATAATTAATGCACGCAACATAATCACTGCAGGCCACATAACAAAGGTTGATGGCATTACCGGAGCAGCGGCATTGGAATCATGGATGATTTATAAGATGAGCAATAATTTCTGGTTAAACAACACTTTTTGTACAAATTTTTTTTACAAGACCTGGAAAACAACTTAAAAAATGTACCTATAACTTATGTACAGAACAATTGTCAGGCATATTTCTTTCAATAAAACAATACCAATGTATGAGTAAAAAACATGGTAACATATCAGCTTAAGAAAATTCATGATTTGAACATATTTTAGACCTATAACAGATTTAGAAGCTTTAAAGGGTTACTTATACTACCTTGAGAAATAATTTTTAATACTCTATTATTTTACCTTATTATCAAAAAGGACAATGTCACTTCTTTTGATATTTCGGTCTTAAAACGTAAATAATTAAAATTATAAATCTTTATTTTAACTCTTTACTCCTCTTTATAAAAAGACTTGTATTTCATTTACTTCCCAACTACTTTTTCTAAATTATGAGCAAATAGATCACGCACACTCAGCAAAAACATCTAAAAAACATCAGCCTCCTCCATAACCCCTCTAGCTGTCCTTTCAATCTCCAAGAGAAGTGTGGTTTCTGCCACATTAGGTAAAAAAAAAAGGTTAATCCATTTGCTTATAATTTAGGAAAGCTCATATTAATGTAACATTCGCCTATTGTACTCCTCTGGGATTTAAGCTGGGTAGTAACATGGGCTTATGTTGAACCTAAAATTTGCTCAAAATTTTTCAATACTGGCCACAAAGCAGGGAATGTGTCAGACTCACAAATAGGTAGAATTTACCTAAACATTTCCTGCAGCTAGCAGATTGTTGATATAATGGTCCTGCTGGTCTTTGAAAACTGTTTTGCATGACTTTTGAGCTTACTATGCACAGGTTACAGCTACTGCCAATCCCTGGCTTCACCAGGGATGATACTATGCTGCATGACTGCATTGGCCAATGACTGGTTGTGACGCCTCTACTCAGAAAGCCCGTGTTTTACCCTGGGTGTTGGGGGACTCGGTGTCGGGCCTTGCGTTGAAGAGATGGGGTGCAGCCGTGGCCCGGGCCCGGCCCGTGCTCAGGGCTGTCACATTAGAAAGAGATGGTGTGGGCTATTCCGGGTTGAGTGGCTGATTAACGACTACGCCACCTGTGGTGTCTGGTGAAGGGCCACCAGCGCCGCTAGCAGTCGGCTGAGGCCCGATGTCATGGCGGCTAAAGTTCTCGCTGCTCCCCACAGGTGGAGCAGGGCCTCAGGGCAGGCAAGGCAGGATAAAAGGGTGTAGCAGTAGCGCGGGAGAATAAGGGCACCGCGTCGCGTAGTATGGCGCGTAATGAACAGTCTGGAGGCCATAGGGGTGAACTTCCAAGTCTTTACTCACTCAGATATATTAGCGGGAAGGCGACTCCCTGCTCCTCGCGGAGTCCTGTGGCCACCAGGGACGGGGGTCTGACTACCTCCGAGGAAGTCCAGTGTTTGGTAGCGACCCTGCACCAGAGTGTTCCTGCACTACAGACTTCACCCTTTCCCGTCTGTGCGTGTGTGGATAGGCCGGGTCTCCCTCTGAGCTCCTCTCAGGTGTAGGGGTCAGATGGCAATTCCTCTCCATCCGACGCCCGGCGGGATCCTCAGGGCCTAACCGGGCTTTCCCATACTAGACGTAGAGTACGAGGTCGGGGGCCGGTACCCCTCTTGCAGCCAGAATCCCTCTGAATAGATCAGGTAGGCGAGGACAGGTGGCGTGATCCGCTCCGTCTGCATCCTCCCCGGGACCCATTTGCTAGGGAGCCACACTCTAAAGCTCCCGGGCCTTCTTGATCCTGGTCCTCGGCCGGGTTAAGACATTCCTTGTCTGCAACCTACCTCTCGTCCCAAAGATCGTGGTACGAGAGCTGTGTCCCATGCCGGCGCAGGCCCACACAGGATCTGCGCTCCCGGAGGGAAGTCACATTACACACAGTATTTTGACAGCACAGTGACAGCCGACAGACTAGCAAAGGCTAGACTGATGGACCAAAAGGAACCAGCAGAAGAACCGAAGGACCAACGAACAACCTCGACCAAGATCAAAGATGGCATTCTATTAAATATGAAATTTGAAGTGTAACTAACTAGTGTTCCTCCACCCACACCCACTAACTGGTTCCTACAACTTTGTGTTCCCCAGTCTCCCTGTAACCAGGGGAGCAGCACCTAGTGCATACTAGCTCCCTCTGGTGGAAATGTGGTGTTGGATGCAAAAGGCTAGATCATACCATCACACTGGCCTTACCTCGGAGGAGGAACACCACACTCCATTGGAGAAGTGCAGCATTCCTGTGGCGGTCGAACCCTTAGGGGCGCCACATAGTCATATCTGCACCAATGGTATTGTTGGGATCTAATTGCAGCAGGCTACTCTAACAAGGACCAGCAGGACAAATGGACCAGCGGCACTGGAAATTACATGAAGATTTACAAGGTAAGTAATAATTTTGAGTATTCCCTCCTCTGGGTCCATTTCTTAAAAATCCTATACCACTTAAAATGTACCTATAATTCATGCACGCAACATCATCACTGCAGGCCACATAACAAAGGCTGATGGTATTACCGGAGCAGCGGTATTAGAATCATGGATGATTTATAAGATGAGCAATAATTTTTGGTTATACAACACTTTTTCTACATTATTTTTTTACAAGACCTGGAAAACAACTTAAAAATGTACCTATAACTTATGTACAGAACAATTGTCAGGAATATTTCATTCAATAACACAATACCAATGTATGCGTAAAAAACATGGTAACATATCAGCTTAAGAAATTCATGATTTGAACATATTATAGACCTATAACAGATTTAGAAGCTTTGAAAGGGTTACTTATACTACCTTGAGGAAGAATTTTTAATACCCTATTATTTTACCTTATTATCAAAAAGGACAATGTCAATTCTTTTGATATTTCTGTCTTAAAATGTAAATAATTAAAATTATGAATCTTTATTTTAACTCTTTACTCTTCTTTATAAAAAGACTTGTATTTCATTTTCTTCTCAACTACTTTTTCTAAATTATCAGCAAATAGATCACGCACACTCAGCAAAAACATCTAAGAAACATCAGCCTCCTCCATAACTCCTCTAGCTGTCCTTTCAATCTCCAAGAGAAGTGTGGTTTCTGACACATTAAGCAAAAAAAAAAGTTTAATCCATTTGCTTATAATTTAGGAAAGCTCATATTAATGCAACATTCGCCTATTGTACTCTTCTAGGATTTAAACTGGGTAGTAACATGGGCTTATGTTGAACCTAAAATTTGCTCAAAATTTTTCAATACTGGCCACAAAGCATGGCATGTGTCAAACTCACAAATTGATAGAAGTTACCTAAACATTTCCTGCAGCTAGCAGATTGTTGATATAATGGTCCCGCTGGTCTTTGAAAACTGTTTTGCACGACTTTTGAGTTGACCATGCACAGGTTACAGCTACCGCCAATCCCTGGCTTCACCAGTGATGATACTATGCTGCATGACTGCATTGGCCAATGACTAGTCATATCTGTCCCGATGGTATTGTTGGGATCTAATTGCAGCAGGCTACTCTAACAAGGACCAGCAGGACAAATGGACCAGAGGCACTGGAAATTACATGAAGATTTACAAGGTAAGTAATAATTTTGAGAATTCCCCCCTCTGTGTCCATTTCTTAAAAATCCTACACAGCTTAAAATGTACCTATAATTCATGCACGCAACATCATCACTGCAGGCCACATAACAAAGGTTGATGGCATTACCGGAGCAGCGGCATTGGAATCATGGATGATTTAAAAGATGAGCAATAATTTCTGGTTATACAACACTTTTTGTACATTATTTTTTTACAAGAGCTGGAAAACAACTTAAAAAAATGTACCTATAACTTATGTACAGAACAATTGTCAGGCATATTTCATTCAATAACACAATACCAATGTATGAGTAAAAACATGGTAACATATCAGCTTAAGAAATTCATGATTTGAACATATTATAGACCTATAACAGATTTAGAAGCTTTAAAAATGTTAATTATGCTACCTTGAGGAATAATTTTTAATACCCTATTATTTTACTTTATTATCAAGAAGGACAATGTCCATTCTTTTGATATTTAGGTCTTAAAACGTAAATAATTAAAATAATAAATATTTCTTTTAACTCTTTACTCTACTTTATAAAAAGACTTGAATTTCATTTACTTCTCAACTACTTTTTCTAAATTATGAGCAAATAGATCACGCACACTCAGCAAAAACTTCTAAAAAACATCAGCCTCCTCCATAACCCCTCTAGATGTCTTTTCCATCTCCAAGAGAAGTGTGGTTTCTGCCATATTAGGCAAAAAAAAGGTTAATCCATTTGCTTATAAATTAGGACAACTCATATTAATGTAACATTCGCCTATTGTACTCGTCTAGGCTTTGAACTAGGTAGTAACATGGGCATATGGTTGAACCTAAAATTTGCTCAAAATATTTCAATACTGGCCACAAAGCAGGGAATGTGTCAAACTCACAAATGGGTAGAATTTACCTAAACATTTCCTGCAGCTAGCAGATTGTTGATATAATGGTTCCGCTGGTCTTTGAAAACTGTTTTGCATGACTTTTGAGCTGACCATGCACAGGTTACAGCTACCGCCAATCCCTGGCTTCACCAGTGATGATACTATGCTGCATGACTGCATTGGCCATTGATTAGTCATATCTGTCCCGATGGTATTGTTGGGATCTAATTGCAGCAGGCTACTCTAACAAGGACCATCAGGACAAATGGACCAGCGGCACTGGAAATTACATGAAGATTTACAAGGTAAGTAATAATTTTGAGAATTCCCTCCTCTGTGTCCATTTCTTAAAAATCCTATACAACTTAAAATGTACCTATAATTCATGCACGCAACATCATCACTGCAGGCCACATAACAAAAGGCTGATGACATTACCGGAGCAGGGGCATTGGAATCATGGATGTGTAGCACCCTGAGGATTCGGCTGCTACAGGGGTATTGCACCTCAACCCAGAGGTGTGATATTCCACTCCCGGGTAAGGAAGGAGTGTGGAACTGAGCTCAGATAGACTGCATGCACTACATACATCCCATTCCAGAGGAGCAGGCCGACGGTACTCCCACTTAGAAATGTGCAGGTACAACCGAGCCTGTTCCTGGCTGGAGTGGGAGGGGGGTGGTACATCCCATGTAGTGTAGGGGCAGATAGGGGGAGCAGTCTGGGTAGTGATAGGAGCTCATTGGGTGCTGGTCACCTGAGCTCACACATAGAGGGATATATAAGGAGGGCACCAACTTAGATCAGGGTCAGACGCTGGGAACAAGTCAGTTGGAGAGGAGAGAGAAGGAAACAGCAGCCCTGGAGAGAGAGAGAGTGGAGCAAAGAAAGACCCAGAGGGGGAAGACTGAAGGGACCCAAGAACCCAAATTAGAGCACCGGGTGAGGAGTCAGCAAAAGGGTACCGGAACCCAAGCTGGTGGGGGCAAAGACATTCCCCAGCCAGAGACCGGAGACCGTGGGCAGTGTCTGTCACGGTCACCCACCACATTCACCCCGAAGGCACACCACGTGGAGGGTCAGGGAACCCAAGGCCAAGGGTGTCCCAAAAGAAGGCCCGAGGGAGCTGGACCTAGGTGAATCCCTGGTGGGGACGGCTGAAGAAAGGACAGAGGGAGAGCTCAGGGCCACGCTCCGGACTTGTTTGGGGGTTGGCTGGATCCAGGACCTGGTGGACGCAGCACGGCTCGGGTGGTCACTAGCAGCTGGAGTGACCGAAACATCAGCAGTAAGTAAACACCCTTAACTGCACAACCCGAGTCTGTCTTCATTGCCTGCTGCATCGCACCACCACAACCCCCATCCTCTGCACCTGACCCCCTGAGGCTATACCCCACCCGTTGGGGGTTATACCATCATAAGCTGCACCTACACCATCAGCCTCAGTGGACCCTGCTGCAGCGGCGGCCATAGTGACCGCAACACAACGGGTGGCGTAGTCGACATTAAGAACTTAATAACATCTGTAGGACTGCCACATAACACTGAGCTTGACGCCCTGGGCACGGGGCCGGGTCACAGCCGCTCGGAGACTACAACCCCCCATCTGATCCGGTGCCGGGTATTCCCCTCAAAAAGGAATATGTCCCAGGGGGCGCGTCAACTTTGGCGTAGTCGGCAGGATTACGTGCCCACAACAACCGGGTACTGCGTGCCTGAAGAAAAGTGCAAGTTTACCTCTGAAAGAAGTCTCCCGCCGGTTCCGGAGGGTCCACGCCATCGGACTCCATCACCAGTCGTTTCCCGCCGATTGTCCGCCATTTCCAACTTGTTCCCGCCATCTGCAGAGTTTCCCGCCACTGGGCGACGCTTCCCGCCAAAACCGCAGATTTCCCGCCTTGGAAGAGCAGCGGACGCCATTATGGGCGTGCCAAAGGAGGGCAAGAGGCCACCTCCCATCGTGGGCCGGGACAGAAAATGGCGCCAAAAGTGGAAACCACCCCCACCAACAGAGACTGTGATGCTGGAGGTGTCTGTCAGCGTGAAAGAACTCCCCCTGGAGCTGACAGTCACCGAGTTGCCCCGGGACCGCCCTCTAAGTGGGAGGAGACGAAAGAGAAGAGAAAAGATGGGTGTCGCTTGGAGCAGTCTGGAGCGAGCGCACCCGGAGGCAAGAGGTCTAACAAGGAGTAGCGGAGGAGCTCACCCGGAGATGGAAAGAAAGCAGAACAGCACCGGCCCGCTGGCCAGGAGTCTGCTAGAGACCGAGGAAGGAGGGCAGAGCAGCACCGGCCCGCTGGCCAGGAGCCTGCCGGAAGCAGAGCAGAGCATCACCGACCCGATGGTCAGGAGCCTGCTAGAGTCCACAACCCCGCTAGGTCTAGCGGAGATCCTAGCGCAGCTCCCCCGAGACCGGGAGTGTGCACAAACTGCCCTGGAGGGCCTCGCAAGGAGGATGGCCCGGGTACAGCGCGAGATACTGGCGGAGTGGAGCCGGGAGATGGCCCAGCAAGCAGAGACCAGTCAACGGAGCACGCTACCCTGGAAGAGGAAGCAGACCGCCTCTGAGGATGGTGCGGGAGGACCCAAGGCCGGAGACGGCGCCGAGGAGGGAGCCGAACGCATGGAGGCAGGTAAAGGGGACGCCTATACCCCAAGCCGTGACACCGCTTACCTGCCCCAGCTCCCCGTCGCAGAGCCCGAAAGTCCCCCTGCTGTGCCCGTAGCCGCCAGGTCACCGCCATGGACTAGGCCCCGACCGGAAGCCGCTGCAGCGACCCCTGTGACATCACGCGCCCCGACCCGGAGCGTGACAAAGCAGGAATTACCACCAGCCTGGTCGCAAGGCCTAGTACCCCCGGGCGCCGCATCACCAACAGCGCCCCCTACCTCCGCGGAGCCTCCGGCCTGGCCGCAAGGCCAGGTAGCCCAGGGCGCCGCCGTCCTAACGGTGCCCTTCACCTTCCAGGTGCCCCAGGCCTGGCCGCAAGGCCTGGGCAACCCGGGCGCCACCACCACCGCGCCCGCAATACCTAGGGTGCCACACCTGGGGGAGGACCTCTTCGGCCAGCTCACATGGCCGGACGGGCGGCCCTTCATCTGGCCCGAAGGGTACCCTGAGCTGGAGCGGCAGCAAAGACTAGGGCCCTTGTGTGAGCCCCTAATCCCGGCTCCGAAGCCCGTGGCTCGGGTCTCGCCTCCTCTAGCAGAAGCCCAATTCGTGTGGGACCCCACGGGAGAAGATTTGATGGGGTTCACCGGAGAAACTCGGGCAGCCGCAGCTGAACGTACAGAGTGTTGCCGTCAACAGCTGGCAGAGTTTAAGAGAGAACGGGAGGAGAGGCGGGTCAGAGAACAACAGGCCCAAATCCAGAGCGCGGAGCAGAAGAGCCGGACTAGGAGGAACCCCCGTGCAGCGCATTGTCCCCGCACCATCGGGACAGTGATAAAGTTCAACCCGCAGCATGGGTGGGGCTTTATTCGGGACCGTAACAACCGCGGTGACGTTTTTGTGACTCGCAGAGACGTCGAGTCCCACCTGCCGGAAGGTCACAAAGGCCGTGACCTCTACGTCGGAGACGAGGTCACTTTCACCCGGCACAAGTGTGCCAAAGGACCTTACGCCCTCCACGTGCACCGCTTGACGGAGGAGGAGTTGCGGTACGGGGAGGAGGAGCCAGAGGACCCGGACGGGTCTGAAGAAACATCATATCAAGAAAGAGCAGGAGGAAGACGCCGTTGAGTGCGGCAGAGCAGGAGTTGTAAATAGTTACCCAATCGGGGTATAAAGGAACTGAAACTGGAACTGTTGCTGCTGCTAAGTGAACTGTTTTACCCGTTAACCCCTTCATCCTACAGGCTGAGGACTGTGAGCAGCCATTCCCTTCCCTCTACCTGGCCGAGGACTGAGAGCGGCCAACTTCCAACTTCCCTGTATATAGTTGCGCGTCCTAAAGCGCCCCCTACCGGTTTTATAAGAAAACCAGATTTTCTAAGAGACTGTCGCACTTTTCCCGGACACACGTTGCACAGTGTCCGGAGGAGGAACCAGAGACAAGAGAAGTCTACGAGAATGTTTATATAAAAAGTTTTATATATATATAATGTTTATATGTTTTATATGTTCATATAAAAATTTTGTATGTTTTGGTGTTTTATGTCTTACAGCCCGAGGACGTGCTGTGATTTACCAGGGGGGAATGTAGCACCCTGAGGATTCGGCTGCTACAGGGGTATTGCACCTCAACCCAGAGGTGTGATATTCCACTCCCGGGTAAGGAAGGAGTGTGGAACTGAGCTCAGATAGACTGCATGCACTACATACATCCCATTCCAGAGGAGCAGGCCGACGGTACTCCCACTTAGAAATGTGCAGGTACAACCGAGCCTGTTCCTGGCTGGAGTGGGAGGGGGGTGGTACATCCCATGTAGTGTAGGGGCAGATAGGGGGAGCAGTCTGGGTAGTGATAGGAGCTCATTGGGTGCTGGTCACCTGAGCTCACACATAGAGGGATATATAAGGAGGGCACCAACTTAGATCAGGGTCAGACGCTGGGAACAAGTCAGTTGGAGAGGAGAGAGAAGGAAACAGCAGCCCTGGAGAGAGAGAGAGTGGAGCAAAGAAAGACCCAGAGGGGGAAGACTGAAGGGACCCAAGAACCCAAATTAGAGCACCGGGTGAGGAGTCAGCAAAAGGGTACCGGAACCCAAGCTGGTGGGGGCAAAGACATTCCCCAGCCAGAGACCGGAGACCGTGGGCAGTGTCTGTCACGGTCACCCACCACATTCACCCCGAAGGCACACCACGTGGAGGGTCAGGGAACCCAAGGCCAAGGGTGTCCCAAAAGAAGGCCCGAGGGAGCTGGACCTAGGTGAATCCCTGGTGGGGACGGCTGAAGAAAGGACAGAGGGAGAGCTCAGGGCCACGCTCCGGACTTGTTTGGGGGTTGGCTGGATCCAGGACCTGGTGGACGCAGCACGGCTCGGGTGGTCACTAGCAGCTGGAGTGACCGAAACATCAGCAGTAAGTAAACACCCTTAACTGCACAACCCGAGTCTGTCTTCATTGCCTGCTGCATCGCACCACCACAACCCCCATCCTCTGCACCTGACCCCCTGAGGCTATACCCCACCCGTTGGGGGTTATACCATCATAAGCTGCACCTACACCATCAGCCTCAGTGGACCCTGCTGCAGCGGCGGCCATAGTGACCGCAACACAACGGGTGGCGTAGTCGACATTAAGAACTTAATAACATCTGTAGGACTGCCACATAACACTGAGCTTGACGCCCTGGGCACGGGGCCGGGTCACAGCCGCTCGGAGACTACAACCCCCCATCTGATCCGGTGCCGGGTATTCCCCTCAAAAAGGAATATGTCCCAGGGGGCGCGTCAGATGATTTATAAGATGAGCAATAATTTTTGGTTATACAACACTTTTTGTTCATTATTTTTTTACAAGACCTGGAAAACAACTTAAAAAATGTACCTATAAACCTATGTACAGAACAATTGACAGGCATATTTCATTCAATAACACAATACCAATGTATGCGTAAAAGACATGGTAATATATCAGCTTAAGAAATTCATGATTTGAACATATTATAGACCTAGAACAGATTTAGAAGCTTTAAAAATGTTACTTATACTACCTTGAGGAATAATTGTTAATACCCTATTATTTTACCTTAATATCAAAAAGGACAATGTCAATTCTTTTGATATTTCGCTCTTAAAACGTAAATAATTAAAATTATAAATCTTTATTTTAACTCTTTACTCCTCTTTATAAAAAGACTAGTATTTCATTTACTTCTCAACTACTTTTTCTAAATTATGAGCAAATAGATCACGCACACTCAGCAAAAACATCTAAAAAACATAAGCCTCCTCCATAACCCCTCTAGCTGTCCTTTCTATCTCCAAGAGAAGTGTGGTTTCTGCCACATTAGGCAAAAAAAAAAAGTTTAATCCATTTGCTTATAATTTAGGAAAGCTCATATTAATGTAACATTTGCCTATTGTACTCCTCTAGGCTTTGAACTCGGTAGTAACATGGGCTTATGTTGAACCTAAAATTTGCTCAAAATTTTTCAATATTGGCCACAAAGCAGGGAATGTGTCAAACTCACAAATAGGTAGAATTTACCTAAACATTTCCTGCAGCTAGCAGATTGTTGATATAATGGTCCCGCTTGTCTTGGAAAACTGTTTTGCAAGACTTTTGAGCTGACCATGCGCAGGTTACAGCTACCGCCAATCCCTGGCTTCACCAGTGATGATACTATGCTGCATGACTGCATTGGCCAATGACTAGTTATATCTGTCCCGATGGTATTGTTGGGTTCTAATTGCAGCAGGCTACTCTAACAAGGACCAGCAGGACAAATGGACCAGCGGCACTGGAAATTACATGAAGATTTACAAGGTAAGTAATAATTTTGAGTATTCCCTACTCTGTGTCCATTTCTTAAAAATGCTATACAACTTAAAATGTACCTATAATTCATGCACGCAACATCATCACTGCAGGCCACATAACAAAGGTTGATGGCATTACCGGAGCAGCGGTATTGGAATCATGGATGATTTATGAGAAGAGCAATAATTTCTGGTTATACAACACTTTTTGTACATTATTTTTTTACAAGACCTGGAAAACAACTTAAAAAATGTACCTATAACTTATGTACAGAGCAATTGTCAGGCATATTTCATACAATAACATAATACCAATGTATGAGTAAAAAGCATGGTAACATATCAGCTTAAGAAATTCATGATTTTAACATACTAGAGACCTATAACAGATTTAGAAGCTTTAAAAGGGTTACTTATACTACCTTGAGGAATAATTTTTAATACTCTATTATTTTACTTTATTATCAAAAAGGACAATGTCAATTCTTTTGATATTTCGGTCTTAAAACGTAAATAATTAAAATTATTAATCTTTATTTTAACTCTTAACTCTGCTTTATAAAAAGACTTGTATTTCATTTACTTCTCAACTACTTTTTCTAAATTATGAGCAAATAGATCACGCACACTCAGCAAAAACATCTAAAAAACATCAGCCTCCTCCATAACCCCTCTAGCTGTCCTTTCCATCTCCAAGAGAAGTGTGGTTTCTGCCACATTAGGCAAAAAAAAGGTTAATCCATTTGCTTATAATTTAGGAAAGCTCATATTAATGTAACATTTCCCTATTGTACTCCTCTAGGCTTTGAACTGGGTAGTAACATGTGCATATGTTTGAAGCAAAAATTTGCTCAAAATTTTTCAATACTGACCACAAAGCAGGGAATGTGTCAAACTCACAAATTGGTAGAAGTTACCTAAACATTTCCTGCAGCTAGCAGATTGTTGATATAATGGTCCCGCTGGTCTTTGAAAACTGTTTTGCATGACTTTTGAGCAGACCATGCACAGATTACAGCTACCGCCAATCCCTGGCTTCACCAGTGATGATGCTATTCTGCATGACTGTATTGGCCAATGACTAGTTATATCTGTCCCAATGGTAATGTTGGGATCTAATTGCAGCAGGCTACTCTAACAAGGGTCAGCAGGACAAATGGACCAGCAGCACTGGAAATTACATGAAGATTTACAAGGTTTGTAATAATTTTGAGTATTCCCTCCTCTGTGTCCATCTCTTAAAAATCCTATACAACTTAAAATGTACCTATAATTAGAGATGAGCGTTGTTCTACTCGAACTGTTCGCCAATCTCAAATTCGAGCTGTTTTGGGCGGTGTTCGAGCCGGTCGGCGAACACGAACAATTTGAGAAAAATTCGGCTGTTCGAGGTTATGTTCGATAACTGTTCGTGCACCAAAATCATAACTGGATTTTTTCTCAGTAATGATGAAAATTAATGTTAACACGCAGTTTGAGTGTACAGCGGGGCGGGGGGAGGGGCAGGGGATGGATCTCTGCAGGAACAATGAAGATCTCCATTTTTTTTTCTCTTTCCCGCATTTGCAGTGGGGAGGTGCAATCTGTCAGCCTATCAGCAGCGCACACACGGAGCGAAGTGCTTTTTTTCACACAAGCAAGGGCATGTGTGATTGGCAGTGTATGTCACATGTCCTTGCCCTATAAGACCAAGCCATTTTCCCCGTCGCCACCATTTCTCACTGCTGCAGCTGCGTGTTAGACGGCACCGCTGTTGCTGTGTGTGCTATACCTTGTTAATTTCAAGCCAATTTTCGCACAAATATACAGATAGCTTGGGAGTAGGGAATAGTTGTGATTGCAGTCCTTTTAAGGACTAGGTTACAGCATTTCCTACGACTTTTATCAGGCAGGTCTGTGCTCTTAAATAGATAGATTGTGGGAGTAAAGACTAATTGTAATTGGAGTCCTTTTCAGGACTAGGTTACATGAGTTCCTATCAGTTTTTGCCAGGCAGGTCTGTGCCAGTGCTGTGCAAGTTTTTTTCACAGCATTTGGCTGAATCTAGCAAAGCTAATCCTTTTTGGCCTATTGCAGAGTGTGTTAGTCAGTGGCGTAGCCTATCTGTGTTGCAAGATATACCACCTGTGTATAGAATACCAATTTTTTTACTGCACCTAGTGAAGTAAAATCTTTTGGGCATAGCATCATTCTATTAGTCCATCTATACTGACCTCCATCAGGTTGCAAACTGAATATAATTTTTTTCTGCATCTAGCTCTGAAAAAATATTTGGGCTTCTAGCAGTGTGTGGGACTTGGTCTATTAGTCCATCTATACTGACCTCCATCAGGTTGCAAATTAAAAATAATTTTTTTCTTCATTTAGCTCTGAAAAAATATTTGGGCTTCTAGCAGTGTGTGGGACTTGTTCTATTAGTCCTTCTATACTGACCTCCAGCAGGTTGCAAATTGAATATAATTTTTTTCTGCATCTAGCTCTGAAAAAATATTTGGGCTTCTAGCGGTGTGTGGGACTTGGTCTATTAGTCCATCTATACTGACCTCCATCAGGTTGCAAATTAAAAATAATTTTTTTCTGCATCTAGCTCTGAAAAAATATTTGGGCTTCTAGCAGTGTGTGGGACTTGGTCTATTAGTCCATCTATACTGACCTCCATCAGGTTGCAAATTAAAAATAATTTTTTTCTTCATTTATCTCTGAAAAAATATTTGGGCTTCTAGCAGCGTGTGGGACTTGTTCTATTAGTCCATCTATACTGACCTCCATCAGGTTGCAAATTAAAAATAATTTTTTTCTGCATCTAGCTCTGAAAAAATATTTGGGCTTCTAGCAGTGTGTGGGACTTGGTCTATTAGTCCATCTATACTGACCTCCATCAGGTTGCAAATTAAAAATAATTTTTTTCTGCATCTAGCTCTGAAAAAATATTTGGGCTTCTAGCAGTGTGTGGGACTTGGTCTATTAGTCCATCTATACTGACCTCCATCAGGTTGCAAATTGAATGAAAAAATTTTCTGCATCTAGCTCTGAAAAAATATTTGGGCTTCTAGCGGTGTGTGGGACTTGGTCTATTAGTCCATCTATACTGACCTCCATCAGGTTGCAAATTAAAAATAATTGTTTTCTGCATCTAACCCAGCCAATAGTTTTGGCCTAATACCACAGTTTGGCCACTCAGCTCTGCTCGGTTACCATCCATTGTTTTTTTGTGCAAACAACTCCAGAGTTGTGAATTAGTTAACCACCAAAATGAGTGGAAAAAGGCATGCTGCTGGTGGAAAGGGGAATAGGCGTGTTGGGAAGGGGAAAAAAGGTTGTGTCCGTGGGGTAGGTGCAGAAGAAAGACCATCTTCCAGCCAAACTAAAATGTCTACTTCTTTTAGCGGACAATGTGATAAGATCCCTTTCTTACGGCCAAGCCAATCGCTACAAATTCCAGATGAGGCACAAAAACAGCAGGTGCTTCAACGGATATCAAGTGCTCCTTTAAGTGGGCTCTCCTCCACATCAACTTCAACATCACAAATACTCCAGTCCTCAAAGGTGTCACCCAAATCGCACTTGCTTCCTCACAGCTCCCAAATCTCCAGCTGCCCGTCTGAGTATGAGGTAGAACAGATGGTTGAGTCTGCAGAGCTGTTTACTCATACTATAGCCTGGGAATCAGAGGTCGACTCCAGCGCTTCTGTGAATCCAGACGAGGAAATGATCTGCACTGATGCCCAGAATCTTTATGAGTCGGATCCAGGACCAGACGCAGAAGGTTCTGACCATAATGTAGACCCTCATTCCCAAACTGTAACTCCTGTTGGTGGAGACAATGAGGAAGACGATGATAAGACTCAAATACCTGATTGGAGCGACAACTTTAGTTTTTTGTCAGGGCAGGAACAGGTTGGCTCTGAGGACGACGGGTGTGATAACGCACAGGGTGGTGATGATGAGGTCGGAGATCCCACTTACTGTCAACCCACAGTCAGCCAAGAGATGAGGTCAGCAGAGGAGGTGGAGGAAGATGCTAGTGACGACGAGGTCAGGTTGCGCCTTCCTGGACAGAGACGTAGTACTGGAAGCACGTCAACAACTGCATCCTCAAACACAACTCTGCCTCTCACCACAAGTCGTGGTGTCTCTTCAGGTCGCATGGGTGCTAAGCCTTGCATAGCCTGGGCATTTTTTCAGATCGATAAAGATGACCCAACTCGTGTTATCTGTAACATTTGTCAGCAAAAGCTAAGTAGAGGCCAAAAAATACATAGTTTGAGTACTTCATGCATGAACCGGCACATGGACATGAAGCATAAGTTGCAGTGGGAAGCTCAGTGTGCTACAATGCGGTCTAGCCGGCCGGGCCAACCACCGTCTGCCATATCTTGTGCATCCGCGGCCTCTTCATCCTCTGTGACTGGGGGGACAGCAGTCACACCTGTTTTGGGGCGCAGACCTGCCACCTCTTTACCCGCAACAGCCAGCGTGATTGGCAGGTCATCATTTTCTTTGGAGGTGGTAACACCAGCTGGTCTTGAGCGCTGTCCGACATCGATAGCACCACCTTTGGATCAAGGCAACCTAACATGTCCGCCTGCATCTTCCTCACAGACCGGCAGTTTGCCGGGGACACCCTTATCAACCCCGTCTAAGCACAATAGCCAGCCCTCGGTCCCTCAGATGTGGACAAGTAAAAGACCATTTCCTCCTAGCCATGAGAAAGCTAAGAGGTTGAATTTCACCATCTGCAAGCTCTTGGCTACAGAAATGCTGCCTTTCCGCCTGGTGGACACAGAGGATTTTCGAGACCTTATGTCCGTCGCAGTGCCCCAGTACCAGATGCCCAGTCGGCACTACTTCTCAAAGAAAGGTGTGCCTGCGCTCCACCAGCATGTCGCACACAACATCACCGCTTCTTTGAGAAACTCTGTGTGTGACAGGGTGCATTTCACCACAGACACTTGGACGAGTAGGCATGGACAGGGGCGTTACATGTCGCTGACTGGGCACTGGGTAACTATGGTGACAGCAGGACAAGGGGCTGCTGTCCAAGTCTTGCCGTCCCCACGAGTTGTGCGTCAATCCTCTTTATGTCATTTTTCCTCCACTGCTTCTGCCTCCTCAACCTCCTCTCGGTCTTCCACCTGCACCCAAAGCCTGTCTGGTCATGCCACAAGCTTTCTAACTGCGCAGAAGGGATCCTGCACACCTCCTTACTATGCTGGCAGTAGGGCTCAACGTCATCAGGCGGTTTTTACATTGAAATGTCTGGGAAATGTGAGTCACACAGCTGAGGAGTTGTGGTCAGCTCTGGAGAACCAATTTCATGAATGGTTGTCTCCACTGGACCTGAAACCAGGGAAGGCCGTGTGCGACAATGCTGCAAACCTGGGTGCGGCCCTTCGCCGGGGCAATGTCACACACGTGCCTTGTATGGCTCACGTGTTGAACCTGGTTGTCCAGCAATTTTTAGCCCACTATCCCAGACTAGATGGCCTTCTGCAGAGGGCACGGTCGCCGTTCGCATCCCGCAGCTCAGCGACTTACATCTCTACAGAAGTCGTTGGGCCTGCCACTTCACCGGCTAAAATGCGATGTGCCTACCCGGTGGAATTCAACTCTGCACATGTTGCAGCGACTGTGGCAGCACCGACAAGCCCTGGTGCAATACGTTCTGACGTATAGCCTGGGCCAACGAGATTCAGAGGTGGGGCAAATCACGCTGGAGGAGTGGTCTCAGATCAGGGACCTATGCACCCTTCTGCACAGTTTTGAAATGGCGACGAAGATGTTTAGTGCTGACGATGCCATTATCAGCATGACTATTCCGGTGATTTACATGCTGGAGCACATGTTAAACAGAATTCGGAGTCAGGTGGTGGCACAAGAGGAGGTGGAGGAAGTAGAGGAGGAGGAGTTGTATGCGGAAGGGCTAACATCTGCAAGGTCCAGACGGTCGGCAGCACCAGGGTGGCAGGCATGTGAGGGTGGGGGAGATGATTTTACCAGGGCGCATGGCAGCAGCCAAACTAGTGAGGAAGGTGCAGGAGCCCAGGAAAAAGTGGAGGACGAACTGATGGAAGACTCATCAGATGAGGGAGACCTTGATCACATTTCTGTTGTGCGAGGTTGGGGGGAGAGGACAGAGGAAGGAAGCATGATTGTTACCTCGCCACCAACACAACAGGGACTTGGTGCTCCTGGATACACAACACACATGAGTGCCTTCTTGCTGCACTACCTGCAACATGACCCTCGAATTGTGAGAATTAGAAATAATCCTGACTACTGGGTTGCCACACTGTTAGATCCCCGGTACAAAAGTAAATTTGCAGAAATTATTCCTGCCATAGAAAGGGATGCACGCATGCAGGAGTATCAGCAGAGACTGTTGCAGAATCTTACATGTGCTTTTCCACAAAATACCAGTGGTGCACGTAGTGAATCTCACAGTTCCAACTTGCCAACCGTGGTCTGTATGGAATTGTTCAATAAAGGGCCCAAAATTAAGATAACATAGATGGGAGAGGTCTCTATGAATAGGAATTCCTAAGTATTTGATACCCTGTGAGGGCCAGGCAAAGGGAAAGTTGGACTGGATGGAATCCTATATGGATTTAGGGAGGGAGACATCGAGGGCCTCAGACTTCGCTGCATTGATTTTAAAATTTGACCATGTAACAAGGTGATCTATTTCAGCCATAACAGCAGGGATGGATATATGTGATTGAGTGATATATAGGACATCATCAGCAAATAGAGAGCACTTGTACTCGGTGCCTCCCACCTCAATCCACCTAATATTGGGGTTATGGCGAATTGATGAGAGCAGGTGCTCTGTCACTAGGATGTATAAGAGAGGGGACAGAGGACATCCCTGCCTTGTCCCATTGGTGATTGTGAAAGGTGATGAAAATGTTCTGACGCACCCCCTGGGCCTTGGGACACCCGGAGCCGGACCCTTTATGGTGGATGCTGGTGGTTGTAGTCTTCGTGGCGGCGATCCGGTTCCGTGGCTCAGGGCGGTCAAACCAGTGGCGGAACTATTTATGTGGTTTTGATGTTTAAATGTCCGACTACGCCACCCGTGGATTGCGGTCAGAGTGAACCGCCGCTACAGGGCAGACCGCTAAGGCTGGTGTTGTGGGTGCAGCAGAGCGTAGCATAACTCCCCACGGGAGGAGTATAGCCTCAGGGCAGTGTATGCGGAGGATGGGGGTGATGGTGCAGGGCAGCAGCAGTAACGACACGGAGTCAGTGATGCAGTTCAGGGCCTTTACTCACAGTTCTTATTATCCAGACCACGTCTGCAGGTAACGGCTGCCCACGTCGTACTGTGCTCACCAGGTGAGGGGCTCAGACAACTCCCAGATAACTTTGGAGCGCTTCACAGGACCCCCTTTGTGTGTCCTTTGTCTGGCCTTTCTTACCAACACTTCTGTCCGGCTGCCTCGGGCCTCCTCTTGGTAAACTTGGCGCCAGTTTCCCTGACCCTATGTGGTGCCTTCCTAGCGGGTGGAGCAAGGGGCTGCGCCACATAAAATGTCAGAGCCTCCGGTTTCTAGCTGAGGGTCGTTTCCTGCCTCCACTAGTTCGGGGACCGGTCTCCCCCTTTGGCCTGACCCCTCCACGCAGGTGGATTCGGGCGTGCGGTGGCGACTCGCCCGTCCGCACCCCTGGGATCCCTTCATTCCTCGTTCCTGGAGCCTTCTCCGCTCCTCTTCCTTCCTTCTCCCTCTTGCAGGCCTGGGCCTCTGTTACTAGGCCCGCCTCCGGAGCAGAGCTCATGCAGAGCCCCTGCTCCCTGCCACTTCTGCTCAGACTTCTCTGCACTGAACTAAGATGGTGCCCCTGGGCCTCTGTTACTAGGCCCGCCTCCGGAGCAGAGCTCATGCAGAGCCCCTGCTCCCTGCCACTTCTGCTCAGACTTCTCTGCACTGAACTAAGATGGTGCCCACCTTTTATACTCCCTTCTCAATGCACCCAGGAACTGCTTCCTCCCTGCTCCTGCACTGTTCCCCTTCCTCAGTGTTCCCTCCCCCCACTCCAGCCAGGGACAGGGACTGTCGTGCCCATCTCAGGGGCATATTGGTCGCCCTGCCCCACGGCAATGTGGTGTAATGCATGCAGGTGTCGGGTCCTGATCCACACTCCATCCTTATCTGAGAGTGAGATATCACACCTCTGGGTGAGGTGCAATACGTCTGTAGCAACCGAGCCCTCGGTGCTACAGTTCCATTTATCTTCAGCCTAGGTGACGTATTGTGATACAGGGCCGTGATTTTGGCTATAAAAGGGTCCCCTAGACCCCTACCCCAAGCTTTTGAAGAGAATCATATATGGCGTGCCAGGAGACTCTATGGAATGCTTTCTCAGCATCCAACGAGAGTATCTACTTACAAATTTTTAACTGCATCTAGCCCAGGAAATACTTTGTGCCTAGTAGCAGTGTCTGCTAGTCAGCGGATTATCCCGGCTGTTAAGCAAGCTACACCACCTGTAGTTTGGACACTTAATTTTTTCAAAGGAAATGCTTCGGGACCACGGGATACTTAGTGAAGAGCATCAGGAGGCACCCCAAGGCATAGGGGCTGGGACTGGCACTAGGATGCCTTGCGGTGGACAGCCGAGCTCGATCCTTATAAAAGCTTTTTAACTGCAGCAGCTTTAGTGGACGCTACTGGAGCTGGAATTACGCGGCTGCTGGCATGAGACTTGCCCTCCAATAGATCCTTGTAAATGGATTTAAAGTGTATTCATTCAAATTAGAGGGACAATTTAAATTAAAAAGCTTAGAGCTGCCTCCACCACAGGGGGGCTCTCTCGACCCACCAGCGGACAGGCACCAGTATTGGGAGAGGGGGGCTGGCCGTCAGGGTTCACCGCGGCTCTGGCACAAACCCGGCGACACGGAGGTGGCACGGGCAGGAGCGGACTGGCCGTCTCGGCTTCTCACTTTTTGGATTTTAGAAGGGCATGACATGCCTATATCTGTGTCTCCCCCTCCTTTTACTCCTCCACCTCTTTTCTTTTCGCATGACTATATGTACTTGTCACTTTTCCATGTGTTAGTTGTGTCTTCTGAGCAGTTTGTCAGCTTTTGGACACCTTTGAAGGTGTTTTCTATGTGTTTCTATGTGTTTTTGTTTGCCTGCCATTGGTTTTAACGGTGTTCGAAGGTGTTCGACGAACAGTTCGACGAACAGTTCGGCGAACACACGGGTGTTCGACGAACCGAACCGAACTCGAACACTACGGGGGTGGCTCAACACTACCTATAATTCATGCACGCAACATCATCACTGCAGGCCACACAACAAAGGCTGATGGTATTACCGGAGGAGCGGTATTGGAATCATGGATGATTTATAAGATGAGCAATAATTTTTGGTTATACAAAACTTTTTGTACATTATTTTTTTACAAGACCTGGAAAACAACTTAAAAAATGTACCTATAACTTATGTACAGAACAATTGTCAGGCATATTTCATTCAATAACACAATACCAATGTATGAGTAAAAAACATGGTAACATATCAGCTTAAGAAATTCATGATTTGAACATATTATAGACCTATAACAGATTTAGAAACTTTAAAAAGGTTAATTATGCTACCTTGAGGATGAATTTTTAATACCCTATTATTTTACCTTAATATCAAAAAGGACAATGTCAATTCTTTTGATATTTCGCTCTTAAAACGTAAATAATTAAAATTATAAATCTTTATTTTAACTCTTTACTCCTCTTTATAAAAAGACTAGTATTTCATTTACTTCTCAACTACTTTTTCTAAATTATGAGCAAATAGATCACGCACACTCAGCAAAAACATCTAAAAAACATCAGTCTCCTCCATAACCCCTCTAGCTGTTCTTTCCATCTCCAAGAGAAGTGTGGTTTCTGCCACATTAGGCAAAAAAAAAAAGTTTAATCCATTTGCTTATAATTTAGGAAAGCTCATATTAATGTAACATTCGGCTATTGTACTCCTCTAGGCTTTGAACTCGGTAGTAACATGGGCTTATGTTGAACCTAAAATTTGCTCAAAATTTTTCAATATTGGCCACAAAGCAGGGAATGTGTCAAACTCACAAATAGGTAGAATTTACCTAAACATTTCCTGCAGCTAGCAGATTGTTGATATAATGGTCCCGCTTGTCTTGGAAAACTGTTTTGCAAGACTTTTGAGCTGACCATGCGCAGGTTACAGCTACCGCCAATCCCTGGCTTCACCAGTGATGATACTATGCTGCATGACTGCATTGGCCAATGACTAGTTATATCTGTCCTGATGGTATTGTTGGGTTCTAATTGCAGCAGGCTACTCTAACAAGGACCAGCAGGACAAATGGACCAGCGGCACAGGAAATTACATGAAGATTTACAAGGTAAGTAATAATTTTGAGTATTCCCTACTCTGTGTCCATTTCTTAAAAATCCTATACAACTTAAAATGTACCTTAAATTCATGCACGCAACATCATCACTGCAGGCCACATAGCAAAGGCTGATGGCATTACTGGAGCAGCGGCATTGGAATCATAGATGATTTATAAGATGAGCAATAATTTTTGGTTATACAACTCTTTTTGCCCATTATTTTTTTACAAGACTTGGAAAACAACTTAAAAAATGTACCTATAACTTATGTACAGAACAATTGTCAGGCATATTTCATTCAATAACACAATACCAATGTATGAGTAAAAAACATGGTAACATATCAGCTTAAGAAATTCATGATTTGAACATATTATAGACCTATAACAGATTTAGAAGCTTTAAAAAGGTTAATTATGCTCCCTTGAGGATGAATTTTTAATACCCTATTATTTTACCTTATTATCAAAAAGGACAATGTCAATTCTTTTGATATTTCGCTCTTAAAACGGAAATAATTAAAATTATATATCTTTATTTTAAATCTTTACTCTACTTTATAAAAAGACTTGTATTTCATTTACTTCTCAACTACTTTTTCTAAATTATGAGCAAATAGATCACGCACACTCAGCAAAAACATTTAAAAAACATCAGCCTCCTCCATAACCCCTCTAGCTGTCCTTTCCATCTTCAAGAGAAGTGTGGTTTCTGCCACATTAGGCAAAAAAAAAAAGGTTAATCCATTTGCTTATAATTTAGGAAAGCTCATATTAATGTAATATTCGCCTATTGTACTCCTCTAGGCTTTGAACTGGGTAGTAACATGGGCATATGTTTGAACCTAAAATTTGCTCAAAATATTTCAATACTGGCCTTGTCAGGAAAACAAACCCCACTTTTGGGTCAGACCTTGCAGCTCTCTGGCGCCCCCTTATCCTGCTGGTCAAACACGATATTGACCGAGGATAAGCACGGGTGCAGCTGCTCTAATTTATGTCGACTATTGCCGCACGTGATGTGACAGGATGTATATATACCACCAGTTCCTTCCAGGAACGTATATATACCACGGACCAGCCACCCTCAAACCACAATATCACATAAATACTGGTATACTGCCACCACCGATCGCTTAACAGGTGGATCGGGTACCTGGTAGGTAACCTGAATTAGCGGGTGAGGAACGTGTTTGCTCGACATAGGACAAGAAGAACGAAACTGGTAAATAATAATGATTTACTCCCAAAGGGGGGCAGTGTTTACAAAATATACACAAGATATTATAAAAGAGACAATTTACATATATGCATAAACAGCTATTAAAATAAAAGGGATAAGTAATAGCAAAACCTGCTTCACAAGGTGATGGTCTCAGATTCTGTGGGGGGGACAGCTCCCCGGAAATTAGATGTGATTCCTCTACGCAGCGTGGTGTGCATGCGTTTGATGTCCCTGAGTAGAATGCCAGTTTTACGACCGTTCTGCTTTTTAGAAAAGCAGCCAAAACTCTGGGAGACACCCATTATTTACCTCACAAGGGGGCTCGGCTTTGTGAGACCACCCAGCTGCATAGAACATAAAAACCTTAATATTTCATATCTTAGTGTGGGGGGGTCCCACATTCAAGATGGAGACATCATGTTGGCCGTTACTAATTTTCATGCAGATGGATATTAAACAGGACCTCTCTATGATGCTCAGAAGCTAAGAAACCAATTCCTCGATTTCTGGGGGTATCCCAGTTATGAAAAATATATCATTGTAACCAGGAAAATGTGAGCATTCCAAAAATGTGGTCCCTGGGTTAGTGATAGTCCTGTGCGTTATTAAATTCTACATTAACTGTTTGTCCAGCTAAACAATAGAATTGGAGGGAAAAATCTAGTTTGAGATAGAAGCTGCTCTACACTGAGGGTTTACGACGCTAATAAAAATTCTTAAGGTGGGGGCCAGCACTGCAGTTCTATGTCTTACAAATGGACAGGGGTGGAAATTTAAGACAGCTTTCATTTTTTTAACACTGGGACCAAAAATACATTTTGCCTGACACCTCCCCCTTTTAGACTGCGCTATGGAGGTAGGACCTTCTGGTACTCCTCCAAGCGTATGTCTGGAGGCTCCCCTCGCCGGGACAACCCATCGGCATTTCCATGCTCGCTGCCTTTGTGGTGTTGAACGGTAAAGTCGTACTGCTGGAGGGTGAGGCTCCAGCGTAACAACCTTCCGTTGGCACCTGACATGGTGTGCAGCCAACTCAGGGGGTTGTGGTCAGTCACGACAGTGAAGGGACACCCGTACAAGTAAGGCTGTAAGCGGTTGAGGGCCCATACAATGGCCAGGCACTCCTTCTCTATGGTGGAATAAGCCACTTCCCTCGGCAGCAGTTTCCGGCTTAGGTACAACACGGGGTGTTCTTGGTTCCCCGAGTCGACCTGGCTGACTACAGCACCGAGGCCAAATTCGCTGTATTTTGTCTGTACTAAGAGTGGTCGTGTGTCGTCGACCGTCTTTAGTACAGGAGAGCTGCTCAGGGCCGTCTTCAAAGCCCGGAAGGCCACCTCGCATTCATCTGTCCACTTGACTGAATGGGGTAGGCTCCTCCTGGTGAGATCTGTCAAGGGCTTCGCAAGGCTACTATAGTTTTGTACAAAGCGTCTATAGTACCCTGCGGTGCCCAAGAAGAACTGCACCTGCATCTTGGTCCTGGGGGTGGTCCAGGACATGATAGCGTCCACCTTTCCAGGCTCTGGCTTCAGAGTACCCCCACCTACCCAGTGCCCCAGGTAGTGGACCTCGTTCATGCCCATCTGGCACTTTCCCGGCTTCATGGTCAAGCCCGCCTGGTGAATGCGCCCGAGCACCTGCTGCAGATGCTTGAGGTGATCCTCCCAGGTGGGACTGAAGATGACAATGTCATCCAGGTACGCCACTGCGTACCTCTCCAGTCCCTGGAGCAGGTGGTTGACCATTCGCTGGAAAGTGGCAGGGGTATTTTTCTTGCCGAAAGACATGACCGTGGATTCATACAATCCGAAGGGGGTGATAAAGGCGGACTTCTCCTGGGCCTCGGGGCTCAAGGGAATCTGCCAATATCCCCGACTCAAATCCATAATGGAGAGATGGCTCGCACTGGCTAACCGCTCCAGCAGCTCCTCAATGCGTGGCATTGGTTGTGCATCAGAGGCTGTGATAGCGTTGAGCCCCCTGTAGTCCACGCAGAACCGGGTAGTCCGGTCCTTCTTTGGCACCAGGACTAGAGGTGAGGCCCACGCGCTTTTGGACCGCTTAATCACCCCCAGCTTCAGCATCTCCTCGACCTCCTGGCGCATGACATGCTGCACCTCGTCGGAGATTCGATAGGCTGTCCGCCGGAGTGGGGCATGATTCCCGGTGTCCACTTCATGGACCGCCGCCTCAGTCCTGCAAGGCATGTTGGTGAACACTGCTTGGAAGGGTTTCAGCACTGCTCGTAGCTGAGACCTCTGGTCTGCGGATAGCAAGTCGCTTATCTCTACATCCTCTAGGGACCCGCTGGCCTTTGCTTGGGTGAGCATGTCCAAGAGGGGGTCATCCTCCCCATCCTCGGGCAGGTTACAGACCGGTAGGACGCAGGTTCCACGTTCTTGATGAGCCTTCATCATATTAACGTGAAACGCCTTCCGCCTACCCCGCTCGTGGTCAAGTGTGACCACGTAGGTGACCGGGTTGAGCTGTTGGTGAATGACGTACGGGCCTTCCCAGGCCGCCTGAAGCTTGTCCTTTGGTACGGGGACCAGCACCCACACCTTCTGACCCACCTGGTAGGTCCGTTCTCGGGCGTTCTGGTCGTACCAATGCTTCTGGTCAGTCTGGGCTTGCGCCATGTTGTCATGCACCAACTGCGTCAAGGTCTGCATCTTGTCATGGAAGCGCATGACATACTCCACGATGGACACTCCTGGGGAGCTCAGCTCTTCTTCCCAGAATTCCCTTATCAACCCAAGGGGTCCTCGGACACGCCTGCCATACAGGAGCTCAAAGGGGGAGAACCCCGTCGAGGCCTGTGAAACCTCTCTGTAAGCAAATAGCAGGTGTGGGAGGTAACGCTCCCAGTCGCGACCCAGGGTTTCAACCAGCATTTTTAACATCTGTTTGAGGGTACCGTTGAATCGCTCACACAAACCATTGGTCTGTGGGTGATACGCCCTCGATACCAAATGCTGCACCTGCATTTTCTTGCATAGGGCCTCCATTAAGCGTGACATGAACTGGATCCCCTGGTCGGTAAGCATCTCCCTGGGAAATCCTACTCGCGAAAAGATGGCCAAGAGGGCGTCCGCCACCTTATCCGCCCTAATTGAGGACAGGGCTACTGCCTCCGGATACTGGGTAGCATAGTCTACCACGGTAAGGATGAAACGTTTTCCAGAGCTGCTGGGCATGGCCAGTGGTCCCACAATGTCCACAGCAATCCTCTGGAAAGGCTCCTCTATCACTGGCAAAGAGATCAGGGGGGCTTTGGGGGCCGGCCCCGACTTTCCCACTCTTTGACACGTGGTACAGGAGCGACAGTAGTTCACCAAATCTGTCCTCATTTTGGGCCAATAAAAGTGATGAGACAGCCGGGCCTTGGTTTTGCTGACCCCCAAGTGTCCAGCGAGTGGAATTTCATTGGCGATCCGCAACAACTCATCCCTGAATTGGTAGGGGACGACCAGCTGTGTTTCCCTCAGCCACTCCTGTTGGGGTGTACAGGGAACTGTCTCCCGGTACAACCTCCCTTGGTCCCAGAATACCCTCTCCTTATCCGACTCGGAGGTGGGTTTCTCAGCGAGGCTCCTTAACGTCTCCAAGCTAGCATCTGAGTGCAGAGCTGCCTGAAACTCCTGGCTGGAGGAAGCCAGAAGTGAGGTTAAGGCCACGTCCTCACTGGGACCCTCTGGGACCGGCTCTGGATCCATGGATTCTGTTATTCCTCTGTCCGAGGAGGGTCCAGAAGGCAGGGCGTTACTTGCGTTCTGGGCACTCTGACTGCGGGTAACAGCGGCTATATAGGCTGTCTCCCCGGGGAATAACACCGTCTCATTAGCCTGCGAGGCCATGAGAACAACTTCTCCATCATCCTCCATTACCTCAGGCACAGTGCTACGTATGGGACAGTGACTATCAGCCAGGTCACCTTCTGTTATGACACTGGTCACTGGCACAGCACCACCTGCTTCATAGTCCTTGTGCCTCTCCCCATTACCCTTGGCACTGACCTTTGCTCCTGCTAGGGGATCCTCAGCAACATCACCCTGCAGAGTGACATGGCTGAGTTCTCCTGCACCTTCCAATACAACATCATCATCATCATGATCATCATGTAAAGCATTGACATTCCCATTATTAGCATTAACCTTACCAACCGTATCAGATCTGGGAGGGGGGTCAGGGACATAATAAGCAAACATCCTCCCCAAATCAGTTCCCAACAAAACATTTGCAGGTAGGTTTTTGGATACTCCCACTTCCTTCACCCCACTCCCCGCACCCCAATCAATAAAAACCCGGGCCATGGGCAAGGGGCATCGGATGCCCCCAATCCCGGTGACAGTCAGGGTCTTTCCTGGAATAAGCTCTTCAGTGGACACCAGTTCGGGTCGGATGAGGGTTCGTTCGGCCCCAGTGTCCTTGAGGCCTACAGTGAGAGTGTCCCCCACCCTGACAGACTGCAAGTTTTCACAGGCCCTCCCAACCGGCCCACCTACCAAAAGAACTGATGCCTTAGGCCCTGGGGCCTTGGATGGGGGGTTCTTCCTCTGCTTCTCTGGGCAAGTGGCGCTGAGATGACCAGTCTGGTTGCAGAATTAACACCTACGGGCATTAGATGCAGGCAGGGCCTTGATAACGGGGAAAAGGCCTCCGGAGGGTCGGCTGGCAGGGGCAGGGATGGTGGTTGATGGCTTACCTCCTTTCCAGCTGGTGACGACCGGCTTCCGCACCTCCGGTCTCCGGTTAGCCTCGTAGGTGTCTGCGATCTGCGCTTTTCCTCGGAGTCCTGGGGTTAAATATTTTGCCCACTCGTCTGTTGGCAGCTGATACTGCCTGCAGGCCTTTTCAAAGCCTCGCAGAAATGTGTCCAAGTCCCCATCCTTTTCCATCACAGGGAAGTGCTCAGGATGAGGTTTAAAGCAGCTGGCACTGTTGGACTCACGGGTCTGCGTAGAGGGCGACTCCTTCTGAATCTGGGCTAGCTCCAGCTGGTGTTGTCGGTCAGCTTGTCACTCAGCAGCCTCTCGGTCAGCTTGGGCTTGTCACTCAGCAGCCTCTCGGTCAGCATGGGCTTGTCGCTCAACAGCCTCTCGGTCAGCTTGGGCCTGTTGCTCTGCTCGCTCCTGGAATCTCAGGATCAGCTGCAGTCGTCCATCATGATAGTCTGCGGCGAACTCCTCCAAGGCCATCTGCAGGTGGGGGTCCACACTACCCTTGTTGCCGGTATGGCTGGCAATCACAGGTGGGACCCCTGCAGCAGCGCCATCCGGGCCTTGGCTGGCCGCCCCATCATCAGGGCTCTGCTGTCGGACGGGCTCTGCAGCACCTTGTAACAGTTCAGCAATCATTTGTTCTCTGTTTTTGCCGTGGAGGTCAATGCCTCCGGAAATACATATTACAATAAGAGTGTCCTTTTTCTGCTGGCGGTACCAGGACTCCCAAACTACGACCATGATCACCAAAATAAAAATAGAAAAGAAAAAAAAGAAGAAGGGTAGGGTTAACTGCTACACATACAGTATTGTCTCAGATCTAATAAACACTGAGTTCGATCTTCAAAACTTTTGTGCAGGGTCCAGGTAAGAACCGTGCAAGTTTTTAGTGAGAGGAATGATTGCTCAAACCCGAACACTAATGTTCTATGATCCCACCGTTGCCACCAATTTGTCAGGAAAACAAACCCCACTTTTGGGTCAGACCTTGCAGCTTTCTGGCACCCCCTTATCCTGCTGGTCAAACACGGTATTGACCGAGGATAAGCACGGGTGCAGCTGCTCTAATTTATGTCGACTATACTGTACAAGCTTTAAAACAATGGGAATTTTGGAGGGAATAACTATTTTGAACTAGAAGCTGCACTACACTGAGGGTTTACGACGCTAATAAAAATTCTTAGGGTGGGGGCCAGCACTGCAGTTCGATGTCTTACAAATGGACAGGGGTGGAAATTTAAGACAGCTTTCATTTTTTTAAAACTGGAACCAAAAATACATTTTGCCTGACAGGCCTCAAAGCAGGGAATGTGTCAAACTCACAAATAGTTAGAATTTACCTAAATATTTCCTGCAGCTAGCAGATTGTTGATATAATGGTCCCGCTGGTCTTTGAAAACTGTTTTGCATGACTTTTGAGCTGACCATGCACAGGTTACAGCTACCGCCAATCCCTGGCTTCACCAGTGATGATACTATGCTGCGTGACTGTATTGGTCAATGTCTAGTCATATCTGTCCCGATGGTATTGTTGGGATCCAATTGCAGCAGGCTACTCTAACAAGGACCAGCAGGACAAATGGACCAGCGGCACTGGAAATTACATGAAGATTTACAAGGTAAGTAATCATTTTGAGTATTCCCTCCTCTGTGTCCATTTCTAAAAAATCCTAAACAACTTAAAATGTACCTTAAATTCATGCACGCAACATCATCACTGCAGGCCACATAACAAAGGCTGATGGCATTACCGGACCAGCGACATTGGAATCATGGATGATTTATAAGATGAGCAATAATTTTTGGTTATACAACACTTTTTGCACATTATTTTTTTACAAGACCTGGAAAACAACTTAAAAAATGTACCTATAACTTAGGTACAGAACAATTGTCAGGCATATTTCATTAAATAACACAATACCAATGTATAAGTAAAAAACATGGTAACATATCAGTTTAAGAAATTCATGATTTGAACATATTATAGACTTATAACAGATTTAGAAGCTTTAAAAGGGTTACTTATACTACCTTGAGGAATAATTTTTAATACCCTACAATTTTACCTTATAGTTATTATCAAAAAAGACAATGTCAATTCTTTTGATATTTCGGTCTTAAAACGTAAGTAATTAAAATTATAAATCTTTATTTTAACTCTTTACTCTGCTTTAGAAAAAGACTTGTATTTCATTTACTTCTCAACTACTTTTTCTAAATTATGAGCAAATAGATCACGCACACTCAGCAAAAACATCTAAAAAAACATCAGCCTCCTCCATAACCCCTCTAGCTGTCCTTTGCATCTCCAAGAGAAGTGTGGTTTCTGCCACATTAGGCAAAAAAAAAAGGTTAATCCATTTGCTTATAATTTAGGAAAGCTCATATTAATGTAACATTTGCCTATTGTACTCCTCTAGGCTTTGAACTGGGTAGTAACATGGGCTTATGTTTGAAGCTAAAATTTGCTCAAAATTTTTCAATACTGACCACAAAGCAGGGAATGTGTCAAACTCACAAATTGATAGAAGTTACCTAAACATTTCCTGCAGCTAGCAGATTGTTGATATAATGGTCCCGCTGGTCTTTGAAAACTGTTTTGCTTGACTTTTGAGCTGACCGTGCACAGATTACAGCTACCGCCAATCCCTGGCTTCACCAGGGATGATACTATGCTGCATGACTGCATTGGCCAATAACTAGTTATATCTGTACCGATGGTATTGTTGGGATCTAATTGCAGCAGGCTACTCTAACAAGGACCAGCAGGACAAATGGACCAGCGGCACTGGAAATTACATGAAGATTTACAAGGTAAGTAATAATTTTGAGTATTCCCTCCTCTGTGTCCATTTCTTAAAAATCCTATACAACTTAAAAAGTACCTATAGTTCATGCATGCAACAACATCACTGCAGGCCACATAACAAAGGCTGATGGCATTACCGAAGCAGCGGTATTGGAATCATGGATGATTTATAAGATGAGCAATAATTTTTGGTTACACAACACTTTTTGTACATTATTTTTTTACAAGACCTGGAAAACAACTTAAAAAAATGTACCTATAACTTATGTACAAAACAATTGTCAGGCATATTTCATTCAATAACACAATACCAATGTATGAGTAAAAAACATAGTAACATATCAGCTTAAGAAATTCATGATTTGAACATATTATAGACCTATAACAGATTTAGAAGCTTTAAAAAGGTTAATTATGCTAACTTGGGGATGAATTTTTAATACTCTATTATTTTACCTTATTACCAAAAAGGACAATGTCAATTCTTTTGATATTTTGCTCTTAAAACGTAAATAATTAAAATTATAAATCTTTATTTTAACTCTTTACTCTGCTTTATAAAAAGACTTGTATTTCATTTACTTCTCAACTACTTTTTCTAAGTTATGACCAAATAGATCACGCACACTCAGCAAAAACATCGAAAATACATCAACCTCCTCCATAACCCCTCTAGCTGTCCTTTCCATCTCCAAGAGAAGTGTGGTTTCTGCCACATTAGGCAAAAAAAAAAGTTTAATCCATTTGATTATAATTTAGGAAAGCTCATATTAATGTAACATTCGCCTATTGTACTCCTCTAGGATTTGACCTGGGTAGTAACATGGGCTTATGTTGAACCTAAAATTTGCTGAAAATGTTTCAATACTGGACACAAAGCAGGGAATGTGTCAGACTCAAAAATAGGTAGAATTTACCTAAACATTTCCTGCAGCTAGCAGATTGTTGATATAATGGTCTCGCTGGTCTTTGAAAACTGTTTTGCATGACTTTTGAGCTGACCATGCACAGGGTACAGCTACCGCCAATCCCTGGCTTCACCAAGGATGATACTATGCAGCATGACTGCATTGGCCAATGACTAGTCATATCTGTCCCGATGGTATTGTTGGGATCTAATTTCAGCAGGCTACTCTAACAAGGACCAGCAGGACAAATGGACCAGCGGCACTGGAAATTACATGAAGATTTACAAGGTAAGTAATAATTTTGAGTATTCCCTACTTTGTGTCCATTTCTTAAAAATCCTATAACCTTAAAATGTACCTATAATTCATGCACGCAACATCATCACTGCAGGCCACATAACAAAGGCTGATGCCATTATCGGAGCAGCGGCATTGGAATCATGGATGTTTTATAAGAAGAGCAATAATTTCTGGTTCTACAACACTTTTTGTACATAATTTTTTTACAAGACCTGGAAAACAACTTAAAAAATGTACCTATAACTTATGTATAGAACAATTGTCAGGCAAATTTCATTCAATAACACAATACCAATGTATGAGTAAAAAACATGGTAACATATCAGCTTAAGAAATTCATGATTTGAACATATTATAGACCTATAACAGATTTAGAAGCTTTAAAAGGGTTACTTATACTACCTTGAGGAATAATTTTTAATACCCTATAATTTTACCTTATAGTTATTATCAAAAAGGACAATGTCAATGCTTTTGATATTTAGGAATTAAAACGTAAATAATTAAAATTATAAATCTTTATTTTAACTCTTTACTCTGCTTTATAAAAAGACTTGTATTTCATTTACTTCTCAACTACTTTTTCTAAACTATGAGCAAATTGATCACGCACACTCAGCAAAAACATCTAAAAAAATCAGCCTCCTCCATAACCCCTCTAGCTGTCCTTTCCATCTCCAAGAAAAGTGTGGTCTCTGCCACATTAGGCAAAAAAAAAAGGTTAATCCATTTGCTTATAATTTAGGAAAGCTCATATTAATGTAACATTTGCCTATTGTACTCCTCTAGGCTTTGAACTGGGTAGAAACATGGACATATGTTTGAACCTAAAATATGCTCAAAATTTTTCATTACTGATCACAAAGCAGGGAATGTGTCAAACTCACAAATTGATAGAAGTTACCTAAACATTTCCTGCAGCTAGCAGATTGTTGAAATAATGGTCCCGCTGGTCTTTGAAAACTGTTTTGCATGACTTTTGAGCTGACCGCGCACAACTTACAGCTAAAGCCAATCCCTGGCTTCACCAGTGATGATACTATGCTGCATGACTGCATTGGCCAATGACTAGTCATATCTGTCCCGATGGTATTGTTGGGATCTAATTGCAGCAGGCTACTCTAACAAGGACCAGCAGGACAAATGGACCAGCGGTACTGGAAATTACATGAAGATTTACAAGGTAAGTAATAATTTTGAGTATTCCCTCCTCTGTGTCCATTTCTAAAAAGTCCTTAACAACTTAAAATGTACCTATAATTCATGCACGCAACATCATCACTGCAGGCCACATAACAAAGGCTGATGGTATTACCGGAGCAGCGGTATTGGAATCATGGATGATTTATAAGATGAGCAATAATTTTTGGTTATACAACACTTTTTGTACATTATTTTTTTACAAGACCTGGAAAACAACTTAAAAAATGTACCTATAACTTATGTAAAGAACAATTGTCAGGCATATTTCATTCAATAACACAATACCAATGTATGCGTAAAAAACATGGTAACATATCAGCTTAAGAAAATTCATGATTTGAACATATTATAGACCTATAACAGATTTAGAAACTTTAAAAAAGTTAATTATGCTACCTTGAGGAAGAATTTTTAATACCCTATTATTTTACCTTATTATCAATAAAGACAATGTCAATTCTTTTGATATTTCATTCTTAAAACGTAAATAATTAAAATTATGAATCTTTATTTTAGCTCTTTACTCTTCTTTAAAAAAAGACTTGTATTTCATTTACTTCTCAACTACTTTTTCTATATTATGAGCAAATAGATCATGCACACTCAGCAAAACATCTAAAAAACATCAGCCTCCTCCATAACCCCTCTAGCTGTCCTTTCCATCTCCAAGAGAAGTGTGGTTTCTGCCACATTAGGCAAAAAAAAAGGTTAATCCATTTGCTTATAATTTAGGAAAGCTCATATTAATGTAACATTCGCCTCTTGTACTCCTCTAGGCTTTTAACTGGGTAGTAACATGGGCTTATGTTGAACCTAAAATTTGCTCAAAATTTTTCAATACTGGCCACACAGCAGGGAATGTGTCAGACTCACAAATAGGTAGAATTTACCTAAACATTTCCTGCAGCTAGCAGATTGTTGATATAATGGTCCCCCTGGTCTTTGAAAACTGTTTTGCATGACTTTTGTGCAGACCATGCACAGGTAACAGCTACCGCCAATCCCTGGCTTCACCAGTGATGATACTATGCTGCATGACTGCATTGGCCAATGACTAGTCATATCTGTCCCGATGGTATTGTTGGGATCTAATTGCAGCAGGCTACTCTAACATGGACCAGCAGGACAAATGGACCAGCGGCACTGGATATTACATGAAGATTTACAAGGTATGCAATAATTTTGTGTATTCCCTCCTCTGTGTCCATTTCTTAAATATCCTATACAACTTAAAATGTACCTATAATTCATGCACGCAACATCATCACTGCAGGCCACATAACAAAGGCTGATGGTTTTACCGGAGCAGCGGCATTGGAATCATGGATGATTTATAAGATGAGCAATAATTTTTGGTTATACAACACTTTTTGTACATTATTTTTTCACAAGACCTGGAAAACAACTTAAAAAATGTACCTATAACTTATGTACAGAACAATTGTCTGGCATATTTCATTCAATAACACAATACCAATGTATGAGTAAAAAACATGGTAACATATCAGCTTAAGAAATTCATGATTTGAACATATTATAGTCCTACAACAGATTTAGAAGCTTTAGAAGGGTTACTTACACTACCTTGAGGAATAATTTTTAATACCCTATTATTTTACCTTATTATCAGAAAGGACAATGTCAATTCTTTTGATATTTTGGTCTTAAAACGTAAATAATTATAATTATAAATCTTTATTTTAACTCTTTACACTGCTTTATAGAAAAGCTTGTATTTCATTTACTTCTCAACTACTTTTTCTAACTTATGAGCAAATAGATCACGCACACTCAGCAAAAACATCTAAAAAACATCAACCTCCTCCATAACCCCTCTAGCTGTCCTTTCCATCTCCAAGAGAAGTGTGGCTTCTGCCACATTAGGCAAAAAAAAAAGGTTAATCCATTTGCTTATAATTTAGGATAGCTCATATTAATGCAACATTCTCCTATTGTACTCCTCTAGGCTTTGAACTGGGTAGTAACATGGGCTTATATTGCACCTAAAATTTGCTCAAAATTTTTCAATACTGGCCAAAAAGCAGGGAATGTGTCAGACTCACAAATAGGTAGAATTTACCTAAACATTTCCTGCAGCTAGCAGATTGTTGATATAATGGTCCCGCTGGTCTTTGAAAACTGTTTTGCATGACTTTTGAGCTGACCATGCACAGGTTACAGCTACCGCCAATCCCTGGCTTCACCAGTGTTGATACTATGCTGCATGACTGCATTGGCCAATGACTAGTCATATCTGTCCCGATGGTATTGTTGGGATCTAATTGCAGCAGGCTACTCTAACAAGGACCAGCAGGACAAATGGACCAGCGGCACTGGAAATTGCATGAAGATTTACAAGGTAAGTAATAATTTTGAGTATTCCCTCCTCTGTGTCCATTTCTTAAAAATCCTATACAACTTAAAATGTACCTATAATTCATGCACGCAACATCATCACTGCAGGCCACATAACAAAGGCTCATGGCGTTACCTGAGCAGCGGAATTGGAATCATGGATGATTTATAAGATGAGCAATAATTTCTGGTTATACAACACTTTTTGTACATTATTTTTTTACAAGACCTGAAAAACAACTTAAAAAATGTACCTATAACTTACAGTACAGACCAAAAGTTTGGACACACCTTCTCATTTAAAGATTTTTCTGAATTATCATGACTATGAAAATTGTACATTCACACTGAAGGCATCAAAACTATGAATTAACACATGTGGAATTATATACTTAACAAAAAAGTGTGAAAGAACTGAAAATATGTCTTATATTCTAGGTTCTTCAAAGTAGCCACCTTTTGCTTTGATAACTGCTTTGCACACTCTTGGCATTCTCTTGATGAGCTTCAAGAGGTAGTCACCAAAAATGGTTTTCACTTCACAGGTGTTCCCTGTCAGGTTTAATAAGTGGGATTTCTTGCCTTATAAATGGGGTTGGGACCATCAGTTGTGTTGTGCAGAAGTCTAGTGGATACACAGCTGATAGTCCTAATGATTAGACTGTTAGAATTTGTATTATGGCAAGAAAAAACCAGCTAAGTAAAGAAAAACGAGTGGCCATCATTACTTTAAGAAATGAAGGTCAGTCAGTCCAAAAAATTGGGCAAACTTTGAAAGTGTCCCCAAGTGCAGTTGCAAAAACCATCAAGCGCTACAAAGAAACTGGCTCACATGAGGACCGCCCCAGGAAAGGAAGACCAAGAGTCACCTCTGCTTCTGAGGATAAGTTTATCCGAGTCACCATCCTCAGAAATCTCAGGTTAACAGCAGCTCAGATTTGAGACCAGGTCAATGCCACACAGAGTTCTATCAGCAGAGACATCTCTTCAACAACTGTTAAGAGGAGACTTTGAGCAGCAGGCCTTCATGGTAAAATAGCTGCTAGGAAACCACTGCTAAGGACAGGCAACAAGCAGAAGAGACTTGTTTGGGCTAAAGAACACAAGGAATAGACATTAGACCAGTGGAAATCTGTGCTTTGGTCTGATGAGTCCAAATTTGAGATCTTTGGTTCCAACCGCCATGTCTTTGTGCGACGCAGAAAAGGTGAACGGATGGACTCTACATGCCTGGTTCCCACCGTGAAGCATGTAGGAGGAGGTGTGATGGTGTGGGGGTGCTTTACTGGTGACACTGTGGGGGATTTTTCCAAAATTGAAGGCATACTGAACCAGCATGGCTACCACAGCATCTTGCAGCGGCATGCTATTCTGTCTGGTTTGCGTTTAGTTGGACCATCATTTATTTTTCAACAGGACAATGACCCCAAACACACTTCCAGGCTGTGTAAGGACTTTTTGACCAAGAAGGAGAGTGATGGAGTGCTATGCCAGATGACCTGGCCTCCACAGTCACCAGACCTGAACCCAATCGAGATGGTTTGGGGTGAGCTGGACCGCAGACTGAAGGTAAAAGGGCCAACAAGTGGTAAGAATCTCTGGGAACTCCTTCAAGAATGTTGGAAGACCATTTCCGGTGACTACATATTGAAGCTCATCAAGAGAATGCCAAGAGTGTGCAAAGCACTCATCAAAGCAAAAGGTGCCTACTTTGATGAACCTAGAATAAAAGACATATTTTCAGTTCTTTCACACTTTTTTGTTAAGTATATAATTCCACATGTGTTAATTCATCATTTTGATGCCTTCAATGTGAATGTACAATTTCCATAGTCAAGAAAATACACAAAAATCTTTAAATGAGAAGGTGTGTCCAAACTTTTGGTCTGCACTATATGTAAAGAACAATTGTCAGTCATATTTCATTCAATAACACAATACCAATGTATGAGTAAAAAACATGGTAACATATCAGCTTAAGAAATTCATGATTTGAACATATTATAGACCTATAACCGACTTAGAAGCTTTAAAAGGGTTACTTATACTACCTTGAGGAATAATTTTTAATACTCTATTATTTTACCTTATTATCAGAAAGGACAATGTCAATTCTTTTGATATTTCGGTCATAAAAAGTAAATAATTAAAATTATAAATCTTTATTTTAACTCTTTACTCTACTTTATAAAAAGACTTCTATTTCATTTACTTCTCAACTACTTTTTCTAAATTATGAGCAAATAGATCACGCACACTCAGCAAAAACATCTAAAAAACATCAGCCTCCTCCATAACCCCTCTAGCTGTCCTTTCCATCTCCAAGAGAAGTGTGGTTTCTGCCACATTAGGTCAAAAAAAAAAGGTTAATCAATTTGCTTATAATTTAGGAAAGCTCATATTAGTGTAACATTCGCCTATTGTACTCCTCTAGGCTTTGAACTGGGTAGTAACAAGGGCTTATGTTTGAACCTAAAATTTGCTCAAAATATTTCAATACTGGCCACAAAGCAGGGAATGTGTCAAGGTCACTAATAGGTAGAATTTACCAAAACATTTCCTGCAGCTAGCAGATTGTTGATATAATGGTCCCGCTGGTCTTTGAAAACTGTTTTGCATGACTTTTGAGCTGACCATGCACAGCTTACAGCTACCGACAATCCCTGGCTTCACCAGTGATGATACTATGCTGCATGACTGCATTGGTCAATGACTAGTCATATCTGTCCCGATGGTATTGTTGGGATCTAATTGCAGCAGGCTACTCTAACAAGGACCAGCAGGACAAATGGACCAGCGGTACTGGAAATTACATGAAGATTTACAAGGTAAGTAATAATTTTGAGTATTCCCTCCTCTGTGTCCATTTCTTAAAAATCGTATACAACTTAAAATGTACCTATAATTCATGCACGCAACATCATCACTGCAGGCCACATAACAAAGGTTGATGGCATTACCGGAGCAGCGGAATTGGAATCATGGATGATTTATAAGATGAGCAATAATTTCTGGTTATACAACACTTTTTGTACATTATTTTTTTCAAAGACCTGGAAAACAACTTAAAAAATGTACCTAGAGCTTATGTACACAACAATTGTCAGGCATATTTCATTCAATAACACAATACCAATGTATGAGTTAAAAACATAGTAACATATCAGCTTAAGAAATTCATGATTTGAACATATTATAGACCTATAACAGATTTAGAAGCTTTAAAAGGGTTACTTATACTACCTTGAAAAATAATTTTTAATATCCTATAATTTTACCTTATAGTTATTATGAAAAAGGACAATGTCTATTCTTTTGATATTTCGGTCTTAAAACGTCAATAATTAAAATTATAAATCTTTATTTTAACTCTTTACTCTGCTTTATAAAAAGACTTGTACTGCATTTACTTCTCAACTACTTTTTCTAAATTATGAGCAAATAGATCATGCACACTCAGCAAAAACATCTAAAATACATCAGCCTCCTCCATAACCCCTCTAGATGTCCTTTCCATCTCCAAGAGAAGTGTGGTTTCTGCCACATTAGGCAAAAAACAAAAAAAGGTTAATCTATTAGCTTATAATTTAGGAAAGCTCATATTAATGTAACATTTGCCTATTGTACTCCTCTAGGCTTTGAACTGGGTAGTAACATGGGCTTATGTTGAAGCTAAAATTTGCTCAAAATTTTTCAATACTGACCACAAAGCAGGGAATGTGTCAAACTCACAAATTGATAGAAGGTACCTAAACATTTCCTGCAGCTAGCAGATTGTTGATATAATGGTCCCGCTGGTCTTTGAAAACTGTTTTGCATGACTTTTGAGCTGACCATGCACAGGATACAGCTACCGCCAATCCCTGGCTTCACCATTGATGATACCATGCTGCATGACTGCATTGGTCAATGACTAGTCATATCTGTCCCGATGGTATTGTTGGGATCTAATTGCAGCAGGCTACTCTAACAAGGACCAGCAGGACAAATAGACCAGCGGCACTGGAAATTACAAGAAGATTTACAAGGTAAGTAATAATTTTGAGTATTCCCTCTTCTGTGTCCATTTCTTAAAAATCCTATACAACTTAAAATGTACCTATAATTCATGCACGCAACATCATCACTGCAGGCCACACAACAAAGGCTGATGGTATTAACGGAGCAGCGGCATTGGAATCATGGATGATTTATAAGATTAGCAAAAATTTTATGTTATACAACACTTTTTCCACATTATTTTTTTACAAGACCTGGAAAACAAGTTAAAAAATGTACCTATAACTTATGTACAGTACAATTGTCAGGCATATTTCATTCAATAACACAATACCAATGTTTGCGTAAAAAACATGATAACATATCAGCTTAAGAAATTCATGATTTGAACATATTATAGACCTATAACAGATTTAGAAGCTTTAAAAGGGTTACTTATACTACCTTGAGGAATAATTTTTAATACCCTATTATTTAACCTTATTATCTAAAAGGACAATGTCAATTCTTTTGATATTTCGGTCTTAAAACTTAAATAATTAAAATTATAAATCTTTATTTAAACTCTTTACTCTGCTTTATAAAAAGACTTGTATTTCATTTACTTCTCAACTACTTTTTCTAAATTATGAGCAAATAGATCACGCACACTCAGCAAAAACATCTAAAAAACATCAACCTCCTCCATAACCCCTCTAGCTGTCCTTTCCATCTCCAAGAGAAGTGTGGTTTCTGCCACATTAGGCAAAAAAAAAGGTTAATCCATTTGCTTATAATTTAGGAAAGCTCATATTAATGTAACATTTGCCTATTGTACTCGTCTAGGCTTTGAACTGGGTAGTAACATGGTCACATGGTTGAACCTAAAATTTGCTCAAAATATTTCAATACTGGCCACAAAGCAGGGAATTTGTCAAACTCACAAAAAAGTAGAATTTGCCTAAACACTTCCTGCAGCTAGCAGATTGTTGATATAATGGTCCCGCTGGTCTTTGAAAACTGTTTTGCATGACTTTTGAGCTGACCAAGCACAGGTTACAGTTAACGTCAATCCCTGGCTTCACCAGTGATGATACTATGCTGCATGACTGCATTGGCCAATGACTAGTCATATCTGTCCCGATGGTATTGTTGGGATCTAATTGCAGCAGGCTACTTTAACAAGGACCAGCAGGATAAATGGACCAGCGGTACTGGAAATTACATGAAGATTTACAAGGTAAGTAATAATTTTGAGTATTCCCTCCTCTGTGTCCATTTCTTAAAAATCCTTAACAACTTAAAATGTACCTATAATTCATGCACGCAACATAATCACTGCAGGCCACATAACAAAGGCTAATGGTATTACCGGAGCAGCGGTATTGGAATCATGGATGATTTATAAGATGAGCAATAATTTTTGGTTATACAACACTTTTTGTACATTATTTTTTTACAAGACCTGGAAAACAACTTAAAAAATGTACCTATAACTTATGTACAGAACAATTGTCAGGCATATTTCATTCAATAACACAATACCAATGTATGAGTAAAAAACATGGTAACATATCAGCTTAAGAAATTCATGATTTGAACATATTATAGACCTATAACAGATTTAGAAGCGTTAAAGGGGTTACTTATACTACCTTGAGGAATAATTTTTAATACCCTATAATTTTACCTTATAGTTATTATCAAAAAGGACAATGTCACTTCTTTTGATATTTCGGCCTTAAAACGTAAATAATTAAAATTATAAATCTTTATTTTAACTCTTTACTCTGCTTTATAAAAAGACTTGTATTTCATTTACTTCGCAACTACTTTTTCTAAATTATGAGCAAATAGATCACGCACACTCAGCAAAACATCAAAAAAACATAAGCCTCCTCCATAACCCCTCTAGCTGTCCTTTCCATCTCCAAGAGAAGTGTGGTTTCTGGCAAATTAGGCAAAAAAAAAAAAGGTTAATCCATTTGCTTATAATTTAGGATAGCTCATATTAATGTAACATTTGTCTATTGTACTCCTCTAGGCTTTGAACTGGGTAGTAACATGGGCATATGTTTGAACCTAAAATTTGCTCAAAATTTTTCAATACTGACCACAAAGCATGGAATGTGTCAAACTCACAAATTGATAGAAGTTACCTAAACATTTCCTGCCGCTAGCAAATTGTTAATATAATGGTCCCGCTGGTCTTTGAAAACTGTTTTGCACGACTTTTGAGCTGACCATTAACAGGATACAGCTACCGCCAATCCCTGGCTTCACCAGTGATGATACTATGCTGCATGACTGCATTGGCCAATGACTAGTTATATCTGTCCCAATGGTAATGTTGGGATCTAATTGCAGCAGGCTACTCTAACAAGGACCAGCAGGACAAATGGACCAGCGGCACTGGAAATTACATGAAGATTTACAAGGTAAGTAATAGTTTTGAGTATTCCCTCCTCTGTGTCCATTTCTTATAAATCCTATACAACTTAAAATGTACCTATAATTCATGCACGCAACATCATCACTGCAGGCCACATAACAAAGGCTGATAGCATTACGAGAGCAGCGGCATTGGAATCATGGATGATTTATAAGATGAGCAATAATTTTTGGTTATACAAAACTTTTTGTACATTATTTTTTTACAAGACCTGGAAAACAACTTAAAAAATGTACCTATAACTTATGTACAGAACAGTTGTCAGGCATATTTCATTCAATAACACAATATCAATGTATGAGTAAAAAACATGGTAACATATCAGCTTAAGAAATACATGATTTGAACATATTATAGACCTATAACAGATTTAGAAGCTTTAAAGGGTTACTTATACTACCTTGAGGAATAATTTTTAATACCCTATAATTTTACCTTATTATCAAAAAGGACAATATCAATTCTTCTGATATTTCGGTCTTAAAACGTAAATAATTAAAATTATAAATCTTTATTTTAACTCTTTACTCTTCTTTATCAAAAGAATTGTATTTCATTTACTTCTCAACTACTTTTTCTAAATCATGAGCAAAAAGATCACGTACACTCAACAAAAACATCTTAAAAACATCAGCCTCCTCCATAACCCCTCTAGATGTCCTTTCCATCTCCAAGAGAAGTGTGGTTTCTGCCACATTAGGCGAAAAAAAAAAGGTTAATCCATTTGCTTATAATTTAGGATAGCTCATATTAATGTAACATTTGTCTATTGTACTCCTCTAGGCTTTGAACTGGGTAGTAACATGGGCATATGTTTGAACCTAAAATTTGCTCAAAATTTTTCAATACTGACCACAAAGCAGGGAATGTGTCAAACTCACAAATTGATAGAAGTTACCTAAAGATTTCCTGCAGCTAGCAGATTGTTAATATAATGGTCCCGCTGGTCTTTGAAAACTGTTTTGCATGACTTTTGAGCTGACCATGCACAGGATACAGCTACCGCCAATCCCTGGCTACACCAGTGATGATACTATGCTGCATGACTGCATTGGCCAATGACTAGTCATATCTGTCACAATGTATTGTTGGGATCTAATTGCAGCAGGTTATTCTAACAAGGACCAGCCGGACAAATGGACCAGCGGCACTGGAAATTACATGAAGATTTACAAGGTAAGTAATAATTTTGAGTATTCCCTCCTCTGTGTCCATTTCTTATAAATCCTATACAACTTAAAATGTACCTATAATTCATGCACGCAACATCATGACTGCAGACCACATAACAAAGGCTGATGGTATTACCGGAGCAACGGTATTGGAATCATGGATGATTTATAAGATGAGCAATAATTTTTGGTTATACAACACTTTATGCACATTATTTTTTTACAAAACCTGAAAAGAAGCTTAAAAAATTTACCTATAACTGATGTACAGAACAATTGTCAGGCATATTTCATTCAATAACACAATACCAATGTATGCGTAAAAAACATGGTAACATATCAGCTTAAGAAATTCATGATTTGAACATATTATAGACCTATAACAGATTTAGAAGCTTTAAAAGGGTTACTTATACTACCTTGAGGAATAATTTTTAATACCCTATTATTTAACCCTATTATCAAAAAGGACAATGTCAATTCTTTTAATATTTCGGTCTTAAAACGTGAATAATTAAAATTATAATTCTTTATTTTAACTCTTTACTCCTCTTTATAAAAAGACTTGTATTTCATTTACTTCTCAACTACTTTTTCTAAATTCTGAGCAAATAGATCACGCACACTCAGCAAAAACATCTAAAACATCTAAAAAACATCAGCCTCCTCCATAACCCCTCAGCAGGGTACTCTAACAAGGGCCAGCAGGACAAATGGACCAGCAGCACTGGAAATTACATGAAGATTTACAAGGTTTGTAATAATTTTGAGTATTCCCTCCTCTGTGTTCATTTCTTAAAAATCCTATACAACTTAAAATGTACCCAAAATTCATGCACGCAACATCATCACTGCAGGCCACATAATAAAGGCTGATGGTATTACCGGAGCAGCGGCATCCCTCAACCCATCCGCCCTGTCCAGCTATCGCCCCATATCGCTGCTCCCATTTGCCTCCAAACTCCTTGAGCAACACGTTCACGCCAAACTTTCCTCCGACTTTTCATCTAAATCTCTTTTCGACAACCGACAATCCGGCTTCCGCCCCCACCATTCCACCGAATCTGCTCTTACCAAAATCACCAACGACCTGCTCACAGCCAAAGCTAACAGACAATTCTCTGTACTCCTTCTTCTTGACCTGTCCTCTGCTTTAGATACAGTTGACCACTGCCTCCTACTACAGATACTCTCTTCCTTTGGCGTACTTCCTCCTCATACTTTTCTAACCGCACATTTAGCGTCTCCCACTCCCATGCTACCTCCTCACCCTGCCCCCTCTCTGTTGGAGTCCCTCAAGGCTCTGTCCTAGGACCCCTACTCTTCTCAATCTATACCCTTGGCCTGGGACAGCTCATAAAATCCCATGGCTTCCAGTACCATCTGTACGCTGATGACACCCAGATCTACCTCACTGGCCCAGACGTCACCTCTCTGCTGTCCAGAATCCCAGCATGTCTATCAGCCATATCCTCCTTCTTCTCCCGCAACTCAAGCTCAATGTGGACAAAACTGAACTCATTATCTTTCCACCATCTCGCATATCCTTCCCACCTGATCATTCTATCACAATAGATGACATCACTCTTTCCGCTGTACCGACAATCCGCTGCCTCGGAGTAACCCTTGACTCTGCCCTGTCCTTCAAACCCCACATCCAAGCTCTCGCCACCTCCTGTCGCCTCCAGCTCAAAAATATTTCCAGAATCCGTCCTTTCCTCAACCCTAACTCTACTAAACTGCTTGTGCATGCCCTCATCATCTCCCGCCTCGACTATTGCAACATCCTCCTCTGTGGCCTCCCTGCTAACACTCTCGCACCCCTCCAGTCTATCCTCAACTCTGCTGCACGACTTGTTCATCTCTGGCCTTGCTACTGCTCTGCTAAGCCCCTTTGCAAATCGCTTCACTGGATCCCATTCCTCCAGCATATCCAGTTCAAACTACTAACACTGACCTACAAAGCCATCCATAACCTCTCTCCTCCGTATATCTCCGAACTAATTTCCCGATATATTCCCTCATGTAACCTCCGGTCCTCCCAAAACCTCCTTCTCTCCTCCACACTTATCCATTCCTCACCCAATCGCCTCCAAGATTTCTCCCGAATATCCCCCATCCTCTGGAATTCTGTGCCTCAACACGTCCGATTATCCACCACATCCGGATCCTTCAGACGGAACCTGAAAACCCATTTCTTCAAGAAAGCCTACAGCCTGCAATGACCCTGCTGCCTCCTCAACAACACCAAAGCTACTGCAACCCCCAACCTACTGTCTCCTCCCCACTCCTGTAGAATGTAAGCCCGCAAGGGCAGGGCCTTCTTCCCTCCGTACCAGTCTATTCATTGTTAGTTTGTTTACTGTAAGTGATATTTTTACTTCGTATGTAACCCCTTCTTAAGTACAGCACCATGGAATCAATGGCGCTATACAAATAAATAATAATAATAATAGCTGGGTAGTAACATGGGCATATGTTGAACCTAAAATTTGCTCAAAATTTTTCAATACTGGCCACAAAGAAGGGAATGTGTCAAACTCACAAATAAGTAGAGCTTACCTAAACATTTCCTGCCGCTAGAAGATTGTTGATATAATGGTCCCGTTGGTCTTTGAAAACTGTCTTGCCTGACTTTTGAGCTGACCATGCACAGGTTACAGCTACCGCCAATCCCTGGCTTCAAGAGTGATGATACAATGCTGCATGACTGCATTGGCCAATGACTAGTCATATCTGTCCCCATGGTATTGTTGGGATCTAATTGCCGCAGGCTACTCTAACAAGGACCAACAGAGCAAATGGGCCTGTTGCACTGGAAATTACATGAAGATTTACAAGACAAGTAATAATTTTGAGTATTCCCTCCTCTGTGTCCATTTCTTAAAAATCCTATACAACTTATAAATTCAGGCACGCAACATCATCACTGCAGGCCACATAACAAAGACTGATGGCATTACCGGAGCAGCGGTATTGGAATCATGGATGATTTATAAGATGAGCAATAATTTTTGGATATACAACTCTTTTTTCACATAATTTTTTTACAAGACCTGGAAAACAACTTAAAAAATGTACCTATAACTTATGTATAGAACAATTGTCAGGCATATTTCATTCAATAACACAATACCAATGTATGAGTAAAAAACATGGCAACATGATTTGAACATATTATAGACCTATAACAGATTTAGAAGCTTTAAAAAGGTTAATTATGCTACCTCGAGGATGCATTTTTAATACCCTATTATTTTACCTTATTATCAAAAAGGACAATGTCAATTCTTTTGATATTTCGCTCTTAAAACGTAAATGATTAAAATTATAAATCTTTATTTTAACTCTTTACTCTTCTTTATAAAAAGACTTGTATTTCATTTACTTCTCAACCACTTTTTCTAAATTATGAGCAAATAGATCACGCACACTCAGCAAAAACATCTAAAAAACATCAGCCTCCTCCATAACCCCTCTAGCTGTCCTTTTCATCTCCAAGAGAAGTGTGGTTTCTGCCACATTAGGCAAAAAAAAGCTTAATCCATTTGCTTATAATTTAGGAAAGCTCATATTAATGTAACATTCGCCTATTGTACTCCTCTAGGCTTTGAACTGGGTAGTAATATGGGCATATGTTGAACCTAAATTTTGCTGAAAATGTTTCAATACTGGCCACAAAGCAGGGAATGTGTCAGACTCACAAATAGAAAGAATTTAAACACTTCCTGCAGCTAGCAGATTGTTGATATAATGGTCCCGCTGGTCTTTGAAAACTGTTTTGCATGACTTTTGAGCTGACCATGAGGTTCAGCTACCGCCAATCCCTGACTTCATCGGGGATGATGCTATGCTGCATGACTGCATTGGCCAATGACTAGTCATATCTGTCCCGATGGTATCGTTGGGATCTAATTGCAGCAGGCTACTCTAACAAGGACCAGCAGGACAAATGGACCAGCGGCACTGGAAATTACATGAAGATTTACAAGGTAAGTAATAATTTTGAGTATTCCCTCCTCTGTGTCCATTTCTTAAAAATCCTATTCAACTTAAAATGCACCTTAAATTCATGCAGACAACATCATCACTGCAGGCCACATAACAAAGGTTGATGGCATTACCGGAGCAGCGGCATTGGAATCATGGATGATTTATAAGATGAGCAATAATTTTTGGTTATACAACACTTTTTGTACATTATTTTTTTACAAGACCTGGAAAACAACTGCAAAAATGTACCTATAACTTATGTACAGAACAGTTGTCAGGGTATGTGCACACGATGCAGAAATGCTCAGGATTTTTTCCTGAGCGTTTCTGCATCTCTCTGGCAGGAAAAAACGCATGCGGATTGTACATGCGGTTTCCTGCCAGGGACATGAGGAAATGAAGCGGTCTTCACTTTCATTTCCGCATGCGGGTTGACAAGCGCTTCCCAAGCGATTTTAGCATCACTTGGAAAGTGCTTGTCAACTTCACACTATATAAATCCATGCAGCCGGCATGGATTTATATAGTGTGTGATGTCAAAAAATAAAAAATAAATATATACTTTACCCTCTGATGGCCCCCGGTGTCCTGCTTCATCGGTCCCGGCTGCCGGCAGTGAAGACTGTAGGACCTTCCGACGTCAGCGTCACGTGACCCGTCACATGACTCTGACGTCAGCGAAGGTCCTTCATTCAACCGCGAAGTGCGCGGGAAGCCGGCAGGACGCAGCGCGGGCCGTCAGAAGGTGAGAATATATATATTTTTTATTTTATTCTTTTTTTTTAATGGTACCTGGGTCTGGATGAGAGTCCTCTCATCCACACCCGGGTACCATCCGCACATTAGACCGCATGAAAAGCGCGTCAACATATACAGTGATGCGGATTCCATGCGGTCTAATGCAAGTCAATGGCGGCAAAAGAGCAGCGTTTCCGCAAAATTAATTGACATGCTGCGGATTTTTGACCGCAGCGTTTACGCTGCGGAAAAATCTGCATCATGGGCACAGCACATGCGGATTTCTATTGGGGAACATTGCTGCCCTTCTACCATGCGTTTTTCATGCGTTTCCGCGGCGTTTACGCAACTGCAAAAACGCCGCGGAAACGCATGAAAAACGCATCGTGTGAACTCAGCCTCAGGCATATTTCATTCAATAACACAATACCAATGTATGAGTAAAAAACATGGTAACATATCAGCTTAAGAAATTCATGATTTGAACATATTATAGACCTATAACAGATTTAGAAGATTTAAAAGGGTTACTTATACTACCTTGAGGAATAATTTTTAATACCCTATAATTTTCCCTTATAGTTATTATCAAAAAGGACAATGTCAATTCTTTTGATATTTCGGTCTTAAAACGTAAATAATTAAAATTATCAATCTTTATTTTAACTCTTTACTCTTTTTTATAAAAAGACTTGTATTTCATTTACTTCTCAACTACTTTTTCTAAATTATAAGCAAATAGATCATGCACACTCAGCAAAAACATCTTAAAAACATTAGTCTCCTCCATAACCCCTCTAGATGTCCTTTCCATCTCCAAGAGAAGTGTGGTTTCTGCCACATTAGGCAAAAAAAAAGGTTAATCCATTTGCTTATAATTTAGGAAAGCTCATATTAATGTAACATTCGCCTATTGTACTCCTCTAGGCTTTGTACTGGGTAGTAACATGGGCTTATGTTGAACCTAAAATTTGCTCAAAATGTTTCAATACTGGCCACAAAGCAGGGAATGTGTCAGACTCACAAATAGGTAGAATTTACCTAAACATTTCCTGCAGCTAGCAGATTGTTGATATAATGGTTCCGCTGGTCTTTGAAAACTGTTTTGCATGACTTTTGAGTTGACCATGCACAGGTTACAGCTACCGCCAATCCCTGGCTTCACCATTGATGATACTATGCTGCATGACTGCATTGGCCAATGACTAGTCATATCTGTCCCAATGGTATTGTTGGGATCTAATTGCAGCAGGCTACTCTAACAAGGACCTGCAGGACAAATGGACCAGCGGCACTGGAAACTACATGAAGATTTACAAGGTAAGTAATAATTTTGAGTATTCCCTCCTCTGTGTCCATTTCTTAAAAAGCCTATACAACTTAAAATGTACCTATAATTCATGCACGCAACATCATCACTGCAGGCCAGATAACAAAGGCTAATGGTATTACCGGAGCAGCGGCATTGGAATCATGGATGATTTATAAGATGAGCAATAATTTTTGGTTATACAACACATTTTGTACATAATTTTTTTACAAGTCCTGGAAAAACAACTTAAAAAATGTACCTATAACTTATGGACAGAACAATTGTCAGGCATATCTCATTCAATAATACAATACCAATGTATGAGTAAAAAAACATGGTAACATATCAGCTTTAGATATTCATGATTAGAACACATTATAGGCCTATAACAGATTTAGAAGCTTAAAAAGGCTTACTTAAACTTCCTTGAGGAATAATTTTTAATACCCTATTACTTTGCCTTATTATCAAAAGGATAATATCACTTATTTTGATAATTCGGTCTTAAAGCTTAAATAATTACAATTATAAATCTTTATTGTCACTCATTACTCTGCTTTATAAAATACATGCATTACATTTACTTCTCAATTACTATTCCTAAATTATGAGCAAATAGATCACGCACACTCAGCAAAAACATCTAAACAACATCAGCCTCCTCCATAATCCCTCTAGCTGTCCTTTCCATCTCCAAGAGAAGTGTGGTTTCTGCCACATTAGGCAAAAAAAAAGGTTAATCCATTTGCTTATAATTTAGGATAGCTCATATTAATGTAACATTCGCCTATTGTACTCATTTAGGCTTTGTACTGGGTAGTAACATGTGCATATGTTAAACCTATAATTTGTTCAAAATATTTCAATACTGGCCACAAAGCAGGGAATGTGTCAGACTCACAAATAGGTAGAATTTACCTAAACATTTCCTGCAGCTAGCAGATTGTTGATATAATGGTCCCACTGGTCTTTGAAAACTGTTTTGCATGACTTTTGTGCTGACCATGCACAGGTTACAGCTACCGCCAATCCCTGGCTTCACCAGTGATGATACTATGCTGCATGACTGCATTGGCCAATGACTAGTCATATCTGTCCCGATGGTATTGTTGGGATCTAATTGCCGCAGGCTACTCTAAGGCTGTTTGCCCACGATGCATTTTTCCAGCATTTACACTGTGGAATTTCCGCAGATTAAACGCTTGGGAAACGCTTGGTAAACCTTCCCCATGGTCTCCAATGCAATTCCGCACTTTCAATGCCCATGCTGTGTATTTTTCCGCAGCGTTTATGCTGCGCTTAAAAATACGCAGCATGTCCATTAATTTTGCGGACACGCAGCGTAATCGCCGCCATTGACTTGCATTAGAATGCGCCAATTCTGCAAGACTGCATCTTTACTTGCTTAATTGGCGCGTTCTAATGTGCGGATGGTACCCAAGTCTGGAGGAGAGGAGACTCTCCTCCAGACCTGGGTACCACAGAATCTGTAAAAAAAAAGAATTTAAACTAAAAAATAAAGTTTATACTCACCTTCCGATGTCCTCCCGGTGATTTGTCCATGCTGTCCAGTCTCTTGCAATGCTCGCGCAGTTATGAAGGACCTGCCATGATGTCACTGAGTCATGTGACCTATGACATGACTCAATGACGTCACCGCAGGTCCTTCACACCACCGCGAGCATTGCAAGAGACCGGACGCAGCAGAGATGACACCGGGAAGACACCGGAAGGTGAGTATAATCTTTTTTTTTTTATTTTTTACCATTCTTATTCTTTTTTTTTAACTATTACTTGGTCACACTATATAAATCCATGACGGTTGCATGGATTTATATACTGTGACCAACTTGTCAAGCACTTTCCAAGTGATGCTCAAAATCGATTGGAAAACTGCTTGAAAAAACGCATGCGAAAACGCATGGAAAAACGCTGAAAAAACGCTTCTCTCTGGCAGAAAAAATGCTGGTAAATCTGCATGCATTTTTTTCTGCCAGAGAGAGGCAAAAATGCTCTGAATAAAATCTGCTACGTGGGCACATAGCCTAACAAGGACCAGCAGGACAAATGGACCCGCGACACTGGAAATTATGTAAAGATTTACAAGGTAAGTAATAATTTTGAGTATTCCCTTCTCTGTGTCCATTTCTTAAAAATCCTATACAACTTAAAATGTACCTATAATTCATGCACGCAACATCATCACTGCAGGCCACATAACAAAGGCTGATGACATTACCCAAGTGGCGGCATTAGAATCATGGATGATTTATAAGATAAGTAATAATTATTGGTTATTCAATAGTCTTTGTATATGATTTTTTGGAAAACAACTGCAAAAATGTACCTATAACTTATGTACCGAACAATTGTCAGGCATATTTCATTCAATAACATAATACCAATGTATGAGTAAAAAACATGGTAACACATCAGCTTTAGATATTCATGATTAGAACACATTATAGACCTATAACAAATTTAGAAGCTTAAAAAGGCTTACTTAAACTTCCTTGAGGAATAATTTTTAATACCCTATTATTTTACCTTATTATCAAAAAGAATAATATCACTTCTTTTGATAATTCGGTCTTAAAGCTTAAATAATTACAATTATAAATCTTTATTGTCACTCATTACTCTGCTTTATAAAAAGACATGCATTACATTTACTTCTCGGCTACTTTTCCTAAACATCTAAAAAACATCAGCCTCCTCCATAACCCCTCTAGTTGTCCTTTCCATCTCAAAGAGAAGTGTGGTTTCTGCCACATTAGGCAAAGAAATAAAAAGTTAATATGTTTGCTCATAATTTAAGAAATCTCCTATTATTTGTTATCTTTGCCCTTAGGACTCTTTTAGCCTTTGAACTGAGTAGTATTATGGGTGCATATCAGACCTCTAATTTTTAAAGCGTTTGTCCAAAATTTTTCAAAACTGACTCATGCAATAGGTTAGAGCAAGAGATCAGAACTATATGATTACTTGTTACACACTGAGAAACCTAAGCTATGGTGGGGACGTGTTCGTCGTACCTGTGAGTGTTGCTGTTTGCTCATAACACTTACTTGGAGTAAAAAAGAAAAATGTTATCCTATTAGATGTCAAATACATTCATTGCTAATATCTCCTCAACGAAGAGTCAAAATAAAAAAAACTGTATCTGCTCTTTCCACCACTATTACATTGTGCAATAAGTTCAACAAGAAAAGTTTGGTACAAAAGCCTTTTATCTTTGCTGCTTGATTATTCAATTTCTTCCCTCGCTTATCCTCCGCTTCCACCCTCTACAAACTCCTCCTCTGGCCTACAATTCCCAACAAATCAAATTGAACTACTCACAATGATTTGCATGTCCATCCATATTCTGACTCCTCCATACATCTAACAACTATTTTCCTAACACCTTCCCACACATCATCTCCGGCCCTCACAAGACCTTCTATTCTCCACTGCTCTCATATGTTCTTCACTAAGTCACTTCAAAGATTTTGCTTGATTATTCCCCATCCTCTGGTATTCAATGTCTTAGCACCTCTGATTGTCTCCCACAATGGAAAACTTTACACATAACCTGAAAACTCATCTCTTCAGGAAAGATTAGAGCCTGCAATGTTCCACTGCTACATCAGTACCAACCTAGCAGCTGCAGCCCCCCCAAATACTTCCTCTTTCCTCATGACCCTGTAGATTGTAATCCCACAAGGCCAGTGTCCTCTTCCCCTCTGTATCCATCTGTCATAGTTAGTTTGCCCATTGTAATTTATATCTGTATTTTTCAATGGTCCTTTAAAAATATCCACTTCTATGGGAGCAGTAGTGTAATGTATGACCCTGCTACGTTCACTTCTATGGGAGTAGGGGTGTAATGTGTGACCTCGCTCTGTCCACTTCTATGGGAGCAGTAATGTCGCTCTGTCCACTTCTATGGGAGCAGTAGTGTAATGCGTGACCCTGTTCTGTCCACTTCTATGCGAGCAGTGGTGTAATGCATGACCTCGCTCTGTCCACTTCTATGGGAGCAGTGGTGTAATGCTTGACCCCGCTCCGTCTACTTCTATTGGAGCAGTAGTGTAATGTGTGACCCTGTTCTGTCCACTTCTATGGGAGCAGTGGTGTAATGCGTGACCCCGCTCATACACACAAAGCAGTTTATTCTAACAAGTTACTTAAAAGTATAGTTCCCCTGTAAGAAGGCTCACATGGATGTGGTATTTGCCTTTTTGATCGCTGTGTTCCTTGAACTCGGTAGTATTAGGCTGTGTGCCCATGACAAGTTTTTGGTGAGTTGTTGACGCTGATTATTTTTGCTGCCTCAAAATGCAGCATCTTACTGTTCTAGCAAAGTGAATGGAATTATATTTTTTGCTTTTTTTTTAAACTAAGCGTAAATTTGATTCAAATCTGCAACATGTCAACTTATCTTGCGGGTACGCTGAGTTTTATGTGCAGATTTTCTGCATAGACTTGCATTAGATGTGGACAATCCACAAATAAAAAACACATTTTTAGAGTGTTTCCGTGGCTGAAACACATCAAAAACGCAAGTAATCTGCACATGACTGTATCAATAAAGTTTTGTCAAAGCCAAATAATAGGAAGCATCAAAAGCAGAGCAGCTTTCTTTAAAGCATGACATAACAAAAAAAGCAGCGTCAAAAATGCGTAAAAATAGCATGTAAAAAGAAAACGCACTCAAAAACGCAATGTAAAAACACAAGTAACCTAATTTACTTACCAGGGGCAGAAATGGTGCAAAAAAACTCATAAATTATATACGCTGTAGGTGAAATCTAGACCAGCTCATGGCTGGGGAATTGTACATGTTGGTGCATAGACAGCCTACAGATGGGCCACATAAGTTTTGCCCACCTCACGCCAGCAGGGATAAGGTTTATGACTAGTATATAACATGCCGCTCTTCATAAATCCCCCTATGCTCTTATTTCTCTTCTGAGCCACTGACCTGTGTCATTACGGTTGATGTCCTGTCCTGGAAGGTAGAATTCCTAATCCTGTTCTGCACTTTTAAGCAAATTCCCTCAGTCCGGTTTGCAGAAATGTGTCCAACAACATGGAGGCTGATAAGATGAAGACCGGCAGCTGCTTATGATGATTGTGACGCCTATGACATCTCATGGTGGCATCTACTCCTGGTCTGAGTCGTGTTCTTCCTGAAGTCGTGTACATCTAATGTCCTCTGTGTAGAGCTGCTGCAGGAATGAGAGGAGAGACGTCAGCACTGAGTATCATAAAGAAGTGGACCCCATTGTGATGTCATGCGTAGAATTCTATCCCACTGTGATGTCATACATTGACATTCAATCGAGGCCCAGTTTGCTTTATGTGACTCCAAAACGTGGAGGTTGGATTTATATATTATATGAAACTCATTCCTGAGGTGTATATTATAATATTCTGCAGCAGGTGAGCTGTATATTATAATATTCTAATGCAGCAACGGGGATAGTAGAAACAACTACACAAAAGTAGATATAGATACCAGCAGGTGTAGTTCTATAGAAACTTAAAACTTAACTTTTAATACCATTAGATAAAATACATGCCAAATGCAAGGACCTAAAAACACACAGTTTGACTGCCTGTGGTATATAATAACCAAGAGAACTTCCATATATTGTTACTTCCAGAGATATAGATATATGTCATATAAGCATATTGCATCTCTAACACAAACCAAGGAAGGAATGGCAAATAGGAAAAAAGATAATGAAGCCCACAGTACACTATATCAACTTATTGTACCCCAATATGTGGGAACATGAAGGCATTTGACGCGCCCCTGGGCCTGTGTCGCGCTGCGATGCGCACGCGGGAGCTTACCCGGAGCCGGATCTCTTGAGGGTTGTAGTCTCGTGGCGGCGACCCGGTCCGTGCCCAGGGAGTCAAACTGAGCGGCGATGTACTAGCAGTAGATGGTTGGTGACTACGCCACCCGTTGAATGCAGCTATGGAGCTGCCGCTGCAGGGCAGACCGCTGAGGCCGGTGGAAGGATAGTGCAGCGTGGATGGTATAACCCCCAACGGGAGGGGTATGGCCTCAGGGCAGCCGACGTGGATGATGGGGGTAGCAGGAACCACTCAGAGACGGTGCGGTGTAGTTCAGGGTCTTTACTGGTGACAAAGAAAGACCCTCCCGGAGTACTTGCTAGTGATAGGGGCCTGGTCAGTCCTTGAGCAGATGGGATTTCCCCTGGCCAGGCGGAGTTGTAGGCCTTCCCAACTAACTGTACTCTTCTGGCTACCTTGCTAGAGGCGGGAATAAGTAGCCCACGTCCCTGAGTGTACCGTGTGATGCTCACCCGTATGGCCGGTGACTCGGGGCCTTCTAATGGCTTCCGCTCCACGATGGCGGTGCTGGTCCCACGCGTGTGACCGTGCCTTCGGGCTTCTGGGCCAGAGGACCTGAAATCCTCTGCCGGACGGTTTCTGCTGCTGGGTAGGAGTTAGTCCCCACAGCCTCGGACTCCGGGTCCGGTTAGAAATCTTCTCAGTCAGGGCGAGCTCTGCAGCTGCCAGCCCCTGACTCGTTGTAACACTGCTCCCCACAGAGCTCCTGATGTTTCTTGCTATGCTGCTTCTCTTCTCTACTCTTGTTCTGTCTTCTTTCTCACTCACTCTGCCTCAGCCCCGGGTTTATATAGGGGAAGTCCTTCCCCTCCCAAGACTGGGCAGGAGGTGTGGCATGCACAGGATCCCTGACCAAAGGACCTCCCACCTGCTCTCAGACGTAATATCTCTATCACTGTGGCAACCAGACCCCTGGGGTGTCACATTCCCCCCTAGTGAAATTTAGTACTCCGGGACTAAACATATATTTTTTTTTTTTTTTAGAAAAACATAACAAGGTATAACAATAACAATACAATAAGAAAAACACATAAGATGGTTACGGCGTGTCCGCAACCGGGTGCAGTTTTGAAAAGCATGGTGTCCATTTCACCAAAACAGGGAGACATAACCAGGTAGGGGCCTGTCCTGCCCCGAGTCCTTAACAGTCTTTAGTCCATCCTGGGTTACGCTCCAACTATGTACAAGGATTCCCGGTAAATCCACCAAGGACTCCTAAAAAGAACTAGAAACACAAAATTATACACAAGCAACTATAAACAAGTAAACATTATAAGATAGCTTAAACATTTAGATCCTCCAACGTGCGGGTAGCTGGCCTCTAGTGGCCCTAGTGGACCTACGGAGCTGACTGTCTGGCCCTGAACTACAGGGTGTAGGAGCTGTCAAGGGTAAACTGGGCAGCTGTCTATGGGCCCTCTGGCTCACTAGGGGTATGGCAGGCTCACTATAAGCAGAGGGTTGATTTTCCGGGTCTGCTTGTGTAGAGTCTTCTGCCTCCTGGACTGGCTGTTCTTCCAGCTCTACCGGTTGCTCCGTAGGTTCTTGGGATGATGGTTGGAGGAAGGTGAGTACGGGTACCACAACTGCACCATTGACTTGAGTCCAAGACCGAGGGAAGTCCCCGAGCACGGTACTAACCATATCTTCCCTTTCCTCTACGGGTCGAGGGTCTTCTTGTTCCTCTTCAGGGTTCCTCAGTTGTTCGGGACACTTCTTCAGGTGGTCCCGGGATACAATGGCTGTGGTTTCCCCTCCGTCTTTACTGATGGTACAGACCTTCGGGTTTTCGTGGCTTGAGGGCAGTACGGTGTACGGGTCCTTCTCCCACTGGTCGTCCAACTTGTGGAGCCGTCTCTTCCTCTTCAAGACCTGCTCTCCGGGTACCAGGGGAACAGCGGGAGCATACTGGTTGTAAGTTTTCTCTTGTCTTTCCCTAGCCTGACAGAGACTTCGCTCCACGCTCTCCTGTACTCTCCGGTACTGCTGCTGCCTCTCTGTGTCCCAGTCTGTTTCTGGTGAAGTGTCCTCGGGTGTCAGGACTCCCATTTCCAGGTCAACAGGTAACTTACCAGGTCTTGCCCTCATTAGGTAAGCCGGGGTACAGTTGGTGGACCCTACCGGGATGTGGTTGTATAGGTCCACCAGATCGGGCAACTTTTCAGGCCACAGACTGCGTTCTTCCAGGGGCAACGTTTTTAGAAGATCCATTACCACCTGGTTCATTTTTTCACAAAGTCCATTAGTCTGCGGATGGTAGGGTGTCGTCCTTATCTTCCGGCAGCCATACAGATTGCAGAATTCCTGGAAGACCTCCGCTTCAAAGGCAGGTCCCTGGTCCGTCAGCACTTGGTCCGGGTACCCGTGTGGACGGCAAAAGTGCTGCTGGAAGGCTCTAGCTGCTGTTTGAGCCGTTAAGTCCTTGACGGGGACGACAACCAGAAACCGGGAGTAATGATCCACGATGGTTAACGCGTAGACGTAGCCACTTCTGCTTGGGGTCAGTTTTACATGATCCAAGGCTACCAGTTCCAACGGTTGCCGGGTGACGATGGACTGCAGGGGAGTCTTCTGGCTGGCGCGGTCCTTCCTTCTCAGGTTGCACGGGCCACAGTCTCTGCACCACTTCTCAATGGTTCCCCTCATGCCTACCCAGTGGAATCGCTCGCGCAGCAGGAACTCCAGCTTCTTCCACCCGAAGTGTCCAGCTCCGTCGTGGTATGCCTCCATCACCATGGCTGCGTCTCTTCGTGGCACCACTACTTGCCAGAGTAATTCATGCGTCCGGGAGTTAACCATTCTGCGGCACAAACTTCCCTTTGTAAAGGAACAGTCGACTCTTCTCTGCCCATAGTTGTTTGGCTTCCTCCGGAGCGTCTGGTTCAAGGCGAGCCTCCGGCCGAGTCAGCATCTCCTTCACCAGTCGGACGGCAGGGTCGCTGTCTTGCGTTTCCGCCCAGTTGTAGTGAGGTAAGGGGTTCAACGTAGCAGCCTGCTTACTCCTTACCCGGTGGGAATACTGGATAGTCCCATGACGGGTGAACGCAGGGAGTTCAATTTCCTCCAGTCCCTCCGGATCTTCTCCTTCGTCCGGCAGGTTGGGCATCCTGGACAGGGCGTCCGCGTTAGTATTGGAGCGCCCTGCCCGGTATTTGATTATGAACTCGTAGTTGGACAGACGGGCCATCCACCTCTGCTCCAGGGCACCGAGTCTTGCCGTGTCCAGGTGTGTCAACGGGTTGTTATCCGTGTACACGGTGAACCGGGAAGAAGCAAGGTAATGCTTAAAGCACTCAGTGACTGCCCATACCACGGCCAGGAACTCTAGCTTAAATGAGCTATAATTCTCGGGGTTCCTTTCGGTGGGTCGCAGTTTTCGGCTGGCGTAGGCGATTACTCGTTCTTTCCCCTGCTGGATCTGGGACAGTACGGCTCCTAGCCCGATGTTACTGGCGTCGGTGTAGAGGATGAAGGGCTGGCTCTAATCCGGGTACGCCAAGATTTCATCCCCCGTGAGGGCCATCTTCAGCTGGCGGAAGGACTCTTCTTCTAGCTCTTCCCATTTGAAGGGCGGCTTCTGGTTCTTGGCCTTCCGGGACTGGCCTATCAGGAGGTCCTGCATAGGCGCTGCCTTTTTGGTGAAACCGGGAATAAACCTTCGGTAGTAGCCTACCAACCCGAGGAACTGCCGCACTTCTTTTACGCTGGAGGGGCTTGGCCATCCCTTAATTGCGGTGATCTTATCGGGGTCGGGAGCCACTCCATCAGCGCTCACCACGTGTCCCAGGTACTGCACCTTTGGTTTCAGGAGGTGACACTTGGAGGGTTTCACCTTTAGGCCGTAACTTGCCAGAGCTTCGAACACCTCCGCCAGGTGTTTCAGGTGGTCCTCATAAGTTTTGGAGTATACGATGACATCGTCCAGGTACAACAGGACCGTCTCGAAGTTTCTGTGGCCCAGACAACACTCCATTAGGCGTTGGAAGGTTCCTGGTGCGTTGCAGAGTCCGAACGGCATGCAGGTGAACTCGCTAAGTCCCATCGGGGTGGTGAATGCGGTCTTCTCCCGGTCCGCCTCTGCTACAGGAACCTGCCAGTACCCGCTAGTGAGATCCAAGGTAGAGAAGAAGTTAGCAGATCTTAAAGCAGCCAATGACTCCTCTATCCTTGGTAAGGGGTACGCATCCTTGTGTGTGATACGGTTGATTTTCCGGTAATCTACACACATCCTCATGGTGTTGTCTTTCTTTTTGACTAAAACTAATGGGGCTGCCCAGGGGCTACAACTATCCCGGATTACCCCAGCCTCCTTCATATCTCTAAGCATCCCCTTGGCGTGTTGGTAATGTGCAGGGGGTACGGGTCGATACCTCTCTTTTATGGGAGGATGATCTCCCGTGGGGATGCGATGTTCTACCCCCTTGACTCGCCCGAAGTCTAACGGGTGTTTACTAAACACTCTCTCATACTCTTGAACCACCCGATAGACTCCTTGTTTCTGATGTGAGGGAGTGGAGTCAGTACCCAAATGTAGTTGCTGACACCAGTCCTCCATGTCTTTCTTAGAGCCGTTACCTTCCTCCGGGTGAGATGGAGGCAAGGGTTCCACAGATTGTATAGAACTTTGATTAGTGGTATATAATTTGGCTAGCGTGGCATACCGGGGCAGGTACACTTCCCTCTCCCCGATATTTATTATGCGAATGGGCACCCTCCCATGGCGTACATTGACCACCCCCCGTGCTGTCAAAATGGTGGGCCTACTGTCTGAGTAAACTGGTTCTACCATTGCCTGGTAATCTCTACCTCTCAGACCAATAGCTGCCCGGCACCAAATCATCATTTCACTTTTTGGGGGCATGGCAATAGGAAAAGGGTCACACATTCTTACGCTACCAATCTCACCGCCGGAGAGTTCCACTTGTTGCCGTTGCATCAGTGCCCGGATCTCTTTCTGGAGCACCCGCTGCTCGCCGGAGCTGGCATTCTTGGCAACCTGCTGTAAAAGGAAAATCACCTCTGCAAGACAATTTTCAATTACATTAGTTCCTAGAGTTATTTTTGGGTGACTCTCATGTTTATCGATATCTACAATGATCAGTCCCTGTGCGGCCAGTTCGACTCTACCAATTTTGATGGTCACCTCTTTAAATCCGATCTGTGGCACGGGCTGACCATTGCTGGCGATGATACTCAAGTCGTCGTCGGGGTAGCGGGTAATATCCGAGTCATTCCAGTACTGCTTGAAGAGCACGTACGGGATGGTGGTGACCTGTGACCCGGTGTCCAGTAGGGCACTCATGGGAATGCCATCCAGTACCACAGGCAAGACTGGACGTCCTCCCACATATCTGTCGCGCCAGTTCGATGGGCCTGGTGATCTTTTTCCTGGGGGTTGGCCCTCTACCCCAGGTTGTGCCCGTTTAAAGAACAGTACCTTGCCATATGTCCGGGTTGATTGCAGCGGCGGCAGATGGGTCGTCCGTCCTCACTGTATCGGTCACTGGGTCTTCCTCTGGCCGGTGGGGTCCTCCTTGGTCGACGCCACGGGATGTCCTCCGGTCCGGATGCCAGCTGGATCTTCCCTGGGGTGGAAACCTGTAAAGACTGCACAGTTCGGGTTAGCGCAGCAACGCTCTTAGCTAGCTCTTGGACCTGATGGTGTAGGTCTGGAGCCGGGTCATTGTCCAAAGCCTGCGCATCAGCTCCCACAGGCCCTGCTGACAAGGGCGCCGCCTCCTGGTAGTAAGTGGTAGTGGGGCGTCTGTGGGTCACAACGCCACCTGGTGCCGGTTCTCGGAGCACCCGGATGGCTCTGTCCTTGAACTGTGCAAAGTCCAGATGGGGATCCTGTAAGGCCATTGCCCGCAACTGGGTTCGGTGGGCATTGCAATATAAACCCTCTATAAATTGTTCAGTCAACAGCCTGTCCTCGTTTCCCACCCCATCAGGGTCGGTCTGCTTTATGGCCCTCAGGGCCTCTTGTAGGTTTAGTGCATAGTCCCTTATACTCTCATGCGCTCGCTGCTTGCACCCGTAGAATCTAAGCTTAATCTCGGCTGAGGTGCGGGTATCAAAGGTGTCCTTCAGCCGGGTTAGTATCCCTGCGACAGTCTTCCTCCCAGGTGGCCAGGATTTTACTTCCCTTTTGGCTGCCCCGGTTAGTTGGGCCACCAGGATGCTCACTTTTTGCTCTTCTGTGAGGGGGTACACCTGGAAGAGGCTATCCAGCTTTTCTCTAAAGTCATGCAGGGTATGTGACTCCCCTGAGTACTGGGGTAGCCAAGCTGCTCCCGGGATATAGGGCATGGTGAAGGGCATAACTGCAGCAGCGGTAGCGCTGGCGGGGGTTGAGGCAGTGAAGCTCTCCTCCGTATCCGACATCTTCCTCCCCCCTAGTGGACCGTGGCCTACCTTGCGATGATCCTCTTCCGTAGGCCGCGGCTCCGCAGTGAATCGTCAGGGTTGAGGACCTTCCGTCGCGCTCCTGTGACGTCGGCGTCTGCTGGGCTCCTTCCAGGACCTTACGCAACGTCCGGACGTGAGGCGGGGCTTCAGTTCTCGCGCGCTTTCGGAGTCCACGCCCCTCTTCTTCCCGCGCGGCGTCCTCAAGATGGCGTCCAATGGCGGGAAAACTCCACGGATGGCGGGAAGAAGGTCGAAGATGGCGCCGGATGGCGGGAAAACTTCGCGGATGGCGGGAAGAAGGTAGAAGATGGCGCCGGATGGCGGGAAACCTTCACCACTGGTAAGTTTGAACAGTCTTTGCTTTTCAGGCACGCAGTACCCGGTGGTTGCGGGCACGAAATCCTGCCGACTACGCCAAAGTTGACGCGCCCCTGGGCCTGTGTCGCGCTGCGATGCGCACGCGGGAGCTTACCCGGAGCCGGATCTCTTGAGGGTTGTAGTCTCGTGGCGGCGACCCGGTCCGTGCCCAGGGAGTCAAACTGAGCGGCGATGTACTAGCAGTAGATGGTTGGTGACTACGCCACCCGTTGAATGCAGCTATGGAGCTGCCGCTGCAGGGCAGACCGCTGAGGCCGGTGGAAGGATAGTGCAGCGTGGATGGTATAACCCCCAACGGGAGGGGTATGGCCTCAGGGCAGCCGACGTGGATGATGGGGGTAGCAGGAACCACTCAGAGACGGTGCGGTGTAGTTCAGGGTCTTTACTGGTGACAAAGAAAGACCCTCCCGGAGTACTTGCTAGTGATAGGGGCCTGGTCAGTCCTTGAGCAGATGGGATTTCCCCTGGCCAGGCGGAGTTGTAGGCCTTCCCAACTAACTGTACTCTTCTGGCTACCTTGCTAGAGGCGGGAATAAGTAGCCCACGTCCCTGAGTGTACCGTGTGGTGCTCACCCGTATGGCCGGTGACTCGGGGCCTTCTAATGGCTTCCGCTCCACGATGGCGGTGCTGGTCCCACGCGTGTGACCGTGCCTTCGGGCTTCTGGGCCAGAGGACCTGAAATCCTCTGCCGGACGGTTTCTGCTGCTGGGTAGGAGTTAGTCCCCACAGCCTCGGACTCCGGGTCCGGTTAGAAATCTTCTCAGTCAGGGCGAGCTCTGCAGCTGCCAGCCCCTGACTCGTTGTAACACTGCTCCCCACAGAGCTCCTGATGTTTCTTGCTATGCTGCTTCTCTTCTCTACTCTTGTTCTGTCTTCTTTCTCACTCACTCTGCCTCAGCCCCGGGTTTATATAGGGGAAGTCCTTCCCCTCCCAAGACTGGGCAGGAGGTGTGGCATGCACAGGATCCCTGACCAAAGGACCTCCCACCTGCTCTCAGACGTAATATCTCTATCACTGTGGCAACCAGACCCCTGGGGTGTCACACATTCACCCTGAGATATGGGAGCATGAAAACACTCGCCCCATCAATGGTGACCATTTAACTCTGCTATATAGAAATGGAACATCCTCACCAATTTTGATGACTGTCCATGCTCTCGGATCTCAGAGGGGGCTCCATATGATGGTGGTGAACCAAAATTCATAAGGTCACCCACCAAATACCGCTCCCCAGATGCCGCTCCCGACGCGTTTCTTAGCCTTAGCTATTCATCAGGGGAAAGAAGAAAGAGGACATGCGGTATGCACGCTGCCCAAAGTCGCGCAGCTCATTCACCAGACAGCGCTACTTCATGCTCTATTAGATCCTCTTTTGAATCCTAATCGCGCTCTGTTCATAATCGTGTCACTTCCGGTTCCGGTCACCTGACATCCGGTATGTGGAACGCAGATGCCGGCCGTGACACGCAGACGTCACTTCCGGTATGCGCGTCATAGACAAGGAAGAATCGCACATAACGGAGCGATAGCTAGGGGACACGCAGGATCACCAGGCGGCATCCTGCTTTGGATGTCACCATAAAAGGAGTCTCATCCATGAATATCCCAAGCCATGGAAAGTGTCCAGAACATATAATAACTGGCACTTATCCTGGCAACATACCATATGTACCGCGGTGTATATAAAACACGCGTTCATTTTACCCCAGTGGTTAGAAAGCTGGAAATGCTTCATAGGTCCAGAATCGCACAGTGGAGCTACGGCCCAACCTCAGGAGCGCACTTTAAACCCAAAATAGTGATGAAAGAAAAATGACAAAAACAGAAACAAAAAGATATATAAAAATAGGAATATGGCTTCTCACATTTTGATCTCTCGATGCAGGTCTTCATAACACTGGATAAAGCTTACCACTGGAGATAATACATTCATCTCTAACAGCATGGTTATGGCTGTCCGATACACGGGTTAAATAGTCCGGTAATTATTGCACCCATAGTGAGTGCCACCTGGCTGCTGCAGCCGCCCTACGAGCCCACACAGAGTTGATTGTGGAACCACAATTGTTTAGCCTTTTTTATTTTTAATGTTATTTTTTTATTTATCCTGAGGGGTAAGGATTTATTTTTTCATTTGTTGCCCTTAAAAGGGAAAAAATGTAAATTAAGCTCATGGAGTAAAGTGAAAATTATCTCCAGCACAACCTTAAACTCCCCTTCCTTTTCCTTATATTCATGGATGAGACTCCTTTTATGGTGACATCCAAAGCAGGATGCCGCCTGGTGATCCTGCGTGTCCCCTAGCTATCGCTCCGTTATGTGCGATTCTTCCTTGTCTATGACGCGCATACCGGAAGTGACGTCTGCGTGTCACGGCCGGCATCTGCGTTCCACATACCGGATGTCAGGTGACCGGAACCGGAAGTGACACGATTATGAACAGAGCGCGATTAGGATTCAAAAGAGGATCTAATAGAGCATGAAGTAGCGCTGTCTGGTGAATGAGCTGCGCGACTTTGGGCAGCGTGCATACCGCATGTCCTCTTTCTTCTTTCCCCTGATGAATAGCTAAGGCTAAGAAACGCGTCGGGAGCGGCATCTGGGGAGCGGTATTTGGTGGGTGACCTTATGAATTTTGGTTCACCACCATCATATGGAGCCCCCTCTGAGATCCGAGAGCATGGACAGTCATCAAAATTGGTGAGGATGTTCCATTTCTATATAGCAGAGTTAAATGGTCACCATTGATGGGGCGAGTGTTTTCATGTTCCCATATCTCAGGGTGAATGCCTTCATGTTCCCACATATTGGGGTACAATAAGTTGATATAGTGTACTGTGGGCTTCATTATCTTTTTTCCTATTTGCCATTCCTTCCTTGGTTTGTGTTAGAGATGCAATATGCTTATATGACATATATCTATATCTCTGGAAGTAACAATATATGGAAGTTCTCTTGGTTATTATATACCACAGGCAGTCAAACTGTGTGTTTTTAGGTCCTTGCATTTGGCATATATTTTATCTAATGGTATTAAAAGTTAAGTTTTAAGTTTCTATAGAACTACACCTGCTGGTATCTATTATAATATTCTGCAGTAGATGAGATGGATATTATATCATTCTGCAGAAGCTGAGATGGATATTATAATATTCTGCAGAAGATGAGCTGTATATTATAATATTCTGCAGTAGATGAGCTGTATATTATAATATTCTGCAGTAGGTGAGCTGTATATTATAATATTCTTTAGCAGGTGAGCTGTATATTATAATATTCTGCAGTAGATGAGATGGAAATTATAATATTCTGCAACAGGTGAGCTGTATATTATAATATTCTGCAGAAGATGAGCTGTATATTATAATATTCTGCAGTAGATGAGCTGTATAATATAACACTCTGCAGCAGGTGAGCTGTATATTATAATATTCTGCAGAAGATGAGCTGTATATATAATATTCTTCAGCAGATGATCTGTATATTATAATATTCTGCAGCAGGTGAGCTGTATGTTATAATATTCTGCAGTAGATGAGCTGTATATTATAATATTCTGCAGCAGATGAGCTGTATATTATAATATTCTGCAGCAGGTGAGCTGTATGTTATAATATTCTGCAGTAGATGAGCTGTATATTATAATATTCTGCAGCAGGTGAGCTGTATATTATAATATTCTGCAGTAGATGAGCTGTATATTATAATATTTTGCAGCAGATGAGCTGTATATATAATATTCTTCAGCAGATGAGCTGTATATTATAATATTCTGCCGCAGGTGAGCTGTATATTATAATATTCTGCAGCAGGTGAGCTGTATATTATAATATTCTGTAGCAGGTGAGCAGTATATTATAACATTCTGCTGAAGATGAGCTGTATATTATAATATTCTGCACTAGATGAGCTGTATATTATAATATTCTGCACTAGATGAGCTGTATATTATAATATTCTGCCGCAGGTGAGCTGTATATTATAATATTCTGCAGCAGGTGAGCTGTATATTATAATATTCTGTAGCAGGTGAGCTGTATATTATAATATTCTGCAGCAGGTGAGCTGTATATTATAATATTCTGCACTAGATGAGCTGTATATTATAACATTCTGCAGCAGGTGAGCTGTATATTATAATATTCTGCAGCAGATGAGCTGTATATATAATATTCTTCAGCAGATGAGCAGTATATTATAATATTCTGCCGCAGGTGAGCGGTATATTATAACATTCTGCAGCAGGTGAGCTGTGTATTATAATATTTTGCAGCAGGTGAGCTGTATATTATAACATTCTGCAGCAGGTGAGCTGTATATTATAACATTCTGCAGCAGGTGAGCTGTGTATTATAATATTCTGTAGCAGGTGAGCTGTATATTATAACATTCTGCAGCAGATGAGCTGTATATTATAATATTTTGCAGCAGGTGAGCTGTATATTATAATTTTCTGCAGCAGGTGAGCTGTATATTATAATATTCTGCAGCAGGTGAACTGTATATTATAATATTTTGCAGAAGATGAGCTGTATGTTATATTATTCTGCAGTATATGATCTGCATATTATAATATTCTGCAGAAAATGAGGTGTATATTATAATATTCTGCAGTAGATGAGATGTATATTATAATATTCTGCAGTAGATGAGCTGAATATTATAATATTAGGTAGCAGGCGAGCAGTATATTATAACATTCTGCAGAAGATGAGCTGTTTATTATAATATTCTGCAGAAGATGAGCTGTATATTATAACATTCTGTAGAAGATCAGCTGTATATTATAATATTTTGCAGTAGATGAGCTGTATATTATAATATTCTGCAGTAAGTGAGCTGTATAATATAATATTCTGCAGTAGGTGAGCTGTATATTATAATATTCTGCAGTAGATGAGCAGTATGATATAATATTCTGTAGCAGATGAGCTGTATATTATAATATTCTGCAGAAAATGAGGTGTATATTATAATATTTTGCAGTAGATGAGCTGTATATTATAATATTCTGCAGTAGGTGAGCTGTATGATATAATATTCTGTAGCAGATGAGCAGTATATTATAATATTCTGCAGAAAATGAGGTGTATATTATAATATTCTGCAGTAGATGAGATGTATATTATAAAATTCTGCAGTAGATGAGATGTGTATTATAATATTAGGTAGCAGGTGAGCTGAATATTATAATATTAGTTAGCAGGCGAGCTGTATATTATAAAATTCTGCAGCAGGTGAGCTGTATATTATAACATTCTGCAGCAGGTGAGCTGTATATTATAGCATTCTGCAGAAGATCAGCTGTATATTATAATATTTTGCAGTAGATCAGCTGTATATTATAATATTTTGCAGTAGATGAGCTGTATATTATAATATTCTGCAGTAGATAAGCTGTATATTATAATATTCTGCAGTAGGTGAGCTGTATATTATAATATTCTGCAGTAGATGAGCTGTATATTATAATATTCTGCAGAAGATAAGCTGCATATTATATTATTCTCCAGTATGTGAGCTGTATATTATAATATTCTGCAGAAAATGAGGTGTATATTTTAATGTATTCTGCAGTAGATGAGATGCATATTATAATATTCTTCAGTAGATGAGCTATATATTACACTATTCAGGTCGCCATTTTTAGCATGACAGTTTCCCTTTAAGTCTATGTGCTATGAAATGGAAATAGAGCAGGAAATCTCTTTTCTGTATGTTTAGTGCATTGCAGACATGATATCAGCTGGTCTTCTCTTAGAAACGTAGAGTTAATTGTAAATTAAAGACAATAGAGCCTCCAGAGGGGAAAACTGGGGAACCGGTGCAGGATCCACGTTATATAGTGATTAGTGACCAGAAATACTGTTATTTCTCATACACACAAAGCAGTTTATTCTAACAAGTTACTTAAAAGTATAGTTGCCCTTTAAGAAAGCTCACATTGATGTGGTCTTTGCCTTCTAGACCGCTGTGTTTTTTGAACTAAGAATTATTATAAGTATTTTCCAGACCACCTGTTTTCAATAAGTTTCCCACATAACTGGTATCCATTGTAGGTGAAATCTAGACCAGCTCATGGCTGGGGAATTGTACATGTTGGTGCATAGACAGCCTACAGATGGGCCACATAAGTTTTGCCCACCTCACGCCAGCAGGGATAAGGTTTATGACTAGTATATAACATGCCGCTCTTCATAAATCCCCCTATGCTCTTATTTCTCTTCTGAGCCACTGACCTGTGTCATTACGGTTGATGTCCTGTCCTGGAAGGTAGAATTCCTAATCCTGTTCTCCACTGTTCAGCAAATTCCCTCAGTCCGGTTTGCAGAAATGTGTCCAACAACATGGAGGCTGATAAGATGAAGACCGGCAGCTGCTTATGATGATTGTGACGCCTATGACATCTCATGGTGGCATCTACTCCTGGTCTGAGTCGTGGTCTTCCTGAAGTCGTGTACATCTGATGTCCTCTGTGTAGAGCTGCTGCAGGAATGAGAGGAGAGACGTCAGCACTGAGTATCATAAAGGAGTCGATCTCATTGTGATGTCATGCATAGAATTCTATCCCATTGTGATGTCATACATTGACATTCAATCGAGGCCCAGTTTGCTTTATGTGACTCCAAAACGTGGAGGTTGGATTTATATATTATATGAAACTCATTCCTGAGGTGTATATTATAATATTCTGCAGTAGATGAGATGGATATTATATCATTCTGCAGAAGATGAGATGGATATTATAATATTCTGCAGAAGATGAGCTGTATATTATAATATTCTGCAGCAGATGAGCTGTATATTATAATATTCTGCAGCAGATGAGCTGTATATTATAATATTCTGCAGCAGATGAGATGTATATTATAATATTCTGCAGTAGATGAGATGTATACTATAATATTCTTTAGCAGGTGAGCTGTATATTATAATATTCTGCAGTAGGTGAGCTGTATACTATAATATTCTTTAGCAGGTGAGCTGTATATTATAATATTCTGCAGTAGGTGAGCTGTATACTATAATATTCTTTAGCAGGTGAGCTGTATATTATAATATTCTGCAGTAGATGAGATGGATATTATAACATTCTGCAGTAGATGAGATGGAAATTATAATATTCTGCAACAGGTGAGCTGTATAATATAATATTCTGCAGTAGATTAGATGGATATTATAATATTCTGCAACAGGTGAGCTGTATATTATATTATTCTGCAGAAGATGAGCTGTATATTATAACATTCTGCAGCAGATGAGATGTATCTAATATATATAATGGTCTTATCCCGTCTGTCTGTCTGTCCAGGAAATCCCGCGTCGCTGAATGGTCCGGCCGCGGCTAATCAGCGAAGCGGGATTTCAGAACAAGATGGCGGCCGTTAGCGGCTCATCTGCCGCATGGAGGTCAGCGGCGATGCCGCCAGCCGCTACCAATCAGAGATATTGGCGCCAAATTTACACTCTCGCCCTCACACGCTCACCCACTCACGCTCACAATGTCCCCCTCACACGCTCATCCTCACACGCTCACCCTCATGCACTCACCCTCACACGCTCACCCTCACCCGCTCACACGCACACCCACAGACGCTCACACTCTAACCCTCACACCCTCACCCACTCACGCTCACACCGTCACCCTCACACGCTCATCCTCACACCCCGACCGGCGGCCTAGGCGGTGCCGCTCCCCGGTGCTCCCTTCACACTTGCCGTTGGGAGATCAGCGGCCCTAGCCGCTGATCTCCCGACAGTAGCCGCATGGAGGTCAGCGGCGATGCCGCCGGCCGCGACCAATCAGCGATATTGGCGCCAAATTTACACTCTCGCCTCACACGCTCACCCTCACCCGCTCACACGCACACCCACAAACGCTCACACTCTCACCCTCACACCCTCACCCACTCACGCTCACACCGTCACCCTCACACGTTCATCCTCACACGTTCATCCTCACACGCTCACCCTCACGCGCTCACCCTCCCGCGTTCACCCTCACGCGCTCACCCCCACACACTCACACGTTCACCCTCAGACTCTCACCTTCAGACGCTCACCCTCAGACGCTCACCCTCAGACGCTCACCCTCTCACGCTCACCCTCATCCTCACACACTCACCCTCACACGCTCACCCTCACACACTTACCCTCACACCCTCACACGCTCCCACGCTCACCCTCACATGCTCCCACGCTCACCCTCACATGCTCACCCCCACACACTCACCCCATCACACTCACACGCTCAACCTTAGACGCTCACCCTCAGACGCTCACCCTCTGACGCTCACCCTCTCACGCTCACCCTCATCCTCACATGCTCACCCTCACACGCTCACCCTCACACGCTCCCACGCTCACCCTCACATGCTCCCACGCTCACCTCACACACACACGCTTACACACACACCCGCACCCGCTCACCCTCACACGCACACCCTCACACGCACACCCTCACACGCACACTCTCACCCTCACACGCTCACCCTCACACCGTCACCCTCACATGCTCACACCTCACACGCACACCTCCACACGCACACGCTCACCCTCACACACACACCCTCACACGCTCACCCTCACACACTCACCCTCACACGCTCACCCTCACCCGCTCACCCTCACACGCTCATTCTCACACGCTCACCCTCACATGCTCACCCTCACATGCTGACCCTCAAATGCTCACACCCTCACACGCTCACCCTCACATGCACACCCTCAACCTCAGACGCTCACCCTCAGACCCTCACCCTCAGACGCTCACACGCTCACCCTCACACGCTCAGATGCTCACCCTCAGACGCTCACCCTCAGATGCTCCCACCCTCACACGCTCCCACGCTCGCCGTCACACGCTCACCCGCACACGCTCACCCTCAGACGCTCACCCTCAAACGCTCACCCTCACACGCTCCCACGCTCACCCTCACACGCTCCCACGCTCACCCCCACACGCTCCTACCCTCACACGCTCACCCTCACACCCTCACACGCTCACCCTCACACGCACACCTGCACACTCTCACCCTCAAATGCTCACCCTCACACGCTCACCCTCACACGCTCACCCGCACACGCTCACCCTCAAACGCTCACCCTCACACGCTCCCACGCTCACCCCCACACGCTCCTACCCTCACACGCTCACCCTCACACCCTCACACGCTCACCCTCACACGCACACCTGCACACGCTCACCCTCAAATGCTCACCCTCACACGCTCACCCTCACACGCTCACCCTCAGACGCTCACACGCTCACCCTCAGACGCTCACCCTCAGATGCTCACTCTCAGATGCTCACCCTCAGACACTCACCCTCAGATGCTCACCCTCACATGCTCCCACGCTCACCCTCACACGCTCCTACGCTCACCCTCACACGCTCATCCTCACACGCTCACTCTCACACGCACACCCTCACACGCTCACACTCACACGCTCACCCTCACACGCTCACCCTCACACGCTCACCTCCTCACACGCTCACCCTCACCCGCTCACCCTCACCTGCTCACCCTCACACGCTCACCCTCTCACACTCACCCTCACCCGCTCACCCTCACACGCTCATCCTCACCCACTCACCCTCACCCGCTCACCCTCACCCTCCCACCCTCACACGCTCACCCTCACCCTCCCACCCTCACACACTCACCCTCACACACTCACCTTCACATGCTCACCCTCACACGCTCACCCTCACCCTTACCCGCTCACCCTCACACGCTCATCCTCACACGCTCACCCTCACACGCTCACCCTCACTCTCACACGATCACCCTCACACCCTCACCCTCACACGCTCATCCTCACATGCTCACCCTTACACGCTCACCCTCACACGCACACCCTCAGACGCTCACCCTCACTCTCACACGCTCACCCTCACACACTCACCCACACCCTCTCACGCTCACCCACTCACCCTCACCAGCTCACCCTCACCCTCACACACTCACCTTCACTCTCACACAATCATCCTCACACGCTCACCCTCACCCTCACACGTTCACCCTCACACACTCACCCTCACATGCTCACCCTCACACGCACACCCTCACACGCACACCCTCACACGCACACCCTCACACGCACATGGTCACCCTCACTCTCACACGATCACCCTCACACGCTCACCCTCACCCTCTCACGCTCACCCTCTCACGCTCACCCTCTCACGCTCTCACGCTCACCCTTACCCGCTCACACGCACACCCTCAGACGCTCTCACGCTCACAAGCTCACTCTCACACGCTCACCCTCACCCGCTCACACGCACACCCACAGACGCTCACACTCTCACACGCTCAACCTCACACCCTCACCCGCTCACCCTCACGCGCTCACCCTCACACGCTCACCCTCACACGCACACCCTCACATGCACACCCTCACATGCACACCCTCACACGCTCACCCTCACACGATCACCCTCACACGCTCACCCTCACACGCTCACCCTCACACGATCACCCTCACTCTCATATGATCACCCTCTCACGCTCACCCACTCACCCTCACCAGCTCACCCTCACCCTCACACACTCACCTTCACTCTCACACAATCATCCTCACACGCTCACCCTCACCCTCACACGTTCACCCTCACACACTCACCCTCACATGCTCACCCTCACACGCACACCCTCACACGCACACCCTCACACGCACACCCTCACACGCACATGGTCACCCTCACTCTCACACGATCACCCTCACACGCTCACCCTCACCCTCTCACGCTCACCCTCTCACGCTCACCCTCTCACGCTCTCACGCTCACCCTTACCCGCTCACACGCACACCCTCAGACGCTCTCACGCTCACAAGCTCACTCTCACACGCTCACCCTCACCCGCTCACACGCACACCCACAGACGCTCACACTCTCACACGCTCACCCTCACACCCTCACCCGCTCACCCTCACGCGCTCACCCTCACACGCTCACCCTCACACGCACACCCTCACATGCACACCCTCACATGCACACCCTCACACGCTCACCCTCACACGATCACCCTCACACGCTCACCCTCACACGCTCACCCTCACACGATCACCCTCACTCTCATATGATCACACTCACACGCTCACCCACTCACCCTCACATGCACACCCTCACACGCACACCCTCACACGCACACCCTCACACACACACGCTCACCCTCACACGCTCACCCTCACACGCTCACCTTCACACGCTCACCCTCTCACCCATACCCTCACACGCTCACCCTCACACCCACACCCTCACACGCTCAGCCTCACATGCTCACCTTCACACGCTCACGCTCACCCTCTCACGCTCACCCTCACACGCTCACCCTCACACGCACACCCTCACACGCACACCCTCAGACGCTCACATCCTCACACGTTCACCCTCACACGCTCACCCTCAGACGCTCTCACCCTCACACTTTCACCCACAGACGCTCACACTCTCACACGCACACCCTCAGATGCTCACACCTTCACCCTCACACGCTCATCCTCACATGCTCACCCTCACGCGCTCACCCGCTCACCCTCACACGCTAACCCCCACACACTCACCCTCTCACACTCATCCTCACACGCTCACCCTCACACACTCACCCTCACATGCTCACCCTCACAATCTCACCTCACACGCTCACCCGCTCACCCTCACACGCTCACCCTCACACGCTCACGACCACATGCTCACCCTCAAACGCTCACCCTCACACGCTCCCACGCTCACCCTCACAGGCTCACCCTCACCCGCTCACCCTCATGCGCACACACTCACACGCACACCCTCACACGCTCACCCTCACACGCTCACCCTCACATGCTCACCCTGACACGCTCACACGCACACCTCCACACGCTCACCCTCACAAACACACCCTCACCCGCTCACCCTGTGCTAGCCGGTCATCTCCCTCAGACGCTCACCCGCTCACCCTGTGCTAGCCGGTTATCTCCCGGCTGCTCGCAGCAGAAGTACCCCGACCGGCGGCCTCGCTCCCCGGTCCTCCAAAATTCATTAGGGGCCCCGGGGGGATACATTGGGGGGTTAATTTAAAGTAGTGCACAACCCATTTAAATACTGCTTCGCTGATTAGTCACGCATGGTCGGCCGCATACATATTCTAGAATACCCGATGCGTTAGAATCGGGCCACCATCTAGTATTATAATATTCTGCAGTAGATGAGCTTTATTATATAATACTCTGCAGCAGGTGAGCTGTATATGTGGCGCCCCTGAGGGTTCGACCGCCACAGGGATGCTGCACACCTTTAATGGAGTGTGGTGTTCCTCCTCTGAGGTAAGAACAGTGTGATGGTCAAGACCCTTCCTTCACATCCAACACCACACTTCTCCACCAGAGGGGGCTAGAATGCACTAGGTGCTGCCCTCCTGGTTACAGGGAGATTGGGGAACCAAGAGTTAGGGGGAACCAAATTAGTGGGTGAGGGTGGAGGACTCACATTTTTGTGACACTTTAAAATTTCATATTTAATAAAAAGCCACTTTTGGTTGCGGGTCTTTGACTGTCTTCTGAACTGTGAACAAATGTGACCTCCCACCCTGAGCGTGGATCCTGTGTGGACCTGCAGCGGATGGAGGCAAAGCCCTCGTACTCCGGCCTTGGGTCGAGGGGCAGGTTGCAGACAATGAATGTCTCAACCCGGTCAAGGACCACGACCAAGAAGGCCCGGAGCTTAAGAGTGTAGCTCCACCGCAAATGGATCCCAGGGAGGATGCAGACGGAGCGGAGTACGCCACCTGTCCTCGCCAACCTGATATATTCAGAGGGATTCCGGCTGCAAGAGGGGTACCGGACCCCGACACCCGACCTTGCTACTCCATGTCCTGGTCGGGGAAGCCCGGTAGGCCCTGAGGATCCCACCGGGTAACGGAAAGAGCAGAGCTGCCACCCGTGCCCTTTTTCTGAGAGGAGTTCAGAGGGAGACCTGGCCTATGCACACACAGACAGGACAGCACTCGGTCTGTAGTTTTAGGAACACTCTGGTGCTTGGTCCTGATTGAACACTGGACTTACTCGGAGGTTGTCGGACCTTCGTCTCTGGTGACCGCAGGACTCCGCGAGGAGCAGGGAGTCATAGTAACATAGTTTTTAAGGTTGAAGGAAGACTAAGTCCATCTAGTTCAACCCATAGCATAACATGTTGATCCGGAGGAAGGCAAAAAAAAACATGTGGCAAACACTAAGCTTCACATTGGGGAAAAAAATTCCTTCCCGACTCCATACGACAATCACACTAGTTCCCTGGATCAACGCCCTATCAAGGAATCTAGTATATATAACCTGTAATATTATACTTTTAAGAAAGGCATCCAAAGATTAAAAATAATGGTCTATCTATGACGTTACTTAATTCCTGCAGTACTCGCGGGTGTATCCCATCCGGGCCCGGGGATTTGTCAACTTTAGTGGTTTTCAGACACCGCCGTACTTCCTGCTGGGTTAAGCAAGTGACATTTAATGGAGAATTTTTGTTATCACTAATCATGTTTTCTGTCATGCGATTTTCTTGTGTAAATACGGTTGAAAAAAATCATTTAGCATATTGGCTTTTTCCTCATCCTCATCCACCATTTCACCCAGACTATTTTTAAGGGGGCCAACACTATCATTTTTTAGTTTTTTACTATTTATGCAGTTAAAGAATATTTTGGGATTATTTTTACTTTCTCTGGCAATGATTCTCTATGCCTCAATCTTTGCTGCCTTGATTTGGTTTTTACAGAATTTATTTAATTTTCTATATTTATTTAATGCCTCATCACTACCTACTTGCTTTAGTTTTCAAAATGCTTTCTTTTTGTCACTTATTGCGCCCCTTACAGCTGTATTTAGCCATAGTGGTTTCCTCCTATTTCTAGCATGTTTATTCCCAAAGGGTATATATTGTGCACAGGTCCTATTCAGGATGTTAATAAATGTCTCCCATTTGCTTTGTGTAGCTTTATGTCTCAGGATATCGTCCCAGTTTATTGCACTAAGATCATCTCTCAACCGTTGGAAATTTGCCTTCCTGAAGTTTAGTGTCCTTGTAACCCCTCTACTACACATCTTATTAAAGGTTACATAAAAACTTATTATTTTGTGATCACTATTACCCAAGTGACCCCCAACTCGTATATTTTATATGCGGTCTGGCCTATTGGTTAATATTAGGTCTAGCAGTGCACCCCTTCTTGTTGGGTCCTGAACCAGTTGTGAAAGGTAATTGTCTCTCATAGTTGTCAAAAACCTATTACCTTTGCTTGAACTACATGTTTCAGGCCCCCAATGTATTTAAGGGTACTTGAAGGGTAGTGAGTCGCCTTCCTTCTGCCATCTCTTATGTGAGTAAAGCCTTGGAAGTTCACCCCTATGGCCTCCGGACTCTTTATTCTGCGCTACACCACACTACGCAGCACCAGGTCTCCTCTACTACTACCCCACTCCATCCTGTCCTTCTGCTCTGAGGCCCTGCTCCGCCTGTGGGGAGTAGTAACAACGTTGGCTGCTAAAACACCAGGCCTCAGCGGACTGCAGCAGCGCTGGTGGCCTTCACCAGATGCCACAGGTGGCGTAGTCGTAATCAGCCACTCAACCCGGATAAGCCCATACCATCCTTTTAATTGTGACGGCCCTGGCACGGAGCGGGTCCGGGCCACGGCTGCACCTCCATCTCTCCAACTTAGTACACGACTCCGAGTCCCCCATCTCCCAGGGTAAAAAGGGGCTTTCGAGTAGAGGCGTCACATATATTATAATATTCTGCAGAAGATGAGCTGTATATATAATATTCTTCAGCAGATGAGCTGTATATTATAATATTCTGCAGCAGATGAGCAGTATATTATAACACTCTGCAGCAGGTGAGCTGTATATTATAATATTCTGCAGTATGTGAGCTGTATATTATAATATTCTGCAGTAGATGAGCTGTATAATATAATACTCTGCAGCAGGTGAGCTGTATATTATAATATTCTGCAGAAAATGAGGTGTATATTATAATATTCTGCAGTAGATGAGATGTATATTATAATATTAGGTAGCAGGTGAGCAGTATATTATAATATTAGGTAGCAGGCAAGCTGTATATTATAACATTCTGCAGAAGATGAGCTGTATATTATAATATTCTGCAGAAAATCAGCTGTATATTATAACATTCAGCAGAAGATCAGCTGTATATTATAATATTCTGCAGCAGGTGAGCTGTATATTATAATATTCTGCAGTAGATGAGCTGTATAATATAATACTCTGCAGCAGGTGAGCAGTATATTATAATATTCTGCAGCTGATGAGCTGTATATATAATATTCTTCAGCAGATGAGCTGTATATTATAATATTCTGCAGCAGGTGAGCTGTATATTATAATATTCTGCAGTAGATGAGTTGTATATTATAATATTCTGCAGCAGGTGAGCTGTATATTATAATATTCTGCAGTAGATGAGCTGTATAATATAATATTCTGCAGCAGATGAGCTGTATACTATAATATTCTGCAGAAGATGAGCTGTATAATATAATATTCTGCAGCAGCTGAGCTGTATATTATAATATTCTGCAGAAGATGAGCTGTATATATAATATTCTTCAGCAGATGAGCTGTATATTATAATATTCTGCCGCAGGTGAGCTGTATATTATAATATTCTGCAGCAGGTGAGCTGTATATTATAATATTCTGCAGTAGATGAGCTGTATAATATAATATTCTGTAACAGGTGAGCTGTATATTATAATATTTTGCAGAAGATGAGCTGTATATTATATTATTCTGCAGTATATGATCTGTATATTATAATATTCTGCAGAAAATGAGGTGTATATTATAATATTCTGCAGTAGATGAGATGTATATTATAATATTCTGCAGTAGATGAGCTGAATATTATAATATTAGGTAGCAGGCGAGCAGTATATTATAACATTCTGCAGAAGATGAGCTGTTTATTATAATATTCTGCAGAAGATGAGCTTTATATTATAACATTCTGTAGAAGATCAGCTGTATATTACAATATTTTGCAGTAGATGAGCTGTATATTATAATATTCTGCAGTAAGTGAGCTGTATAATATAATATTCTGCAGTAGGTGAGCTGTATATTATAATATTCTGCAGTAGATGAGCAGTATGATATAATATTCTGTAGCAGATGAGCTGTATATTATAATATTCTGCAGAAAATGAGGTGTATATTATAATATTTTGCAGTAGATGAGCTGTATATTATAATATTCTGCAGTAGGTGAGCTGTATATTACAATATTCTGCAGTAGATGAGCTGTATGATATAATATTCTGTAGCAGATGAGCAGTATATTATAATATTCTGCAGAAAATGAGGTGTATATTATAATATTCTGCAGTAGATGAGATGTATATTATAATATTCTGCAGTAGATGAGATGTGTATTATAATATTAGGTAGCAGGCGAGCTGTATATTATAAAATTCTGCAGCAGGTGAGCTGTATATTATAATATTCTGCAGCAGATGAGCAGTATATTATAACATTCTGCAGAAGATGAGCTGTATATTATAATATTTTGCAGTAGATCAGCTGTATGTTATAATATTTTGCAGTAGATGAGCTGTATATTATAATATTCTGCAGTAGATAAGCTGTATATTATAATATTCTGCAGTAGGTGAGCTGTATATTATAATATTCTGCAGTAGATGAGCTGTATATTATAATATTCTGCAGAAGATAAGCTGCATATTATATTATTCTCCAGTATGTGAGTGTGGCACCCCAGGGGTCTGGTCTCCACAGTAATAGCAATGTTATGTCTGAGAGCAGGTGGGAAGTCTCTTGGTCAGGAATCCTATGCATGCCACACCTCCTGCCCAGTCCTGGGAGGGGAAGAACTTCCCCTATATAAAGCTGGGGCTGAGGCAGGGTTAGGAAGAAGAGTTGAGAAGAAGAGAAGCAGCTATAGGAAAGAAAGATCAGGAGCTCTGTGGGACCAGTGCTAAAAGGAATCAGGGGCTGGCAGCTGAAGAGCTCGCCCTGATTGAAGAGTTACCACCGGACCCGGAGTCCGAGGCTGTGGGGATTAACCCAGACCCAGCAGCAGAAACCGTCCGGCAGGGGATTTCAGGTCCCCTGGCCAAGAAACCTGAAGGCACGGTCACACGCGTGGGACCAGCACCGCCGTTGTGGAGCGGAAGCCACTAGAAGGCCCCGAGTCACCGGCCATACGGGTGAGCACCACACGGTACACTCAGGGACGTGGGCTACTTTCACCCGCCTCTAGCAAGGTAGCCAGAAGAGTACATTTAGTTGGGGAGGCCTACAACTCCGCCTGGCCAAGGGGGATCCCATCTGCTCAAGGACTGACCAGGCCCCGACCGCTAGCCAGTACTCCGGGAGGGTCTATCTTTGTCACCAGTAAAGACCCTGAACTACACCGCATCGTCTCTGAGTGGTTCCTACTACCCCCATCATCCACGTCGGCTGCCCTGAGGCCATACCCCTCCCGTTGGGGGTTATACCATCCACGCTGCACCATCCTTCCATCGGCCTCAGCGGTCTGCCCTGCAGCGGCAGCTCCATAGCTGCATTCAACGGGTGGCGTAGTCGTCCTACATCTACTGCTAATATACCGCCACTTAGTCTGACTCCCAGGGCACGGACCGGGTCACCGCCACGAGACTACTACCCCCAACAGGCCCGGCTCCGGGTAGTCCCCGCGTGCGCAACGCTACACCAAGTAGGCCCAGGGGTGCGTCAACTTTTGGCGTAGTCGGCAGGATTTCGTGCCCGCAACCACCGGGTACTGCGTGCCTGAAAAAGACTGTTCAAACTTACCAGCGGTGAAGATTCCCGCCATCCGTGGAGGTTTCCCGCCATCCGGCGCCATCTTCAACCTTCTTCCCGCCATCCGCGAAGTTTTCCCGCCATCCGGCGCCATCTTCTGCCTTCTTCCCGCCTTCCGTGAAGTTTTCCCGCCGTTGGACGCCATCTTGAAGACGCCGCGCGGGAAGAAGAGGGGCGTGGACTCCGAAAGCGCGCGAGAACTGAAGCCCCGCCTCACGTCCAGACGTCGCGTAAGGTCCTGGAAGGAGCCCAGCAGACGCTGACGTCACAGGAGCGCGACGGAAGGTCCTCAACCCTGACGATCCACTGCGGAGCCACGGCCTACGGAAGAGGATCATCGCAAGGTAGGCCACGGTCCACTAGGGGGGGAGAAAGATGTCGGATACGGAGGAGAGCTTCACTGCCTCAACCCCCGCCAGCGCCAGCGCTGCTGCAGTCATGCCTTTTACCATGCCCTATATCCCGGGAGCAGCCTGGCTACCCCAATACTCAGGGGAGTCACATACCCTGAATGACTTTAGAGAAAAGCTGGATAGCCTCTTCCAGGTGTACCCCCTCACAGAAGAGCAAAAAGTGAGCATCCTGGTGGCCCAACTAACCGGGGCAGCCCAAAGGGAGGTAAAGTCCTGGCCACCTGGGAGGAGGACTGTCGCGGGGATACTAACCCGGCTGAGGGACACCTTTGATACCCGCACCTCAGCCGAGATTAAGCTTAAATTCTATGGGTGCAAGCAGCGAGCACATGAGAGTATAAGGGACTATGCACTAAACCTACAAGAGGCCCTGAGAGCCATTAAGCAGACCGACCCCGACAGTGTGGGAAACGAGGACAGGCTGTTGACCGAACAATTTATAGAGGGACTATATTGCAGTGTCCACCGAACCCAGTTGCGGGCCATAGCCTTACAGGATCCTCATCTGGACTTTGCACAGTTCAAGGACAGAGCCATCCGGGTGCTCCGAGAACCGGCACCGGGTGGCGTTGTGACCCACAGGCGCCCAGCTATCACTTACCACCAGGAGGCGGCGCCCTCGTCGGCAGGGCCTGTGGGGGCTGATGCGCAGGCTTTGAACAATGACCCGGCTCCAGACCTGCACCATCAGGTCCAAGAGCTAGCTAAAAGCGTTGCTGCGCTAACCCGAACTGTGCAGTCTTTACAGGTTTCCACTCCAGGGAAGATCCAGCTGGCATCCGGACCGGAGGACATCCCGTGGCGTCGACCAAGGAGGACCCCACCGGCCAGAGGAAGACCCAGCAACCGATACAACGAGGACGGACAACCCATCTGCCGCCGCTGCAATCAACCCGGACATATGGCAAGGTACTGTCCTTTAAACTGGCACAACCTGGGGTAGAGGGCCAACCCCCAGGAAAAAGATCACCAGGCCCATCGAGCTGGCGCGACAAATATGTGGGAGGACGTCCAGTCTTGCCTGTGGTACTGGATGGCATCCCTATGAGTGCCCTACTGGACACTGGGTCACAGGTCACCACCATCCCGTACGTGCTCTTCAAGCAGTACTGGAATGACTCGGATATAACCCGCTACCCTGACGACGACTTGAGTATCATCGCCAGCAATGATCAACCCGTGCCACAGATCAGATTCAAAGAGATGACCATTAAAATCGGTAGAGTCGAACTGGCAGCACAGGGACTGATCATTGTGGACATTGACAAGCGCGAGAGTCACCCAAAGATAACTCTAGGAACTAATGTGATTGAAAATTGTCTTGCAGAAGTGATTTTCATTTTACAGCAGGTTGCCAAGAACGCCAGCTCCGGCCAGCAGCGAGTGCTCCAGAAAGAGATCCGGGCACTGATGCGACGGCAACAGGTGGAACTCTCCGGTGGTGAGATTGGTAGCGTAAGAATGTGTGACCCTTTCCCTATTGCCATGCCCCCGAAAAGTGAAATGATGATTTGGTGCCGGGCAGCTATTGGTCTGAGAGGTAGAGATTACCAGGCCATGGTAGAACCAGTCTACTCAGACAGTAGGCCCACCATTTTGACAGCACGGGGGGTAGTTGATGTACGCCATGGGAGGGTACCCGTTCGCATAATAAATATTGGGAAAAGGGAAGTATACCTGCCCCGGTATGCTACGCTAGCCAAATTATATACTATCAACCAAAATTCTATACAGTCTGTGGAACCCTTGCCTCCATCTCACCCGGAGGAAGGTAACGGCTCTACGAAAATAATGGAGGATTGGTGTCAGCAACTACATTTGGGTACTGACTCCACTCCCTCCCACCAGAAACAGGGAGTCTACCGGGTGGTTCAAGAGTACGAGAGAGTGTTTAGTAAACACCCGTTAGACTTCGGGCGAGTCAAGGGGGTAGAACACCACATCCCCACGGGAGACCATCCTCCCATAAAAGAGAGGTATCGGCCCGTACCCCCTGCACACTACCAACACGCCAAGGGGATGCTTAGAGACATGAAGGAGGCTGGGGTAATCAGGGATAGCTGTAGCCCCTGGGCAGCTCCACTAGTCTTGGTCAAAAAGAAAGACAACACCATGAGAATGTGTGTAGATTACCGGAAAATTAACCGTATCACACATAAAGATGCGTACCCCTTACCAAGAATAGAGGAGTCTTTGGCTGCTTTAAAATCTGCTAACTTCTTCTCCACCTTGGATCTCACTAGCAGGTACTGGCAGGTTCCTGTAGCAGAGGCGGATCGGGAGAAGACCGCATTCACCACCCCGATGGGACTTAGCGAGTTTACCTGCATGCCGTTTGGACTCTGCAACGCACCAGGAACCTTCCAGCGATTGATGGAGTGCTGTCTGGGACACCGGAACTTTGAGACGGTCCTGTTATACCTGGACGATGTCATCGTCTACTCCAAGACCTACGAGGACCACCTGAAGCACCTGGCGGAAGTGTTTGAAGCTCTGGCAAGTTACGGCCTAAAGGTGAAACCTTCCAAGTGTCACCTCTTGAAGCCAAAGGTGCAGTACCTGGGACACGTGTTGAGTGCTGACGGAGTGGCTCCCGACCCTGATAAGATCACCGCAATTAAGGAATGGCCAAGCCCCTCCAGCGTAAAGGAAGTAAGGCAGTTCCTCGGGTTGGTAGGCTACTACCGAAGGTTCATTCCCGGTTTCACCAAAAAGGCAGCTCCTATGCAGGACCTCCTGATAGGCCAGTCCAGGAAGGCCAAGAACCAGAAGCCACCCTTCAGATGGGAGAAGCTGGAAGAAGAGTCCTTCCGCCAGCTGAAGATGGCCCTCACGGGGGATGAAATCCTGGCGTACCCTGATTATAGCCAGCCCTTTATCCTCTACACCAACGCCAGTAACATCGGGCTAGGAGCCGTACTGTCCCAGATCCAGCAGGGGAAGGAACGGGTAATTGCTTACGCCAGCCGAAAACTGCGACCCACCGAAAGAAACCCTGAAAATTACAGCTCATTTAAGCTAGAGTTCCTGGCAGTGGTGTGGGCAGTCACCGAACGCTTTAAGCACTACCTCGCTTCTTCCCGGTTCACCGTGTACACGGATAACAACCCGTTGACACACCTGGACACGGCAAGACTCGGTGCCCTAGAGCAGAGATGGATGGCCCGCTTGTCCAACTATGAGTTTACAATCAAATACCGGGCAGGACGCTCCAATACCAACGCGGACGCCCTGTCCAGGATGCCGAACCTACCGGACGTAGGGGAAGATTCAGAGGAACTGGAAGAAGTTGAACTCCCCGCGTTCCACCGTCATGGGACTATCCAGTATTCCCACCGTGTAAGGAGTAAGCAATCCGCTACGTTCAACCCATTACCTCATTACAACTGGGCGGAGACGCAAGACAGTGACCCTGCCGTCCGACTGGTAAAGGAGATGCTGACTCGGCCAGATGCACGCCTTGACCCAGACGCTCCGGAGGAAGCCAAGCAACTGTGGGCTGAGAAGAGTCGACTGTTCCTTTACAAGGGGAAGTTGTGCCGCAGAATGGTTAACTCCCGGACGCATGAACTAATCTGGCAAGTAGTGGTGCCAAGAAGAGACGCAGCTATGGTGATGGAGGCATACCACGACGGAGCTGGGCACTTCGGATGGAAGAAGCTGGAGTTCCTGCTGCGCGGGCGGTTCTATTGGGTAGGCATGAGAGGAACCATCGAGAGGTGGTGCAGAGACTGTGGCCCATGCAACTTAAGAAGGAGGGACCGTGCCAGCCAGAAGACTCCCCTGCGGTCCATCATCACCAGACAGCCGTTGGAACTGGTAGCCTTGGATCATGTAAAACTGACCCCAAGCAGAAGTGGCTACGTCTACGCGTTAACCATCGTGGATCACTACTCCCGGTTCTTGGTTGTCGTCCCCGTCAAGGACTTAACGGCTCACACAGCAGCTAGAGCCTTCCAACAGCACTTCTGCCGTCCGCATGGATACCCGGAGCAGGTGCTGACGGACCAGGGGCCTGCCTTTGAAGCGGAAGTCTTCCAGGAGTTCTGCACCCTGTATGGCTGCCGGGAGATTAGAACAACACCCTATCACCCGCAAACTAATGGACTTTGTGAGAAAATGAACCAGGTGGTGATAGATCTTCTGAAAACATTGCCCCTGGTATAACGTAGTCTGTGGCCTGAAAAGCTGCCCGACCTGGTGGACCTATACAACCACATCCCTGTAGGTTCCACCAACTGTACCCCGGCTTACCTAATGAGGGCAAGACCTGGTAAGCTTCCTGTTGATCTGGAGATGGGAGTCCTGACACCCGAGGACACTTCACCAGAAGCAGACTGGGACACAGAGAGGCAGCAGCAGTACCGGAAAGTACAGGAGAGCGTGGAGCGAAGTCTCTGTCAAGCTAGGGAAAGACAAGAGAAAACTTACAACCAGTATGCTCCCGCTGTTCCCCTGGTGCCCGGAGAGCAGGTCTTGAAGAGGAAAAGACGGCTCCACAAGTTGGACGACCAATGGGAGAAGGACCCGTACACCGTACTGCCCTCAAGCCACGACAACCCGAAGATCTGTACAATCAGTAAAGACGGAGGGGAAACCACAGCCATTGTATCCCGGGATCACCTAAAGAAGTGTCCCGAACGGCTACGGAACCCTGAAGAGGAACAAGAAGACCCTCGACCCGTAGAGGAAAGGGAAGATATGGTTAGTACTGTGCTCGGAGACTTCCCTCGGTCTTGGACTCAAGTCAATGGTGCTGTTGTGGTACCCGTCCTCACGTTCCTCCAACCAGCATCCCAAGTGCCTACGGAGACACAGGTAGAACTGGAAGAACAACCGGTCCAGGAGGCAGAAGGCCCCACACAAGCAGACCCGGAGCATCAACCCTCTGCTTATAGTGAGCCTGCCATACCCCTAGTGAGCCAAAGAGTCCGTAGACGGCTGCCCAGTTTACCCTTGACAGCTCCTATACCCTGTAGCTCAGGACCAATCAACCAGCTCCGTAGGTCCACTAGGGTCACTAGAGGCCAGTTGCCCATACGGTGGAGGATCTAAATGTTCAAGCTATTTTATTAATGTTTACCTGTTTATTGTTGCTTGTGTATAATTATGTGTTTCTAGTTATTTATAGGAGTCTTTGGTGGATTTACCGGGAATCCTTTGTGTATATAGTTGGAGCGTAAGCCAGGACGGACTGAAAGACTGTTAAGGACTCGGGGCAGGACAGACCCCTACCTGGTTACGTCTCCCTGTGCTGGTGAAATGGACACCCTTGTTTTCCTCAAAAACTGCACCCGGTTGCGGACACGCCGTGACCACCTTATGTGTTGTCTCTATTTGAATGTTATTGTTTGCACCTTGTTATGTTTACAAAAGTATGTTTAGTCCCGGAGTACTAACTTTCACTAGGGGGGAATGTGGCACCCCAGGGGTCTGGTCTCCACAGTAATAGCAATGTTATGTCTGAGAGCAGGTGGGAAGTCCCTTGGTCAGGAATCCTATGCATGCCACACCTCCTGCCCAGTCCTGGGAGGGGAAGAACTTCCCCTATATAAAGCTGGGGCTGAGGCAGGGTTAGGAAGAAGAGTTGAGAAGAAGAGAAGCAGCTATAGGAAAGAAAGATCAGGAGCTCTGTGGGAGCAGTGCTAAAAGGAATCAGGGGCTGGCAGCTGAAGAGCTCGCCCTGATTGAAGAGTTACCACCGGACCCGGAGTCCGAGGCTGTGGGGATTAACCCAGACCCAGCAGCAGAAACCGCCCGGCAGGGGATTTCAGGTCCTCTGGCCAAGAAACCCGAAGGCACGGTCACACGCGTGGGACCAGCACCGCCGTCGTGGAGCGGAAGCCACTAGAAGGCCCCGAGTCACCGGCCATACGGGTGAGCACCACACGGTACACTCAGGGACGTGGGCTACTTTCACCCGCCTCTAGCAAGGTAGCCAGAAGAGTACATTTAGTTGGGGAGGCCTACAACTCCGCCTGGCCAAGGGGGATCCCATCTGCTCAAGGACTGACCAGGCCCCGACCGCTAGCCAGTACTCCGGGAGGGTCTATCTTTGTCACCAGTAAAGACCCTGAACTACACCGCATCGTCTCTGAGTGGTTCCTACTACCCCCATCATCCACGTCGGCTGCCCTGAGGCCATACCCCTCCCGTTGGGGGTTATACCATCCACGCTGCACCATCCTTCCATCGGCCTCAGCGGTCTGCCCTGCAGCGGCAGCTCCATAGCTGCATTCAACGGGTGGCGTAGTCGTCCTACATCTACTGCTAATATACCGCCACTTAGTCTGACTCCCTGGGCACGGACCGGGTCACCGCCACGAGACTACTACCCCCAACAGGCCCGGCTCCGGGTAGTCCCCGCGTGCGCAACGCTACACCAAGTAGGCCCAGGGGTGCGTCATGAGCTGTATATTATAATATTCTGCAGAAAATGAGGTGTATATTTTAATGTATTCTGCAGTAGATGAGATGTATATTATAATATTCTGCAGCAGATGAGCGGTATATTATAATATTCTTCAGTAGATGAGCTATATATTACACTATTCAGGTCGCCATTTTTAGCATGACAGTTTCCCTTTAAGTCTATGTGCTATGAATTGGAAATAGAGCAGGAAATCTCTTTTCTGTATGTTTAGTGCATTGCAGACATGATATCAGCTGGTCTTCTCTTAGAAACGTAGAGTTAATTGTAAATTAAAGACAATAGAGCCTCCAGAGGGGAAAACTGGGGAACCGGTGCAGGATCCACGTTATATAGTGATTAGTGACCAGAAATACTGTTATTTCTCATACACACAAAGCAGTTTATTCTAACAAGTTACTTAAAAGTATAGTTGCCCTTTAAGAAAGCTCACATTGATGTGGTCTTTGCCTTCTAGACCGCTGTGTTTTTTGAACTAAGAAGTATTATAAGTATTTTCCAGACCACCTGTTTTCAATAAGTTTCCCACATAACTGGTATCCATTGTAGGTGAAATCTAGACCAGCTCATGGCTGGGGAATTGTACATGTTGGTGCATAGACAGCCTACAGATGGGCCACATAAGTTTTGCCCACCTCACGCCAGCAGGGATAAGGTTTATGACTAGTATATAACATGCCGCTCTTCATAAATCCCCCTATGCTCTTATTTCTCTTCTGAGCCACTGACCTGTGTCATTACGGTTGATGTCCTGTCCTGGAAGGTAGAATTCCTAATCCTGTTCTCCACTGTTCAGCAAATTCCCTCAGTCCGGTTAGCAGAAATGTGTCCAACAACATGGAGGCTGATAAGATGAAGACCGGCAGCTGCTTATGATGATTGTGACGCCTATGACATCTCATGGTGGCATCTACTCCTGGTCTGAGTCGTGGTCTTCCTGAAGTCGTGTACATCTGATGTCCTCTGTGTAGAGCTGCTGCAGGAATGAGAGGAGAGACGTCAGCACTGAGTATCATAAAGAAGTGGATCCCATTGTGATGTCATGCGTAGAATTCTATCCCATTGTGATGTCATACATTGACATTCAATCGAGGCCCAGTTTGCTTTATGTGGCTCCAAAGCGTGGAGGTCGGATTTATATATTATATGAAACTCATTCCTGAGGTGTATATTATAATATTGTGCAGCAGGTGAGCTGTATATTATAATATTCTGCAGTAGATGAGATGGATATTATATCATTCTGCAGTAGATGAGATGGATATTATAATATTCTGCAGCAGGTGAGCTGTATATTATATTATTCTGCAGAAGATGAGCTGTATATTATAACATTCTGCAGCTGGTGAGCTGTATATTATAATATTCTGCAGTAGATGAGCTGTATATGACGCGCCCCCTGGGCCGTGTGTGTGTGGGGATACCCGGAACCGGACCTTTTGTGGATGTGGGGGTTGTAGTCCTTGCATGGCGGGGACCCGTTCCCGTGGCTCAGGGTGGTCAAACCAAATGGCAGTCTATATGCTGAATGTCCGACTACGCCACCCGTGGATTGCGGTCAGAGTGAACCACCGCTGCAGGGCAGACCGCTGAGGCTGGTGTTGTGGGTGCAGCAGAGGGTAGTATAACTTCTCACGGGAGGAGTATAGTCTCAGGGCAGTAAATAGGGATGTTGGTGATGATGGTGCGCAGGAGCTGCAGTAACCACACGGAGTCTGTCATGTAATTCAGGGTCTTTACTGTTGGTGGTATTAAGGGACCCGTCCGGAATACAAGTTAACAATGGAGGCCTGGTCAGTCTGAGAGCAACTGGGAAATCCCGCTGGTCAGGGGGAGTTTGTAGGCCTACCGTGCTGACTTCACTCTTTCTTGGCTATCCCGCTGTAGAGTAGTGGTAGCCCACGTGTTTGAGTGTACCGTGTTGTTCTCACCCATATGAATGGCGACTCGGGCCTTCCGTACTTCTCACCCCTCCGGGGCAGTAGTGGTCCCTCTCGTGTGGCTGAGCCTCCGGGCTTCCTTGGGCCAGAGGCTTTGAAGTCCCCTGCGTGGTGGTTTTCTGCTGCTGGGCTTATAACCCTCACAGCGTCGAACTCCAGTGTCCGGCTTTTCAAGTCTCTAGTCAGGATGAGCTCTGCTAGCTCCCCTCCTGACCTCGTGTTCCTCCTCTGCCAACAGGGACTCCTCAGCCTGCTGCTGACCTGTCCCTATCTGCGACTTGTCTGGAACTTCTCTCTGGCTGGACTCTCTAACCCCGTCCCAGATCCAGTTTATAAAGGGCAGGTTTCTCCACTCCCTGGACTGAGGCAGAAGGTGCTGCATGCTAATTGTCCCCAACCAGGGAACCTCCCACCTGCTCTCAGACATGACATTGCTGCCACTGTGGCGACCAGACCTGGGGTGCCACATTCCCCCCTAGTGAAATTTAGTACTCCGGGACTAAACACATTTTGCAAAAACACAACAGGAAATAACAATACAGTAACACATGTACAAGAAGTTTAGTCTTTTTAGGTCACGGCGCTCCCGTAACCAGGTGTCCTTGTCACCCATGATGCACTTTGAGGGATCCATCCCAAACCCTCCACGTAGGCCCTGGGGTGGCTACATGGCTTTGATGATCCGGAGTTGGACCACGTCTTCAGCCACCTCCATGGGTTTTGTGTTCTGTGGTCGTCTTCAAAAGAGGGCACCTTACCAGGTGCAACTATGTACAAGGTACAGTTCCGGTTATTCATTGTCCATAACCTGTTAGTCCATGAACCCTGTCGGGTAACTAGAAAAACATAATTAGTAACCAGGTAACAAACACATTAAACATTTTCAACTTTTGCAATATACAGGTAGATATATCACATTTTAAATTCTCCAGCGAGCGGGCATTTGACCTTTAGTGCTCCTGTTAGACCAACGTAAACCACTGTCTGGTGGTACTCTACTCGGGTCCCCTGTTTCCACCCCCTGTGTACTGGGTGTACTCGTGTTTGCTCTAGAGGTGTTCGCAGATGTTACGGTAGGTTGGGCAGCTTTCTGCGTACTCTTTGGCTCACCACGGGCATGGCAGGTTCACTACTATCAGAGGGTTGATTCTCCTGAACTGCTGGTACGTACCCTTCTGCCTCCGGGGCCACTTGCTCTTCCAACACTACTTGCTCTTCTGTGGGCCCTTGAGGGGCTGGCTGGAGGAAGGTAAGGACGGGTACCACTATAGCGTTGTTGATTTGTGTCCAGGACCGGGGAAATTCTCCGAGCACTGTACTGACCATTTCTTCCCTTTCCTCTGTGGGTTGAGGGCTATCTTGGTCTTCATCAGCACTTTGCAGCTGCTCGGGACACTTCTTCAGGTGGTCTCTGGAGACAGTGGCTGTGGTCTCTCCTCCATCCTTACTGATAACACATACCTTTGGGTTTTCATGGCTTGGCGGCAGTACGGTGTACGGGTCTCTCTCCCACTGGTCATCCAACTTGTGGAGCCGTCTCTTCCTTTTCAAGACCTGCTCTCCAGGTGCCAGGGGAGCAGCAGGAGCATACTGGTTGTAATTCCTCTCTTGCCTCTATCTTGCTTGAGACAGACTTTGCTCCACACTCTCCTGTACTTTCCGGTACTGCTGCTGTCGTTCTGTGTCCTAGTCTGCTTCTGGTGAGGTGTCCTCGGGTGTCAGGACTCCCATCTCCAGGTCAATTGGCAGCTTACCAGGTCTTGCTCTCATTAGGTAAGCCGGGGTGCAGTTGGTAGAACCCACTGGGATATGGTTATACAAGTCCACCAGATCCGGCAGTTTCTCAGGCCACAGGCTGCGTTCCTCCCAGGGCAACGTCTTGAGCAGGTCCAGTACTACTTGGTTCATTTTCTCACACATCCCATTGGTTTGGGGTGGTAAGGCGTTGTCCTTATCTTCTTGCAGCCATACAGGTTGCAGAATTCCTGGAAAACTTCAGCCTCGAACGCTGGACCTTGATCAGTCAACACTTGCTCTGGATACCCGTGTGGGCGGCAGAAATGCTGCTGAAAGTCTCTGGCGGCCGTCTGAGCTGTTAAGTCTTTGACAGGGACCACCACTAGGAACCGGGAGTAGTGATCTACGATTGTGAGGGCGTAGACGTATCCCGATCTGCTTGGATCCAGCTTTACGTGGTCCAGGGCCACCAGCTCAAGGGGCTGCTTTGTGATGATGGGCCGCAGGGGAGTCTTCTCGCTGGCGCAGTCCTTCCTCCTTAGATTGCACGGGCCACAGTCTCTGCACCATCTCTAAATAGTCCCTCTCATGCCTACCCAGAAGAACCGCTCACGCAACAGGAACTCCAGCTTCTTCCATCCAAAGTGCCCTGCTCCGTCATAGTATGCTTCTAGGACCATAGCCGCATCCCGCCTTGGGACCACTACCTGCCAGGTCAGCTCATGTGTTCGAGAGTTGACGGTTCTGTGGCACAGCCTTCCCTCGTAGAGAAACAGCTTGCTCCTCTCCTTCCACAGCTGTTTGGCCTCTTCTGGAGCATCCGGATCAAGGTGGGCATCAGCCTGGGTCAGCATCTCTTTTACCAGGTGGACTGCGGGGTCACTATCTTGTGTCTCTACCCAGCCGTGGTGGGGTAAGGGATTGAACGTAGTGGTGGCAGAGCACCTCTCCTTTACGCAGTGGGAACACTGGGTGATCCAATGACAGTGGAATGCAGGGAGTTCAATTTCTTCCAGTTCTTCTGGATCCTCTCCCCCGTCCTGCAAGTGAGGCATTCTGGACAATGCATCTGCGTTGGCATTTGCGCGCCCTGTCCGGTATTTGATAGTAAATTCATAATTGGACAGCCGGGCCATCCATCTCTGCTCTAGGGCACCAAGTCTTGCAGTGTCCAGGTGTGTTAACGGGTTGTTGTCCGTGTACACAGTGAACTTAGAAGAAGCCAGGTAATGCTTAAAGCGTTTGGTGACCGCCCACACCACTGCCAGGAACTCTAGCTTGAAGGAGCTATAATTCTCAGGGTTTCTCTCTGTGGGTCTCAGCTTTCTGCTAGCATAAGCAATTACCCATTCTCTGCCCTGCTGGATCTGGGACAGTAAGGCTCCTAGCCCCACGTTACTGGCGTCGGTATGGAGGATAAAAGGCTGGCCGTAATCAGGGTAGGCCAGGATCTCATCTCCCGTGAGGGCCATCTTCAGTTGGCGGAAAGACTCCTCCTCCAGCTTGTCCCACTTAAAGGGCGGCTTCTGACTTTTAGTCTTTGACTGACCTAACAGGAGGTCCTGCATAGGGCCTGCCATCTTGGTGAACCAGGAGATGAATCTTCGGTAGTAGCCTACCAACCCGAGGAACTGCCGCACTTCCATTATGCTGGAGGGTCTTGGCCAGTCCTTAATCACCGTGATCTTGTCAGGGTCTGGGGCTACTCCGTCGGCACTCACCACGTGTCCCAGGTACTGTACTTTTGGCTTCAGTAGATGACACTTCGAAGGTTTCACCTTTAGGCCGAAGCCTGCCAGGGCATCGAACACCTCTGCCAGGTGCTTTAGATGGTCCTCATAGGTCTTGGAATACACGATGACATCGTCCAGGTAGAGTAGGACCGTCTCGAAATTCCTGTGCTCCAGGCAGCACTCCATCAGTCTCTGGAAGGTCCCTGGTGCGTTGCAGAGTCCCAACGGCATACAGTTGAATTCACTGAGACCCATCGGGGTGGTGAAGGCGGTCTTCTCCTTGTCTGACTCTGCTACAGGAACCTGCCAGTACCCGCTAGTGAGATCCAAAGTAGAGAAGAAGTTAGCAGATTTTAATGCAGCCAAAGACTCCTCTATCCTAGGTAACGGGTACGCATCTTTGTGTGTTATTCTGTTGACCTTTCTATAATCTACACACATCCTCATCGTGCCATATTTCTTTTTTACAAGAACTAGAGGAGCTGCCCAGGGGCTACAGCTATCCCTGATCACCCCAGCCTCCTTCATTTCTCGCAACATACCCTTGGCATTCTGATAGTGTGCAGGGGGTACAGGCCGGTATCTCACTTTTATGGGAGGATGGTCTCCTGTGGGGATTTGGTGTTCTACCCCCTTTACTTGCCCAAAGTCTAGCGCGTGTTTGCTAAAGACTCTTTCGTACTCCTGAACCACCCGGTAGACTCCCTGTTTCAGGTGTGAGGGAGTGGAGTCGGTGCCCACATGCAGTTTCTGACACCAGTCCTCCATTTGTTTCTTGGAGCCGTTACCCTCCTCTGGTTGAGGTGGAGGCAAGGGTTCCACGGCCTTTACAGAGTTCTGGTTAACGGTGAACAATTTGGCCAGAGTGGCATACCGGGGCAAGTATACTTCTCTTTCCCCAATGTTTATGATGCGGACCGATACCCTCCCATGGCGGACATCAACCACCCCCCGTGCTGTCAAAATAGTGGGCCTACTGTCTGAGTAAACGGGTTCTACCATAACTTAGTAGTCTCTACCTCTTAACCCGATTGCAGTCCGGCACCAGATCATCATTTCACTTTTTGGGGGCATGGCGATAGGGAATGGGTCACTGATCCTAACGCTACCAATCTCACCACCAGACAGTTCTACCTGTTGCTGCTTCACCAGGGCTCTGATCTCCTTTTGTAAGACACGCTGCTGGCTGGAGCTGGCATTCATTGCGACCTGCTGTAATATAACAATTATCTCTGAAAGACAATTTTCAATAACGTTAGTACCCAAGGTTATTTTAGGGTGACTTTCACGATGGTCAATGTCCACAATAATCAGTCTTTGCGCCGGCAGTTCGACTTTACCAATTTTGATTGTCACCTCCTTGCGCCCCACCTGCGGCACGGGCTGACTATTGCTGCCGATGATGCTCAAGTCATTATCTGGGTAGCGGGTAATATCCGTGTCATCCCAGTACCGCTTGAAAAGTACATAAGGGATGGTGGTTACCTGTGACCCGGTGTCCAACAGGGTACTCATGGGAATGCCATCCAGTACCACAGGCAAGACCGGTCGTCCCCCCACATACTTGTCACGCCAGTTTGACGGGCCTGATGATCTTACGCCTGGGGGTTGGCCCTCTGCCCCAGGTTGGGCCGTTTAAATTACAGTACCTCGCAATATGTCCTGGCTGGCTGCAGCGGCGGCAGATGGGTTGTCCATCCTGGTCGTAGCGGTCCGTTGGCTTCGCTCTGGACGGTGGGATCCTCTTCTGTCGGCGCCACGGGACATCCTCCGGACTGGTAGCCAGCTTGATCTTTCCTGGAGAGGATACCTGTAACGACTGCACAGTCCTGGTTAGTGCGGCAACGCTTTTAGTCAGCTCTTGAACCTGATGGTGCAGGTCTGCATCCGGGTCTTTGCCCAAAGCCTGTGCATCAGCTCCCACAGGCTCTGCAGACAAGGGCGCCGCCTCCTGGTGATAGGTGATAGCAGGGCGTCTATGGGTCACAGCGCCACCTGGTGCCTATTCTCGGAGCACCCGGATGGCCCTGTCTTTGAACTGTGCAAAGTCTAACTCAGGGTTCTGCAGCGCCATTAGGCGTAACTGGGTTCGGTGAGCGCTGGACAGCAGACCCTCAATGCATATAAGCATAGTCTCTTATACTGTCTTGGGCCCGTTGCTTGCACCCATAAATCTCATTTTGATCTCTGCTGAGGTGCGGGTATCAAAAGTGTCCTTTAGACAGGCTAAAATCTCCTTCACGGTCCCCTTGTCCCTGACTGACCAGGACTTTACTTCTCGTTGGGCCGCGCCGGTTAACTGGCCTATCAGTATGGTCACTTTTTGTTCTTCCGTCAGGGGGTACACCTTGAATAGGCTATACAGTCTCTCTTTAAAGTCGCTCAGGGTATGCGACTCCCCTGAGTACTGGGGCAACCAGGCCGCTCCAGGGATATAAGGCATCGTGAACGGCATTACTGCGGCAGCGGCCACGCTGGCGGTGACAGTTCCCTCCGCTTCCGTCATCCTCTTCCCCCCTAGTCAACCGTGGCCTACTTTCCGTTGTTTTTCTTCTGTAGGCCACGGCTCCGCAGGTGGCTGTTGGGGTGGAGGACCTTGCGTGGCGTCCTGGGGTTCCAGTTCTCGCGCGCTTTTGTCGTCCATGCCCCTCTTCTTCCCACGCGGCATCCCAAAGATGGCGCACGATGGCGGGAAAATGGCTGCGGATGGCGGGAAACGGCTGCGGATGGCGGGAAACGCCACCAAGGTAAGTATTACAGTCTTTCTTCAGGCACGCAGTACCCGTTGGTGGCGGACACGAAATCCTGCCGACTACGCCAAAGTTGACGCGCCCCCTGGGCCGTGTGTGTGTGGGGATACCCGGAACCGGACCTTTTGTGGATGCTGGGGGTTGTAGTCCTTGCATGGCGGGGACCCGGTCCCGTTGCTCAGGGTGGTCAAACTAAATGGCAGTCTATATGCTGAATGTCCGACTATGCCACCCGTGGATTGCGGTCAGAGTTAACCGCTGCTGCAGGGCAGACCGCTGAGGCTGGTGTTGTGGGTGCAGCAGAGGGTAGTATAACTCCCCACGGGAGGAGTATAGCCTCAGGGCAGTAAATAGGGATGTTGGTGGTGATGGTGCGCGGGAGCAGCAGTAAAAACACGGAGTCTGTCATGCAATTCAGGGTCTTTACTGTTGGTGGTATTAAGGGACCCGTCCGAAATACAAGCTAACAATGGAGGCCTGGTCAGTCTGAAAGCAACTGGGAAATCCCACTGGTCAGGGGGGGTTTGTAGGCCTACCGTGCTGACTTCACTCTTTCTTGGCTATCCTGCTGTAGTGTAGTGGTAGCCCACGTCTCTGAGTGTACCGTGTTGTTCTCACCCATATGACTGGCGACTCGGGCCTTCCGTACTTCTCACCCCTCCGGGGCAGTAGTGGTCCCTCTCGTGTGGCTGAGCCTCCGGGCTTCCTTGGGCCAGAGGATTTGAAGTCCCCTGCGTGGTGGTTTTCTGCTGCTGGGCTTATAACCCTCACAGTCTCGGACTCCAGTGTCCGGCTTTTCAATTCTCTAGTCAGGATGAGCTCTGCTGGCTCCCCTCCTGACCTCGTGTTCCTCCTCTGCCAACAGGGACTCCTCAGCCTACTGCTGACCTGTCCCTATCTGCGACTTGTCTGGAACTTCTCTCTGGCTGGACTCTCTAACCCCGTCCCAGATCCAGTTTATAAAGGGCAGGTTTCTCCACTCCCTGGACTGAGGCAGGAGGTGCTGCATGCTAATTGTCCCCAACCAGGGAACCTCCCACCTGCTCTCAGACATGACATTGCTGCCACTGTGGCGACCAGACCTGGGGTGCCACATATAATATAATACTCAGCAGCAGGTGAGCTGTGTATTATAATATTCTGCAGAAGATGAGCTGTATATAAATTATTCTTCAAAAGATGAGCTGTATATTATAATATTCTGCAGCAGGTGAGCTGTATATTATAATATTCTGCTGCAGGTGAGCTGTATATTATAATATTCTGCAGTAGATGAGCTGTATAATATAATATTCTGCAGCAGATGAGCTGTATATTATAATATTCTGCAGAAGATGAGCTGTATAATATAATATTCTGCAGCAGATAAGCTGTATATTATAATATTCTGCAGAACATGAGCTATATATATAATAAACTTCAGCAGATGAACTGTATATTATAATATTCTGCAGTAGATGATTTGTATATTATAATATTCAGCAGCAGGTGAGCTGTATATTATAATATTCGGTAGCATGTGAGCGGTATATTATAATATTCTGCAGCTGGTGAGCTGTAGATTATGACATTCTGCAGTAGGTGAGCTGTATATTATAATATTCTGTAGCAGGTGAGCTGTATGCTATTGTATTCTGCAGTAGATGATCTGTATATTATAACATTCTGCAGCAGGTGAGTTGTATATTATAATATTCTGCAGCAGGTGAGCTTTATATTATAATATTCTGCAGCAGATCAGCTGTATATTATAATATTCTGCAGTAGATGAGCTGTATATTATAATATTCTGCAGCAGGTGATCTGTACATTATAATATTCTGCAGCAGGTGAGCTGTTTATTATAATATTCTGCAGCAGGTGAGCTGTATATTATAACATTCTGCAGCAGGTGAGCTGTATATTATAATATTCTGCAGTAGATGAGCTGTATATTATAATATTCTGCAGCAGGTGATCTGTACATTATAATATTCTGCAGCAGGTGAGCTGTACATTATAACATTCTGCAGCAGGTGAGCTGTATATTATAATATTCTGCTGCAGGTGAGCTGTATATTATAATATTCTGCAGCAGGTGAGCTGTATATTATAATATTCTGCACCAGGTGAGCTGTATATTATAATATTCTGCAGCAGATGAGCAGTATATTATAATATTCTGCAGTAGATGAGCTGTATATTATAATATTCTGCACCAGGTGAGCTGTATATTATAACATTCTGCAGAAGATGAGCTGTATATTATAACTTTCTGCAGAAGATGAGCTGTTTGTTGTAATATTCTGCAGTAGATGAGCTGTATATTATAATATTCTGCAGCATGTGAGCTGTATATTATAATATTCTGCAACAGATGAGCTGTATATTATAATATTCTGCAGCAGATGAGCTGCATATTATAACATTCTGCAGCAGGTGAGCTGTATATTATAATATTCTGCAGCAGATGAGCTGTATATTATAATATTCTGCAGCA